>NC_138882.1:115824914-116503664 GCF_965194825.1 Balaenoptera physalus | reverse complement strand
ACTTAAGCATATTACAATCATGCAGCAGAATATGCCCATATGTTTTCAAATATTTGAATTAGAGTTTTAGGTTCAATATTTTCTTCTAAGATGGGAGGGTTTTTTGTTTTCATAAAATTGGTTAACAAAAAAAAAAATTGTTACATATAGACACCCAGTAGTTTATCTGGAATTAAGTACATCTTCAGTGAAATAACCCCAGACTGATGAGGCTGCTTGGTAGCAGTGAGACTGTGGAAGGAAAGAGACAGCATTGTTGGTGCAGGTAATTTTCACCCTGAACATGGTGTGTTTGTTTTTAAATTTTTAAATCCTTGTCCTATAGTTGCCAAGACTTCCATCTCTGCTATGGATGTGCATGTGTACAGGGTCTGTGGATTTGAAGCAGCAAAGCACTATGTGCTGCAAATGGCTCTCCAGTCCAGGTTTAGGAAAACCTTGTATGCTTGCAGTTCTGTGATTCAGAGCCTCAGCCAACATGAGCCCCTGCAGATGTCTTCTACTCTGGTGTGGACGGCAGTGTTCCTGGCAGTCTTGTGGGTTCGACAGGACCCCTGGGCACAAGAGCATGGAGTGGGAAATATCCCAACTGTAGTAGTGACAGCCTCGTCCTCCTGGACAAGGGAAGGAGCAAACATCACAGATTTATTTCTTCCACACAAAATCAGTTGGTGAGGTTTTTTACTTCCTTTCATTTTATGAAAACAACATAGAAAGTCAATGCAAAATGGGTTTCAAACTAAAATACACAGAAATCAGGAAATACAATTTTCTAAATAGAGTGTAAAATATGTCTCATACACTACACATGCCAGAATTTCCTTGTGGCAGGCAAATTCACTGAAGACAAGATCTGCAGTGTATCACAATGCAGTGTGGAAACCACAAGTGTGACTTCCCTTTCTTTTAATCTTAATTGCAATACTATAGTAAATCTGGTTTCAGATCAGGCAAAGTGTGATCTATATGTAGATCTTTTATATAGTCTATGACTGTCTACATGCAACCCAGCCTATAAGACTGATTTCTAAAATTAAGGGGAAATTTTAAAAGAAAATCTTTTGACAGTGGCTTTTCTGTTCTCCTCTGGCCATAGATTTGGGGTAGGCTGTTTTCCTACTGTCCTGCCAGTTGTTCCCAAACCTCACTGGGGCCAGGAAATGAACACAAGTTAGGTTTAAGATGCTAAGAGAGACTTTCTGCTTGGGACCAGCCTGAAGACTACATTTCCCACTTTGGAACTAACACCCACACACTCCTGCTGCAGTGAGAGAAGTAGGCATTTGGAGAGAGCAAGAAATTCTGTGGAATATGAGGTGGGGGGTAAGATATACAGAAAAGACGGAGCTTTTCTCCCATTATCCCAAGGGGGAAAAAAGTCAATAACAATACATAATTGTAAAGAGTAAAGAACCAGCCTAGGTTAATCTGCTAACTGGTCCTGTTCTCAATGTGTAGAGAGAACATCCCCTCCACCTCAACGTCTCATTCTCAATGCCTGACTTGTAGAAAACAGGTCTAAATAGCTCTACACCTATTTTCTAGAGAGCTCAAAAGGCTGAAGGCATTGTTTAGATTCAGATGTCCTGCAACTAATGTCAGTCCTTTGCAAAACAGGAGGTTCTCTCTGACTGGAAACAAAATAGAATTGGAAATTCCTGAGCAGGTAGTTGCAACGTCTGGACAGAGATCCTGGAGGAGAAGCTTCCAAATTTTGCCAAGAACTAGGAGTGTCTGCATCTGAAAAGAGGAGGGGGGAGGGCAGTGCTCTTGGACTCTGCGTGCGGAGAATACTCATGTGAGTATATGTGTGTGGGTAGGCGAGAGATAGTGGTCAGGGCCTGACTGTATCTTCGGACTGTAACCTACACAACAGGTGGGATTAGATCACTAAGAACACTTCCTGGGGGGTTTCTGGCAGTTTTGGTAATCTTGAGGTACCTTCTGCATGGCTTTGGAATTTCAAAGGCCAGTACTCTGCCTGCCCTCCATGGTCACCCTTTTCTATGGGAGAAGAGCATCTCCCAAGGAGGAAGCCAACTTTTAAAGTACACGAACACAATCCCCATTCCCTGTAGGCCTGAAGAGAAATTCAGCGGGGTAGCACTTTCCTGCTTTCTGAACACATCACGCACCAACTTACCCAGGGCGCTTCAGTGAGGGCAGGCAAATAGTGGGTCAGGGAAAGGAGATACAACCTTAAAACAGAAATAAACAAGTATTAGTCTAGCCTCTCCTCCTTACCCTGGTCCTTCCCTCCCTGCCTCTGCTCTTAAATGGCTCCTTTTCCAAGGAGGAGCAAGGTCTGTTTTCTGATGTAGGGCCCCAGATGCTCTGTTGCTGCAACTTAATTTTGTCATTGCTTCTTTTCAAAGATTATTTGGAATGAATTGTTTCTTTTGTTTACTATCTAACAAACGACCTCTGCTAATCTTATATTTTATCTCTCTAACATATGGAAAAGCTATTTATTCTAGCCAATCACAATAAAGTGAAGAAAACCCCATTTTATGGAAAAGTATATATCACTAGTCTGTTGATCATTAAAGATATGATTACCAGTGAAAACCCTCTGAAGGTGGCACATTTATGCTTCCAGGAACAGATGGGGACACGCATTTTCCTTGCAAATACTTTTGAAATTGCTCTACTGGTAGCAGTATAAAAATGATATACAGATGCCAGGGCCGGCATGGCCAGGATGAGTGCGCCAGATTTACACAGTAAAGCTTTCACACGCAGACTGTCAGTTTTGATTGATCTCTACTATACCTCAGGAACTTGTTGACTAGGTAAGGAAACAGTGCAAATAATTCACTGCAGCAAGTCAGATAATTCACACAACCAATCGGTCTGCTTCACTTTCTGGCTGTGACATATGAGCCTTCCCTACAAGATGCATCATTTTCCAGCTTGAGCAATATTCAATGTCAGGGAAGAAAAGGTATTAAAGCCACACAAAAGGTGGCGGACTATCGCAGGACCGAAGTTGTTTTGGTAACGGAGGCCAGATCCTGCTCTACTCTAAGTCCTACCAGAGCATTCAGGCCCAATTGTCATTATCATATTGATTAAAAAAAAAAAAGTTCATCATAGTGCAATTTTAGGTTTAACGCCAACAGATCGGGAAAGAGCAAAGAATTATCCCACAAAAGCACAACATTCTTACCACAGGGACGTTTCCCTGTTCCAGTTCACTGATGGAGTTGATTAAGTTTAAATGAAGCAGACACTGGATAAAAGTAAGGGTATTGACCACTGGGCACCTCGATCCCTGCTTGAAAGGACCTGATACATGCAGAAAAGCAAGATTTGCTAAATGCTCTAATCTTCAATCAAATCTTACATCAGTACAGACAAAGTTTGGTAATGAGAGATTCAATGAAGCATGCGGGAGAAAGAATTAATCCTCTTGGTCTAAACTGGCTTCAACTTTGAAGCTTGCTCCGGAGGAAAGACAGTTATCTAAATGCTAAATAAGAAACTTATTGTACTTTTCATGGCATGCTAATCTTTTGTCTATTTCATCTCTATTATGCGTATGCTCCTAGATTGCAGTTGTCATGGTGATCATATCAATCTACGCTCAGGGGATGGTGGTGAGAAGCCAGGCGCGGACGTGGAGATCACCCCCACGCAATCCACATTTCGTAAAAAACAGAGCAGGAAGAAGTAAGCGGGCACCTGACGCCTTCCCGGCTCCTTCTCACCAGGCCTGGCCGCTCCAGTCAAGGGCTAAGAAGCCTTGGGCCTTCCTGTGCCATTCCAGGCGAGGCCCCCTCCCCGAGGCTAGCGGCATTTGGTAATGGTGGTAATGGTGGTGGGGAGGGGGTCAGGCATCCTTCCTACCCCAAACTCCTTTCTCCTTAGCGGTTCCCAGCTTTTAGTCTAGAGGCTCCTCCCCCTCCTCACCACTTCCCCTTCCTCCAAGCGCTGGCATCTGCGTGTGGAGAGGCTGACTGGTGAGGGAAGGCAGAGAGGCAAGGGCTTGGACACTTGTCCGCCGCACCCTGCAGGCAGTGCCTCGGGGCGGGGAGCTGAGTCAGCAGACTCTGAGTGCAGCAGAGGAATGAACACCAGATCGAGAAGAGCGGCCCATGAAGCCCTGGCGTCGGGAGGAAGCTAGAGGGTCGGTCACCCGAGGCCCTGGCGACCAAAGGTGACTCTGGGCCCTTTATGTGTTTTACAAAAGTTGCCAAATTAAGACGGGATTATAACTGCTCGAGTCCTTGTCAGGGCTGAAAGGTTGGGAGCCTCAAATATGCCCCAGCAGTGTTGATGAAAAGCTTAAAAAGTAATAAAAGGGAGAAAAGAGCCAGGAAAGTAACATGTATAACTCTTATTAAAGAGAAGAGCCACAGAGAGGTTGTGAACTTGAATCACTGTTTGAACTTTAATTTGTTCATTAACAGGATTTGCCCCTCACTGCGAATGTTATTACTTCCTCTGCCGCTCAGCAACAACTCTGGGCATAATGAAAGAGTCTGGCAAAAAGTTAAATGCCTGGTAATTAATTCATTTAATTGAAAAAAGGGGGAAGAGGGAGAGAGAGGTCCCGCTGCAGGAGCACAAGGCAGAGGGTTTGGAGGAGGGGGCAAAGCTGAAATCTGCATGGAGGCCCTCTCCGAGGCCTAATGTCCGCCACCCATGCAGGAGGGGAGACCTGGTCTCTGATGAGGCTCTTTTCAGCAAATTAATGCCAAGAGTACCCTGAAGACCCTCTGCCCAATGCCACCTGTCCCTGGTCTGAACCTCTCCTCGCCGGGGTTTCAGCCAGGAGCTACTTTGGATGGTCTCTTAAGGTAGAATGGACACCAGAAATCCAAAATTAATATATACTCAAAAAATCTTTCATTAAAAAGTAGGGAGATGTTCTCTTGCTTTCTCCCCTTCCTTCTCTTGAAACAGGTTTCTCATGCAGTCTTGTTTCCAGGCTGGAGTGAAGAGGAGTGCCAAGAGCCGGATATAACCTGCTTGCTGGCATCTTCATCAGCTTTACAACATCAGGCTTGCTTTCTGCCCCTCCCACCCCAGCAGATGATTTCAATAAACTCAGGAGATGAGAAATGAAATACACTCCCTGCCTCTGCTCAGAAGCAACAGGACAGTCTGCTTTGCCTCTAACCTCACAGGGCCTGCCTTTCCCTGTGTCACTGAGCTCCTTCCTGTGTTGGTCAACCACCGCACACAGTCCCCTTACTCATGTACCCTCCTTCTGAGGAAGGCAGAGGTAGCCACAATTAACTACTGAGACACCCCAGATACCCCAGAGCTATCAGCACCACGTCGCCCTTACAGCCAAACGACAGAACAGCAAAATTCAGGAAATCAGTAGTAGGTCAGTTATCCTTTCCTACTTAATATGTTTAAGGCCCACGGCTGAACAATAGGCAGTTTCAGTTTCCTCACATTTTAAAAACTGGTGTCCATATAATCAGTGTGACTTTCTTTAGAAATACAATTATCTACCATGTATTCTCCCATTTCAATACTACTAGGGACAGAAAAAAGAGTGGTGAGGAGAGAATGAGAGACTATAAATGAATTCCCTAGTATCCAAAACCATTTCCTAGGTTTGTGTTTTTAATTAAATCACTTCTAAACCCCAGGGAGAAGACAGTATTTTCTCATCCAAATCACACTGTCACCAAATAAATAAAGTCATCAAATTACCACTTTGCTGGCAACATCCTCCCCATTTGACCCAATGCCACTTGGTACTAACAATCCTAACCTCAAACTCCAAACAATTATAAATGATCTATACCGTGCCTTCCAGAAAACCAGTGATAGGCACACACTCGTGTGCATTAACAGGAAGGGGAAAGGAGTTTTAAAAGAGGCTATTTTATAAGCTGAAGCAAGTTCCAGGGTTTATTTAGCATTAAAATTACTTCCCACCTTTTATAGTCCCTGGATATTGAGTGAGTTCTATTTTCCAAAGTTGTGGATCTATACTAATTTTATTCTGGACAACTGACACTAAATATTAAGGAGTCTACAAACAAAACAAAACATTCCCTCATTCCACACTGCTGAGCCCTAAGCTCCTTTTACAAAAGAAACTTTAAAGAGACCACACCAACCAGGTCTGGTAAACTTGCCACTATCCTAATCTAGACCCTTATCAGTTTACACATGCGTGAGTGAGTTTCTTCCTTCCTCCAAAACAGCCTGCCCAGTGCCTTGAGATTAATTTCTCTTAAACCCCCGCTTTACTCAAAAACCTTGATAGCTCTGATAGCCTATAACAGCCCCACCCAGCTCCTTAAACTGGCCTTTAAGCCTCCTCTCCACTCCCCCTGTAGGCACTAACTGGCTGTTTCTGCTTTGTTTTACACCACTAGCCTACACCAGGCAAGACAGCTCTTCAGGAAGACAGCTCCCCCACTGTCCCCTGAAAACACCACATGAATTATCTTCATTTTATTGAACACTTGTGAGGTGCCAGGCACCATGTTAGGCATTACAAACATTACCTCATTTCCCTTCAATTTAATGAGATATGATTATACCCATTTTAGGGCTGTAGAAACTGAGACTAAAGAAATTAAGGTACTTGTCCAACCAAGATCTCACAGCAGAGACAGGATTCTTACGCTTACCTATCTGACTTAAAAACTGGATTACTTTCCATTTGGCATACTCTCACCCCTGCTGTACTGTGTGTTCTAATCACTCGTTCTCCTTGCCATCTGGAATGCCTTCTCAACTCCAGTACACATATCTGAATCCCACCCAGCCTGCAAATCCCAGAGAGAAATTCCCACCTCTATCTTGAAATCTTTCACTACCCTCCTAGTCCTTGGCAGACTGCTGAAACCATTCATTATCTGCAGCTCTTACTTGGCACTCCTATTCTCTGCCCTGTACTATTGTGGCAGTTTTCATTTATTCAGTCCCTTCCAACCATACAGTAAGCTCCTTGAAGAGGGAAATTCGCCCTATATTTCTTTATATTCCTCGCTCACTCTCCAGAGCCTAATAATAGCTTCCATTTGTTGAGCACCCTCACGCACAACAATCCTAAAAAATAGACACTGTTATTATTGCCATTTTGCAGATAAACTGGGGCTCAGAGGGATTAAGAAACTTGCCCAAGCCACTCAGCAAGTAAGTAGCAGATGTGATATTCAAACACAGACTGTCTGCATCAAATGTCCCTTTCTCCTTAGCCAACACATTGTACTGGCTCAAATACAGTCTGTCTTACACAACGTGAATTTATGAAGTGTCACTGTGTGGAGGATACTCAACAAACCTCTAGAAAATATCCTCTAACCATGACTTAAGACAAGGGCACTGTTTTCCTCTTCAGCAGGATAGCCTCTGAAACTCAACAGAAGAAAGGATAAGTGTATACATCCCAGACCACCCCTTCCATTCTCCCCTCCTCTCTAGGAACCATGCCCCCTGTTGGTGGGAGCCAATAACACCACTGTCTGTATCTGTACTGGTGTTTCTCTGAGATAGAGAGGTGGATTACCCTGCCCCAAGCAGCATCTACCTTTTAAATACACAGAGGAAAGTAGGGGAAAATGAAAGATACAAGTGTTAATTTTTTTAATGGTCTGCAAGGGCTGGGAGGTCTTGCAGTCTCTGCAGCAAAAATGGGTTGTTGCTGTGGGAAGAATAACAACTGCAAAAAAAAAAAAATGTTCACAGCTGACCAATTAAGCCAATAAGTGGAACTCCATCTAGCTTCTTGTTCCAAGACATGTAGGTGGCAATGGGGATTAATAAAATCTCTAAGATAAGAACTTCTGAGAGTACAAGAATCAAGGCCTGGAAGCCTGGCTACTTTTCCCCACATGGAGATTGTGCCTTCAGTGCCAATGCTAAAGACCTGGACCTGATAGTATTAAGCAAGCTAACAGGTTTCTTTATTTCCCACAGGTCTTCAGGAAATGTTAAAAAAAAATTCTTGCAATGGTAACAGGGTACTTCCTGTGAATTCGAGAAAGGGAGAATAATGACTATATGATGACTTGTCTCTAGTACCCATGCGAAAACTAGTCTATTCTCCTAAATTCCCAAAGATAGATTTCCATCTTCATTTATATTTTGGTTTAAATATCTGGACAGCTCAAGGGCTACAGCCCTTATCTTCACCTACAAAACCCATGTTGTGGCACACAAAAGCTTGCACATGCACAGCACTTAATAAACCAAGTCGTTCCATTTATTTCATCTCAGACAAGGCTCAAAACTACCCCTTGAAGTAAATGTATTATATACATTTTGCCTATGAGAAAACTAAAATTTGCTTCAAGTAACACAATTGGTACATGATAAGCCTAGTCCCCACTCCTAGTCAAGGATACTTTCCCAGTTCTCAGGGCAATTTCCTGCCACTTCTATATTCTGGATCCACGTGTGAATTCTGTAAATCCAAAACCAGGAACCTTTCTATCTGAAAGAGATGGGCCTCAAGCTATACCAACCAGACTTCTATTATAACTACCTGGCCATACTAAGAGTTCCCCCACCCTAATCCTGAAGCTATAAACACTATATACAAAATTTAATATTTAGATTCAAATTAAGAAATATTTGGATGGTTCTTAAATCTGTAGAATATGAGCAGGTGCAATGATTGGGCTACCCATTCCAAAAGAAAGGCTAACATCACTGCTACTTGTTTTTCCACAATTGTCATTATTTATTGAGGATGTGCTGGGTACCTGACACTTCCTTATACTTGTAACATATAATTGAGGAGCCGTTTTATCTGCTAACAGACAAACAGTCTTTTCCCCAGAAAAGACCTGGAATTGGATCTGTCCACCTTGTTCACTGACCTTTTAGTTGGGTATGTAACTCTGATATCCTGGGCCCAGCAGGTCCCCTTCCCTAATTTCTGAGCAATAATCAAACTCATCAAAGCAGACAAAACTCAAAGTTCCAGATCTTATAAATGGGTGAAATAAGGATATTCTGTCTCAGCTCAAACTTGGTTAATCTCCATATCCAATCTAACTGTGGGGTGAAAGAGAGGAATATATTTGATGATTTGGGACTGTTGCCCTATTTCTTTGTCTGCTAGCTGACCTTCCCTCTGTAAGTGCATCAGCATTTGCAACATTCAGTTTAAGCAGGAAGGCTCTTTCATCTTTGTCCTCTGGCCTTGATCTCTCCTGATAATTATAGCCTGGATCCCTGCTAATCACTAATGATCCTGTGGCCCTCTATATAATACTAAAGGTATTAGACCTGAATTCTTAGAAGAATTCCTACTCAGCTAATTACATTCTTTCTGCTTTTCTTGGTTCTCCATATAGTCTCAGCTGGAGCCGAATTTGAATTATTCCCTCAGATTTTAAATTATTTGCTGGTGGTTTTTGGAAACTATTTCTTTTTTTAAAAAATTTTTTATTTATTATTTATTTATTATGTTTATTTTTGGCTGTGTTGGGTCTTCGTTTCTGTGTGAGGGCTTTCTCCAGTTGCAGCGAGTGGGGGCCACTCCTCATCGCGGTGCGCGGGCCTCTCACTATCGCGGCCTCTCTTGTTGCGGAGCAGAGGCTCCAGACGCTCAGGCTCAGTAGTTGTGGCTCACGGGCCTAGTTGCTCCGCGGCATGTGGGATCTTCCCAGACCAGGGCTCGAACCCGTGTCCCCTGCATTGGCAGGCAGATTCTCAACCACTGCGCCACCAGGGAAGCCCTGGAAACTATTTCTAAACTCTTCTCTTAGATGAATTCAACTAATTATGATTCAAAAGCCCCATGACCTACCTCTTTCCATCTCCCTCTCTCTTTACCTTGAGTGTCTTTCTACCCCATCTCCCATATTCTGGTCTTGAATATCATAAAGAGTTTAAATTCAATGAGGAGGGAGTTTCATAATTCTGTATTTTGCACAGCATATAGCATATTGTTAGCTTACAGCAGTACACAGTAGTTCCATTACATATATACTTTGGGGTCTCTATTCACAACCATCTACTAAAAATGACGAATGTTTTATTCCACAAGTTAGACTTCACCTACAGTTGAAGGATCACTGAGTTTTTTTGACAATGGTGAATGCCTTGCTCACTAAACAGAACACAGGTTAAGTTTGATTTCTTAATTGAGTATGATTCCTTTGTATTTCAAGGAATGTGGAGCACCAAATCTATAGAACTATATATGGCAATCCTGATTTTAGCCCATGACATCTTGGATTTTTCCTACCCAAGCCCATGTTCTAGAACTTAACAGCTTTTGTTATCATAGCAGCAAAATTGAACTCTCATAAAATCCAGATCAACCAAATTCTTGACAACATAGTTTTCTGAAGTAAGATGTCTCTATACTGCATACCGATGTACTAGAGATGTATATGATTGTTAAATTAATAATTCATTGATAATCAAAGAGACTCTACAAGCTCCAAATGCACACTTTTCTTAAGAGTTTTCCCTTGGCAGCTACTTTTACTCCAATGGTGCTGCCAATGTTCAAACTATTCTTGTGTAATGACTTTAGAACTAGTTTAAAAGCTACTCAAGAAAGACATCTAATAGTCTTTCCAATTGTTTTGACCCCCAAATTACATTACCTGACTTGATCACCCACCTAACTCTTCAGGGCACAGAAGGTCTTTAAAGGAAGATGACTTACTGCCTCCAAGGCTTTTTAACAAGATGTGCTGTGGGTTCTGAAGAGTGCCCAAATGAAGAGCTTCAAAATAGGTTTGAACAATGGCAGCGATGGAAGCATCACTGCAATAAGCGACAGACTTCCAAGATGACTAGTTGGATAGGACACTAAAATGTATGTGTAAGTTCTGATACAGTGGACTATATTAGTTTACAGTCATATCTTGGTTACTTAGTTATGGCCCTACGGCACAATATTAGGGTTAAGGATAAAATTATTCTTAACATCTTCCATTATTGCACTTCACAAAATTTTACACTCTTTAGGTGCATCTTACAGATGGCATACAAAAATGTCTTGATATTCAAGGACCTAGGCATTGTTTAGGATGAAACTACAAATAATTGAGATAAACATCTTGGATGTTTTTCTCTGTTTACCAAGCCAATGAAAATAAATTTTAAACAGGTGTACTTGTAACTACTTGAAATGTGTTTGTCTTCTTGACTTAATTGTAGGCAATTCTTACTTCAGGTTGGGGAAAAAAAGGGGTATGCGGTTTTGATTTTAACTAAAATTATAGTGCTTCACTCACATAACAAAAGCCAGTCTAGCACACCATATAAGAAGCAAGACCTTTTAAGGAAAACTTTATATTCTAAAATTATTAAAAGGACATCATAAACCCATTCAATCATGCAGGTCCTTTAAACTTTGCTTTGAAAGTCTTAAGGAGAAAAAAATATGGTACTGTGACTAGGGCATAGGCTGGAGAAAACTTTCTTATTTCTAATTTTTCTTCCCTTACCTTACTACTTGAGAGAAGTCAATACAATTTTCCGTTTGCATAAATGAAAGGTCAGCTTTTAACTCTTTTATAATAATATTCCTTGAGCCAGAAGAAGATATATTTTCCACATTTTAGTTACATTTCAACAATTATGTATTATATGCCTATAGGGCTCATGTTCAATGGCAAAGTGAAGTGGACCTGTAACAGATAATGAATAAATAGTTATTGAATTAATGACTGGAGGAAAAGAAAACCATACCTTGGGTGAACACATGCACAGTTCATGGTAAAACTAACTCCCACGGGATTTGGTCCATGTAAATACAGCTTCTGACTATTACATAATATCAAGCCTAAAGCGTCTGCTTAGATTTGGATCACTTTAGATTTCAGAATTCAGTCATTAGGACCCTAGCCATACTTTTGAACCTAATCACTTGTTTCATGTGACTCCTGATATAATCAAAGTCTTTAATACCCATGAGTAAGTAGTAACCATTAAGACCGGAGTTTTACAGAAAATTTACCTGACTTCCATACCTGAGCTAAATGGATCATTTCACACATTCAGTACTTATGCTAAAAGCATAAGGTTTCTCATTTAAGCTAGCAGACGATTATCTTTCACAACAGAGGCATAAACATAACCAGTTACCTCACTTTTCCAATTATTCCAGTTTTAGAAGATGTTTGTTCTCATAAATAGAGCTCTATCACTGGCTTACAAGCACTATTTATTTGGTAGCACATATAACACCTTTGTTCCTTGGTTTATGTGATAGAACAGGACTAAGACAAAACCGTCCTCCCTCCTATGGGGACTTTTGTGAGTACCTTGATAAATACCTACAAAATGATAAATGCTACTACCTCTTTCAGCATTTTGAAAGATGTCAACCAAACACAAAATATTTTTGGTGTGTGAATTAAAATGCCTCTTACTGATGGTCTCAGATGTTTCCTTGTAAGATAGCGTGTCAAGAACTGGCTTATATATTATCCGTCCTCCAGACTGACATCACACTTCATAATAGCTTGGTATGATGACTGCTGTCAAAATCGCCTGCAAGGAAACATCCGTGCCCTAGATTGACCTAATTTATTAGCATAACACAAGACTAAAAACCGAAGAACACCATGCGAAGCCTGACTTCAAGCACACGGATAGGGGGGTCTGCTACGTGTGGGCGAAGGGCCTCAATCCTTCTCACGCTCTAACTTAGGAAGAGAATGAAAGTTGCCTGGAAGTCTCGGGGGGCAGGGGAGGAAAAGGCCAGATTGGCAAGTGCCCGCGACAGGAGGAGGAAAATACTGTTTTTTCAAAGTCGAATCCCATCCAGGGATAGGTTTCTCTTCTCCTTGACCACCACACGACGGCACACACCTTGCGGGAAATGAAATGCAAGCGAGGGCGCGGCGGCCTCCGAGGCGGCTGGGGAAGCCGACCCAACGGAGCGGGGTCCGGGGACGGTACGCTCGGAGTGGCCTCGGCCGAGCTCTCCCGCCGGCGTCCCCCGCAGGGCTTTTAGGCCGCGCTCTCGCCGCCTTCCACAGCGCGTAACCCGCCGCCCTGGAGACCCCGGCATCACCTCGCGGCGCCAACCGGCCCGGCCCGCCCTCTCCTCGCCCTCTCCTGGGGGGGGCCGGTGGGCGAGGCTCCCTCAGAGGCTGCGACGCTCCGCACGCGGCCCTCCGCAGTTGCGGCGTGAGAACCAGAGCTACCGGGGCTGCGGGCCCCAACTGCACACAAAGCCCCCGACGGCGCCGCGGCGCCTCCAGCCTCGCTACTCCCGCTCCCGGAGCTCAGAGAGCGGTGGTCCGCATTACGGCGTCCGCTCCCGCGGGTAAGTCCCGCTGAGAGGAAGCCTCCAGCGGGAGGTGAGATCCCGCTCACGCGAGCACCCCCGCCCCCGAGCAGGGCCCTCTGCCCGACGGAGACTCTCACTTCAAACGAACAGGCGCTGCCGCCTGCGGGAGGAGGGGAGCGCGTGGGGAATACTCACACTGGGTCTGGCCGCGCCGTGGCGGGACCTCGCCGGGAAGGACGCGCGGGCTCGCGCAGGCGGAGCGGAGCCCCAGCGGGTGGCACCCGCGCCGCCGCCTCGGAAGGGAGGCCTCTACCGTCCGACCGCGGACCTGCAGCCGCCGCGTGCGCGCCGCCGCCGGCCCCGCCCATCGGCCCCGCCCCGTCCCTCAGGCCCCGCCCCCCGGCCCCGCCGGCCCGGCCCCATCCAGCTCCCCGCCCCGCCCCTCCAGCCTCCTTTCTCCAGCCGGCTCCCTCCCCTCCTCTCTGCCTGCCGGGTGCAATCGGCTCTCTGACCAACGCCAAGGGACGTGGAAATCCTTCCACGAAAATGAGCAGTGATATCCTTTTGATGGCTATAATTTATTCCAAATCGTCCCTGGACTGAAACGATCAATTAGCAGCCCGAAACGCACTGTGAAGTAAATTGTCACACTCTCTATTACAGGATGGTTATCATATATTTATAAGGTGTGTTTTCTGCAATCAGAACCAACAGCGTGTTGAGCGGTCAGTCATACACGCGCTTCTTCAAAAAGAACGGGAAAGAAGCTCCAGCACGGGGGTGGGGGGCGGGGAACGTCCTTTGGACAATTATTACTTTTCCCACCCTTCCACAAGGGTGTTGTTTCCTCTTGGCATCTGGGAAGTGCAGTGAGGGCGAGAGCTCTGCGCCAGCTCTCATGGCCGCTCCTGTGACCGGGGAGCAATGTCCCTGTGAGCAACAGGGAGACTCGCAGCCCAGAGAGGAGACGGTTCCTTACCGTGAAATACACATCAGACAGGATTACGCACTCTGTCTTTCTATGTCTTCAGTCCTAGCCTGGAAAATAATGTCTTACTCTTTGCTTCTAAGCTTCTAGCAGAATGTCTGCATTCTATACTTGTCTCTTTTCCTCAATTCTCAGGGTGTTGCCCTCCTCTCTATTTAGGTGTTACATACTGTAGAGATTTAGGTGTTATATACTAAACTTAGGTTATATACTAGATTTATATACTATTTAGGTGTTATATACTGTAGAGATTATGCCAGGATGATATAAAGTTTACCCACGGAGAGAACTCTGCATTCTGAATTGGAATCTTGCCAGAACGCTTCCATCATTCATAAACGAGATGGCACAAAGTTCTGAGAAAGTCATAAGAAATTCTCATTCAGTCTGGTAGGCTGTCTTGACCAAGCCATGGAGGCACTGTTATTTTCCTATGGTCATCCTCAGTGACTGTACATGAATATACATCCAGAACTTCCAAGTTTCCCCTAACAAACTATCATCACATTGTTATCCACCAACCACCTATCAATCATTTTTTAAGGATTCTGGTTTGCATCCAATTAATAGTTCTTTTGCCTGAAAAACAGCTCTAGAGCCCAGCCTACTGATTGTTGTGAGAAAAGCTTAGCAGATAGAAGTATGCCTCTGTGGGCAATAAGGTGATATTTGTGGAGAATGAGTCACAAGGCGGAGTAAGATGCAGAGTTTATACTACATTCTTCTTAGGTTAACTGCCCCCATGATTTTTGCATGGCGGGGCTTGTCTGCAATGCCAATCTCTGAAGAATGGAGAGAAAGAAAATCTTGCCAGGTATTCGAGTGGTAGAGGTAGCTGTTGCCATTGGGCTTTCCCCAGCATAAATGGGGCACTGTATTCTTCTCTCAGAAAATAAATGGGCTGGGGACCCTTGCCTCATTTGACTACCAGCATAGCAAAGAGCCAGACCCAGAACCTTCACCTTGTACCTTCCAAAGTCATTGATTTAATAGCTAATATTTATTAAGCACTTACTTCTTTCCAGGCACTGTGCTTTAAATTATATGCATTATCTTATTTAATCCTATCAACAAACTTATGGGGAAGGTTCTTCATTTTACCAATAAGAAAACTGAGATTTGGCAAGATTAAGTAATTTATCGAAGGTCACACTTCTAGTAAGTGATGATCTCAAATCCAGGTCGGTCTCCAATGCCCATGTTCTTCACCCCAATAATATAATACCTCAACAATTTAAGATTTTGATTTAAGATTTTCCACCAAAACGATTTTAATGGAGCTGATGATAAAATGAGAGTGGTGAATTCTGGGAAAAGAATGAAAGAACAGCTCTTTGCAAAGGAAAGACATTATAGATACTTATACCCAACCTGGGTAGATTACCCTTTCTCTGTTCTACACTTCCTACATTCTGTGATTTCTTTTTCAGAGTTATCACCTCCCATCTGGTATCTAGCCAAAGAGACCTTACCCAAGGTCAGTGATGACTGCTAAGTTTGGGGTGGAGGTGGAGGGAAGGGTGGATGCAGCAGACCCCAGGGAAAGCAGAGCTCCCTGGGGAGAAGACTTAAGTAGGAGCCAGAGTTGGACAGAGGCCCTTGTCCCAGACCCCCGGCTCTGAGAATGAAATGTTGCTTCCTAATGGACTTTAAATTACCAACATAGCTAAACTCTCCCTTAATAGAATTGTAAAGATCTGCTTGCTACCTTTTTCCCCCTTCATGTAGAATTTGTAATCAAGAGCCCAGTTTTGTCATTTGGAAATACTAATTATCTAATCACGCTGTGCTGCATAACATACTTGTCTGCCCAATTAGCTAGGACAATTATTAAAATTCAGAGGCCTAATTATGTCTCAATTTAATGCTGGCAAACTTGCATACAGAGCAGTAATTAAAATCCTCTCTTTCCCTTTGCCTTTAGGGCAGGGGATGATTAGGCCCTGTCAGGGGGTGTACTGAACTAAACCAGTGAAGCGTATTGTGCAACATGACCCTGCATTGTTAAGTGTGTCAACATATTAACCTGAATTCCCTTCAGCCCCCACATAATCACATTTGGTAGAGGGATAAAGGAGCTAAAACATGAAGCATTTTATTAAAAAAACATAAATTCTTTTTAATTAATGCTATGAGAGTTCTGATGAATTTCATGCTTCCAAGTGCTAGAAGACATAAGACTGGTTCATCTAATTACGAGCAAATTTGCTCTTGTTAAAACTACTTTTTTTTCCCCCTCATTTAAAGAAAATGATTTTTTTGGTGGTGTAATAAAAAAAAGAAAGGGAAAAACCCTAGCTAGTTGGCTTCCAGTAATACAGTCGATTATCAGTTTTGTTTGATGATGGAAAACAAGTGAATGTTGACTTCCCAAAGAATCAAACCCAAATCTGGAGGCATTTTTAAAAAGGCTAGAATTTAATACATGAAAGATGTTAATAAAAGTGAAACATTACAAATCATAATATTGAAACAAATTCAAAATATTTATCTTTTGAGCTCATAAGTTTGATGTCTGAAACAAAACCAGGGTGGGGAGACCAGAGCGCTGCACAGATTCATGTCGCTTTGGAAGCCCCTCAGCATGCAGGAACCCAGACAGTGTGTGTCTGCTCTGCTGGCATCTCAATCCTCTTCTCTACAAACTAGGGAGAGCCGCAAAACCCACTAAGACTTCAGAGCTGTCCTCTGACTTCTGGCTTTCTCTCACGTTGGAATACATGATGGATTATTCATGGATTCATCTAAAGAAGGAAAGCATTCAATCTAGACCAAAAATGAATTATTCTGGAGAAAGAAGGACTTCTTTCAGTTGTTTCCAAACTTGCTGCATGGATAGCTTCTAGAGATTGAGAGACACACACATAAACACACGTACACACACATACACAGTCACTCACTTGGGCAGAGCTTACTCTAAATTGATCTGGTTTTGAAATCTCATGACAACCTTGCTACAGAGTAGGTGAGGCAAGCACGCCTCCATTTTATTAATGTGGGGCAGTTCAGGTACTTGTCCAAGCTGACCGCTCTATCCCACCACTTCCTAATTATGGGCAGGGCAAGACTAGAACTCAGTTCCCCCGGCTGTCCACTGCATCAGACAGAGTGGCTGTGGATGAAACACCAATGAGGGAGACGCTTGGTTCAGTAAAATATCTCAAGTTGAGGTCAAAGTATAGATAATGTTATAAATAATGAGGCGACACGGGAATAGCCTATATACCAACATCAGGGGATCTTCTGTCCTTCGGTCAATATTTATTTGCAACACATTTAGTCATATTGGTTCGTATTTGGTGCCTTTGGCCATTAACTTCCTCTTAAGTTTTTATATTCCCCGGTATATGTATGGTTACATCTGACTCAGTGGTAGTAAAAGTAGAGTTCCTTCCTCCCACTCTTGCTCTGGGTACAATGCGGGATAGAAGATAGTGTTTAGGAACGGTTCTGGCTGGTCCGTGCCCTCTTACTAACACAGGCAGTGACTACAGGTAGTCTATACCGGAGATGATTGGCTGGAGCCAGGACAGGCCCTTAGGCACTTGTGCTGTAAAACCAGGGGGTAGCCCCTCCCCCAGGCCTCCCACGGAGTGTGCCCTACGTCTTGAAAATGGCCTTGCTCTGAGTCTCTTCGGATGGCAAACTGAAGTGCAAATCTGTGTTCTGACTTGTTCCCGTGGCTGTCAGCATGTTTTCCTCTTGTCAGCAGCAATTGACTGGTCAGGCTCACCCCTGTACAGCAATTGTAACAGCTCATTGACAGACTAGTGACCCAGCTGGACCTGATAATGGAAAACTATTGATTTTTGTGGGCTCCACGAATCTAAAATGAACGACCAATGTAATGTCATCAATTGTCTCGGATTCTGCTAACCCAGGGGAAAAAAAGTTCCAGGGATTGGTTGTATTTTCTGACGGTGGTGTTTCAAAATCACACTGAGTATATGTAAGAAGAAGCCCATTTCTTGGGTGTTTTCCTTAAGTGACCCCAATTAGTCCATCAGGGCTTCAATAATACCTAGCCTTGCCTGTTAAATAAAGTGGGAGTTAGCATTGCCAATTACCCAGTTGGGAGCTGATATACCATTTAGAAAAGATACTTGGGGAGAAGCACTTTGGAAAGTGTTTTAAATGTTTATTTATTATAAAACAAGCTCACAGCAAAGAAAGAAGTTGGGATTTTACCAAAATAGATTGGCTTTCAAAGAGTCCTGGTGTGTGGAATTGTGACAGAACTATTAGATTGTTTCTGCTTACCTGTGTTGATCTGTTTGGTAGTAGAAAGAAAAGCTTGAACATAACGTAGAGGTGCCTTGGGTGTGTGTTGGGGGAAATCACTATTTAGTTTTGTTTTTCAAACACTCTTCCCCTTAGCTGATCCTTTCAATAACTCTCAAATATTGCTGAGCGTATTCTTCAGAAACAAGAGTTGTTTCTCCTTGAGCCAAGTTAGCAAGGGGTTGGAGCTAATTTTGCCCACTAAACAAGTCCAGAAAATGCTGTATGAGGACTCTGTGCTGAGTTATGGATAGAGTGTCTGCTAATGGCCTCTGCTGAAGGGAACTTTGTTTAAAAAAAAAAAAAAAAAAAGGAAAAAGAAAAAAGAGGGAAGGCTATTGATCTTGGCAGCCAACCTGATACATTTAGTTCACAATCCACTTGTAGTGAGAACATAATCATCTTATGGTCTTGATCAAATTCAGACATTCTTAGAAGAGAGTTCTGAGGGTTAGACAAATCAAACAGCACAGAAATAGTGGGGTGCTTCCCCAGCCATTTGCTCAAAGAGAGCTAGAGAGAGGTCTCTGTAAGAAGCTGGAGAGAACAGACCCTGAAGGTGAGAGTCCCTCTGTGGCTGGGATCCCATTCACGGGACGGTGCAATCTTCACACTCTCCTTTAATGGTCCCTTTATGGCCTTTGATTAGTTTCACCCCTTATACCACTACATTTCTGGTTTCCTAGCGCTAGCAAAACCTACATTTTTAACTGTTTTGCTGCCTATTAGTAAAGACACACAAGGTTGAGACTTGAAAGAAATTAAGCTAGAACTAAAAACAAAAACAAACAAACAAACAAAACCCCAAAAAACTACTGGCATTTACACTTTAATAAGTATAAAATACTTGGTGCAGAGAACACAAGATTCACCTGATTCTGTGACATGTCTTATGGCGCAGCCAAGGCATCAGCAGCTAAAGATCAGGGGCTAGGTCTTACATGTTTTGGGGTTCTCCATAGTGGCTGCCACGAGGTCTTGCATGTCACAGACACAATAAATAGTCACTGAATGAAGAAGCACAAAAGCTACTTTTAAGTGTAGAAGGTTGAGGTAAACATTTTCCAGTCTATGACAGATTTGGGAGAAAATAATTGAAATCAATGGTTTCTACATGCCTGTCTGCAGGCTCATACCAGTCCAAAAAGAAGCTTCAGCTGTCTGTGAGAAATATATGAACAAAAAGCTAAGTTAATGTGATTTTTTAAAGCAAAATGTAATCTTTTAGAAATTCCAAGATTATATCCTTTTGGAGTGTTCAATGTCATTTTTTAAAATAAATAATGATGACAGTAGGTGAAAGATGCTTTTAATTAATATCCTTACTTGACAAGGCAAGATGAAAAGTGGGCAAAATCATGCTTTGGTCCCAATATCTTAAACATTTCTCTCTGTAAAAGCCAAAAAAAAAAGTGAGTGAATCTAAACAGAGTTTTCGTGAAACTTATTAAAATTAAAACAATTATGGTCTTATGACTGTCAATAAATAGAAATATTTGTGACTAAGACACACAGTACTAGTTGTGATAAACATGACTGCACTCTACTAAGATCTACTCACTTGGAGCTTCTTTTAGGTTTTTCTTCTATATCCTATCTTTACAAACCAGTTATGGATTTTTAAACCCAAATCTTTGATTTGATTGAAATGCTGAAAGACGTGATCTTAGTCACCATGATTTTAACTTCAAGATAATCTTTTCTGACAACATGACTTTTACCTCCAACTCTATGCAACGTTGGTTCTGTTGCCGGCAGCAGTTCCACAGTAATGATGCTGTTTGGAGGAAAAAAAGTAATTTTGTTTCTTTGGTTTTTAATTTGATTTATAAAGTACAAATTTAAATTCATACTGTGTGTTTTGCCGTGCTTTTTAACTTGTACTGTGGATTTAAATGTATTAAACATCTTCCCTCCAATAACCAATCATAAAAGTATAGTATTTCTTAATAGAGGATTAATAACCCTGGGTCCAGTATCACCTCTATTTTAACCTCTTCCTCATATCCTTCAGAATGCTTTAGGCTGTAAATAAAACTTATTTTACAAAACAGAAGGGCAAAAATCTAAAAAAAAGATCTCATGGCTCTTGCATTTGTGACAACATGGATGGACCTTCAAAGCAGTATGCTAAGTGAAATAAGCCAGAGAGAAAGACAAATACTGTATGATAATCTCACTTATATGTGGAACCTAAAAAAACTGAACTCATAGAGACAGAGAACAGATTGGTGGTTGCCAGAGATGGTGGGAGGGAGTGGGAGAAATAGGTGAAGGTGGTCAAAAGGTGTAAGCTTCCAGTTATAAGAAAAATAAGTTCTGGGGATGCCATGTAGAGCCTGGTGACTATAGTTAACAGTATTGTATTGTATATTTGAAAATTGCTAAGAAAAGAAATCTTAAAAGTTCTCATCATAAGAAAAAAAATGTTTGTAACTATGTGAGGTGATGGATGTTAACCTATCATATTGCAGTAATAATTTTACAATATGTACATATAAAAAATCATTATGTTGTATGCCTTAAATGAATACAATGTTATATGTCAATTATATCTCAGTAAAACTGAGGAAGGGGGAAATCTTGTGGTTCCAGGGTTGATTGATTTAGTGTCTCAATAATATCATCAAGGACCCAGACTTTTTCCGTATTTCTCTTAGGCCATCTCAGCATGTTGGCTTGTCCTTTTATGTCCTTCCTCCGTGGTGGCAACATGACCATGCAGTTCCAGGTGTCATATGCAGATAATAATATCCAGCATCAGAGAAGGATATTCCTCTGTTGTGTCCCTTTTTGAGACCTGAGGAACACTCTCCCAGAAGCCCATCTTCTGACTTTACCTAAAACCTCATCCAGAATTGTGTCACAGGCCCATTTCTAAACCAGTCCCTGGCAAGAGGAACAGATTTATCATCACTGGATTATTAAACATCTATTTCCATCCTCCTCTAGGAATAGAGAAGGGCACAGCCTTCCCTAAAGGATACCAGGACTGAAAATAAATTACCTGAACAAATATTAAGTTTCTGTTAACAAGGAAGAAAAAGGGACACATAAACTCAGAATAACCGTTTTGATGACATTCCCTCTTAGAAGCCAGCCATCATGTAAGAAGTTCAAATACCCTGAGGACACCAAACCATGATAAAGCCTGAACTAGCCACTTGGAGAAATGCTGAGGCACCAGGTAAGTAAGTGAGACCTTCTTGGACCTTCCAGCTCAGTTCAAATGGATGCAGCCAAGTGAATAACCCAACACAAAGGAGCAGAACTGCTCAGCCAAGTCCTGCCCAAACAATCTTGAGAGATAAAATGGTTCTTATGTTAAGCATCTAAGATTTGTAGTAGTTTGCTACATAGCAATAGATAACTAGAACATATTACCAGATAACTAGAACGTATAATGTCTAGAACAGAGATGTCATTCAAATATAAAGACACTGATAGGTTTAAGTTTTAAAAATGGAAAAAGATATACCATGAAAATAGTAAGCATATGAAAACTGGAATTACTGCATTAATATCAGACCAAAATAGACTTCAAGACAAGGAGTGTTGCCAGAGATAATGAGTAGTTATTTCACCATGATAAGAGGGTCAATTCATCAGAAATTGTGTGTGTGTATATCTGAATCAGAGTTTCAAAATACATTAAACAAAAACTGACAGAACTAAAGAGAGAAATAGATAATCCAGAATTATAATTAAAGATTTTAATGCCCCCAAGAACTAGACCCCCCAAATCATTAAGAATATAGGAGAGCTGAACAACACAACCACCTTGACACACTTGGCATTTATGGGACATTATACCCAACCACTGCAGGGTACACATTATTTTCAGGGGCACATAAAATGTTCACCAAGTTAGACCATATGGAAGCCCATAAAATATGTCTCAGTAAAGTCTGAATAAAGTGAAATCATACAAAGTATGTTTTCCGACCACAAAAGAATGAAATTAGAAATCAATAAGATATCCAAATATCCCCCAAATATTTGAAAATTAAATAAGACACTTCTAATAACCCACGGGTCAAAGAAGACACCACAAGGAAAACTAGAAAAATTTTGAATTGAGTGATAATGAAAAAATGGTCTAAAATCAATTATCTAAGTTTCTCCATTAAGAAACTGGGAAAAGATGAGCAAATTAAATCTATCTTTGTAAGTATTTATATTTAGGAAATAATAAAGATAAAAGCAGAGATCAATAACAGAAAAATAAAAAATTAACAAAGCCAACATTTGGCTCTTTGAAAAGATTAATAAAATTGATAAACTTCTAGCTAAGCTGATCAGGAAGAAAGAAAACACAATTTAAAAAAAAATTTTATTTATTTTTGGCTGTGTTGGGTCTTTGTTGCTGCACGCGGGCTTTCTCCAGCTGCAGCAAGCAGGGGCTACTCTTTGTTGCAGCAGTGCGCAGGCTTCTCATTGTAGTGGTTTCTCTTGTTGCGGTGAGTTTATGTTAATAAGGCGATTTTGGAAAGTCCTTCGCTCACCACAGATGGGGACTGATTGCCAGGGGATCCAACCATGTAATTAGAGGGTTGGAACTTTCCCCTATCTCCCGCACCTCTCCAACCCCCTCAGGGAAGGAAAAAGGATTGGAGATTCAATTAATCACCAATGATCAATGATTTAATCAATCATACCTATGTAATGAAAACTCCATAAAAATTCCAAAGTATGGGGGTGAGAGTGTGTGTGAGGTGGAGGGAGTAGTGGTTTGGAGAGCTTTATGTAGTTCACTGGGTTGGTGAACACATATGGAGGTGCTGGGAGGGAAGTGTGTCCAGATAGGTCATGTATGTTCTGCACCCCTCCCCCCATACCTTTCCCTATGCATCTCTTCCATCTGGCTGTTCCTGAGCTGTACCCTTTATTTTTTTTGAATTTAATTTATTTTTTATACAGCAGGTTCTTATTAGTCATCCATTTTATACACATCAGTGTATACATGTCAATCCCAATCTCCCAATTCATCACACCACCACCACCCCGACCCTGCTTTCACCCCTTGGTGTCCATACGTTTGTTCTCTACATCTGTGTCTCTATTTGTGCCCTGCAAACTGGTTCATCTGTACCATTTTTCTAGATTCCACATATATGTGTTAATATATGATATCTGTTTTTCTCTTTCTGACTTACTTCACTCTGTATGACAGTCTCTAGGTCCATCCACGTCTCTACAAATGACCCAATTTCGTTCCTTTTTATGGCTGAGTAATATTCCATTGTATATATATATACCACATCTTCTTTATCCATTCATCTGTTGATGGGCATTTAGGTTGCTTCCATGACCTGGCTATTGTAAATAGTGCTGCAACGAACACTGGGATGCCTGTGTCTTTTTGAATTATGGTTTTCTCTGGGTATATGCCCAGCAGTGGGATTGCTGGGTCGTATGGTAGTTCTATTTTTAGTTTTTTAAGGAACCTCCATACTGTTCTCCATAGTGGCTGTTTCAATTTACATTCCCACCAACAGTGCAAGAGGGTTCCCTTTTCTCCACACCCTCTCCAGCATTTGTTGTTTGTAGATTTTCTAATGATGCCCATTCTAACTGGTGTGAGGTGATACTTCATTGTAGTTTTGATTTGCATTTCTCTAATAGTTAGTGATGTTGAGCATTCTTTCATGTGTCTGTTGGCAATCTGTATACCTTCTTGGGAGAAATGTCTATTTAGGTCTTCTGACTATTTTTTGATTGGGTTGTTTGTTTTTTTTAATATTGAGCTGCAGAACTGTTTATATATTTTGGAGATTAATCCTTTGTCCATTGATTCATTTGCAAATATTTGCTCCCATTCTGAGGGTTACCTTTTCGTCTTGTTTATAGTTTTCTTTGCTGTGCAAAAGCTTTTAAGTTTCATTAGGTCCCATTTGTTTATTTTTGTTTTTATTTCCATCACTCTAGGAGGTGGGTCAAAAAAGATCTTGCTGTGATTTATGTCAAAGAGTGTTCTTCCTATGTTTTCCTCTAAGAGTTTTATAGTGTCCAGTCTTATATTTAGGTGTTTAATCCATTTTGAGTTTATTTTTGTGTATGGTGTTAGGGAGTGTTCTAATTTCATTCTTTTACATGTAGCTGTCCAGTTTTCCCAGCACAACTTATTGAAGAGACTGCCTTTTCTCCACTGTATATCCTTGCTTCCTTTGTCATAGATTAGTTGACCATAGGTGCATGGGTTTATCTCTGGGCTTTCTATCTTGTTCCATTGATCTATATTTCTGTTTTTGTGCCAGGACCATATTGTCTTGATTACTGTAGCTTTGTAGTGTAGTCTGAAGTCAGGGAGTCTGAGTCCTCCAGCTCCGTTTTTTCCCTCAAGATTGCTTTGGCTATTCGGGGTCTTTTGTGTCTCCATACAAATTTTAAGATTTTTTGTTCTAGTTCTGTAAAAAATGCCATTGGTAATTTGATAGGGATTGCACTGAATCTGTAGATTGCTTTGGGTAGTATAGTCATTTCCACAATATTGATTCTTCCAATCCAAGAACATGGTATATCTCCCCATCTGTTTATGTCATCTTTGATTTCTTTCGACATTGTCTTATAGTGTTCTGAGTACAGGTTTTTACCTCCTTAAGTAGGTTTATTCCTAGGTATTTTATTCTTTTTGTTGCAGTGGTGAATGGGATTGTTTCCTTAATTTCTCTTTCTAATCTTTTGTTGTTAGTGTATAGGAATGCAAGAGACTTCTGTGTGCTAATTTTGTATCCTGCAACTTTACCAAATTCATTGATTAGCTATAGTAGTTTTCTGGTGGCATCTTTAGGATTATCTATGTATAGTATCATGTCATCTGCAAACAGTGACAGTTTTACTTCTTCTTTTCCAATTTGTATTCCTTTTATTTCTTTTTCTTCTCTGATTGCCGTGGCTAGGACTTCCAAAACTATGTTGAATAATAGTGGTGAGAGTGGACATCCTTGTCTTGTTCCTGATCTTAGAGGAAATGCTTTCAGTTTTTCACCATTGAGAATGATGTTTGCTGTGAATTTGTCATATATGGCCTTTATTATGTTGAGGTAGGTTCCCTCTATGCCCACTTTCTGGAGAGTTTTTAATCATAGATGGGTGTTGAATTTTGTTAAAAGCTTTTTCTGCATCTTTAGAGATGATCATATGGTTTTTATTCTTCAATTTGTTAATATGGTGTATAACATAGATTGATTTGTGTATATTGAAGAATCCTTGCATCCCTGGGATAAATCCCACTTGATCGTATTGTATCATGCTTTGATTGTGTTGTTGGATTCTGTTTGCTTGGCACTTTGTTGAGGATTTTTGCATCTCTATTCATCAATGATATTGGTCTGTAATTTTCTTTTTCTGTAGTATCTTTGTCTGGTTTTGGTGTCAGGGTGATAATGGCCTCGTACAATGAGTTTGGGAGTGTCCCTTCCTCTGCAATTTTTTGGAAGATTTGAGAAGGCTTGGTGTTAGCTCTTCTCTAAATGTTTGATAGAGTTCACCTGTGAAGACATCTATCTGGTCCTGGACTTTTGTTTGTTTTTTAATCCCAGTTTCAATTTCATTATTTGTGATTGGTCTGTTCATATTTTCTATTTCTTCCTGGTTTGGTCTTGGAAGGTTATAACTTTCTAAGAATTTGTCCATTTCTTCCGCGTTGTCCATTTTATTGGTATAGAGTTGCTTGTAGTAGTCTCTTAGGATGCTTTATATTCCTGCGGTGTCCATTGTAACTTCTCCTTTTTCATTTCTAATTTCATTGATTTGAGCCCTCTCCCTCTTTTTCTTGATGAGTCTGGCTAAAGATTTGTGAATCTTGTTTATCTTCTCAAAAACCAGCTTTTAGTTTTATTGATCTTTACTATTGTTTTCTTTGTTTCTTTTTCATTTATTTCTGCTCTGATCTTTATGATTTCTGTCCTTCTACTAACTTTGGGTTTTGTTTGTTCATCTTTCTCTAGTTCCTTTAGGTGTAAGGTTAGATTGTTTATTTGAGATTTTTCTTGTTTCTTGAGGTAGGATTGTATTGCTATAAACTTCCCTCTTAGAACTGCTTTTGCTGCATCCCATAGGTTTTGGGTCATTGTGTTTTCATTGTCATTTGTCTCTAGGTATTTTCTGATTTCCTCTTTGATTTCTTCAGTGATCTCTTGGTTATTTATTAACGTATTGTTTAGCCTCCATGTGTTTGTGTTTTTTATGTTTTTTTCCCTGTAATTGATTTCTAATCTCATAGCGTTGTGGTGGGAAAAGATGCTTGATATGATTTCAATTTTCTTAAATTTACCAAGGCTTGATTTGTGACCCAAGATGTGATCTATCCTGGAGAATGTTCCATGTGCACTTGAGAAGAAAGTGTAATCTGCTGTTTTCAGATGGAATGTCCCATAAATATCAATTAAATCTATCTGGTCTATTGTGTCATTTAAAGCTGTGTTTCCTTATTAATTTTCTGTCTGGATGATCTGTCCATTGGTGTAAGTGAGGTGTTAAAGTCTCCCACTATTGTTGTGTTACTGTCGATTTCCTCCTTTATAGCTGTTAGCATTTGCCTCATGTATTGAGGTGCTCCTATGTTGGGTGCATATATATTTATAATTGTTATATCTTCTTGGATTGATCCCTTGATCATTATGTAGTGTCCTTCCTTGTCTCTTGTAACATTCTTTATTTTAAAGTCTATTTTATCTGATATGAGTATTTAGATTTCACATATGAGTGACATCATGCTGTATTTCTTTCCCTGTCTGGCTTATTTCACTTAGCGTAATGCCCTCCAGGTTCATCCATGTTGTTGCAAATGGAAAGATTTCCTCCTTTTTTAAAGGCTGAATCATATTCCTGTGTGTGTGTGTGTGTGTGTGTGTGTGTGTGTTTGTGTGTGTGTGTGACATTTTCTTTATCCATTCATCTGAGAGACACCTATGTTTCCATATCTTGGGTGAATAATGCTGCGATGAACATGGGAGTGCAGGTATCTCTTTTGTGATAGTGATTTTATTTTCACTGGATATAAACCCAGAGAAGTGATTGCTGGATCATAAGGTAGTTCTACTTTTAATTTTTAAAAATTAAAAATAGAACTATTTTCCATAATGGCTGTACCAATTTACATTCACGCCAACAGTATACAAGGGTTCCCTTTTCCCCACAGCCTTGCTAACATTTGTTATCTCTTGTTTTCTGGTAATAGCCATTCTACTAGGTATGCATTTCCTGGTGATTAGTGATGATGAGCACCTTTTCATGTACCTTTGGGCCATTTGTATGTTTGTGTGTCTTCTTCTGAGAAATATCTATTTGGGTCCTTTGCCCATTTAAAAAAATATTGTTGTTTGTTCTTTTGCTATTGAGATGTATAATTTCCTTATATATTTTGGATATTAAGCCCTTGTCAGATATATGGTTTGCAAATATTTTCTCCCATTCCATAGGTTGCTTTTTCACTCTGTGTTTCCTTTGCTCTGAAGAAGCTTTTTAATTTGATGCAATCTCACTTGTCTGTTTTTGTTTTTGTTGTCAGTGCTTTTGGTGTTTTGTAGCCAAGATCAATGTCAAGAAGCATTTTTGCCTGTGCTTTCTTCTAATGATTTTATAGTTTCAGGCCTTACATTTAAGTATTTAACCCATTTTGAGTTGATATTTGTATTTGGTGTGAGATGTTCAATTTCATTCTTTTGCATGTGGATGTTCAGTTTTCCCCACACCACTTATTGAAGAGATTATCATTTCCCCATTGTGTATACTTGGCCCCTTTGTTGAAGATTAATTGACCATAAATGTGTGCACTTATTTCTGGGCTCTCTGTTCTCTTCTTTTAGTTTATATGTCTGTATTTATGCCAATACCATACTGTTTTGATTACTGTAGTTTTGCAATATATTTTGAAATCAAGGAGTGTGATACCGCTGGCTTTGTTCTTCTTGCTTCTTCTGCATCTATTGAGATGATGGTGTGGTTTTTATTTTTTATACTGTTAATGTGTTTTATCACATTTATTGATATTTGTAAGTGGAAATATCCTTATATCCCAGGGATAAATCCTATTTGATCATGGTGTATAATCCTTTTAATGTGATGTTGAATTCAGTTTGCTAGTATTTCGTTGAGGATTTTTGCATCTATATTCATCAGGGATATTGGCCTATAGTTTTCTTTTCTCATGGTGTTTTTGTCTGGCTTTGGTATCATGGTGAATCTGGCTTCATAAAATGAGTTTGGAGGTGTTTCCTCTTCTTCTATTTTTTGGAAGAGTTTAAGAAGGATTAGTATTAATTCTTCTTTGAGTGTTTGGTAGAATTCACCTATGAAACCATCTGTCCTGGAGTTTTCTTTGCTTGATTACTGATTCAATCTTCATATTTGTTATTGGTCTGTTCAGTCTTGATTTGGTCTTGATAGGTTTATGTTTCTAGGAATTTATCCATTTCCCCTCAGTTACCCAATTTATTGGCATATAATTGTTCATAGTAGTCTCTTTTGATTTTTGAGACATCCACTATAATGTCTCAAATTTCTGACTTTATTTGAGTCTTCTCTTTTTTCTTAGTCTAGCTAAGGGTTTGTCAGTTTTATCTTTTCAAAAAGGCAACTCTTAGTTTCGTTGATTCCTTTCTATTGTTGTTCTATTCTCTATTTATTTCTGCTATAATACTTTTTTTTTTTTTCTTCTGCTAACTTTGGGCTTAGTTTGTTCTTCTTTTTCAAGTTCCTGGAGGCAAAAACCTGGTTGTGTGAGATCTTTCTTCTTTGTTAATGTATGGGTTTATTGCTATAAACGCCCCTCTTAGTACTGCTTCTCTGCACTCCATAAGTTATGGTATGTTGTGTTTTCGTGTTTATCTTGGATATTTAAAAATTCCCTTTTGATTGCATTTGACCATAGGTTGTTCAAGAACATGTTGTTTAGTTTCCATGTACCTCTGAATTTTCCTGTTTTCTTACTGTTATTAATTTCTAGTTTTATTCCATTGTGGTTGGAGATGATACTTGGTATAATTTTGATCTTCTTAAGTTTGTTAAAACTTGTTTGTGACCTTTTTTTGGTAATCTCTCTAGGAGAATGTTCCATATGTACTTGAGAAGAATGTATATTTTTCTGCCATTGGGTGAAAAATTCTGTATACATCTGTTACGTCCATTTTTTCCCTACAGTATCGTTCAATTCCTCTGTTTCTTTATTGATTTTCTGACTGTTCTATCCATTATTGAAAGTAGGGTTTTGAAGTCTCCTACAATTATTATATTGCTGTCAATTTCTCCTTTCAGATCTGTTAATATTATCTTTATATATTTGGGTGCTCTGATGTTGTGTGTATATATTTACAATTGTTATATGTTCTTGTTGAATTGACCCTTTTATCATTATATAATGACATTCTTTGTCTCTAGAGACAGATTTTGACTTAAAGTCTATTTTGTCTGATTTAAGTACCATCACTTATGCTGTCTTTTGGTTACCATTTGCATGAAATATCTTTTTCTATCTCTTCACTTTCAGCTTATCTGTGTCCTTGAATTGAAAGTAAGTTTCTTGTAAACAACATACAGTTGGATCTACTTTTTTTTTTTAGATCCGTTCAACGACTCTATTTCATTTGATTGGGGAGTTTAACCCATTTACATTTCAAGTAATTATTGATAGGGAAGGACTTACTTTTGACATTTTGTTGTTTTGTTTGTCTTATAATTCTTTTCTTCTTCTTTTTCTCTCCTGCTGTCTTCCTCTGTGTTTCATTTTGTGTGTGTGTGTTCATAGGCTTTGATTCCTTTTTCTTTTGTGTAACTTCTATAGGTATTTTCTTTATGGTTACCATGGGGCTTACATAAAATCTATTTATAATAGTCTATTTTAAGCTGATAACTTCACTTGCATACAGAAACTCTACACTTTTGCCTCTCTTCCTCTCTGCACTATATGCTCTTGATGTCACAATTTATACCTATTTATATTGTGTGGAAGGATGTTGAATTTTGCCAAATGCTTTTTCTGCATCCATTAAGATGATCATGTGTTCCCCCCACTTTATTCTATTAATATTGTGCAATACATTGATTTTCATATTTTGAATCAACTTTCCATTTCTGGGATAAATGCCATGTGGTCATGGTGTATAATCCTTTTATATGCTGCTGGATGAGGCTAGAAAGTATTTTGTTGAGGATTTTTGCATCTATATAAGACATTTGGTCTACAGTTTTCTCTTCTTATCATGTCTTTGGCCTTGCTCTCAGGGTAATACTTGCCTCACAGAATGAGTTATGAAGTGTTCCCTCCTTTTCTATTTTTTGGAAGAGTTTGAAGATTGATGCTAATTCTTCTGTAGACATTTGGAAGAATTCACCAGAGAAGCCATCTAGTCCTGAGCTTTTCTTTGGTGGAAGTTCTTTGATTACAGACTCCTCTCTCTCTTTACTTGTTATAGGTCTATTCAGGGTTTCTATTTCTTCCAGAATCAGTTTTGGTTGCTAGTTATCTAATTTGTTGGCATGTAATTGTCCATAGTGTTCCCCTATAATCCTTTTTATTTCTGTAAGGTAAGTAGGAATGCTTTCTTTTTCACTTTTGTCTTTAGTAATTTGAGTCTTCTCTTTTTTTCTTGACGTATCTAGAGTTTTGTCAATTTTGTTGGTTTTCTTTGAAGAACCAACTTTTAGTTATGTTGATTTTATCTATTGTATTTCTATTATCTATTTCATTAATTCTTCCTCTAATCGTCATTATATTTCCTTCCTTAGGCCTGCTTTGGGTTTAGTTTTCTCTTCTTTTTCTAGTTTCTTAAGACAAGTTTAGGTTATTGAGATCTTTCTTCTTTTTTTAATGTAGGCATGTATTTTACCTCTTAGTACTTATGCTTTTGTTGCATTCCATGAGTTTTGTATTTTGTGGTTTCATTTCTGTATACTCAAAGTATTTTATAATTTCCCTTATGATTTTGTCTTTGACACATTGGTTTAGAAGTATGTTAATTTTCACATATTTGTAAATTTCCCAGGTTTCTTCCTATTATTTTCTTTTTTTTTTTTCCTATTATTGATTTCTGTTGAATCTTTCTGATTCATTCTTCTGGCTAGAACATTGTTGAGCCATTCAAGTAAAATTTTCATTATCAGTTATTGCACTTTTCAACTGAAGAATTTACATTTGTTTACTTTTTATAATTTCTATTGATAGTCTTTGTGAGACACTGTTCTCATATTTTTCTTTAGTTCTTTAAATATAGTTTCCTTTGAACATATTTTATTTTTTAATTTAAAAAATATTTATTTTTTTATTTTTGGCTGCATTGGGTCTTCGTTGCTGCATACAGGCTTTCTCTAGTTGCAGCGAGCAGGGGCTACTCTTTGGTGCTTGGGCTTCTCATTGCGGTGGCTTCTCTTGTTGCGGAGCATGGGCTCTAGGTGCACAGGCTTCAGTAGTTGTGGTACGTGGGCTCAGTAGTTGTGGCACACGGGCTCAGTAGTTGTGGCGCATGGGCTTAGTTGCTCTGCGGCATGTGGGATCTTTCCGGACCAGGGCTCGAACCTGTGTCCCCTGCATTGGCAGGTGGATTCTTAACCACTGTGCCATTAGGAAAGCCCCTGAACATATTTTAAAAAGCTGATTTGAAGTTTTTGTCTAGAAAGTTCAATATCTGGGCTTCTTCTGGCCACTTTCTATTGATTACTTTTTTCCTGAGCAGGAGTCATACTTCTTTATCTCCTAGCATGCCTCATAATTTGTCTTTTGAACACTGGATATGTTGAATACTATAATATGGCAAGTCTGGAAATCACATTCTCTCTCTTTCCTTAGCGTCTGTTGTTATTTACTTAGTGACTTTTCTGAACTAATCCTGTAAAGCTGTATTCTTTGTTGTGTGATGCCACTGCAGTTTCTACTTGGTTGGCTTAGTGATCAGCTAATAATTGTACTCATTTCCTTAAATGCATGGAACCACAAAATACTGGTCTTTGCTGAGGGACTTTGTGTGTGTTGAGGCATACCTTCGGCATTCAAGCAGTTTACAACTCTCCCTTAGCCTTCACTGTCTGCTTGTGCAGTCTCCAGTTCAGCCAGGGGTGATAGCCTAGGGCCTTCTTGGGTCTTCCTGAGCATGCACACTGCCTCATGCGTGTGTGGCCTTCTGGATTTCCAGAAATATGTTAAGAGCTTTCAAAAACCCTGTGGACATGGCATTCCCTAGCCTTTTCTCCCAAGCTTTTTCATTAATATATTGTTCATCCCAACAGTTATCACCACTGTCTGAAGCAACTAAAAGCTTTTGCCTGTAAATATTACAACAAACACCACCTGTGTAGCAGATCTAGCACTGGACGAGTTCTGAGTCAAGTTGTATAGGGAGAAGCTTCTATTTGTTCTTCCACAAAGCCACCAGACAGTTCAAATGACAATTCTTTGTGAATGGAGTCTGTTCTGCTCCCTGAAGTACCTGGACTGTGGGCTGCTATTTTCAAGGCTACTGCTGAGCTGAGGAATGGGGAGATATGGTGATGCACTTTTCACCAGGCTCTTTCTTGAGACACATATTTTTGGAATGAGTGATAAATGGTGACAGCCACCATTTTGGAAGAATGCCCAGAATATATGGAGAGGCTACACAACTGTGTTCAAGGCAACAGCCTAGCTAAAGTCCAAGCTGACAGCCAGTATTAACCACCAGACATGTGAGTGAATTAAGCCTTCAGCAGATTCACCATTGAGGAGCCCCAGCTAACACTAACTGGAGAAGGGGTGAGTGTTCCCCCACTGAGCCCTGCTCAAATCGACATTTCAAGGCTAAGAACAATGTTATTGTTTTATTATTTATTTAATAAAAATGATATGTTTAAGGTGTACAACTTGGTGTTTTGAAATACATATACATAGTGAAATGATTACTACAGTCAAGCTAATTAACATATCCATCTCTTCATATACTTTTTTTTTTTGTGGTCAGAGCACCTGAAATCTACTTTTGTAGCAACTTTATAGTATTCAATACAGTAATAACTATAGTCATCATATGGTACATTTAGCTCTCCAGACTTATTCATCCTACATCGCTGCAACCTTGTAAACTTTGGCCAACGTCTCTCCATTTTCCCCACCTTTACCATTGTTCTACTCTCTGCTTCCATGAACTAAACTTTCAGGTTCCACATATAAGTGAGATCATGTGGTATTTTTCTTTCTGTGCCTGACTTATTTCACTTAGTATAATGTTCTCGTTTCATCCATGTTGTTGCAAACGGCAACATTTCTGTATCACAATAACATTTATGTATCACAATTTCTTTATCCATTCACTCATCGACAAACACATTGTTTGCATATCTTGGCTATTGTGAAAAATGCTGTAATAAACACGGAAGTGCAAATATCTCTTTATGACACTGATTTTATTTCCTTCTGATACATTGCCCAGAAGATGAATTGCTGTATCATATGGTAGTTCTATTGTTAATTTTTAAAGGAAACTCATACTGTTTTCCATAATGGCTGTACCAATTTACATTCTAACCAACAGTGTGCAAGGGTTCCCTTCTCTTTACATCCTTACCAACACTCTTGTCTTTTTGATAATAGCCATGCTATCAGGTGTGAGGTGATAGATATCTCACTGTGGTTTTTATTTGCATTTTCCTGATGATTAAGGATGTTAAGCACCTTTTCATGTACCTTTTGGCCATTTGTATGTCTTCTTTAGAGAAACATCTATTCATATTCTTTGCCCATTTTTAATCAGGTTATTTGTTTTTGCCATTGAGTTGTATCTTGTTTTTAAACCATTAAGTTCTATAGTGGTTACTAAAACAATAGATATTTGGAATCCATTCAGGTACCTAAAAGAGGAATGCTGCTGTAACCCAAAACCTAAATTACAGATAGTGGCTTTGGGTGGGAGTGTTAATAAAAAACAAAATGGCTTCAAAGATACTCCTAGTGGAAACCTGATGGCCCTCAAGGATGCTGTAGTGAGGAATTGAAAGAAAGTGAAAAAATGTTATTGGAAACTAGAGAAAAGGGGACGCTTGTTATATAGTGCTAAAAATTTACTCTCAGTAACACGGAAACTAGGAAACATACATAATAAACTGGATGTCCTAGCTAAGAAGATTTCAAGGTAAAGTGTTCAAGTTGCTGCTTGGGTTCTTTTGGCTGCTTCTAGTAAAATGCAAGAGGAAAGGAAAAAACTAAAGAATGATTCTAACTATAAAGTAACAAGGGCTTGTTGTTAAAAAATAAATCTGCTTATCATTTCCAGATTTTCCAAATGGCAAATATTGCTAAAATTAAGAACTGGCTTCTGTGCAGAGTTTAAATCCAGTGTGCTGTCAGGAAAACGTAGTGTAAAAATGCAGCTCAGCATATGACTAAAAGACTTTTGATAAAAACAAAGAAAGGTTTAAGATGATGCTTCAAACAGACAAAAGTCCTTCAAAGGATAGTAGGATTGTGCCTCACAGACCCTCTCCATTAAACAATAGGTCTTTTAAGGATCTTATAGTAATTGTGCCATGGGAGACTTTTAAGAAGCCCAAGGTAGAGAATGGCTTATCATGGCAAGATGTGTGAGTGCTGCTTTTGCATAATGGATTGACTCTCAATAAGATTCAGAGTAAGCCCACAAGACTTTTAAGGAAATTGTACCAACAGAAACAGTCAGCTTGAATTGAACGACACAGAGACATTACAATTCAAAAGAAAATCTGTGGACCCCTGAACTATTAGGAGCAGGAAGCAGGCTAGGAAATCTACTCGGCTGCATCACCAACCATTTCTTATGTGCAAGGAAGGATTATTCTTAAATTCAAGAAAATACCAAAAAAAAAAAAAAAAGTCCAGAGGGAAAAGCCAAGAACTGAGGAGAATCATTCCCAGGTAGTAGGACTAAAGCTCTAATCAAGGAAACAGCAACATGTGCCCTGCTGGATTTCACAAAGGCTATGGGGCAATGACTTCTGTGTCTCCTGTTTTCACTTTTTGAATGGGAGGGTCTATAGCAGTTATCCTGCCCCATCATTGTATGTTGATGGAAGTGGGAAAGATCACTTTTCAGTTCACAGGTCTTCAGATTAAGAACAGTACTTAAGGAGCTGTACTAAGGGAACCACATCCAAGGAGCCTCATCTGCCTCTGGATCTGACTTAGGTGATGAAATCCTAACCCTGAACCTGATCCTGACATCGTAACAAGATGAAAGTCTTTGGGGGAGTCTGGGGAATGATGAAGGTGGTTTACAAGTGGTAGGAATGTAAATAATTTGTGATACAGTGTGGTGGCTTTAAACATGTTTGCAAATTCTTTGACACTTCTTTTCTCCCCTTGAATATGGACCTTCTTTAGTGACTCACTTCTAATGAATAGAATAAGACAGAATGCTGATGTATGGCTTCAACTTCTGAGGCTAGGTTAGAAAAGATGATACAGTTTCTACTTGGTTCTCTCTTTTGGGATGCTTGCTCTTGGAATCTAGCCATATTGTAAGGAATCCCAGACTATATGGAGAGGCCTTGTGCAAGTATTTGGCCAACAGTCTTACCAATGATTCCAGATGACACCGATTATCAACTTCCAGACAAGTTACTGATAGATAGCTTATGGATATTTAATGGCTCCTGCCATTAATGAAGACACTGTAGCAAATATAGAAAGTAAATTGGTGGTGGTTGGGGGTAAGAGTAGACAGGAATACTGAACTGAACATATTAAGAAGGCCTCAGTTTCTTTACCTGGAAATGAAGGGTTTACACTCTATATTCGGGTTTGTTAGTGTGACTGAAGAACAGACTCTTAAACTGTATTTAATTTTAATTAATTTAAACTTCAGTTGTCATATGTGGCTGGTGGCTATTACATTGGACACTGCAGCATTACACAATCTTTTTTTTCTTTGTCCAAAATACTATGGTTTCAAAATAGTTTGCTTCTGTTATTAACAGGTTTGTGATGTTAAGTTAGATTTCCTTCATTCACTTTATTAGTTTTGAAGCTTTACCAAGGAGAGAGAGTTGGCAGAATTTTGTACTCATATTAGTGGAATACCAAGAAAAGTAGTTGCCATTTTTGGAGTACCTACAATGATCTATGCACTTTCCTATATATTGGGTTGGCCAAAAAGTTCGTTTGGGTTTTTGTAACATTGTATGGAAAACCCCGAACGAACTTTTTGGCCAATCCAATATTATCTTTAATCTTCACAATGACTTTCTAAAGGAGGGGTTATCATTAATTACCATTTTGCAGATGATGAAATTGAAGGAGTTAATCTGAAAACAAGTTAAGAAATGAGGTAACAGTAAGAAACAGCACCCGGGTGTGTTTGATACCAAAGCACAGATCTTTTCCTTCCATCACGTACTAAACTTCAGCAGAACCTGGATTTGAAACTTGCCTGTTTGGCATACTAATTATGACATTGGAGAAGTTATTAAACCTCTAGGAATATGCCTCTACTTCTTACTCTATAAAATTAGGAAAATGACTCCATGTCGTAGGAGCACTATGAGAATGGTTACGTATGAACGGGCATTGTAAACTGTCAAGTACCTTAAAAATACATTTCTTTAACAAAACTATTCTAAGGAATTGGTGTGTTTTCATAGTACTACTTTCTCATACTTTTGGAAAATTTGGGTTTTTTGTTGTTTGTTTTTGCTTTTTACCACATAAAAATGCCATCAAGATACCATCCTGCCTCTCCCTTCATCATCAGATTATTCTTAAATTTAATATATAGAGAAAACTGTGTATTTTTATTCAGTATTCCTTTCAAATGCTAAGTGTACTTTCCTCCTGTGTTTACAACCAAAAAGATACTCTTCATTATTCTCTATGGCCTTTTACGATCTGTTAGCAAACACAGAAAGCTGGTCTAAATGACCCAGAAACCATGGGTGAGAAATGACAGGACCCTACTCAGAGTCCACACCCAACTTGTGCCCAGGGATGGGCCAGCGCAAGGCTGGCACAGTCAAGCCCAACATTAGGTTGCTTGCAGACACCCATGGACTCTCCTGCTGTCAAGTGGCAGAGGACCTGTGGATGGCATCAAAGGTTAAGGTTACATTGTGGGTGGAAGACTCCACAGCTGAGGAGTTTCTGCACCATCAGTGTAGAAGGACTAATACTCACCAGCATGTGACCATTCTTGGATCTTTTCTATAGCTAGCTTCCTCTACATTCTTAAAAATGAAAAACACTGCTTGGTGTTATAGTTCTTTGGGGCTAATAGAAAATACCTGCTTAACTAGACTTGCTTTCTCTCAAAAAAAAAAAAAAATCCTTGCAAACTTGCAGGTTTCTCAAATCATCTCTGGGCATATGGAGAGTACTTTGGATTAAAAATGTTTGAAGTTAAGGAATTGACTACAGTGTTTTTAAACATTTTATTTTGGGTTGTTTTTCTAGCGCCCTACTATTTATTAGTAAGCCATGAGATAATTTAGTGTGCTTTTACATATTTTACAAATTTACCCTGTTTCCAATAGTGTTTAGTTTTATTAAGTTGAACCACATGCCATGATCATTTTGTAGGTCAAAGATGCTGAATATCAGCAATTTTGTATGGCTCCACCCAATTACACTGTGAATAAGAAGTGATGTTCTCTCCTTAGGTAAATGGGTTAGGTTAGTATTTGGTTGAAACACTCAATTTACTTATGTATTTCTACTTACCTTCTGATGCTTTTCCCCGGGTCCACCCTAATTTAATATTTAATTTTTATTAGGATCTCCCTGCCTCTTCACCTTCCTCACCCCATGTAATTTAACAATTATTTCAATCTCTCCTGGAAGTACAGTTTATAAATAAATGGGTTTCTGGTAGTTTCAGAAATGTCACCAAATCACAGCACTACAAGCTTAAAAAGGCTATATCCACCACTGGAAGTAAGCAGTTGTTTTTCCTTTTCCTTCTTGATCACTGAGCTTAGATGTTTAAGAAAGTCCTTTAAAAAACTAGGACGACTTAAACTAGCATCCATTTTCCAGAGGATATAAATGCTCTTTCATTCCCCACACAGTGCCATCTGGTGGTTTTACACACAAACCACGCCACTTGCTCTGGCTTCCATTTATAACACATGAGAGAGAAATACAGAACAGCGGCTTCCGATTTGGCTCTCCTAGTGTTTGAAAGTCAGGTATCTACATCTACACATCCTGGCAGAGACCCAGGCCTGACCACTCACTCCAGAATTTGGGCGAAAGGGTTTCTCTTGGAAAAACTCCAGTGAGGAATTTTTGGGCTGTGAGACCGTGACACTGAGCAGATTTCTGTGTATATCTGATTCCTTTACAGAGCTTTTCACTTTCTAACAACATCCTCTAAAGATCTGGAGGAGGCAGATATCCCAGAGGAACACCTAAGCTGTCAGTATATCCCTTGCCACCAAGGAGAGCCACTGCTTCATTGTGTATCAAATTCAAAGTTCGTTGGTGACACTGTGATTTGAATCAGGGAGCTCCATCATTGGCCCCAATAAGATTAAGAAGCAATAAGATTTCCACAATAACTTTTCATCCATATGTGGAGCTTACAACTCTAGATGTCAAAGGTATCTTAGCTATTTTCCAGTACCACAGAGGTCTGAAGGTCTGACTAAAAGATTTACAGAAAGCTTTACTGTGAAGCTTCAGAATAACATCATTCATGACTTACTTTCTACCACTGATTTTTTTTTTAATATCAGAGGAGAAAAAAATATAATGTTATGGCAAATGACCAGGAGGCGCTCCGTATGTTTTTTCATTTGGCCCATTTCCCTTGGGCACAGACTGGGATGTGGCATTAGGGTGTCTCAGTGTGTTGACTGAAGTCTGCTTTCCTCCTCCTTCCTGTCCTCTTCTACACTGTCACCTTGTCAGTGACATGTGATGTCAGCTACGTCAGAACCAGCCAATGAATCTAATTCATTAGCCAACAGCAATGCAGAATAGCTGTGCTAACTCACAGCAATTAAGATGATTGGGTCACATTGTCATTAACTGTTACTGTCAGGGAAAAATTCAGTGAAGAAATAAATCTTGAGTATGACCTTAGACATGTGGTATATAAAATTTACTGACTTAGAGATGTGTTCATCAACTGGGATTGAGTTATTATATACACTAAAACAACCAGCGAAAAAGGAAAAACAACCAATCAACCAAACAAACCTAACAAGAAAAAATTTTATTAGGACCATGGTAATGACTTATTTGAGCTTAAGTTCTCTCCCAGTGATAAAATGAGAGGAACTAAGAATTTCATAGAGTCTAAATATGTGTGAGCATTTCTAACTCCTGTCCATCTTGAGTCAAATAATAATGGATTAATCTTAATTCATCTTGACAGACTCCATAATGCCTCACTACAGAAAGCACCAATCACCTACTTATTGAATAAATACATATTAATTACTGGCAGAGGCTCTGAAACTGGACAATGACATTTTATATTACCAATGTTATTCAGTATTATGTAGTGGGAAGTACATACATGTGAAAAGTTCCCTGTAAATGGCAATGTGTTATTATGAACATTATCACTAATTTAGAATGAATATTAACCATATCATGATTGGAATGACTATGTCCTAAGAATCCATCTGCTTTCCCCCCTAAGATTCAGGGGATGCTCCTGGCAGGTTGCCAAATGGTTTCCTCTTTTATATACAGAGAACAGGAATTCATAAGTAAATGTGAAAGCAACTAGATTTTTCAGTCCTCACCCAAGGTATGTTTTATGGGCAGGAACCCAAGCCATTTGGGCATTTTGGCATTGGGGAAGTTAATGCCCTTTTGTTTTACAGAAAATCTTTTACAGAGAGACTGCAGATGTGAGATACATGTATCCTGGAGTTACAAAGATACGCACAGGTCTGGGCATAAAGACAGGAGGTGGGCCATGAACTGATATGTTAACACGTAATGTAGTTCTACTGTTTCAAAAAATAAGCAAATGGAGACATTCTGGAACTGTTGTGAAATGTTCGTTTCCTGCCAGGCTTTTACTGAATGGTAAGCAGTGTTTCTTGTGTGTTATCAGTCTTTTTAATAACAAAAATACTAAAATCCAAAACAAAACATGCCTCCAAACTATTTTTCTATTCTGAAGGTTGTGCTTATTGCTCTAAGAATCAGTTCTGTTGACCTGTAAACATTTCATTTTCTGCTTATAGCAACCAGAACATATAAGGAACTGGGTAATATTACTACAAAGAGCAGTATCACGGTGGAAATCTTCTGTTAAATAATAAAGTCTTTAGGATTTAAGTCACAGCTCTCAGATGGAGGAGAAGCCATGTGTTAGGTCTGCTTTTAGAGCATTTGTCACAAGGTGGGAGGGAGAAGTTCTGCTTGATAATGACAATGGTGGCTGTTATTAAATGACACAGACTGATGCTCTGAACTTTGGCACTCTACGTGCACCTGACATAGGACCACGGGTGTGATGGAGCAATTGTGTACATCTCTTCCCAACTCTGCCTACAGTGGTATCAATTTGGCAGCTGGCAATCGGCCATGTGGGGGCATTTACACCAGAGAAACTGGCAAATGCTACAAATCAGACACCTGTGTACTCCTGCCGCCCCTGGCAACACACACACTCCTTGCGTGGAAAACCAGATGGTAAACATTTACTAGCACACCACTGCATAGGACTAAAACTGCCTAAACACGTTATTCTTGCTTATGTTGAATCTGTGATTCTACAGGTACAAGAGGGTATATGGTTTTTAATGAGCTGTCTGAATGGAGTCTAAAAATTCTAATCTAAAATGCCACAAATATCTTCCTGTATCTATATCAGCAGAAACAGTTCAATCTCAGTCAGGGCCAGATTTTATGAGCATACGTATTATTTTTATATCAATTGATTCCATTTATCATCAGCCAGTTTTCTCACAGTGTTTCTATGAGCTTCTGTTAAAATCCCCATTGTAAAACTTATTTCAACTATAAGGTATACTAACTCTGTTGAATGCATCTTGGTTGAAACCAAATACACACAACTTCATATCTGTTACGTTTTTTCCTTGTCTCTTATTACGGAGATGTTGTTTTCTCTTATGCTCAGAAAGTAAACTTTGTTAACAATGGTACTCATCTTAAATTCACGTTTTTTTTTTTTTTTAACATCTTTATTGAAGTATAATTGCCTTACAATGGTGTGTTAGCTTCTCACATGTTTTTTAATAAGATGTATAGGTTTCTGAAATCTATATGAATATAATACACATAGATTTCCCACACGTGTATTTGGAGTAAACCAGGACAATGTGAATAGGGGAGGGAGGCCCAAGAAACTGTTAGATAAGTTGTTTAATAAAATTGAATGATCCTTTTATTAAAAAAAAAAAAATCTCAGTCACAGCATCCTAGTTCTCAGGATTCTATTTCCCCAGGATCCAAGACCTCAGTGTAATTCACCTGGCGTTGGTCTAATGCCCTAGGATTCTCAGAGTCTCTAAGGCAGCCTGAATCTTCCAGAAGTCAAAGGCTGTACTACGAAAAACACTGACAGTTTGATGAAAAATATTCCATTGATGCCAAATGTTTGTTTGAAAACTTCCTCCAGAAGAAGGCTGTTCCAGAAACTGTATACAGATCATAGATGCCAATGAGAATTTGACTCAATTCAAAATTGTGTTAACTGACAAAGCTAAAAACATGAACTCCTTTGCTATCCAAAAGCAGTTAGAATGTTTCCAGAGAGTTTAATTAGCTAAATGCTGTCCTTATGTTGAACTATATATGTCTCTATCTCTCATTTTTGTGGCTATGTATTTTCATGCTTCTATCTTACATTATTTGGCGTTTGTGCTGATTATTCCCCAGCTCAGAGACTTTCTAATTCTTGTGTAATTCATCACGTCTCTTACTTCAGGGCTACCTATGTCACAGACAATAAATGTTCTGGGTGATAGTAATAACTTTTTAAAAGACTTCCACAGAATAAGATTCCCTCAGTAATCCACTTCAATTAATAATATTCTTTCTCATTCTTTCCCCAATTCCTTCACACTGAAGCTGATGCCCATTTCTTATTGTTTGGAACTCAGGGGAGAAAGAGAACAGCTGGTCACCATCTTCCATATAATGGCCCTTAAAATTCAGGTGTGGTTTACATTCAAGACAGAAGCTTAGGGCCTAGTATTAGACTGTTTGAATAGGTTTTATTCTTTAAAAATGTTAAAACTGCTATTACCCAGCCTACTGCTCTTTTAAATGAGCTTATGAATTAAGGTTTTGGGTTTTTTTTCCCCCCTAATTTCAGTGTTTACAGGCTAGGAAGTCCAAGTGGCTAGATATTTGAAATGTCAGCATTATGATGCTCTTCTGTAGTCTTCATTCACCTCCCTGCCCTTCAGGATAGTGGCTAAACAATAATTCAAGTCAATTTGTGAAACATGAAACATACTATCAATGCTGTAGCCCTGAAGAAGTCTAGCTTAAGTAGGCTTTCCCCAGGATTTTATATTATTTCTTATTAGTCACATGCTCGACTTCCACTGTAGTTTCTAATTAACAGTTTACATGAACTTGGCATTAATATTTCTTCTTTCTCATATCATTTTGAACTTTTTGCTTCTCATTTATAAGGAGATGCTTTTCCTTCTTCTTTGAATTTGCTGTGTTTAAAGAATGCTGTTTCTATTTCCTTTTACTTCTATTAATTGAAGCTCAGTTCTTAAAAAAAGGTTTTCTCATAGTTTTATATAACTTTGTGAAGAAAAATGGTTACTTTTAGTTTCAGTTATTTTAGTTTTAGTTCCAATTTCCCTGTAATTCTCTTGATCTAGCATTTATCTTTATCAGACAGGGCACTGCAGACCATCAAAAAGTCCTGAGTATTAACTAGAGATCTGTAGCTTTGGGATGCTTTTTAAATAGTAGAAGAGACTACATTATAGTCTCCTTCCCTCCAACAGTCAACAAAATATTTAGCAGTCTGAGGAATGCCAAAGATGTACTTAAAGGAAAAGTACTTTCTGTAGGCAAATCATACTGTTCCTCCTGAAACGTAAAATATTTCCAAAGTAATATAAAATAAAAGAAGTCCAGTAAACTATCTCAGAGACTGAAGAAACAATGTGGTTGCCTTTATTCTGGAACATGCCTGAAATTATGGTTGATATAAACTAAAAAGTCCAGATCTTAGAGCAATCTTTCTTGAGCGGTGCTCATCTGGCGCACTTCCCAGGAGCTTACGACAGAGAAGAGAAACTCTTTAACTTTTGGAACTTTCTGCTCAAACTCTTGTATTTGGAGGATCAGATTACCTAGTCACAAACAGTTTGGTTCTTTTTTTACTTGATATTTTGCCACATAGAGAATGAATTTTAAAAGCACATCTAATTGGCTTCTCAATTTAAGCTGAAATTTATAATATTTTTTGAAATTGCGGCTTTGACAAAGGAAACAAAATCAGTAAATGTTTATAGGCCTATCCAGAAGACTTGTTTTAATAATTTCCACAACATAGTTTACAGAATACGAAATTAGGGTCATATTCAGCCTTTGTTACGAGAAGAGGATGTGCTCATGTTTAAGCAAATTCGGTGCATCCCACTGGGTTATGTGTCATTTAGTGAGATGTGCTCACTGAGTCAGGGGCCAGATGGCGGATGCAGAAGTCTTTTGCTAGAATACATCTCTACAGAGGATGATGCGGCATTGGACTTGGTGACCAGGCTGACGCTGAATGCAACTCAGTCACGGTATTTAAATCACATTAAGACTCTCTTTTATTTATGGCTCTCCTTGCGATTTCTGTCTGGCTTTATGTTTAATTGCTAGCCTCCATGTGGCGATATGATGTGTTATCAGTTCTGCCTTTTATCTTTGCCAAAATGAACTCTGCAACCCTTCCTGAGGTACAGAGTTTCCAGGAAAAAAACACTGTTACATCAACCAATTATAGGTAAGCATAAAATTAATTAAAAGGACACCTTACTCTATACGCTATTTTTCATACTCTTGATACTGTTCAGGCTATTTTATTAGCGTTACATGGGTACTTTCTGTTATAATTACAGAATTTTAGAGGTAGAAGGACAAGAGATCATATAGCCCATTCTGGTGACTAAAAACAATAGGAATTCAGGGTCTTGTGTTTGGCTAAAGTAAGGAACAACCCAGGTCTAAAAATCAAGTTATAATACTTGGTTTAGTGTTTTTTCCACTACTTCCAACTTCCTTCCCCTGACAAACACTTAGACTTCAAATATGCCTTTCATCATTGTCATCGTCATCATCATTTCACCATCATCAACTGACCACAGTGGGAAATACCATCCATTTTCTTTTATTCAAACTATGGAAAAAGGTCCTCTGTCTGCACAGTATTGTTCTTCCTTATGGCAGGGGGAAATTGTATTTATTCAGTAAAAGAAAAAGTCAGCTGCAGTTGTATTTGTCATTTGGGTGTTTCTGATAGTGTTACAGTATCAGAGAATTGTGTGAAAATCAGTGGCAATACGGAGAACCAGAGTCCTCTTCCTTCTTGCATCAATTTTAACCATTTTTTCCCCCAGAATACCTCCCGTTCACTTAGCTCTAGTCCGTAAGGAAGCAAAGTTTGTGTTTTTTGTTTGTTTTTTTTCTGGTTGGCTCTTCAAGCATATCCACTGGGTTGGGTCTGAAACTGCCCTCAACAAAGTCTCCTTCCTTACACTCCCTAGTGCTCGCTGATCTTCACTTTCAGAAATTAGGCTCTTTGACCTGTTCAGCCTTGTCAAACCTCTTATCATTTTCTCTATGAATTCTACGCAATACATAATCCCTCTGGAGTATTTCTTAGTATAAATATGATTCTGTCCTCTTTCACAGTATTGGCATCAACCTGAAGGACCTGCTATAAGGATTACTATTTACATTTACTGCACATAAAAAGCCCTTTCTTGTACTAGGAAGTGGCAACATCCAGCACAGATACAACTAGAGTCATCACAGTCAAAGCTTGGGCCAAAACACTTTATTTACTAAAAGTGATTAGGCCAAAGCCCTAAGACAGACGTCTAGTAAAAGAGATCAACTCACCCCAAAGCATATAGGATTTAAAACTGCTAAGTCAAATCTCTATCAAGTTATATATTTTCTTTAGAACTAAAGAGATAAATGTTTCATATATTATTCCTAAAGGACCAATGGAGTTCATTCATCAAGTTTAGGCCAGTTTGGCAAAATTATTCAGCTTTATGTTTTCTAAGAAATAAAGCTTCTACAGTGAAAAGTCATCACTTGGGAAATGGTTGGATTTTCCTCCCTGGGGATTGTGGTTGACTCCACAACCTGTTTCACCCAGGAAAGGGAAAAGCCAATCATAAGAATCCCTTCCCCTTGCCAGTAACTGTTTAGGAAGGGGCACATGACCTCTGCCATGTCTGCCAATGAGAATGAGGTTAATCAGCCAGAGTGTTTCTCATGTTTCCTTGCTCTTAAAAACTTAACTGATCCTGAGGATTTACTATTTAAAATTTTCTAAATCAGTAGTTATTTACAATATTCATATTAAATGTTTAACTAAATTCCTCCCTCCCCAAAGATGACATAAGAAGCGACAAATAAATAATGGATTACAGGCAATTATCTGAGTACAAAGTCCTGCAGAGAGGGCAATTCAGACGAAGAAATCAGGATCAGAAAGTCTTTTCTACAACTCCTTTTCCCTGGACCCGACTCTGGTTCCTGTTTGGCATACTATGAACTTTTACCAGAGAGAGGCAGCCTTGAGCCCCTTACCAATGAATTTAGGTGCAAGGTAAGAGAGAAATGCAAAGCAAAAAGAAACCAAAAATAGGGTTAAAGCCTCAAGATTACAACAGAGAAAGAGTCCTCAGCCTAGAAACAATTAATTTTAAACTTCAGGTTACATGAAAAACTCCACCTTGTAATACCATGGCCCAGCAGCCAGAACCTGTTACCACCACCACTCGAGAGCAATGAGGGTTGGGGTAGGTTGAAGTCACCCTTGGAAACTGGAGTGTGCTGCTAATGTGAAATTTAGAATACACTTTGGTTTGGTCTTAATAGTTAGGAGCACAGGCTCTGATGCCAGCCAGACTGCCTGGAATTGAATTCCAGCTTCAATATTTGCCAGTTGTTGGGAAAGTTAGCTCTTCATGCTTTTTTCTCATTGTAGAAGATTATATTTTCGACTTCATTTTCTACTTTGCTATGGCAATAAAATAAGATTATATGCAAAATATATGGAACAGTGCCTGGCACATAGCAAGTGTGTGATAAATGTTACCTATTATTATAAATGTATGATTATTATATCTGGCTCTGACAGGGAGTTTTGCTTTAAAAGGAGAAGTAGAAATGGGCAGTAGCTGGAGAGGACAGCGGGGGCCAAAAGAGGTTTATTTTTTTAAAGATAGGAGAAAAAAACATAAGTGTGGAAAGTTGGTTTAACTAGGGTTGGGATTTCGCCAAGAGAGTATACAAAGGGAGAGAGGAACAGGGATGAGTGATTACAAGAGAGTGATCTTGATAAAGGACTGATGAATGAAATTTGGGTAAGCAGTAAGGGGTAACAAGGGGGGTGGTAGATGGAGAGACTGAGAGTCAAATAAAAAGGTGGTAAAATCAATAGATTTTAGGCCCTGGTGGGGCTGAAGAATTACAGAGTCAGAGTATAAGAGAATAAAATTGGAAGGACAAGAAGTGGTAATTCAGAGAGTAGGAATATTAAAACTGAGAAGAAAATAGGGCTGCAGTTATGGATACAAAGTTTAGGGCATGATCATGCAAGTGAGAGACTGAAATAGGAAAGGATAAATTTGTTATAGAGGTCTTATGATCTTACATGCCTAACCATGGCATAGAGGGGCCCTATATGACCCAGATCTCCATTATTTCTCTAACATCACCTCCTATTCCCCACTTGCTTTTCTCCAGCCATAGAGGCCTTCCTGTGTACCTTCAGCACACCAAGCATGCTCTCATTTAGTCTTTGCACTTGTTCTTCCCACAGCCCAGTACACTTTCCCTACCTCCCTCAACATCTTCAGCAATTTGCTCTAATGTCACTTTCTCATGGACATTGAAGTTTTCAAGTTTTAGGATATGAGAGTGTTGCAAAGACTGACCTGCAGCTAAAAATCTTTCAGGCTGTGGCATACTGGGGGATTGGTAACTGCAACAAGGAGAAGGAGTAGTACAGTCTGAAAGCATGAGCTTCACAGCTGGGGATTTTTAGAGGAGAGAGGGAGAAAAGTCTGGAAGTAGCAATGAAGAACAAAGTGGATCAGACCTTTCTCTGCTCTGAAGAGTTAGATAAAATATGAAATTTACTGGAAGATCTTACGTAAAGTGAGTCCTGACTGAATCTGTTCACTTCTGTAGTATTGGGTTGGCCAAAAAGTTCGTTCGGGTTTTTCCATAAGTTCGTACAGAAAACCCGAACAAACTTTTTGGCCAAGCCAATACATACTGCATTTTGTTTGTGTTTTTAATCCAGTAGACCACCCAGAAAATGGGTCATGAGAACAAAACAAAACTTACTGTTGTGCCAGTATTACCATTTAGAACCATTTGATTGGCCTTCTGGGTGAGAAGTGGTCTCATGATCTATGGACCTCTAAAAGGGCTTGTAATATACTATATGAAATAATAGCAGAGGTCTTGAAAAACCATGTTCACATAATATTTTTCACCTTTGGTAAATGTTTCGGTTCTGAAATGGCCCCAACAGACATTTTAAATTAGCAGCTTGGTCACTTTGAGCAAAGAGAAAGGAGTAACAATAAATGTCACCTTCTAATAATAACCAAATAAAAAATTAAAAAGCAGAATACAAAATGTAAATCACAGGATACAAAATTTATTAATTTTAATCATCTATGTTTTAAATTAACTTCTAAAAAAATAAAATACTTTCATTCCTTATCTATTTCTATGCATCTTCATGAAATATGTATCTAGTGACTGCAGTGAGTAGAAAGCACTGTTGTGCTATTCTAAAAGAACTGACTTATAAGTTATATGCAGAAGAAAAGAGAAAGATTTGAGGTAGCTAAAAATAACACTTTTCTGAAGCAGAAGAACCATGTCTTACAACGTGATGTCATAATGGTTTAGGGAAGTAACATTCCATTCCAATTTGCATGAACTATTCTATCAATCAAAAAAAGCCTTTCATGTAAAACTCTCTCTTACAGACTGTGTTTTATACTGAAAAGTTTACCAGTGACTAAGAAATTATTGGGGAAGAGATCTAGGGGAATTAGGAAAGTTATATACTGACAATAACTTATAGATTAACTTCTGAAGTTTGGATTGAATATGCTGCAGGATCCTCTATTCCCTAAAAACTGACATAATGAAAAAATTTAAAAGTCTGTAACAGTGTTGGGAAAGAAGAAAGTATATTTTGATTAATCATAAATTATGCTTAATTCCTGAAAAAAAAAAAAAGAGGGTAAATGGAATCTGACTGAAGGAGGAAAACTGAGGCCAAACTATGCATGGGAAAGTAGTTACAAAAGGTGGGAAGGATTCCAGATGTTGGGCTGCTTTTATAATAGTTCAGCCATGGCAGAGGCATGATATTGCTCTACAATACCAAAAAAGAAACAAAGTCTACACTTCTAAAAGACTTGATACTGGTTGCACTCTTTCCCTATAATCACCAGAAACAGGCCAAATTTATAGAACATTTGCAGAAAGGATAACAAGAAATCTGAAATGTAAGTGAGCAAACAAGCAAGAATTGCCAAATATTTGAGGGAACCAACACCATGAAAGGGTATCAAACTCAGCAGACAGAACTAGTTTCTGAGAAAACAATTAATAGGGCAAAAGGAGTCTTAAAAACATATACAATTAATATCCTCAGAAGGCCAAGAGGATATCACATCCATGAGACAAACAGGACCTTAAGAAGAACAATTAATTACTTTTATACTCATTTTTAAAATTAATTAGAAAGAAAAAATGAGTATAAAAATAAACACACCAAAATACCAAACCTCCAACCAACTCAACGGATAGGCTGATTAGCAGAATGAACACAGCTTTAGAGTCAATTAGTGTGTTGGAAGAAGGAACTAAGGAATTCTCCCAGGGCACAGTGCAAAAGACAAGGGGATGAAAAATGTAAAAAAAAAAAGTAAGAGGCATGGAAGACAGATGTAGGAGCGGTAATATCCACCCTAAAGAAGCTAAATCATGATAAAGATATATATATAAAAAATTCTGTACCCCAAAACCCAGAGATTACACACGACTTTTAAACACATGAGAAATTGGTTAAAAAGAAAATCAAAGTTTAAATGTAGGTAATAAATAAACAACAATGATAATAGCTCTCTCTCTCTCTCTCTATATATATATATATACACGCACACATATAGATATATAGATAAAACCTTCAGTAAGTTTAATTAAGGAAAAGAGATAAAGTAGAAGTAAATATTGGGAATTCCCTGGTGGTCCAGTGGTTAGGACTCGATGCTTTCACTGCCGTGAGTTCAATCCCTAGTCGGGGAACTAAGATCCCGCAAGCCTCACAGCAGGGCCAAAAAAGAAAATAAATAAATAAACATTAGTTATGTGAGTAAACAATGACAGATATGGAGATTAAGTAACTTGTAAGAAATACACTATGTACAAATTATCCCAAATTTTTAGAAAATTTATAAGAAATGTATACTCCTCTAAGAAAATGTAACTAAAATTGGCTCAAAGGGAGGGAAAAAAACCTAACAACCTATGATTATAAACAAAATAGTAAAAGTAGTCAACAAGATCTTTCTCTCCGAAGTTAACAGCTCATATGAGTTTATGAATCAGTACTATCAAATCCTTAAGAAAGCAATATTGTCTATGAAAACTCTTTCAAAGCATAGGCAAATTTAAACTTCCGAACTCATTTTATGAGGTTAATATAACTTGGATACCAAATCCAGACAAATATAGCAGAAAGTATACTAATAGTACACTAATAGATATACATGAAAAAATTCTTCAATGACATAGAAGCAAATCAAGTTCCCAGTATTAAGCAACATATCATGACTAAGGAGAAATTTAAGGGTGGTCCACAACGTTTAAAAGCCTATTAATAAATTTTATTAACATCAATATATTAAAGAAGAAAAAATCACATGACAATCTCAACAGAGGCAGAAGAAACATTTTGCTAAGATCGAGAGTCTACTTTCTATTAAAAAAAAAAAGACAAACACATAGGAATTCCCTGGCAGTCCAATGGCTAGGACTCAGCACTTTCACTGCTGTGGCCTGGGTTCAATCCCTGGTTGGGGAACTAAGATCCCGCAAGCCGTGTGGCGTGACCGAAAAACAAAACAAAAACAAATGCAAACACATAAAAACTCTTATCCAATAAGAAACAAACTATTTTTAACTCAATAAATTGTGTCTACAAGAAACTTCCAGCAAAATTATATTTAATGATGAAATGAAGTATCCCAATTACAATCAGGAGCAAGAGAGGAATGCCAGCTATCACCACTGATGTTCAACATTTTATTGGAGATCCTTGACAATGTAAAAACACAAGAAAAGACTATGCATAAATAATTGAAAGTAAGAAATAAATGTCACAATGCGCAGATGTTATAACTGGCTACTTAGAAATTTCAAAGAGAACCGATTGAAAAGATATTAGATATATATAACAGAGTTGAGCAATGTGAAAAGAGATGAATAAGACTACCATACAGAGAATCAATAGTTTCCCTTTACATCAGCAATTTCAGTAAGAAATTTTGGGGAAAATTCATTTACAAAAGCAACAAAAACAAATATATAGAAATAAAAATTTTAATGTCCAATTCTCTATAAAGAAATGGTATAAGACATAAAAAATAATGATAAATGGAAAAACATACCATGTTCCTAAAATGAAAGCCTCATATTTTCCCATTCTCCACAAATTACCTTCCTCCCCAAAGGGGGAGGGATAAATTGGGAGATTGGGATTAACATACACACACTACTATATATAAAATAGATAACTAATAAGAACCTACTGTATAGCACAGGGAACTCTACTCAATACTCTGTAATGACCTACATGAGAATAGAATCTAAAAGAGTAAATACATGTATATGTGTAACTGATTCACTTTGCTGTATAGCAGAAACGCAACTTTGTAAATCAACTATATTCCAATAAAAATTAATTAAAAAAATAAATTCAGTGCAGTTCTAGGTAAAATCTCAGGGTTCAAATGGAATTTGATGAACTAGTTCTAAAATACATCTGGAAGAGAAAAATGCTTAAGAATAGCCAAATTTTATTTTTAAGAAGAAAAAAAGGGGAATGTACCCCATAAGAAATTTAGATTTCCTTTAAAATAATAGCTTATTCACTTAAGTCATTCAGTGAATATTGACTTGATGCATAATATATACCAGAACTCTTCTAAGAAAACAGAAGTGAACAAAACATACAAAATCTCTGCTCTCAGAAATTTATTTATATTCTGATTCTGATAACAGTAGACTAAATTAAATAATCTGGATAAATTCTCTCTCACCGGGGTCAACTAAAAAAGTTGGATTAATAAAAACAAAAACATCATATAAGCATTAAAGAAGTAACGAGATGGTAGAGAATTACCAAGTCAAACTAAGAGAAGACAAGAAACTCAGGAGGGCCACCCAATAATGAAACCTTTTATTTTTGCTCTGAGGACACATCCTATATGGAAGAAATAGTTCTGAAACTAAGTCACACATTCGATGGCCTTGGGCTAGGAAAAGAAAACTACATTCACAGGGTAGAAGCAGAAACCAGAGGTATGCAAACCTTTCCATGACACAGTTCTTACAATCTGACTTTGGGTCATCGGGATAGGCCAGGAAAACGCAAACCTTGAACTTGGATTAAGGTGTTCTAAACTGGTAGTACCCCTAGGCACCTGACAGAAGTAAACAAAAATCCTATAGGGGACGATACTATCCTAGACTTCAACACAGTTTCCAAATACAATGTTCAGCATATTGTTAAACATATAGGCACATAAGAAAACAAGACACCATGAACAAGAAACAGAAAAAGCAACTATCAATAAACTCAGATCCACAATTACTTTAGATTCTGGAATTATCAGAGGCAGAATATAAAAATATCTATGTAGACGATATTCAAAGAAATAATAGCCAAGTAAGATACTAGAAACAGTAAAAAACATATCTGGAAAGAATCAACAGAAATTCTAGATCTGAAAAATATCATAACCAGAATTAAGATCTCAGTGGATGAGATTTATCAGTAACTGAGAAATTAGTAAACTAGAAGATAGGGCAAAAGAAACTATTTAGAATGTAACACCAAAAGACAAAGATAGAAAACAGGGAAGAGAAGGTAAAAAAACCCAGAGGATGCAGTGAGAAGGATTTAACACACATTAATTGGAGTCCCAAAAGAACCAGGGAGAGAGAAAATGAGGCAGAAAAAATAGCTTACAGACAAGGTCTAGAAAATTTCCAGACGCCCAGCAGAGTTCCCAAACTTGACAATAACAAAAGACATTCCCATCAAGACATTTTATAGCAAAACTTTAGAAAACTAAAGATAAAGACAAATATCTTGAAAGCAGCCAGAAAACATAGGACAGCTTATTTTAAAATGAGCAACAGCTGAACTTGCAAGAATGAGGCAGAAAACACTGGATAATAACTTCAATATGCAGGGGGAAAATAACTGCCAATTTAGATAGAATTCCATACCTGATGAAAATATCCTTCAAGAATTAAGCGAATATAGGCATCTTTGGACAAACAAAAACATTTGAGAAATTCAAAAGGATGTATGTATCTGATTACATTAAGAACTGTTCATCGACAGTCACTATAACCGCAAGTGCAAAAATAGAGTGCAAAGTAGAAGATATCTACAACACACATAACCTAAGAATTAGAGGAATTCCTAAGTGTCAATAAGAAACACGACAGATACTCCAATACAAAAAAATGGGCAATTTGTCAAGGCATTTCTCAAAAGAGGAAATCTAAGTGGCCAATAAGCAAACATAAAAAAGGATAATCAATCTGATAGAAATCAGGGGAATGTAAATTAAATTCACAATGAAATATCATTAACACTCACCAACTGGCAAAAATTTAAGTCTGACAACAGTATTAGTGACGGTAGGAACAAAAACTCTTATGAACTCCATGTGGGAGTACAAATGTGTACAATCATCTTGGAAAACAGTCTGTCCTTGTCTAAGAGGCATATATTCTATGAAAAAAAATTCTACTCCTTGGCATGTACCCTAGAGAAACTTGCAGATGTTTAAAAGACAGACAAGAATCTTTATAGCTCCACAGCTCTTAAAAGCCAAAAAACAACCAAATGATGACAACCCAAATGTTTATCAACAATAAACGTGAATAATTAAATGGTGTCATATATAGACATGCAATAATATACAACAATGAAAACGAATAAACTACAGCTATGGGAAAAACAGAGATGAAATGCAAAGATAACATTAACCAAAGGGGACAAGTCACGAAAGAATACTTGTGGTATAATTCCATTTCTGTAAAATACAAAAACAGGCAAAACTGAACTATATGCATTCCTAGGAAGTCAAACTTAAAAATAGCCAACAAACGATTATTAGAAAAGTCAGAATAATGGTAATGGGAGGGAGAGAATTTAACTGGGGTGGAGAACATGGAGGTTTCTGGGGGTTCTGGCAATGTTCTACATTCTGTTCTTGTAGTAATTACAATATTTCTTTAAATGGTAACATGTTTATGAACTTCACCTCAAAAAATAATCTGGCAAGAAGCAATCTGTGCAGGCTTTAAAAATTTGCGGTATTTATACTATTTAAGAAAATCTGGCCTATTAGACTAACAATTCAGCTTTCCAAATTCAACTTAAAATGTGTAGTTGAGTAATCAACTTTGACTTGTGATTTTTAAGTAAAAATGTTACTAAGTTATACGAGGCATTGAAATATTCATGAGACTTCAAGGTTCTACACATTTATTAAGAGTTTAATCTACTGTATTTATAAGAGATATTTATATACTTCAGAAGGTACTGAGATTCTCAAAATAGAAACAATATAATGACTTTATAAATGAAGTTTAAAATTTTTTTTTAAGTTTTAAATTGTAAATGGGACTAAACATTATCTAAAAGCTCCTTAAAGTATTTGCTGAAATTTTCCAAACTCATCAATAGAAAAATAAAATTCCAGAGGCTGACCTTAATAGCTTAAGAAAGAACCAACTCTCTAGGTTTATATCTTTAAAAAAACAAATAATAATCTTTTCTACCAATTTGTTCAGAAGAAGCAAAATAATTCACACTATCTCTTCTCTCTACCATATAAAAACAGAAAACCTGTGCCAGAAGATTTTTGGGAATTTGCCTAGAATTATAATAAAAAATATAAACCATCTGACAGTTGATATGGCAACACATAATACTTTTAAAGTAGCTATTCTTTACTTTTTGGGGAGGAAGAGCCGTCACGGCCCATTCTGAGTATCTGAGAAGTGCTATGGAACTCACAGAAGAATGCATATTGATATACAAACAAACTTTTGGAATAAATAATAGTCAAAGATCTCTTGAAAGATGACAAAGTATAAAGGCACTTATACTTTCTATTATACCACTGGTGAATTACAAAATCAAAGTTGAAGTTATTTTAGACACATCATCTAGTAAAACATGTTCATATGTATTTTTATTATTTTAAATCAGAAAGTTAATGCCTTTGTGATAGAAAATTCACTTACTTTGTTTTCATTTGTCACTTAAAGATGAACAAGATACTACTTTTTATCTACTAAACAAGCGAAGTTTTAAAAATACACTGGCAAGGACGAAAGGAATTGTAAGCCACTCTCATAAGCTGCAGGTAGGAGCATAAAGTTATAATGGCCTCCCCGTATAACAATTTGGAAATTCATATATAAAGCCTCAAAGGTGTGAGCGATATCCAACTCTTTAATCTACCAATTCTACTACTAGAAATTCATCCTAACAAAATAATTTTGGATGTGTACAACGTACTGCAAGAATGTTCGTCAAAAGCATTCTTTATAATACCAAAATCCTAGAGACAACATAAAATGATCAACAATGGAGGTGTAAATAATATGTGGTACAATGGAACATTATGCAAAAATTTAAAGTATATTTAAGAATAATATTTAGTGGTATGAAAATGCTTGTGGATCTACAGCTAAAAGAATAAAGGGTTAATTTCTACACAGCATGATCTTGTGTTTTTTTAAAAAGGAAAAGTCTATAAAATAGAAAAACAAGACTAGAATAGAAATACGACAAATTTTTACTGTGGAGGAAGTCCATATATTTTTTCTTGTCTAAAACTTTAATAACAAGGAAAAACCCTAGTAATTATTTATTAGATTATATCCCACTCTTTGTTCATCTTGACCTCTGACTTAATTTAAGAATGAGGTATCAATTCTGTAAGTTTTACTTGTTACTGTTGTTCACACCTAAGCAATTAAGAGTATTATTCAATTATTTGTAATCAAAGTAATCAAGAAAAACGAAGGCTGTACCTATGTCTATAATGTAGGCTAAAGAATCGAGAAATTAAAGTTACAAGCTATTGACTAAAGATCAATAACTGAACTTGACTGGCCCTCAGAATAAGAAAACAAGTTCCCATTTTTGCAGTAAATTGGATAGCTACCTTCCATACCAGGGGTGAATGCTTAATTATAGTCCATGGTTTGAAATATCATTGATGCTGACTAGTTTTTGTCACCCAGAGGCTTTACATCTAGTGTGATATAATAGAAAATAGTATTTGGTCTTTGTCCCTGGTCCCTGGCATACATCTCCTAAAAGGCTTGCAATCTCCAGAGCGATGAGAGTGTCTTTCATATGCTAATGATGTGACTGGTGGCTGGGGGCCCCCAGATAGCTTCAGGATGGGAGTGGGTCACCAGAGAGACCAAGGCATGATTAGAGGGTTGGAGTATTTTGTCCCGCTACCCTGCCGAAACCTCCAGGGAAAGGAAAGGAGCTAGAGATTGAGTTAATCACCAATGGCCAATTATTTAATTAATTATGCCTACATAATGAAACCTCCAAAATAACCCCCTAAGGGATGGGCTTCTGGGTTGGTGAACACATCAAGGTGCTGGGAGGGTGGCACACCCAGAGAAAGCATGGAAGCTCCATGCCACCTCCTTCCCAGCATACCTTGCCCTATGCATCTCCTCCATTTCACTGTTCCTGAGTTATGTTCTTTATAATAAACTGTTAAAGTCAAGTATTTTTCTGAGTTCTCTGAGCCATTCTAGCAAATTACTGGACCTGAAGAGTGGGTTGTGGCAACCTTTGATTTATAGCCAGTTGATCACAAGTATGGGTGACCTGATATTTGTGAGTGGCATCTCAAGTGTGGGCAGTCTTGTGGGACTGAGCCCTTTAACCCATGGAGTCTGACGCTAACTCCAGGTAGTTAATGTCAGAATTGACTTGAACTGTTGGACACCCAACTGGTGTCTGGAGAATCAGAGAACTGGTTGTTGTTGGTGGAAAATGCTCAAGATTGAGTATTCAAAGGTTAGTCTATACAATGCAGCACTTAAATTTCAAATAAACTTGGGAAAATGGGATACTGGGATAAATTATAATATATTACATTCATAACTATATCGAAACAATAAGAGAAACATCACAAGCTGTTAAAAATAAATGTGTTTCAGAATGAAGGTCATACACAGTCATACATAATGATGCAGATAAACTGTATTCAGTACTCCATCGTGACAAATGTACCCAAAATAGGAATTGACAAAAACTACCAGAATGTAATAAAGATCATATGCAAAAAGAAAAAAAAAAGTAAATGTGTTTGAGTCATAATACCACAGGTGATTTTCCCCATTTTTTACTTTTTCATTTTCTTAATATTTCTAAAATGAGCATATATTACAATTTTCTTAGTGAAGAAAACAAATCAAAGCTATATTTTGGACCAGTATGTTTTAACTGTATAGTCCCTGAGAGGTTATGTGTATGTCCTTAAAAAAACTTTGTCTAATTAAGTTACTACTGAAAAACTATCATTCCCTCTAATCCATAACTAAGCATGTGAAATCTAAAATAGAGATATTAGCTATGCCATGGTTCTAATATATTCTAAAGAAGCATAGTGGAAAATACTACTTTTGAAGAAGTTAACTTTTTTGTCTTGATGCTATTAAATAAATCAATGCTTTTAACAAGATTTTTTAAAAAAGAAAAAGAAGCTCAAATACAAAAGAGGCTCAAACATCTTAGGCAATAATAAAGGAATTATAAAAGAAAACTCAGCAATACTGAATACTGAATTAGCGCATGTTTTAACATGAAACTCTATCATGTAACTTAAGACAATATTTTATAATTTTCTTCCAGTGGAAGCCAAATGAAAATATATCATTAACTTTCTAGTTGCCAAATAAAAGACAAACTTTGCTCCCTAAGAAATTTTTAAAATTTTGTAACCCAAATATCTTTATTATGAAAAATGTTCTTTGTTTAATTTACTTTTCAGGAATCCCTCTAGCTTACTGTTTCCAATTTGAATTATTGTATTTTGATGATTTAATTCTTTTTATATCCAGAAGGAGAAATATTGTTTTAAAAATAGTTTAACATAAAAAAATGTAATCTAGGTTTGCTTATGAAATCTGTGGTCAAACTACCTACTTATATTCCTACATCTTGATAGTTGGCTTAATTAAATCAAAGAACTATAAACATTAGAGTTGAAAGGGGCTCTAGTGATTGCTAGTCTTCCCACCAGGAATCTTTTTTTTCCCCTTAATTTCTGAACTCTACTTGCTATGTAGTAGTATGACTTCCAATGAAAAAAATATATTCTATTTAAATACAGAATATATATATATATCAATGAAACTTACTGAGTAAGAGAATACTGGTATACACAGACTTGGTATATTTTCAGTCAAAAGTTAAGAAATTTGATGTTTTATTTAGACTCACCATTATAGAGAAGCAAACAGTTTCTATGAGGCCTTTGGAAAAATGAGAATAACTTACAAGTACTTTTCCCTTATCTAGTAACCCAGGGATCAGGAGACCATTGGTTGCGAATGATCCATTTCGTCCAATTTCCTAATTTTACATATAAAGTACGTGAATAAAGTAACCTGCTAAGTATAAACAACATAAATCAAATGAAACACAACTTCAAGGGGACCATTTCCACCAGTGATAAAAATAAGAAATGTTTCACACTATAGACATTATAATTTTCTTTAAGTCTTTTTTTATTTAGAGATTTTTCTGGTAAGGAGATATACCATAGGAAAGCAATTTCACTGGCAGTGAGGTATGTATATACTCTACCAAAATACTCCTTATTTTAACTGCTTTTAACTTTATTTACATACGAAGAAAAGTATCAATGCATATCCTTGTTTCAACTATAGTATTAGCCATACTACATGAAATAAAATGAAATGGTGCTTGCATACAAAAACTGTTGTTTGTAAAGGAATCTAATTTCAGATTAAAAGCATTAATTTGCTTTTGGAAAGCGTTTAAAAGGAGAATCACAACTGATCATGACCAAGACATCTGCACCATATTTTCCATTCCTCACAGCACATTTATTTCAGTAATTCCATTATGTCGGTTCTTAGCATGAGCATAGTGTTACATGATTTTCGTACATATAATCACATCCAAAACAAGTTCTAAAATTTAAATTGTAAACATTCTCATCATATGTAGAAATATTTCAATTGGTGTATTAAGTTTTGCTAACTGATCAAATTTGGAGGAGAATATAAATGAGAAAGCCTATTCTAAACTGTGTAGTGAGCATTGCTTATTAATTACATTTCTACAATGTTAAATAAAGTAAGAGGCAAACCTGTCCTGTAAGCATGTCAAATTTTAGGTAAAACATTAAAAAGAAACAAATCTGTTAACAAAAGGATGTCTTGCAATAAAGAACATTAGATTTTTAAAATCTATTATGATACAAAAATGTAAAGGGTAAATAGCATCTTTGTTGACAAAGTAGGAGGTAGCATGGATGCACCACTTTATTGTCTGAGAAATGCAACTGGAGTAAAGAATATTTCCTTACCACGAATAATTTCCAGGACTATGTACATATTTCTTTTAGAAATACTTGTTTAAACAAATCTCCCTCCACTTTTTAGTATAAAAAAAACCGTTCCATGTGATTTTAAAAAAACACTTACACATCTAGATAGAATAGTACTCTGCCCTATTTGAGTGAACAGTCTCAAACTATGAAGTACATGATATTTAATGCCCTAAGTTGAGTAAATTTAGTTAGCGGTTCCTGGTATTATACAAAACACTATATATATACAAACAAAATATAATATCTTAATTTTCAATGCAAGTCTTGTGGGGAATCAACAGAACCTTGATTCTGGTAACACTGCAGAAAACATAATTTTCCAATAAGTCTGTCTAAGTATCCATGTGCAACAGTTTATTAATGACTGCTTACGTGTACTGATCTATCATTGAGTGAACACAGTTAACTGACAAGACGTAGTAAACCTCAGAAACACATCTCCCATCCTATACAAAATATAGAGACTACTTACTGTTTGAAGCACTCAATTTGCTCTGATGTCACTGTCATTCACTTTTCCCCATTTTCCTGCTTTAGTATTTATAAACGGATAATTTAATGTGGCTTTAAAAAAAAGACAAAGAATTTCAAATTTACATCCAATTCAAATCTGCTATTTAAAAGGTTTTCTTGTTCTATGAAGCTGCTTCTGCCATTAGTAGAGAAAATGAAGTTTCTGTAATGGAGGCAGGCTTTTTGAGTAGTGATGTGACTTCCACCATGCCAGCTCCAGTCCGTGGAAGATTAGCGTTTACAATGTGTCGTTGTAAGTGCTTAATCCAGTCTTCCTGAACAGACAATGGTCCACGAAAGACTAGGCCACAAAACCTAGAGAAGAAGTTGATAACAGTTCTCTTAACATGACCAATTCCCTTTACTTAAAACCAATTCCCACAAAATCCATAAACACAGGAGCAAACTTTACTCTATATTGGAGATAGTACTTGACAATAGTTTCTAAACACCTATAAAGTCAAAATGATTTAATACAATATCAAAACTGCCAATTCATAATAACTCCACTAATATTTGTAGAGATGGGAACATTACTATTAGGTTAAAATTAATTAAAAGGTCTTAACATCTACACATCTTAATATATTTAAAACAACTCTTAATTCCAAAATGCACTATTCTTTTCAAAAGACCACTCCCCAATTCAGAATTCCTTAAACTGCATGAAGATGAGTATGGAAGGTGTGAATGAGTTTGTATAGCTACACTTAGAAGTATGAGTGGAGAGAAAATATATTCCCAATAAGCAGGAACTCAAGACAATTAAAAAAATATCAAATTAAACCAAACAAACCACACAAATAAAACACAACAAAAACAAAAGCACTTTTACAAATCACAGTATCTTAGCTAATGTAAAAACCTTGATTCATTAGTTGTTGAAGTATAGCATATTATGAGCCATATAAGATTTTAAGTTTGTCTCCAAAAGTTCATTTGTTACTTGATTTTTGAGAATGCACCTTCTGCCACAAACGAAAAATCCCGAATAAAATAGCTAATATGTCTCAAAGCAAAATCTGAAGAAACTGAGCAGATTTGGCAATATAGGCATATACCTGCATCGGAGAATGTAAACCTCGTCAGCACCATGAGGTAATGTTAGCATTTTCTTCTTGCTTCCAGATCTTGACCTTGATTTCTTTTGTTTACAATCTAAAGCTAAAAAAGGGAAGAAAAAGACTTAACATTTCTCATATATTCCAAGTATATATACATACTATACTTCTAGGGAGGTCAGACCGTCTAAATCAAGTTAGAAAAAGTCTGTATTCATTTGTATTCCCTAAAGCATGCACTAACTTGCAGCTGGTTCTCTAACAGCAGTAATATTATCAGCACACACTCTTCCTGTACTCCTTTTTCAAATAATGCTTTACCATATCAAACTAGAACTGAGAAAATGTAACTAAAATAACTTGAAATTACTAAATTGGTCAATTATTACAGCAATGTAATCTTTCCTCTTATGATCATATATATACATTAACATCTGGTTAAATCTTATTTCCAGGAAAACTATAACCTTTTATGTGAGATCATTAAGTATGCATTTGATTACTTCTCCATTAATCAGATCTCACATGCTTTGAAAACAGTAAAAAGTTCAATGAAGAATCAATTTTATATACCAATTCACTTTGAATTTTATAATAATAAATAGCTCTTAAAATTATATGCTAGCCCTACATTTGAAAGGGCAAACAATGCTCAACTTTCATTTTTAAACTCAATCTGTATTGCATACACAAGCACATGTTTTATTTTACTAGAAAACAAATGCAGATCCAGATTCCCTCACATAAGTTCATAAATGGACCAGAAGTTAAATGCTATTTGTTACGTTTTTTTTATTTTATATTTTCTCCTATAGCTTATTTTAAAAATGTGATTAAAAAGGGGAAAAAAAGATTTTTATGTTAAAGTGGATCAAAATTCTAGTGCTAACTGTTCTTGAAATTTTTCTGTTACTCGACTTTTCCTTCAATCATTTATTACAAAAAAAATCTAATTTAATAAAGAAAAAAGGTATTTTTTATAGGTAGGAATAGACAGGACATAACATTTTATTCTTTGAATAAAACTACGCCATTCCTTTAGACAAAGGGATGATAGTATTCCAGGGTGCTGCTGGTCAATTAGCAGGAAGAGATGGTAAGAATTTATCTCTAGGGATCCAAGGGGGAGGGAAACAAATGTGACAGAAGAGTTGTCCAAATGGCTTTTCTTCTGTTAACCCGTCACATGAAATCCCCTGGAAAAATTCTAGGTAAGAGAGAATAGGAACTAGCTATTCAATGATTGTGTGAAATGAATTGTTTGAAGTCTGGGTTCCAAAAGAATAGATGCTACTATTATAAAACCAATAAACATAGTTTCTTACAGTAGTCAAGTGGCAATGCTAACAGAAATGTCATATAGAAAATTAAAAACCATGAGAAGCCTAAATCTCATTCAAGCCACTGTTTTTCCCTTCCTGTCACCTGCCTCTTTAAAAGTAAAATCTAGGTCTTACAGTCTTTCTCTGTTTATCCTCAGAAGAAGAATCTAATAAGTAAAGAACTATATAGGAAGTCAAGTTAAGTATTAAAGAATGGCTACTTCAAAGTTAAACACCAAAATCTGGAACAGAAAAATCTTACAAGGTTCTCATTAGTTAGCTCATTCAAGAGTCTGGCACATAGTAGGAACTCAATAAATACTTCTGGAGTGAAAAATAAAGAAAAACCAAGCAATTTAACCTTTGACATTTAGACAGCATATGAACAGAAATCTGTTCTACCGCTATGTAATATACACTATAGTTCCTGTAGAACACTTCTGTATCATTTGTTTAAATGAATATGTTGCTAGCAGTCACACTTAAATTCTTCACTTGGCCAGTCTAGCTTCTGTGTAGAAACTAGGTTCTTCATAACCAGTAGGAAGAATGAGGTAACGCCTACTCTGTACTCAGCACTTTCTTTTTCCTAGTTGCTTTGGTGAGCAATTTGAATTTAGGTGAATTTTAAAGAAATTCATATACTAGAAGTAAAGAGTTTAAGGAACTCAAAGGGCTATGTGCAACTAGATGTCAGCTACTCTTTCCCTATCTATAAGGTAAACTACACACAATCCCCGTCTCTGTTACGTGGAACAGAGCAAGCATTTGGTACATCATGAGATTACAGATAGAATCTTACTTTGATGAGCTTGCTGGTTGTCAAAATTGCCACACTGTATTCAAATTTCCTTTTAAAATGTAAATAAATTACTGTAGGATACAAATAAAATACATTGTAACGATCCTTTAAATATTTGTTCACAGAATGCTAATGTTAGGTGTGTAAAGCAAATTGAGGGAGAAGGACAGAGGGTGATGGGGAAGCATGCAAAAGAATGTTTTATCAGTTACAAAGCATTTAAGTTACATTTAGATGCTGTGATACTTTAAAAAATGGAACTGGAAATGTTTACTCCGAGGTATAGAAATGTTTTTGACTTTAATAGAGGGAAAAAATTTTTTTCTGACTTTTGATGCTATAAAACTCTAGAAACTCTGAAGTTTATGGCTGTTTTTATGAATGATCAGATCTAAATTTTAAGTGAGAATACCATAGTTTTTGTAGTAATTAATATTTGAAGGTATTATGACTTTGGAAAGTAGGACAACTCCGTCAGCATATGATTGAGAATCTCCAGTATCCAGAGTTCCATGTAAGTTTAGGGAATCACATGAACTGGGAATCCTTGGAAACTTGTCCATAAAGTTAAGATATTAAAAACCAGGGACCTCTGGTAATTACACATAAGTATCTCTGTGTCTTAATATCTCCATCATCACTTTAACATTTCTTATCCCCTGAAATGTCATTTATTTTAGGAAGTAAAATATGAATACATTTGACAGGAATAATTTTTTCTAATATCAACATCCAACCATTACCCCTACAATACTGCCCAAAATTTTAGAAAAATCTGTAAAAAAAAAAAAAAAAAGAATATTTAACATATTATTAACATGCACACAAAGGGGACATCTATATGGTAATCTCTACATGAAAAAAGATGATTTACACAAAATGTTCCACTAAATGAAAAAGATGATGTACAAACATGTCTATTATACAAATGTTCTCATTTAACAGATTTTATTGTCTCTAGAGGGAAAAGCAGTTTTATTCTGGACTGTACCAGGAATTGTTAGAACATTAAAGACAACATCACTAACACAGTCAGTTTTAGTATAATGCGGCTCATCAATATTTCTGACAAATAGCCTAAGGTTTATTGAAGTTGTTTATATGAATAATCTTTCAAATAGATAACTTTATACAAAGCCTTTCTTTACAACAGAATTTTATTTGCACTTACTTGGTACTGTCAAAAATCAAAACACACACATACCGTTTTTCTGTTCCAAAGTATTTTAAATCTAACATTGTTTCTATACTTGAAATTTACAAAAAATACTAGAATAGTTTTAGAAATTCTTAATTTTCTTCTCCTTGAGTATAAATACTTCTTTAGAAATGAATAAACCCAGTTACTCAAATTTTCCTATTTAGGGTGGCAGGAAATGTTTAAAGTGATCAATTTTAACCAGAAGACTATATAAAAAAAAAAACCCTCTGCAGTTATCTGATTTATAAAAGATCTATATTGCTACTGGTAGTAATATTTTACTTGTAAGAAGAATGAATTGAGCTGAGCTGTAAGGTCATATAAAAATTTTTTCAGAATACACCTTTCAGTAAAACAGCTGTTTTGATCAAATAGGAATGAGACAGAAATACAGCAGACTTATGAGCCCTCAAAAAGAACATCATACTGCTATGCTACAAAATACAACAACAACAACAAAACAACAATTGTGCCTAAAGAACTAAACTGGATCAGCAAAAAGCAAATCAATAAATAATACGACAGATACAAATTCAAATCTGCTTTCTGAGACATTAGTTTTATACATAGAAGAAAAGTAATTTACTTTGGGCTCTAACATAAGTCCTTTTGCCACTTGCACCTTTCTGCCTATTATATACAATAACTGCTTCAATGAATTTCATTTTCTTTTTAATTCACTACACAAATGACCTCAAAGAATGGAGATTTATTTCTTAAAAACATCTGAAGCCTCTATGGTAAAGAACTAACATCATAACTAAATTAACATTCACCACCAAAATATTGTTATTTGCAATCACCCTTCCCTGCCCGTTTAGCCAAAAGCCCTATTTCATCTGTTTTGTTCCTAACTGGTTGTTGGCGTATTTAGGGTAAAGTCAAACTTAATATAATGGCCAGATACACATCCAAAGTAAGAGGCATGCTATAGCCCTACTAGAGGGAAGACAATTTCTTCTCCATCTAGTTGGCCTGTATAAGGTGGGCATGCAATTGTAGCTATGAGCTCATTCAGGAAAACAGTAGCGATAAAAATGACATAAACAGATAAGCCAACATTCCTACCACCATTAACAAGCTGGTGATGGAGACGGTGGTCCCAGTGGCGAGGTAGGAAGAGGATGCATGTGTCCCAAGGGGCGCAGAAGTATGAGATGGATAAACAAACTCAATTCTAGTTGCTGCCATTATCCTTCAAGGTTCATAAGCCGCAAGCATATAAAAGACTGTGCCAACGGCATTTTCTTTCCCTCAGCCCCAACTAAGGGGGTGAGGAGAAACATGTTAAACTTGTATAAAATAGGGATGTGGGTTTGGGGAAGCCATTTGTTGAGAAGCTAAATTCTTTGTTCTTCAGTGTATACTTTCCTCTTTGCAAAAAGCGCCTGCAAGACAGACTTCGTGAGTGTTCGATCTGTGCGGTCTTACAGCGTCCCATACTCGGTCTAATGCTCTGCTGCTGCAGTCTTGATATTCCTAATAATTTTTGAACATGAGGCGCTGTATTTTCATTTTGCACTGGATCCTGCAAATTATGTAGCCAGTTCTGGGTCCTGAGTAACAACTACCCTAAATGAGAAAGGCTGCCCTCAGTTCCACCTCTTAATCTCTTGGCCCATAAAAAAAAATACCTATTAAGAGAAAAACTGTTAAATCCCACTCTCTATATAGCCCATTAAAAATGGAAAGGACGTCCCTACTCCCAACACCAGCTCTTCATTCCTACCTACACTGCCATAATCAAACCAGTCATTTTTCCCAAGATGGACACATAAAGCAGTTTAAGTAGTTTATTGTTATGAAAGCAATGTTCCCCTTCCAATCAGAATTAAACATATAGATACACAATTAACAACCTCAGAAGCATATTTTCACCATAATTTTCCCTTGATATTTTCACTCTAAAATTCGATTTTTTTTTAGTACCCTGTTACTTTAATTATTTTTGGAGTTTCCATTCTCAATAACTAAAAACAGTAACTAACCTAGAATCACAGGGCAATTATGGCAAAGTTAATTAGGTATAGCATGATTTAACATTCTACCTGGAAGAGGATGAAGTGAAAAATATTTGAAAAGCAGATTTCCTTTGCTGTAAGTATTAAGTTGATGGCTTAATATTAGTCTAGAGGAGTCAGGTAGCTTGAGTTTGCCCTACAAAGTAGGAGGTTGTATTAAGGGTAGCAACAGCTTTATGTGCTTGCTTCAAAGAAAGTTATCTACTTGGGACAAGAAAAAGTACATATCGATACATTCAATGTCTAGAAGCCTCTGCTATTTCAAAGTAGAGGGAATGATTAGTAAAATGATACTTTGAGCATTATCAATGTGAAGGGAAAAGCTAAACATAAATATGAAACTTTATCACACATTTTTATAAACAGAAATTGGAGGCAGACTAGTTTTTTTAGGTTGCAAAAAGCTAAAAACTAACAGTCCCCCAGGTACAAGTTGTTTATTGTTCAATTAAGAGTTAACAGGTACCTGTGGTATCAGGTGAGAAAAAAAAAACTTAAAATTTCTCCTTAAGGTAGGTTGGATTTGCATGTTGTTTTACTAAACACAATAGGCATTTAATATCAACCACTTTTCTAAGACGAAGACATATCTAAAATTGGAATAAACATTAAAATACATAATGGCAAATCTGCTCTAAATCACATTTGTTTAGAATCACCTGAATATAATCCACTCCCTGCCCTCTAAAAGTGTCAGTATTTCCAAATTACCACTTCATATTTAGTAGAAGTAAATGATTGTTCCTATACAAAATTAGTTAAGTAAGGAAATGACCTTACCTAAACATCTGTTAAATTATCTTTAATATAATCATGTTCAACTTAAATTAGATAGAGTTCATAATAATCATAAGAGTAAATCTAAATATCACAAATCTATAATCCCAATAGATCTGATTTGGCTTTTTATAATTCTGAAGTATTTTTTTACATTCCAGCCAAAATCCGAACTATTAACAAACACGGTGTTGACTAGGTAATTTCTGGTTTAGCTAACTTCCAGCTAAGGCCACAATTAAATATATACTTTAAACACTGGGACAGCAAGAATTAACCTTATTCCTCAAACTCCAGGCACAACAAAAAAACAGTAAATCCTACTTTTCCACTTCTTACTTAAGTGAGGGACCACCAGTCTCCAGCAAGCCATCCTCTTGCCCTAACCTCCAAACGAGAAAATCTGTGTATTATTTTATTATTTCCATAAAGTCACTTGAAGTACATCTGCCTACAGTTTAGGTCTGGCCAGGAACATACTTTTTTATTGTAAAATCTACTAAATTTTAATCCAGATTATAAACAGCATTCAAGAGATTCATGTCAGAACATAAATCATAACAAACACAACACTACAACTAAGGATGTAAAGATATTAGACAAGTTAAAAAAATTCAAACATAAATATCCAGATTAAGTCAATTGTTAAAAAAACAAAACAAAACTTGAAAATTGGTAAGTAACAGAACCAACAGGAACGCTAGCGGACTAGTTAAGACTTTTATGAAAAACAAAATATTGGTCAAAAAAGATTATCAAATAGAATTCCTAAGTTGTATAACCGATGACCAGCAAAAGCAGGCATCATAAAATGTAAATATTTTATGCTACAATAGTACAAAACTCTTAGGCTCCATTCTCCCAAAAACAAACTTACTGATTGAGTAAGTGTGATTGTTTGCTTTGTTAACAGTAGATACCTAGATGATGTTGTGTTGCTAGATAAATGACAGCCAGAGAAGTAATGAAGCCCACCGTTCTCTTACCAAACACCCCAGCAGCAGACTCATTAACTCTACTGGTACAACCATCTTTCCAATAACAAGGTTTAAAACTTTGACCCCTCTCCATCTCCTTCCTCTTATTCTTCTACCTCTAACTAATCTGCCAAGTTCTGCTTACTTAACTTCCATAATATTATCCAGACATTTCTATTCCTCCTTTACATTCCTATTGCCACTGTCCTGGTTCAGGACTCCTAAAATGACCTCATCTACAATTTCTCCACTTCCCCATCAACTCCTTTAACTTCTATTTAAAAAACAGTTTTAAAAGCTTCACACAAATTCTTAAAAAAAAAAAAAATCTTTACTGGCTCCTCCCTACAAAATTAATTCCAGCATCATGGATTAGCATTCTAGCATTCTATGTCCTTTACCTGTCCAACTCTATTCCCTTATCTCCTACTTCCTAGTGTTTTCAATAAACTTTCCACACAGTCCCAAGTTGCTCCTTCCCAGGCATGTTCCCTCCCCACCCCTGACCCCCATCTCCATTTCAATTAACTATCTTTCAAGGTCCAAATCAGATTCTACTTCCAAAAACCTTGCTGGGCCCTGGTCTAGCTGAAAATACCTTCCTCTTCATCTGAACTTCCACGGTATTTCATGCACACTTATAATTTGGCACTTAAAATTTGTTTTGTATTAGTTATGCATATATGCGCTTCTACCATATTGTAAGTTCCAATTTATCTCTGTAATACTTAGCATAATACATAAACCACCAAGAAGCTGAAAAAAATGCTTGTTGAATTAGTGAATGAATCAGCCAATCACTTTTCAGTATTGTGGGCAAATAGCCCAATTTTTGCTGGCATAATACAACAATTAGCATCCGTAAGCGTGACTTTAAATACTCAAATAATTAAATTATATTCAGTCTACTGTTTCTCAAGGCAAAACCAAGAATAACATTTTAGAAACACTACCATAAAAATGGTTAGGATGAAATCAACTTTGACACTAGTCTTCCATTACCCAGAAAATTTACTCAACTTGAACCATTCACTACCTTGCTAATCCTGAATAAATCACACATTACTGGGCAGATAAATACATACAGATAGACACTCTTAATGAAGAATAGTACCACATCAGTAAAAAAAAAAAAAGAAGAATAGTACCACAGGATAAGTTATAGCCAAGAAACTACAGAAACCCATCTTTCAGTGTTATGAGAAATAGCTTTTTCAAATACAAATCTGAACACGTCATTTCTTTATTTTAAAAAATTCTTCGATGACTTCTTAAATTTTTTAGCAAGCACTCAAAGCATCAACCCCACCTTTCCGGCGTTACCATCTTCCCAAACACCTACAACTGATTCTCCCAACACCTTTTGAACTCCAAATTCCATCCCTTTATCCCACATTATGTTGTTCTCTACCTGGAATGTCCTACTTCATCTCTTCTTCTGTTTAAAACTACTCAACCTTCACGTTCAGGGTCTAGCTGAAACCTTACAAAGCTTTCTGCAACAGTACATTTGTCCTTGTCCCAACAGATCACCATCATTAAGTTTACGCAGCTGGAGTGCAGGGTCTTTATAGCCTCAGAGCTAGCACAGTCCTGGTACAACAATAAACAGCTAAAACTTTTGTTGAATGAATGGAAATTTTATTTGACTACTGTTTTTATTTTTCCCTCCCACTTTAAACATTGTAAGAAACATATCAGCATGAGCTATCTTTTCTTTCTTTTTCTTTCTTTTTGAGGCCTACTTAACAAGTAGACAAACAGTAAAGGCAGCAGGAAAAAACAAACCCAACTTAATTCCCAGCTCCCCTCGAAAGGAGGCCTAGACAAAACAAACAACTTGAAATCCTAGAGCACATACAGTCAATATACTATTAATGTGTATAGTATCTTGCATAGTTCTCTAACTTTGATAGTTTTGTATGTATTGCCAATAATGCTTTCCTAAGTTCTTTAATACAGGGTCATATCTCATTATGTATCCCTCATACAGCCTAGTCTGGAGGAATTATCCAGGTATTTGGTTTAATTAGAAGCTGGTTTGCTCCATTAGAGTTTAATCATAATAAGATTGAAATTTTCTTATACTCTTTCAGGTTGAATGAATCACTATAAAAGGATGTGGTTTCTTGAAGATGCAATATTATAATATTTTAAAAGATACCACAGAAGATACTCATGAAAGGACAAGTAATACACCTTGAAAAGCTTTTGCAATACTATTTTTTTCTTTCCCTCACAGCAGAAAGAATTCCTACAGCACTTTCTACAATAAAAGAATTATTTTTCTAGTGGCTTTTATATACCCGCTCAGCACCTGGCACTGTGTTATATGTTCATTAGCACTTGTTGTTGCAGGCCCCTATGGCCAATTATACCATTAAAGCTGAAAACAGCCAAAAGATCCCATTAAGTAACACACAATCTACTATTCTGCTTAAAAGTGGATGGTATGAAAAATAAAACAATGACTTCACTAAAAAAGAATGTAGATATATTGCATTAGTGTTACTGACTGAAAGGATCTAGTATCAATTCTTTACATTATTTTTTTCTCACTGGAAAACTCATTCTTTAATTATAATGACAAGTCTGTTGTTGTAGAACAGCAACCATCATGCTTTACTTCCAAAATATTATCGTGGAAGTATTCTGAAGATAATTAAATGAAGCCCCTCCCACATATTTGCATATTTAAAAATATTTTTTCCTGAATTAATTTTAAGTAGCTAGAAATTTCCAATTTACTTTAAATACCAAAGGTGAGCAGTTGATTGAAAAATATGATCTATAGTTAAACATTTGAATACAATGAGTAAAGAAAATTCACTTGCTGCCACAGAAGGAGTGTTATGATTTCTAAACTATTACTATTGTTGATTCTACTCAGTATCAGTTTCTAAAAGAGACACTTAAGGGGAGTGTTTTCAATCTGTGGGTAGTGACTTCTTAGTGGGTAGTAAATCAATTTACTGGGTCATGACCACTATTATTTTTAATGAAAAAGAATAAAATAGAAAATATCAGAGTGCATCATACTCAATTCAGGTGAGTGAATGAGTGAACAAGTGAGTGTGTATATGTATGAATGTGAGTTTGTATACGAGGTCAAGATGTAAAATGGAATTCCAGTAAAAACCTTGAATACCACTGTTATTTTTTTTTCTTTTTAGGAGATGACAGATTGCTATGTTACCACAGAAAAGCACTGTGCAAACATGCATTCAACTTACTGATATATTTCCTTTCACAGCATTCTCTCTACTTGGACTTCAATTATTTCCCCTTCTTTACCTGTTAAAAATTCACTGCTACTCTGACTGCAAAATATTTTTTGTTGTTCCTGATTGCAGATTAAGTTGATAGAATACACTTTGCCTTGAATAATTTTAAATATTTAAAAATTTTAATAACCAGGGTGACCCTATAATTTATTGTGCAATCCAGGACACTCGTGAAAGAGGCACTATACTCCGTCACTCTATTAATAACTTAGTAAATATACTGTTTTCTTAATACTGCCAGTATGAAAAAGATATCATTTAATTAAAATATTATTAAACACAAAAAAGCCAGCAGTTAAAATAAAAAGTCCAAAAGCATTTAATATAAATTGTATGAAATTTCTAATTTTTAATGAAAATTAATAATGTTCTTATTAGACTGTATAAAGAATCAACCAGGAAAAAGAAATCTGTGTGGGCATGTAAAACAATCTAAAGAGAACAAAACCTGAAAAAGAAGTCTTCCAATAGTGCAGTCTATATTAACTGGAATAAATTCTTGAATAAGAAGTATGTCTTGAATTTGCAATGTAGGATATAAAGTAATCCCTTTGGAACTAGACACTTTAGATAAAAATCCACTGAAAAAAAAAAACCTCAGTAAAACAGCTTCATAAATGATTATCCACAACTGAAGGCACATGGAAATTATTAAACAATTCATTTGAACCTGCCCAAAGGATGATAAACTAGGTCAGCGTTGGGCAAAATTTAAATCTGTGAAGTTTATTCTTTCTTGACAATTGAACTCTGTTCCAAGTATGGCTACCTCTTCCATGTCTTTAATTCTAAAACTTTCCTACTTTCTTCATTATTTCCTTTTAGTTAAGTTAGGATTTATATCTGTGACCATATAAATTAGTTTGATGTTACACAGTTCTGGCATTTTAAGCATCTTCTAATTCTTAAAAAAAAAAGAAAGATTTCTTAGGGCTCCAGAATCCCAGTTCTGTGTTCTTTACACTTCATTTTTATTTGGCATCTCCTCTTTCTTAGTTTTCCACCAGAGGAAGGCCCCATGGATGATAAACTTCAAGGGATATGTAATGCCTACATATATAAAACTTTTTATCTGTGGATGATAAATGCGTGTTTCTGGGATGGGGCCCATAGTTTTCGTAAAAGTCTCAAAAGGGTCAGTAACCCCCCCAAAGATTGAGAACCATCACATTAGAAGTATTTGAGTCGTAAGTAAATAAATATTAGAGAAACAGAGGGGCATCCTTTTCATTCTGTTCAGGCTGGCTAGAATATTTCTCTTTCTCAAAAAGCCTCCAGTTCCCAGAGACGAGGCCAGGAACTGGTGGTTTCTAAGAAGGCTTGGGAGTTTATTCCATCACAGGTAACCAAGCAGGCCTTTACCATTTCATCAAGGGATATCTAAGCTTTTTCTTCCAAAGTAGGCCACATAATTAACAATTCACATGAATCAAATCTGCTTGAACTAAGAGCACAGAGGCTTTAGATCTACTTATTTTCCCTTTATATTGTCTCAGTTTTGTGATATACTTAGATTAAGGTAAGTTTTTTTTTTTTTTTTTTTTTTTTTTTTTTTTTTTTTTTTTTTTTTTAAATTTTATTTATTTATTTTTGGCTGTGTTGGGTCTTCGTTTCTGTGCGAGGGCTTTCTCTAGTTGTGGCAAGTGGGGGCCACTCTTCATCGCGGTGCGCGGGCCTCTCACTATCGTGGCCTCTCTTGTTGCGGAGCACAGGCTCCAGACGCGCAGGCTCAGTAATTGTGGCTCACGGGCTCAGCTGCTCCGCGGCATGTGGGATCTTCCCAGACCAGGGCTCGAACCTGTGTCCCCTGCATTAGCAGGCAGATTCTCAACCACTGCGCCACCAGGGAAGCCCCAAGGTAAGTTTTTTAAAAAATGATTTTGTATTTTAGTCATCAAAACAGCATCTACATATTCTTGAAAACTAATGCCTTTTACTCATATGAATTGATGAATCCCTTATAAACCCAGTGGAAACCTCCTGGATAACAGGTGGGGACCATTGCTTTATACCAGTGAAACTGATATGGAAGAAGAGAATAGGCATCTGGAGATTATAAATATAATACAGATTCTCCACTTGGATAACAAAAAACAATAAAGCTGATAAAAACTTCTTACTGCCATGAATAATCAGCAAAAATATCCTTTATGTAGCTCTACTGGTCAAGAAGATTTTGAAAACAAGGGGAAAAGTTTCAGAATTTCCAAGGGAGCATGTGATTTTTATGTTTCTTAAAAGTGAGTAAGGGCTGTGGAAAATACCACCCTAGACTTTCTTCAGCTTTTCATTTCCCTTCTTTTTGCCCTAGGACTGCCTAACACACACTTCATATTTCCTAACACTTCTGATATTTTGGTTAGTATTTAATAACATTTTAAACATAGCATCTCCTTTTCTGATGCCCATAAAAATGTATCCCCATTCATCTTATATTACTATTTCCCCAACTAATGAAACTTCTTAGATGATAAGGAGTTCATGAGAATGCACCCCTGGTCAATGGAGGGTCATTATCTGTTAGTTATAAGCAATTAATACTATGTTTTGAAGGATTTTCATATGAGATAAAGGTATTTTTTTAATGGACTACAAAATCTGTACTGGAGAGAGCTACCTTATTGAATATTTATGTAATGTGCCCAAATGGTCAGAATGGAACATTTTCTAAGGTCCTCTGAAATCTGATACAGCCCTAACCATTTCTTGGGTCCCTGCCCTTTCTTTTTTTTTCTTTCTTTCTTTTTAATTTTTTTTGGCCGTGCCATACAGCTTGCGGGATCTCAGTTCCCCAACCAGGGATTGAACCTGGGCCACAGGAGTGAAAGCCTAGAATCCTAACCACCAGGCCACCAGGGAACTCTCCCCTCCTTGCTCTTTCAAATTAGACTCTTCACCACAATGATCCTCACCTTGAACCCAACTTCATCTTAGGATTTTCAATTGCTTTCATCCTGTATGTGGTAGGTAATAGTGACTAAAAACAAAGATCTAGGGGTAAGACAGCCCTGATTTGAATTTCAAGTTTGCTACTATTAACTGCATAAGTTTGGACAACTTGCTTAAGTTCTCTAAAGCTCTAGTTTCCTATAAAATGCAAAGAATTATATAGTACTTACAACTGAAACGGTAGTTGTGAAGATTAAGTGTTATGCATGTCAGCTGCATAGCATAGCACCTGACGCATAGAAGTGTTCAATACAAGTTAGTGGTTATGGTAACAATAATGATGATTTCCGGTTTCTACAGTCTCTTATTTTCACTGCCTCCCTGCCTCTAATGTCTGCAATTACCTTCCAAGACTGATGAAGGCAGGAGTAACTGAAATGTCACAGTAGGAGGACTAATCCAGTAAAGTAAAACTCACTCTATTCCCCTCCTTTTAATATAAATGGTCAGCAGTCATCCTTGGTTATCGATATATAAAGTCAAAGGATACAGCAAAGAAGCAGAAGAAAGAAAGACACTAGTGTGAATACAAGTGTTTCTTTGGTGGCAAGAACATATTGGATGTAAGCCATAGGAAGACATGAGGAAGAACAAAAAAGCTGGGTAAACAACAACTAGAAGAAAGCAGAAGGAAGTGATCTAAAAGAGCAAGAGAAATAAAAAGATTGGAAGGAGAATTTTAGGCAAAAGAATTTTATGTAGATCTATTTAGAAAAGAGAGAATATTTTAAGATGTGAAACATGGGATTTGCTAAAGCAGGGTAGCTTGAAAGGCTACAAACGAAAAGAGCAAGGCATTTTGTAGGGTTTAAGAAGCAGTATTACATATGAGTAAGCTAATAAAATTTTCACAAGCTAGCAGTATGAAGAGGTATCTGCAAGGTTGGGCTAACCAACCAAAAATAACACAGAAATGTGCATGTTAACATTTATGTGCACAGCTATATTTATTAATCCTAAATATAGTTTAGGGGCATTAAAAGAAAAATCTATTCAGTTGCCAACACGGGCCATTATTAAGGCCTGCCCCTTCAAAAAGTTGATCTATAGACTAATGAAGACTCATTAGTTTGCTTAGTTTTCTAATTTAGTTACATATTTGAAATTTCACTGTAATTTATTTGCCTAACAAAGCATTTCCCTAAGCTAGAACTACAATCTTTTTTACCAAAGAGAGGTGTCTTACTAGAATCTACTAACAAAAATAAATTTAAAAATCAAAAATGGTATAATTTAAAAATCAGTAAGAATAACGTAGACTCAAAAGTTCCACACCTCTATTAGGTTACCTTTTTCCTCAAATCAAGCCATAAGAGCTAAATGAAAAAGAATAACTTGCTTAAAATTATATCCAACAGTTTACAAGTTGCTGAAATTTAATGTTTATTCAGACTCACTGCTGCTTACAAAAGAAAGCTATAAATATCATCTGAACTAGCACCAGTCTGGTGAGAAAAAAAAGTGTATTGTATCAAACAGACTTGCTGTGTTATCTGTTCAAACATACCTGTACCAGTCAAAAGTCCAGCACTCTTCTTTCGTGCATAAGCGCGTAAGTGGTTGGACAGGCTAACAGCACTTGTAAACGTCGTATTGCAATGCACACATGTTCTAAGCTTCACAGGCATACCTATCATTCAAAAGAAAACTATAATCCAGTTCTCACTTCAAAAAGTGAAATTTTCTTAGGTAAAAGCGTGAAAAAAAGTACCACAATAAAGATGGTTTTAAAAAACGTTCATTGAATTAGCTTAAGATAAGGAGGGGAAATTAAGTTACCTATTATTAGTTTGTAGTTAGTATTTAGAGCCAACCCATGCTCTTTGGAAAGGTAGAAGGAGGAGTGTCTTGAACCCCTGAGCTCCTCTGGATTTAATACCTATTATCACTTTCTTGCAGATTTCTGTGTTACGCAGATCATTTCCTAAACCTAAAATACAATTCTGTGATTTGAATAGCACAGTTCTGTTGAGAAGTTTCAAAGTTTACAACATTACCAATAAAAAAAAAATTAAAAAGTCTAGTTGACAAAGTGGTAATTAAAGTGTTTTACCCACAAAACCTTAAAAGGCTCAATACTAAATTAGGCTTTCTGATGAAGGCTGGGAGAAAAGGTGGTAAAACACACCACTGAACAGCTGTTAGACACAACATTTTATTCAGGGCATTTTATGTTCATTACTCTGAATGCACAATCAATAATGAAAGTTAATGATTTGAAGTATTTTGCTAAAATCTTTGTGCTAAATAAATGATCAACAAGCTAACATCTTAGTCATCACAGTAAACATGCTGAAACAATAAGAAACTCCTAACTTCTCAGACAACCCTCACGCCCCCAACATGTTTCAATTGGTTTCTTCAACATTATTGTGATAGCCACAAATATGCTTTCCCTCTCTGAAGTGTACTATATCTTGGCCAACATAGCTGACACATCTTCCTTACATTTTATCCCTCTGAAAAATGCTGAAAAGTTATCTTTGAAAGACTCTCTTCGTACAAAAGAAAGAGCCCTATTAACCAGAAGCCCATACAAGATAAATTGTTTTTCAGACCACTTAAAATACAAGGCAATCTTTCCTCAAATCAACACTGCATTACAAATATTTGGAATATCCCAGTGTCTTCCCAAAGTAAACAAACCAACGTTACAGTAATCTTATTCATTATTACTCCATTGACCAGTTACTTTTACCTTAGATACATTCAACCCAGTGCTAAAATTATGAGATCATCTAAATTTATCTTCAACATTCTTAACCTCCAAAAGAAACCTATACAGACACAACATTTCTCTAGTCTAAAAGTATAAACCAGACTTAGCAATACCAAATAAAGTATGGCAACTTTTTATCTGCCACATCATTTGCCAATACATACAAAATACTCCTTTGAAAAGGAAAAACTATGGGTGCATAACCACTAAGCTAAACCATCTGTTTTGTTCTATTAGAACACTATAGTAAAATCTAAAACCCCAAACAAATGTTTTATCCTCACAACAGTCCTCCAAAACCAAACTATCCCACAATACAATGAGGAATTGGAGAGGGAGAAGCTTCTTTGGGTTAATCACAACACACAACAGACACCAATCCATTCAGTTTAAAGAGTCTGTTTTGTTTTACCCAAGCAGTAGGAAAACCGACAACTAAAATCTTGAAAATAGTATCACTTTGGAGCACTGGCAAAAATATGACGGCCTTTTTAGTAACACTATGCTTCTAAACAACATCAACCTCCCATCCAAAGAACCATCCCCCGTCCGTGACAAATTTTATTTTTACAGATCAGCTTTTTGTTTTTGCTTTTGTTCTCACCTTGCATTGTGACCAAGAGATGAGGCACAGAGAATTCAGTGCCGATGAACATCAACTGATGATTTATATAGAAATAACACTATAACCAATCTCTGCTCTGCAAAAAAGCAGCTTAAATAAAAGGATTCTGAAAAAGTATTTTTTACACATATTCCACTAAGGTAAACATTAACTGTGTTTAAATTATGTAAGATAGTCATAAATGTCCTCTTACCTGAGTGCATAGTGAAGTCCATTTTTTGTGGTTGATACATCAATGGACTATCTTCATTTAGTGGAAGAACACATTTCTGAACAAATCTCTTTCTTGCAGTTTGATTATGGATCTTTTGAGGAGAAATAGAAGAATTCTTTTCTTCTCCCATCCTTTTATTTTTAAGCAGTTCTATCAGTGTAAGAGACTGATTCTTTTTTCCACTAGGCAGTTCTGGCTTTGTTTCATCATATTCATTTAAGAAACTCAGCCCTTCTTCCTCTGATGCAGACACTGATAAAGCTTCAGTCTTTAGGCCATTACGGTATGCTTCAAGAGGTATAACATTTTGAGATAGAAAGTCATCACTTGATGCAAGTTTTTGAGCTACAAATGGTCTAGGAATAATACGACGACTGTTCAATGCCTTTAAGATTTTTTCATATTTTTCTTCATTTTGCATCATCTCATTCAGAACACAGATTGGAGATTTGTGAGCATCCCACTTGGTCTTTCCAAGTCTTTTCAGGTGGCCTCTAACATGATTTGATAATCCAATTTTAGTATCAAACCAACCACCACAGAGCTGACAAGTGTGTTCAGAAGTGGTTTCAGACTTCTCTATAGCTAAAAAAATAAATTTTTTAAGAGTAACATCAGAATTTTTAATAAATTGACCACCTTAAAACAAATTAACTCTGAAATATGAAATTATGTGATTCTAATAAAGGCCAAATTTGAGCAAAACCTTCAAATCCTTTGAATTCGAATATGGACATATTAGCCCAAATTATCTGCATGAAAACTTACCTTTTCTAACTCGCTTAACAGGTGTTCCTGTGCCAGTTCTTTTGAAATGTTGCATTTTGTCACTTGTGGCTATTTGTTCTGGTGATACAACATGACGGGCTTCATAGCTTAATCCTGCTCTGTGAAGATGTCCCCGGACATGATTTGACAACCCAACGCCTGTTTCAAATGTTGCTGGGCAGTAAGGACACGATTTCTTCTCAAGAGACAAATCAGTCCAGTGAAAAACAGAACTATGCTTTGACAATGAAGTTTCTGCATTTTCTAAATGCTGAGGATCATGAATCTCATGCAAAAAGTTATTAGTTCCAGCATCTTCATAATATTCAAAATAAAAGCCATCGTTTTGATCATAACTAAGTGTAGCATTTTCTCCAGGCTCTTGACCTTCCACCTTGCTTTTAAATAGAGGGAATAGGTTTACATGTTCTTGATTAATATCATTATAGGTTTCATCTTCTATAGTTTGTGTAGTGTAGTCACCTAGCTCAACATTGTCCCAGGAACTTTCATCTTCTGTTTCATAGCTATCTTTCTTTTCAGCAGAATTAAGTTTTTGCAGAACAACAACGGTCATTTTATGCAAGAAATCTGGATAGCTATCCAAGTCTTCTCCTCCAACAGAACTTTGTTTCTTAGATTCCTTACCTACTCTCTTTACAGCTACACGCCTGTGGTCTCTGAAGCTTTCTGGCCTTTTGGTATCAGAGTTATGAGGGTCTGAAATAAAACTATTGTTGTGAGAATTACTTGATGATGAAAACAGATGTAAAGAATTTAACGAACTAGCTTCCTCTTTTTTGAAATGCAGAGGATATGATTCACCTGATTTTTTGATCATCCTGTAGTTTTCATATTTATGTCTATATAAATAGTTGCTATTTGCCTTGGCATTAGATTTTTCTTTTGCTGCCTGATGGAAATACTTAGGTTTTTGGTCAATGCTGCTTTTAATCATAACAGTCTTGTGAGGAGAATTGTTTTGATTGCACACATTTACACCTGACTGGGCAATGCTTTTCCGAGCTTTTTGTATTCTGTGTGGCCGCTTATGGAATTTTGAAAAATTACTTGATTGTGAGGATGATCCAAATGTTCGCTTTACATCTTGTTTTAAAGCAGAGTTCTTTGGAAATGTTGTTGACTGTTGTTTAGTTAATGGTTTAGGACTATCAGTATCTATAGGTTCTTCGATTATGTCGCTTTTTCTTTTATCAAGTCCAAGAGGACTGCCAAATGAATCAATGCATGATGATGAATGCAAGTACTCCATGTGTTTTTTTAAAATACTCCTGGCTGAAGTAGTAAAAGGACACATCTTACATATATAGGTAGCTGATTTTTTGGATGATCCTATAATGGGGTCCTTCATGAAAGTCTTTTTTTGCGTTTTTCTCTGGGCTACATCAGAACTGACAATAGGGCATTTTACCACTGCTCCATGGGCAATTCCTCGATGGCATTCCAATTCATTTTCTGTCACTGCCATAAAATTACACTCTTCACAGCAGTAGTACCTTTTATCTTTTTCATGGGTTTTAGCATGTTGCACAAATGTTTTAGGGCAATTGGTACCAAACACACACTGAGGGCATTGTAATCGTGCACTTCTTCCTTCATCCTGAAGTTCTTTCAATTCACGAATTTCCTCCATCAATTTCTGTCTTCTTTCTTGGTGAATAATCATATGCTTTAGTAGCGAGTTCCGATCTCGAAATGTCCGTCCACATTCTCTACAAGCATATGGCCTTGGGACGTTGAGATGTCGAAAGTGACTATTCCCATCTAAATGATACATCATATGCCTGTGGAGATGCTTTTTCTCCCTAAAATTCACATTGCACTTTGTACAGGGGTAGAATGATGGCTCTTCGGTGCTGAAAGTAGCAGGTGACTCGGAATCACTTTCTTCACATTTCTTTTTTAAGGTATTTGAAAGAAAAGTGCCAGTATGAACAGGTGAACTGTCTTCTCCGCACTTATCTGGGTTATAAATTAGATGTTGGAAAGTATCCACAGATTCCAAGTCTTCATCGGTTGATTCAGGTTTCACTTTTGATAATGCATATTTCTGTGAGTCTATTGCTTGCAGTTCTTCATTCTGTTCCATAAAGTCTACTTCTAGCATTTTTGATTTATTGGGTACACAGTTAGAATCATTAAAGCAATCCTCAGTATAACGAGTTATCTTGCTTACATCCATTTTTCGCTTTCTCTTTTTTTCTAGACCTACTTTTGAGTGAACTGGAGCTTTATCCACTGTGTCTTCATTCGTCATAAGAAACTGAATGAACTCTTTCTGGGGATCCCAGTTTGTATCATTTTCTGACCTAAATTCATCTGTACCTGAGGAAATTCCTGTCAATGTACTGACACAATCATCTTTTACCAATAAATCTTCACTATCCTCACCCACCTCTACTTGATTTATTAAAGTGCTATCTGACTTTATACTACTCCCTACTGAATTCTGAATGTCACAACCAATTGAAGCAGAGGTAGGTAGTTTTTTAATGGAATGGGTTGGATTCTTAGCATGTGCTACATCTGATAACAAAAATAAAACTTGGTGTTGACTTGCTTTCTGTGGTGTAGAGAGCTGAAGATCAGCTGCCACCTTCAAAGTTGAACAAGATTCTGTCGTTGGCTGATCCACAGGCTGTCCAGTGGTTAATGAAACACTGCCTTTATTCATATTGGAAGTCTTAGTTAAGGAGGAGTGTGAAACTGGTCCATTAACAGCAGCTCCTTTAGGCAAGATAAAGTTTTCACTAGAAACAGTAGGAGCACCAGCATGTATAAATAGAGTAGACTGGCCTCCACTTAAGGCGTTTTCAGATTTGTCCTTTGACAGTTCTTCAGGCAGAGTGAATGTATTGTTTTTCTGAAATGATGTTTGACAATCTTTTGGTTTATGAACTCCACTCTCTTTGTCTGAGATAAAACTGTCGTCATCTAGGAGTTCTTCTTTAGCACCAGTAATATCGGTGTTTATCTTCAAGTCATCCATATTGTTGGCAAGCCCATTTAACACATTTAGTCTAGAAAATGGAAAAAAGAATTTAGATTTGCATGAAAGAAAGAATATTATTAGAACGTATGGAGAGTTAAAAGTACACATTTTTAGTAGCTTAATTCTACTTTTTATACTAAGATCCCAATAATTTTTCAAGGATGAAGAAACACTTTAAAAAACTGGAAGATTTTTAAAGGGTTGCAGAGGTTAATTCTTCCTTTGTGCTAGGCAACAACCCAAAACTGCGTATATACAAAATGTAGGGCAAAGTAACATAAACACATACAGACATACACAATATAAATGAATATGCTACAGACTGAAAAAACTCTAAAATCTCATATACAGATTGCTAATAAAAAGAAAATTATCTCACTTAAGTAGATTTATTAGGGGACACTCTACACTGGAGAATAATGTAAATTGTTGAATACTGCAGAAAAGTAAGTTTTGTCACTTAAAAGTCCATTCCCAGAGGAAGGTAACAAAATACCAGTCAGTAAAGAAGCTTACTTGAATGTACAATGTGCTATCAACATCAATGGCTAATGTATGAAACAGTATTTTTTATTTAAAATAAGACTGCTTTGCTCTCAGTGTTTCACATTCTCCTCAAATTCAACTAATTAAAAAAATGTTTTATTCACTGGGTTTCATTCATTGCTTATATGAAGTATCCTTCATTCTAAATTAGTAAAGTTAAAATTAATGAAGTTCCATGTTTCTTTAAACTTTCATAACCTGGATCCCCAAATTCTAGGCATTCCCTACAGGCAGTTATCCTATTTATGATCTGACAGTCTATTGCAATAACCTAAAAATTTTTACTCTACTCTGAAACATCATAAATATATGTTAAGTTTTTAGTTTATTTCATATAAAATGTGGACAATATTTTTCTAGGCATTTTTGATAATATATTTAATTGTTATGAGAAGACAGCAGGATATTTTAAAAGGAAAGGAGACTTCTGAAAGTTTGGAAGACATACATACCATGGCTATAATTATTGCCCCTACTATGAAGAGTTTCCTTGTACCCTGTTCTTATTTTGCTCTTAGGAATGGCCACATTATACAGGAGTTGCCTATCTTCTTGGAAGAATGTAAGCTCTTTGAGGGCAGGGATAGTGACCTAGTCACCTTCATACCTCTAGAACCTAACAGGATGCTTGGCATAAGTGCTCAGGCAATATTTGTTGAAATAAAGGACTAATGTGGTGAATGAATAAAAACACAACTGCAAAATCAAAACAAAAATTCCTAAAGTATAAGAAGAAAAACAGTTTTCTTCCTATGAAATTCGGATATCTCATTCAAATAATGCAAATTCCATCATGGTTCTGATTTCTTAACTCAGCAGTTTTAGCAACGCCTTCAAAATATCCAATAATCCTCAAGTGCGATTTAAAGAACCTGCTATTTGGCAACCCCATGTATTTAATTATTCGAAGTACTGACATAAAATTCCATATTTCTTTTCCTTTCATACATAGTATCAAGTACAGTTTATTCATTCTCCAAATGTTTACTGAGCCCTTTCTATGTGCCAGGCACTGCTCTGGTAGCAGGGAATCAGTAGGGAACATGACAAACATAGTTCCTGCTCTCAGATAAAGAATAAAGTCTTCCATTTTTCTTTTACAGTATTTTAAATTTGTATAACAAGTAATATCATTTTAGAACAGCAGGAATTTATAATTGCTATTTAGAAATTAAAACATTTGCAATAAAGTTCATTATTTCTAATATCTTTTATGGTACCAAGTACATAATTTGTAAAACATTAAATCCAGTTAAAGAATAAAAGAATTGCTTCTAATTATTTTCTTCTTTTTTCACAACTTAGAGCAGCACTTATAAATATGATCTTATTCTTTCCACAAGATGTGTTCCTTAATACAACAAATATTACAAGTAAATATTATACATATCCTTCTTTGGCATTATAATTTATACCAACAATTATTTTTCTGCCTGTCATAGGTCTTAGAATTCTGTTTTGAGATTGGCAAATTTCCACAGAAATAAAAATAGACTTCAAATAACATCATATTCAATGATATCACTCCAAAATGGTGCTAATGCAGCACCCAGCAGGAGTCTCTACATCACATACAGAGAAGTTAAAAATGGGCAGCACATAAACATGTGTTAGGAAGGAGTGTGCAAACGTCAATGAAAAGAATAAACCTTGATGCTATACTATTACCCGTTCCTCACATTTCTTATTAAGTTAGGTAGAAAAAGTAAAATGCCCAAATAGGAACAACCTCATAAATCAGAAATGGATGACAGATTTTTTTTTAAAAACTAGCCTGAAAACATTTACTTTCTTTTCCTACTTATTATATTCACAGAGGTAGACAAATATATGCTCAATCTGAAAGCCTATATTAGCTTTTCTCAACAGGAAGCAACGTTGCTAACGAAGTGGTAAATTCAGTGTTAATGAGTGGCTTCACTGTTACCACCTCAGAGGTAAAACCTTCCATGTTCCATGTTCCACCCATCTGTTCTGGTGTTAGAGGTTCAGAGATGGAACAGACGCTTCCCATTTAAAGCAACTTCATTGGTACCCCCTGAACAGCAGGGTGACAAACTATGAGAATATCATGTCAGCTTGGAGATTGCATCCTCATTACCAGAATGGCTTTATAAGAGCCTTCCATAAGTTCAAAGTTTGAAGATATCAAAGGGTTTTGCTCAAAAACATAGAAAGAATAACAGATTTTTAAATATACAAAGCACATGTAGTAAAAAGAAAAACAGAAGATCAAATTAAATATTGTGAAAATATAAAATGAGGTCTTTAACAGTCAAAGTTTTCCTTTACATCTACATAGTGAAATACACCTTACTTGCCTCCAAATTGACTATCTCTGCTCAAAAATAGAGGAGTTATTCTTTTTCAGAAAAATTTTTTCTTATTAGCACATTAATATTAAAAATATACTGCATCAGTTTAAAAATATGCTACAAGAAATTGAATCAGTAAGCTAGTATTTTAGCAACAATAAAAAATTCTCCTGGCTTAATTTTCAGAATATATTTCTATAAATGAAAATGTTCAAGATACATTTTTTCTTAACAGTATCCAAGACTCAGAGCTATTGCACTGAGATACAATATATAACAATGGATCATCAAAATGTGTTGCACTGACCCAGAATTTTGACATCAAAAATTATTTCCCTACATTCAGGATGCTTATGGAGTATCCAGGCAAGAAAGCATTTGACCTATAAGCTAATTTCACACTGTCTCAAATAGTTTTTTCAACCACCTTTATATAGTTAAATATATATAACAGAGTCATAAATACTAGGTTATGTTAATATAACAAAGGAAGGGGCATATTTGAAGGTAGGCATTATTCATTAAGTTTAAAAAGGAGAAACTAATGAATTAAAATAAACAACTTAATGTTATATTGTTTGGCCTCTCTAAATTTCAATGAAATTGCTGTAACAATTAGGATCTTTTTATTAAATGTTTAGATACTATCACTGTGTCCTCCTCCATGTAATCACATAACCACAATTTTTCTTTTAACTGAATTTTAAAACGTTCTTTAAAAAAATTCACATACTTCATAAAAAGCTGCAAATGGAATTTTAAATCTACATAAAACATATTTCAGGTCCTGGAAAATCATAATGAGTTCTACAGCTATAACTGCCTGTAGTTATATACTGTGAGCATTAAAAAAAAGTACAAAGGTCAGATCTGTCTTCAAGATGACAGATCATCACTTATATGCCTCAAGCTAGACTTATTGTCTCAGAAATCTCAAACATCAGTATTTTTGCAAACTATCAGCACTTGCTATAACACCCTCACCACACTACATCTTGAGGTTACTACAGAAGAAATGAGGTGATAATTGCATATTAACATAATTATTCTGTAATCCCTGTGAGCAAGCTTCCTAGGTCACTCAGTAATTCAGATTAGATACAACCTTCCTGTCATCAAATCTATGCTGTCCACTTCCTGTTCATGAATAATTCTTTTCTGATAGAAAATTAGCTTAATTTCATTCTTTTATGTACATTATTAATTGTATTTATTGCAAGTAGGTTAATATTTTGTGGGTACTTATTACATAATGCCAACCTCTGTCATGTAGTATAATTTCACAAAAAATATAGTACAATTTGCCCTCACTCTACATTAGTTCATTAATAACTATATTGCATAGCTATAAATAAATTATAATGTTGCCCACTAGCTGAATTACAGTTAGGATCTGTCAGATTTCCACAAACCCCATGTTCATTTAAATTATCCTTGAAAACACATGACAACTTCAGTTAGTCATATTTTGAGATTGGGTCAAGAAGAGAAAACCATTCACAACTGTCATTCTAATTGCAAAAAAAATCTTAATTAACTGAAATATTACATCTAAAATTACTTCAGTATTTAAGCATATATATACTATACACAATGTACAAATATATATACCTGTCTCACCTAGCATACAATGCAAGTGAAGACAGAGTATACCATATATAACGATACCATCCAGGTAGTATCCTAAGCTGTATGTCACACTGACAGGAAACTCTAAAAAAATACTGAACATTCGTAAGGGTACCCAGCATATAACATGAAGAATGAAGAGAAAACCTGGCAAGTTTAATCCAACAATTAGCCAATGCAATTAACAATTTTTAAATGTTTGAAGGTTTGGCATACAGAAGAAAAAACATATAATCAATATGTCTGAATCATAAAGATGTGGATTTTATCTCAAGATTAAGAAGAACTAGAAACAGGAACCATTCAGCATTTCAATGGGTTGTCTTACACAAGAGTGAACTGAACGGCTCAGCAGGTTGGACTATTTGTCAGAACACTGTAGAAGGAAATACGGCACTGGAGATTGGATAAGATGATTTGTAAGGTCCTTTCTCATATGTACTAGGTATGTTTAATGTTTGGTTATTACACTATTAACATTATTTGAAATAATGAGCTAAAAACAGAAGTTAAATTTATACTACTTGAACTTTAAAAATATTCTCTAAATTCAAAATTACCTGAAATAATCCTTTAGTTGTAATATTTGATAAGCTGATTCTTGAACAATGAAATATGGCACTAAATGACTAACACACTGAGGTCACAGAGCTATATGCATCTCGAAAACTCTATGTACAGAGGTTTTTTCTATTGGCAACACCAAAAATAAAAAATATCGGGAACATAATGTTTTCTTGCCAGCAGCATGTAGCACTGCCATGACAAACTAATGATCTAATTGTACCACCTACCACCAAATTACACTGAACTTGTTTAATAGTTTTGTTCCTGATGCCATGTATTATCCTCATTATTTAATAGAAAGATGTTACAAACAGTAAGGTACTAGCTCATAAATAACGTAATAACACAAAGTGACTCTTGTTGAAAAATACACTAAATACTACACATAGTTTGACACATCTCAAGAAGCTGCTATATGGTAAACTGAAGCAGGTAATGCAAGGAGGATAAAAGAAGGGGCCCACAAAGGCATAAGTTTAACAACCTGGCAAAATCATGTAATGATGAGAAGCAACAGTAGTAGAAAAACAAATGGACATTTATTAATAAAAGGTTAATTTCCTAATGAAGAACTTTGCAATTGGAAGAGGCAAGGTAATAAACTGCAGCTGCAACCAAAGGAGAGTGCTAAGTCATATTCAGCACGGAATGACTGACTGTTGTGTTGTTTATGCTTTCATATAGTCAGAACAAGATAAGTGACCATCTCAGTTTTGACAGGGTAAATGACACACATATGCACATAGCTCCAACAAGAACAATTCATGTCTTTTTAAAAATTAAAATGAGTGATAACTTCCTTCATACGACTTTCAAACCAATCAAACTTTTGATCACAATTTTATAATTAACATGAGTCAAAAATGTGTCAATTCCACACTACAGAGGTACTATGTCAACTCTGCCCTCCACCAAAAGAGTATTAAACTGCCATAAATTATTATTTTACTTTGGGTCTTTGTGTTCTTCAGTTTATGATGAGTTTGCTGTTTCTGCTTAATTCTGAGATATTTATTAACCCACCACATCCAATAAGTGCAAAAGAAGTGCAAGTGTTAGAAGTCCTAGGAAGACAAAACATATAATTATATTAGAAGTGAAAATAGAGATAATAATACCCAAAGTGGTAAGATAAATATTATATATGCATATGGAATTAACTGCTTCAGAGAAGAAATAATTCTTACGGGCAAAGAGAAATTCACCATTAAAACATTACTGTGCCTATACCCTTGACAATAATCAGAAAGAAACAAGGAATAAGAGAAAGGAAATTTTTGAGTAGAGAATCAGTATCAATGTCAGATGTCTTTTTGCCTAGTGGTTATTCAGGGAAGGCTAGGAATTTGTTCAAGAACTCAAAAATTTACAATGTTCTAAGTGCTGCTGATGTAACTTCTGCCCCAGACATATGCGATTCCATAGGATCAAGGTCCACTAGAATAAGCACATCAAAGTTAGTGACATGACTGCAAATGCAAACCATTGTGGCTTTGAAAGAATTCCTTACAACAGTTGAAGAGATAATTTGTGCCTTAATATACAGCCTGGAACATAAGAAATGTTATGCTGGTTTCTTTCTACACTCAAACAATTTTGATAACTCTTTCAAATTCAGAGCTTCACATATTCAACTGTATGCATTTAAAAAAAAAAACTTTTGTAGATCTTAATGGTTACAGTAAAATTCTCATTATAAAAGTTCCATTAATTCATTTGCCAATCATATATTAATTAATCATATTTAGGAAACACAAAATTGTTTATGGTCTAATGGGAAGTAAACAAGAACATTCTCACATCTGGAGAATAAATTATTTCCCTAAATTACAATTTTATTTTATTGAAAGGGGGGTTCAGATCACATACAAAAAATTCTATAATTCTGTAATTAACCTTTCATCTATATTATACATTTAAACTCTATTAAGTAAATTCAAATTTATATATGTTTAGATGGGAAAGTGGGACACTTTCATTGAGAACTAGAAAAACAAAAAAAAACAGAAGTTTTATTTTTATAAAATAATATATTTATTAAACATGAATTCTCTTACTGATATTACCATTTACTCAACTTTTCTTCTTTCCTTTCTCTAAAATCAGCCTACAAAATTCCAATTATCTTCTGAGAAAAATATTCCAAGGTAATCACTACTTTATAATTATCTTCATTTAGGATGGTAAAAAATTCAAATATAAGAAATTTGCTTTCCTTAAAACAAAGTATGCACCTCTCTCATATCACTGCCCTTAAAAAATAAGAAAGAATATATTTTTGTAAAGGCAAATCACAAACCAGCCACTGCTTTTTTTCTGATTTTACATTTGACCTAACAAGTTTTTACTTACTGCATGTTCAATTCTGGAGTTTTAATTAAAAAACCAGAAGCATTTATTTATTGTGAATTTAAGTAATTACAAAATTTCACCAAAATGTTACAGAAAACACTACATTATATTTAGAAAATGCAACTACTTATTGATAATCAAATGTAGAGTTCCCTGGTGGTTTAGTGGTTCGGATTCCGTGCTCTCACTGCCCTGGCCTGGGTTCAATCCCTGGTGGGGGAACTGAGATCCTGCAAGCCGCGGGGAGTGGCCGAAAAAAAAGAATTTTCTTCAGGTTTACTCATATGGAGAGAGACTGAGGTCATGGTCAAGAATAGCAATTTTGAACCATGAGAGACAGAATGTATGGTTTCCATATTACCAAATACATAAAACCAAAATGTTATCAATAGCACATTACCGTTTTATAAAAGGTGACTGAAGCATATTTAAAATTGAGATATTTCATGGAAAAATTTAATTATTCATAACGCTAACTATCCAAATGGTATTGTTGGTAGTTTTTTTTTTTTTAAACTGTACTGCTATATGAGGAAGACTATATACGACACATAAGTATAAAAAACTGCTATGAATAAAAAGCAATACATTATTTCCCCAGTGAGTAATATGAATTATACAGTCTACAGTTCAGAGGAAGTAGAAGGTCCTATAAAATACCATGGCTAAGAAAAGCCTCACAGAAAAGAGAGGGTTTTAGATAAATTTTATAGTGCAGTGCCAAGACAATCACTCTTTGGAGGCAGACCTGCCTGGGTTTCAGAAATAGCTCCACAACGTCTAGCTTATTAGGACAAAGTTACTCCACTTTCCTTCAACTTCAAGTTGCTTCATCAATAAAATGAGAGTGGAACCTTCTTATAGGATTGTAAGGATTAAATAAGACAATGTACATAAAACATGTAGCAAAGGGCCTGTTATTTAGTAATTACTCATTAAGTGTTCATTCCCCATGACCCTTGCCATTAACTTGCTTCATGTACAGAATGATGACACTGAATTTGTGCACTGCTCCTAATGATAATGGACATCCTCCTTTACAAGCAGAAATGTATCCTGGGAGGAGATACCTGAGAACTTACACCACTCCCAGGGTATAAAAAACAGGATAAATGAGCAGAAGCTAAAGAGCCATAGGAAGAAGCATATCTTAAGAGTTGCTGGTGCTAGAACAATACCACTCTTGTGGGGATAAGGCAGGGCTTTACTATTCAATAAGCAATAAAGAGGGGAATTACAGTGCATGACCCAGTGCTCTAAGGAAAAAAGACGTGAAGTGGCCACTCAGGATTTAAGAGTTTCTAAGAGTTCCTGATCCCTTTCAGAATATCAAGGACATGAATTTATCTTTCTCTCTCGTAAAATGCCAACAAAATGAAAGTAGAAGGACTAGAAGAGAGAGACATATGTAGACAAATAAAACCGTAAATTTGAACAGTTATAGACAAGGGCTCTGGAAAGAAAGGAGACCACAATCTCAAATAAAACAAATAAACAAAAGAACTTAAAACAGGTTTTATACAAAAGAATAGGAATCAGAATAGCATCAGACTTTTCACCGTCAAGACATCAATGGAGCAATAATTTCAAAGTTTGGAGTTAAAATTACTTTGACTATATTGATATAATCCTATTCAAAGACAAATTACACTACATTCAGGTTGAGGGCACACAATGTGCAAGTTTACCACTTACCTATCACTTCAGAAAAATTTTCCCAGAAGGTTGTGTGTGTGTGAAGGGATCTGAAATTCGCATGCTAAGTGTATTTTACAACAACAAGGTTATGAATACTTATTAATAGTGATTGAAATATAAATTTAAATGTCTGTTAAAATTAGAAGGTTAACCACTAGAAGAATAAAAAGAGAAAGTAAATATACTTAATATCCTCAGATTCTATAAACTATTGTGTTTTAAATAAAGAAGTACAGTAGCCGGAGGCTGACAACTTTGAAATAAAAAACCCAAAAAACAAAAACAACTCTCAACAGGTGAGGTGAAGAACAGAGTGAATAAAGCTGATGAAATGAGGTATTCTTCCAATAGAAAGATTTTTTTACAAGGGAGTAGGAAGAGCATTAAAAAAAATAACAGAAAAGAGACACAAAGTCTAGACCCACAAATTATAATGAGTAGAAATTATAGAAGAAACCAGGGAAACGGGGAAGAGGACACAATAGAAAAAAATTTCAGAACTCAAGAAGCACAGAAATCTTCAGAATAATAGCATTCAATGAGTGCTCAGCAGGATGAAGAAAAAGACATGTCACTTGAGAAGTCCTGGGGGAAATTTTAGAACTCTAAGAATAAAAGGAAGAATTCTACTCATTTCCAGAAAAAACAAAAACAAAAACAAAACCAAGACTATCTACAAAGGAACAAGGATACACAATTCATCATCAGTAGTGTCATCAGGCTTTTGAGGGAACATTTTTAAAAATCAAATTTATTGGAAAAAATTACATAAGTAGAACATATTTGTTGCAATCTCCTCTACCTTTCCCACTCTATCCCACTTCAATTACCAATGTAATAGTCTGGTGTATCCTACTACTCCTTTTTCTTATTCATACAAACATATATACATATGTATTTGTTTTGTGCTTACCTTCACAGAAATGGTATTATATTATACACATGCTACAATAAATATCCTTGTATAGACAGCCCTATAGTCATATTTGTATTCTGATAATGTAGATCCTTTAAAGTTGCACGTGAATTTTTTTAGTTTAATATACATTTTCAAATCATTTCCCCAAATCTCTATCAATATGCATGTCTACCTCCAATGTATAACAATGTCTGTTTCCCCATATTCTTACAATTTTTGCCAGTATCATGGTGAAAGATGTGAAAATACTTTTTAACCTAGAATTCTATAACTAGCTAAACTAGCATTCAAGTATAACAACAAAATATAGACATCATTGGACAAACAAGGATTCCAAATGTTTATCACCTACAGATGAGAGAATTACTCAAGGAGATATTCAGGCATAGATAGAAAAGAATACATGAAGAAGAATCAATAAACATTAGTGAGCAATTAAACTAGTAAAACATGCAACTAAATCTAGTAACTGTTGACAATTGTTCAAAAAGGATTCCTATAAAATGAGAAGCAAGTATTCTTTTTTGTTCAGGATAATCATGCTGGATCAGAGTGACTTGTCAGACTTGTCAGAGTGACTTGACTTTTCTCTTGATGAGTCTGGCTAATGGTTTATCAATTTTGCTTATCTATGGTCCAGAAGTGGACCATAGATGGACTCCTGGCCTGCACTTGAGTGCCCTGCTAGTTAATGATATGGGAAATAAGATCCCCAAAAGATTTCAACATGGGAGTTTTGACTACTGGAAAATGATCAAAAGAAAATATTTTAAAAATGTATTAAAATGTTAAGGATAACCATCTAAAATAGTGAAATAAGATATATAATTTCAAATCTAAAGAATTAAAAAATGGAAAAAAATTGATCCAATATAAAAAGTAACAACACTGGAACAAAGCAAAGAGAAAATAAAAATAAGAAAGCAAAAAAAAATCCAAACATATCAGTATTCAGAATAAATTTATTCAGAATAAATGTGAAAAGTTCATATATTAAGAAAAAGGCATTCATATTTTGTTTTTAACATCTTTATTGGAGTATAATTGCTTTACAATGGTGTGTTAGTTTCTGCTTTATAACAAAGTGAATCAGTTATACATATACATATGTTCCCATATCTCTTCCCCTTTGCTTCTCTCTCCCTCCCACCCTCCCTATCCCACCCCTCTAGGTGGTCACAAAGCACCGAGCTGATCTCCCTGTGCTATGCGGCTGCTGCCCACTAGCTATCTATTTTACATTTGGTAGTGTATATATGTCCATGCCACTCTCTCACTTTGTCACATCTTACCCCTCCCCCTCCACATATCCTCACGTCCATTCTCTAGTAGGTCTGTGTCTTTATTCCCGTCTTGCCACTAGGTTCTTCATGACCTTTTTTTTTTTTTCCCTTAGATTCCATATATATGTGTTAGCAAACAGTATTTGCTTTTCTCTTTCTGACTTACTTCACTCTGTATGACAGACTCTAACTCCATCCACCTCACTACAAATACCTCCATTTCGTTTCTTTTTATGGCTGAGTAATATTCCATTGTATATATGTGCCACATCTTCTTTATCCATTCATCTGATGATGGACACTTAGGTTGCTTCCATGTGCTGGCTATTGTAAATAGAGCTTCAATTAACATTTTGGTACATGACTCTTTTTGAACTATGGTTTTCTCAGGGTATATGCCCAGTAGTGGGATTGCTGGGTCGTATGGTAGTTCTATTTGTAGTTTTTTAAGGAACCTCCATACTGTTCTCCATAGTGGCTGTATCAATTTACATTCCCACCAACAGTGCAAGAGTGTTCCCGTTTCTCCACACCCTCTCCAGCATTTATTGTTTCTAGATTTTTTGATGATGGCCATTCTGACCGGTGTGAGATGATATCACATTGTAGTTTTAATTTGCATTTCTCTAATGATTAATGATGTTGAGCATTCTTTCATGTGTCTGTTGGCAATCTGTATATCTTCTTCAGAGAAATGTCTATTTAGGTCTTCTGCCCATTTTTGGATTGGGTTGTTTGTTTTTTTGTTATTGAGCTGCATGAGCTGCTTGTAAATCTTGGAGATTAATCCTTTGTCAGTTGCTTCATTTGCAAATATTTTCTCCCATTCTGAGGGTTGTCTTTTCGTCTTGTTTATGGTTTCCTTTGCTGTGCAAAAGCTTTTAAGTTTCATTAGGTCCCATTTGTTTGTGTTTTTATTTCCATTTCTCTAGGAGTTGGGTCAAAAAGGATCTTGCTGTGATTTATGTCATAGAGTGTTCTGCCTATGTTTTCCTCTAAGAGTTTTGTAGTGTCTGGCCTTACATTTAGGTCTTTAATCCATTTTGAGTTTATTTTTGTGTATGGTGTTAGGGAGTGTTGTAATTTCATACTTTTACATGTACCTGTCCAGTTTTCCCAGCACCACTTATTGAAGAGGCTGTCTTTTCTCCACTGTATATGCCTGCCTCCTTTATCAAAGATAAGGTGACCATATGTGTGTGGGTTTATCTCTGGGCTTTCTATCCTGTTCCATTGATCTATGTTTCTGTTTTTGTGCCAGTACCATACTGTCTTGATTACTGTAGCTTTGTAATATAGTCTGAAGTCAGGGGGCCTGATTACTCCAGCTCCATTTTTCGTTCTCAAGATTGCTTTGGCTATTTGGGGTCTTTTGTGTTTCCATACAAATTGTGAAATTTTTTGTTCTAGTTCTGTGAAAAATGCCTGTGGTAGTTTGATAGGGATTGCATTGAATCTGTAGATTGCTTTGGGTAGTAGAGTCATTTTCACAATGTTGATTCTTCCAATCCAAGAACATGGTATATCTCTCCATCTAATTGTATCATCTTTAATTTCTTTCATCAGTGTCTTATAATTTTCTGCATACAGGTCTTTTGTCTCCTTAGGTAGGTTTGTTACTAGATATTTTATCCTTTTGTTGCAATGGTAAACGGGAGTGTTTTCTTAATTTCACTTTCAGATTTTTCATCATTAGTGTATAGGAATGCAAGAGATTTCTGGGCATTAATTTTGTATCCTGCTACTTTACCAAACTCATTGATTAGGTTCTAGTAGTTTTCTGGTAGCATGTTTAGGATTCTCTATGTATACTATCATGTCATCTGCAAACAGTGACAGCATTACTTTTTCTTTTCTGATTTGGATTCCTTTTATTTCTTTTTCTTCTCTGATTGCTGTGGCTAACACTTCCAAAACTATGTTGAATAATAGTGGTGAGAGTGGGCAACCTTGTCTTGTTCCTGATCTTAGTGGAAATGGTTTCAGTTTTTCACCATTGAGGACAATGTTGGCTGTGGGTTTGTCATATATGGCCTTTATTATGTTGAGGAAAGTTCCCTCTATGCCTACTTTCTGCAGGGCTTTTATCATAAATGGGTGTTGAATTTTGTCGAAAGCTTTCTCTGCATCTACTGAGATGATCATATGGTTTTTCTCCTTCAATTTGTTAATATGATGTATCACGTTGATTGATTTGCGTATATTGAAGAATCCTTGCATTCCTGGAATAAACCCAACTTGATCATGGTGTATGATCCTTTTAATGTGCCGTTGGATTCTGTTTGCTAGTATTTTGTTGAGGATTTTTGCATCTATGTTCATCAGTGATATTGGTCTGTAGTTTTCTTTCTTTGTGACATCTTTGTCTGGTTTTGGTATCAGAGTGATGGTGGCCTCGTAGAATGAGTTGGGGAATGTTCCTCCCTCTGCAATATTTTGGAAGAGTTTGAGAAGGATAGGTGTTAGCTCTTCTCTAAATGTTTGATAGAATTCGCCTGTGAAGCCATCTGGACCTGGGCTTTTGTTTGTTGCAAGATTTTTAATCACAGTTTCAATTTCAGTGCTTGTGACTGGTCTGTTCATATTTTCTATTTCTTCCTGGTTCAGTCTCGGCAGGTTGTGCATTTCTAAGAATTTGTCCATTTCTTCCAGGTTGTCCATTTTATTGGCATAGAGTTGCTTGTAGTAATCTCTCATGATCGTTCGGATTTCTGCAGTGTCAGTTGTTACTTCTCCTTTTTCATTTCTAATTCTATTGATTTGAGTCTTCTCCCTTTTTCTCTTGATGAGTCTGGCTAATGGTTTATCAATTTTGCTTATCTTCTCAAAGAACCAGCTTTTAGTTTTATTGATCTTTGCTATCATTTCCTTCATTTCTTTTTCATTTATTTCTGATCTGATCTTTATGATCTCTTTCCTTGTGCTAGCTTTGGGGTTTTTTTGGTTCTTCTTTCTCTAATTGCTTTAGGTGCAAGGTTAGGTTGTTTATTCAAGATTTTCCCTGTTTCTTGATGTAGGTTTGTATTGCTATAAACTTCCCTCTTAGAACTGCTTTTGGTACATCCCATAGGTTTTGGGTCATCGTGTCTCCATTGTCATTTGTTTCTAAGTATTTTTTGATTTCCCCTTTGATTCCTTCAGTGATCACTTCGTTATTAAGTAGTGTATTGTGTAGCCTCCATGTGTTTGTATTTTTTACAGATCTTCTCCTGTAACTGATATCTAGTCTCATAGCGTTGTGGTCGGAAAAGATACTTGATATCATTTCAGTTTTCTTAAATTTACCAAGGCTTGATTTGTGACTCAAGATATGATCTCTCCTGGAGAATGTACCATGAGCACTTGAGAAAAATGTGTATTCTGTTGTTTTTGGGTGGAATGTCCTATAAATATCAATTAAGTCCATCTTGTTTAATGTATCATTTAAAGCTTGTGTTTCCTTATTTATTTTCATTTTGGATGATCTGTCCATTGGTGAAAGTGGGGTGTTAAAGTCTCCTACTATGATTGTGTTACTGTCGATTTCCCCTTTTATGGCTGTTAGTATTTGCCTTATGTATTGATGTGCTCCTATGTTGGGTGCATAAATATTTACAATTGTTATATCTACTTCTTGGATTGATCCCTTGATCATTATGTAGTGTCCTTCTTTGTCTCTTGTAATAGTCTTTATTTTAAAGTCTATTTTGTCTGATACGAGATTTGCTACTCCAGCTTTCTTCTGATTTCCATTTGCATGGAATATCTTTTTCCATCCCCTCACTTTCAGTCTGTATGTGTACCTAGGTCCGAAGTGGGTCTCTTGTAGACGACATATATACGGGCCTTGTTTTTGTATCCCATCAGCCAGTCTGTGTCTTTTGGTGGGAGCATTTAATCCATTTACATTTAAGGTAATTATCGATATGTATGTTCCTATTCCCATTTTCTTAAATGTTTTGGGTTTGTTATTGTAGGTGTTTTCCTTCTCTTGTGTTTCTTGCCTAGAGAAGTTCCTTTAGCATTTGTTGTAAAGCTGGTTTGGTGGTGCTGAACTCTCTCAGCTTTTGCTTGTCTGTAAAGGTTTTAATTTCTCCATCAAATCTGAATGAGATCCTTGCTGGGTAGGGTAATCTTGGTTGTAGGTTTTTCTCCTTCATCACTTTAAGTATATCCTGCCACTCCCTTCTGGCCTGCAGAGTTTTGGCTGAAAGATCAGCTGTTAACCTTATGGGGATTCCCTTGTGTGTTATTTGTTGTTTTTCCCTTGCTGCTTTTAATATGTTTTCTTTATATTTAATTTTTGATAGTTTGATTAATATGTGTCTTGGCGTGTTTCTCCTCGGATTTATCCTGTATGGGACTCTCTGTGCTTCCAGGACTTGATTAACTATTTCCTTTCCCATATTAGGGAAGTGTTCAACTATAATCTCTTCAAATATTTTCTCAGTCCCTTTCTTTTTCTCTTCTTCTCCTGGGACCCCTATAATTCGAATGTTTGTGTGTTTAATGTTGTCCCGGAGGTCTCTGAGACGGTCCTCGGTTCTTTTCATTCTCTTTTCTTTATTCTGCTCTGCAGTAGTTATTTCCACTATTTTATCTTCCAGGTCACTTACCCGTTCTTCTGCCTCAGTTATTCTGCTATTGATCCCTTCTAGAGTATTTTTAATTTCATTTATTGTGTTTTTCATCGTTGCTTGGTTCCTCTTTAGTTCTTCTACGTCTTTGTTAAATGTTTCTTGCATTTTGTCTATTCTATTTCCAAGATTTTGGATCATCTTTACTATCATTATTCTGAATTCTTTTTCAGGTAGACTGCCTATTTCCTCTTCATTTGTTAGGTCTGGTGTGTTTTGACCCTGCTCCTTCATCTGCTGTGTGATTTTCTGTCTTCTCATTTTGCTTATCTTACTGTGTTTGGGGTCTCCTTTTCACAGGCTGCAGGTTCGTAGTTCCTGTTGTTTTTGGTATCTGTCCCCAGTGGCTAAGGTTGGTTCAGTGGGTTGTGTAGGCTTCCTGGTAGAGAGGACTAGTGCCTGTGTTCTGGTGGATGAGGCTGGATCTTGTCTTTCTGGTGGGCATGTCCACGTCTGGTGGTGTGTTTTGGGGTGTCTGTGGCCTTATTATGATTTTAGGCAGCCTCTCTGCTAATGGATGGGACTGTGTTCCTGTCGTGCTAGTTGTTTGGCATAGGGTGTCCAGCACTGTAGCTTGCTGGTCGTTGAGTAAAGCTGGGTCTTGATGTTGAGATGGAGATCTCTGAGAGATTTTTGCCGTTTGGTATTACGTGGAGCTGGGAGGTCTCTTGTGGACCAGTGTCCTGAAGTTGGCTCTCCCACCTCAGAGGCACAGCCCTGATGCCTGGCTGGAGCACCAAGAGCCTTTCATCCACACGGCTCAGAATAAAAGGGAGAAAAAATAGAAAGAGAGAAAGAAAGAGGATAAAATAAAATAAAGTAAAATAAAATAAAGCTATTATAATAAAAAATAAGAAAAAAATTATTAAGAAAAAATTTATTAAGAAAAAAAGTTTTTTTTATTTTTTAAAATAAAAATTAAGAAAAAATTATTAAGGAAAAAATTTTTAATTTTTTAAAATAAAAAATAAGGAAAAAGTTATTAAGAAAAAATTTATTAAGAAAAAAAAATTTTTTAAGTTAAAAAAAAAAAAAAAACAGACAGACTGAACCCTAGGACAAACGGTGAAAGCAAAGCTATACAGACAAAATCTCACCCAGAAGCATACACATATACACTCACAAAAAAAGGAAAAGGGGAAAAATTAATATATCCTGTTCCCAAAGTCCACCTCCTGAATTTGGGATGATTCATTGTCTATTCAGATATTCAACAGATGCAGGTACATCAAGTTGCTTGTGGAGCTTTAATCCGCTGCTTCTGAGGCTGCTGGGAGAGATTTCCCTTTCTCTTCTTTGTTCACAGAGCTCCTGGGGTTCAGCTTTGGATTCGGCCCCGCCTCTGCGTGTAGGTCGCCTGAGGACATCTGTTCTTCGCTCAGACAGGACGGGGTTAAAGGAGCAGCTGATTTGGGGGCTCTGGCTCACTCAGGCCGTGGGGAGGGAGGGGTACAGATGCGGGGCGAGCCTGCGGCAGAGGCTGGCATGACGTTGCAGCAGCCTGAGGTGAGTCGTGCGTTCTCCCAGGGAAGTTGTCCCTGGATCACGGGAGCCTGGCAGTGGCAGGCTGCACAGGCTCCCGGGAGGGGTGGTGTGGATAGTGACCTGTGCTCGCACACAGGCTTCTTGGTGGTGGCAGCAGCAGCCTTAGCATCTCATGCCCGTCTCTGGGGTCCGCGCTGATAGCCGCGGCTCGCGCCCATCTCTGGAGCTCGTTTAGGTGGCGCTCTGAATCCCCTCTCCTTGCGCACCGCGAAACAAAGAGGCAAGAAAGAGTCTCTTGCCTCTTCCGCAGCTGCAGACTTTTTCTCGGACTCCCTCCCAGCTAGCTGTGGTGCGCTAACCCCTTCAGGCTGTGTTCACGCAGCCAACCCCAGTCCTCTTCCTGTGATCCAACCGAAGCCCGAGCCTCAGCTCCCAGCCCCGCCCGCCCTGGCGGGTGAGGAGACAAGCCTCTCGGGCTGGTGAGTGCTGCTCGGCACCGATCCTCTGTGCGGGAATCACTCCGCTTCGCCCTCCGCACCCCTGTGGCTGCGCTCTCCTCCGTGGCTCCGAAGCTTCCCCCCTCCGCCACCCTAAGTCTCCGCCCGCGAAGCGGCTTCCTAGTGTGTGGAAACCTTTCTTCCTTCACAGCTCCCTCCCACTGGTGCAGGTCCCGTCCCTATTCTTTTGTCTCTGTTTTTTCTTTATTCTTTTGCCCTACCCAAGTACGTGGGGAGTTTTTGCCTTTTGGGAGGTCTGACGTCTTCTGCCAGCGTTCAGTGGGTGTTCTGTAGGAGCAGTTCCACGTGTAGATGTATTTCTAATGTATCTGTGGGAAGGAAGGTGATCTCCGTGTCTTACTCTTCCACAATCTTGCCCAGACCCCCCCAGCTTTTGGTTTGTTTTTAAGTATAGAATTAACATATAGAAACAACGTAAGTATTTTATATGTTGTTTATAAAAAGAAAGATAAGGTGATGAAAAGATAAACTAGGTAAATGTTAATGAAAAGAAAACAGATATCTCTACTACCAGAAAAATCAAATGGAATTTAAGGCAAAAGCACTAGACCTGCTAGAAATGAATATTATATATCAATAAAGTACATGATCCACCAAGAAGATATATTATTCACGAACCCCTATGCACACAACAAAATGCCTACAAAATATATAAATTATAAACTTACAAGTATTAGGAGAAACTGACAAATAGACAGTCACAAAGGAAGCTTTAAACACTTCTCCCCAAAAGTCAAAAGATCAAGGAGAATATTCTAGTTTTCCTCTTCCAAGATCACCTTTCTCTCACTTTATGAAAGAAAGATTCCCAAACACAAATCTGCAACTTTCTCCATCTCCATCAGTTGTTCAGGCCAATAACCTTGGAGTAATCTTCCTTATTCTCTTTCATTCACACTTCATATCCAAACCATCAGGAAATCCTATTGCCATCATCTTCAAATTACATCCAGAATTCAATTGCCTCTCACTACTGCTACACCCAGGTCCACTATTATCTCTCTCCTGTATTATTTGAAGGGCTTCCTAATCTGGTCTTAGAGCATCTACTCTTGCCCACCCACCATCTATTCTCAACACTGAAACCAGAGGTATCATTTTAAAACCTAAGACAGATCAAGTTCCTCAAAACCCTTCAATAGCTCCCTGTTTTTCCCTCAAAGAAAAAAACCCAACATCCTTATAATACCCTGTAAAAGGTGCTATGAAGATCCTTCCCAGTAACTCTTTTTTTCCCCCAGTAACTCTTTGACCTCATTTCTTACTCCTCTCCCCAACTTGCTCACTCAGTTCCAGCCATGCTGGCTTTCTTACTATTCTTTGAACACATTCTCTCCTACATTAAGGCCTTAGCACTGACAATTCCTCAAGCTGGAATGCTCTATCTCCCAGGTACTCTCATGGCAAACTTCCTCATCTAATTTGCCTTTGCTCAACTATTTTCTTTTGAATAATGCCTACCTGGACCACTTTGGTTAACATTACATACAAAACTCACTCACTTCCCTATTGCTGACATTCTTAAATACACTTACACTAGTTTACCCTTTTTCCTCCCGTAACATTTATCACCTTCTTACATACTATGTAATATACTTACTAATTACAGTTATTGTTTGTGCATCATTCCCATAAAACTAAGTTTCAAGGGCACAGATCTTTGTCTTGTTAGCTGAATATTTCATGGATCTAGAAGGGTACCACCATCCAGAACCTTGATATTGTACATTGCTCTGATGTGTAAAAACTTCTGGGGAAGCAAATAAAAGGTTTGAGAATACCAGATTTTCTTAGGGAGAATGCCATGGCAGCAAAGCAAACGATACAGAAAGGCCACATAGTCTCAATTCACTGAAAAACAACTCAAGGCAAGATTCCAGTGTCTGTCTCTCACTCTACCTTCTTCCTTTCCATACCTACTTTCCCCTCCCTCCCCAATCCTCAGTCTTAGAGTAAAAATTCAGAAATGTGAAGGTTGTCAACAATGACACATATGATACGTGAATTGAATTTAAAAAGTGAAGCTGTGTTTTTACTGAGAATGGGTCACTTTGATTTAGCTGTGAAGACTGGCTTTGTTATATATGTTACATGGCAGACATTTTCTGTAAGCTGAATTAATTAAATCTACAGTACAAAGATTTTGAAGAAATTAGATTTAAAGCATGTATATAATATATAAGCATTGATAAATACTTTCACTTTGTGACAAAAATTACAAATGCAGCTTAAAAATGCCACAGTTTGTCAAAATTCTTTTAGAGGACATTTCAAAGAAGAATTTTAAAGCACTGATCAAATATATAGAGAACTCTACACAACAATAAACAGACATTTTTATTTCAAAACACATATTTGTAAAACACAGATTTGTAAAATCTGACTATGTATTATAATGACCACAGAGAAATTTCCAACAGAGACGGAAGTCATGTAGAGCACATTCTCTGGCCGCCATGCAACAAAACTAAAAATTAGATACAACTAAGAGTTAATTAGTGAACTAGGAAAAGGTCAGAATAAAGTATCTAGAATGAAGCAATGAGAGACAAAAGGATGGAAAATGAAGACAGGAACCCGAAAAAGGATACAATGAAAAGATCTAGTATACATTTAATGGGAATCCTAGAAATAAAGGAGAGAGAAAATAGGGCAGAAGCAATGCTTGAAGAGATAATGGCTGAGAATCTTCTAAAACTGACAAGAGACATCAAGCTGTGGTTTCTGGAAGCACCAGGAACTCTAAGATACATAAACAGAAAGAAAACTACACCTAGACACATCACAGTAAAACTGATGACAATAAAAGACAGTTAGAAAATCTTAAAAGTACACACAGAAAAAAAGAATAACTACACAAAGAGACAATAATTAGAGTGAGAAAGAAAAAAAGCAGCTCCTAACGTCTGAGAACTAATCTGATGCTTTCAGCTAAATCATATTGTTCTCCTGTTGAACATAAAAATATCTCACAGAATATCGACTTCAGACAAGGTAACTGTGTAACACAAACTACCAATATCGCCTTCCCTTGCTAAATGAGTTGATTGCTACCTTCTTTGCCAATTATGTTTATCTCAGCTTCAGCCTGCCTTCCCTACAGATGAGATTTATTAAGAGGGCAATCTCAAGATGAATGAAAACAAAACACAACATAACAAAACTCATGGAATGTCGCAAAAGCGGTATTTGGAGGGAAATTTATAGCTGTAAATGCCTACACTAAAAAAGAAGAAAGATCTCAAATCTATTACCTAACTTTATATCTTCAGGAACTGGAAAAAGAGCAAACTAAACCCAAGCCAGAAGAAGGAAGGAAATAATAAATATTAGAGCATAGATAAGAATATAAAAATAGAATCAAATAAAAAGTTAATTCTTTTAAAAGATCAATGAAATTAACAAAGAAATTTACTAAGAAAAAAAAGAGAGAAGATGCAAATAACTAAAATCAGAAATGAAAATAGGGACGTTACTATAGACTTTAGAGAAATTAAAAGGATTATAACAAAATATTAGAACTGAATACTAAAAAATTAAATAATTAAGATGAAATGGACAAATTCCTAGAAACACAAATTACCAAGCCTGACTCAAGAAGAAACAGAAAATCTGAACAGATTTATAATTAGGTAATGAGACTGAATCAGTAATCAAAAACCTCCCGAAACACCCAAAAAGGAAAAGTCCAAGATTAAATGCTTTCACTGGTAAATTCTACCTTTTAGAGAATTAACATCAATCCTTCACAAGCTTTTCCAAAAATAGAAGAGGGACTACTTCCTAACACATTCTATGAGGCCAGCTTTACCCTAAAACCAAAGCCAGGCAAAGATACCAAAAGAAAATGACAGACTGTTATGAAGACACGCAGAAATCCTCAACAAAATGCTACCAAGCTGAATCCAACAGCGCATTAAAAGGATTATAATCATAACTGAGTGGGATTATTCCAGGAAAGCAAAGGTGGTTCAATATAAGAAAAGCAATCAATGTATTATATTAATAGAACAAAGGAATAAAACTACACAATCATCTCAATAGACGCAGAAAGACCATTTGACAAAATCCAACACTATTTCATGATTAAAAACACTCAGCAAACTAGAATTAGAAGGGAATTTCCTTAACATGATAAAAGGTATCCATGAAAAACCCACAGCTACCATCATACTCATCAATGGTTAAAGACAAAGTTTTCCTCCCAAGACAAGGCTGCCTGCTTTTACCACTGCTATTCAACATTGTACTGGAAGTCTTAAGCACAGCACTTATGCAAGTAAAACAAGTAAAAGGCATCCAAATTGGAAAGAAGTAAAACTACCTATTTGCAGATGACATGATTCTATACACAGGCACGCCTTGGAGATATCAGGTGTTTGGTTCCAGACCACTGCAATAAAGGGAATACTGCAACAAAGAGAGACAAGACAAATTTTTTGGTTTCTCAGTGAATATAAAAGTTATGATTACACTACACTGTTGACCCTTGAACAACACGGGTTTGAACTGCACAGATCCACTTATAAGCGAATTTTTTTCAATAGTAAATACTACAGTGCTACATAATTTGAGGTGGGTTGAATCCGTGGATCCGGAACCTTGGATATGGAGGGCTGATCATTAGTTATACTTGGATTTTCAACTGTGCAGATGATGGGGACCCCAATCCCCTGGCTTTTCCAGGGTCAATTACAGTCAATTAAGTGTGCCACAGCATTATGTCTAAAAAAAACAATGCACATACCTTAATTAAAAATACTTTATTGCTAAAAAATGCTAATCATCATCCAAGCCTTCAGCAAGTTGTAATCTTTTTGCTGGTGGAGGGTCTTGCCTCAGTGTTGACGACTGCTGACTGATCAGAGTGGTGGTTGCTGAAGATTGGGGTGACTGTGACAATTTCTTAAAATAAGACAACAATGAAGATTGCTGCATTGATTGACTCTTTCTTTCATGAACAAATTCTCTGTAGCATGCAATGCTATTTGATAGTTTGAAATATTCCAAGAATTACCAAAATGTAACAGAGATATCAAGTGAGCCAATGTTGCTGGAAAACTGGTGCCAACAGACTTGTTCAACACATGGTTGCCACAAACCTTCAATTTGTAAAAAATGGAGTATCTGCAACACAATAAAGTGAAGTGCAATAAAACGAGGTATGCCTGTGTAGAAAAGCCCACAGATTCCACACAAAAAACTTTCTAGAGCTAACATAATAAACAACTTCAGCAAACTTGCACGTGTAAGATAAACAAACATAAATCAATCGTGTTTCTCTATGTTAGCAATGAATGATCCAAAAAGGAAATTAAGAAAATTCTATTTACAAAAGCGCTCAAAATAAAATACCTAGGAATAAATGCAAGAAGGTGAAAGACTTATACACTAAAAATTACAAAACACTGCTGAAAGAAATTAAAGAAGGCCTAAATAAATGGAAAGGCATCCCATGTTCATGGATTAGAAAACAAAATATTGTTAAGATGACAATACTTCCCAAAGTGATCTACAGATTCAATGCAATCCCTATCAAAATTCTAATGGCCTTTTTAAATAGAAACGGATAAGCTGATCCTAAAATTCATATGGAACTGTAAGGGGCCCTAAAGAGCAAAAACAATAATGAAAAAGAAATAAAGTAGGGGGACTCATAATAACTTTAAAATCTACTACAAAGCTATAGTAATCACTGTGTTACTGGAATAAGGGTAGACATAGAGACCAATGGAATAGATTTGAGAATCCAGAAATAAGTCCAAACATCTACAGCCAATTGATTCTTAACAAAGGTGCCAAGACCATTCGATGGGGAAAGAACAGTCTTGCAACAAATGGTGCTAGGAAAACTGAACAATCACATGTAAAAGAATGAAGCTGAACCCCTGCCTCATTTCGTGCACAGAAACTAAATCAAAATGGACCAACAATATAAACATAAGAACTAAAACTGCTATTGCTCTTAGAATAAGGCTTAGGGATGGGATCTTTATGATGTTGGATTTGACAATGAATTCTTAGAATTGACACCAAAAACATGATGAACAAATGAAAAAAAAATTGATAATTTGGACTTCACCAAAACTTTTGTGCAAAGGACATTATCAAGATATATTTGGTAAGGGTTTAATATCCAGAATATATAAACAGCTCAACAACAAAAAGAAAAAAAACCCGATTTTTAAAATGGGCAAAGGACTTAAATTGACATTTCTCAAATGAAGATACACAAATGGCTAACAAGCCCATGAAAAGATGTTCACCATCTTGGTCATTAAGAAAACTCAAATGAAAACCACAATAAGGTACCACTTCACACCTATTAGAATACCTTTAATTAAAAAAAAAAAAACACAAAAACTGGAAAATAACAAGTGTTGATGAGAATGTGGAGAAATAGAGACCCCATATATTGCTGGTGAGAAACTGAAACAATGTACCCACTGGGGAAAACCGTTGGGCGTTCTTAAAAAGGTAACAAAGAATTACCACATAACCCAGCTATCCAACTCCTAGATATATAACCAGGAGAAATGAAAACTTACATACACACAGAAAATTGTACATGAATGTTTACAGCATTATTCGTAATAGCCAAAAAAAGAAACGAAGTACATGCTACAACTTGGATGAACCTTGAAAATATGCTAAGTGAGAGAAGTCAGACATAAAGAATCATTGTACGATTTCTTTCATTTGAAATAGCAAGAATAGGTAAATCTACAGAGACAGAAAGTAAAGGGTACCAGGTGATAGTGGAAGGGGGGAATTGGAAATGATTACCTAACGGATACAGGGTGTTGAAACACCTTTGAAATGAGAAAGCTGGTGACTGCATAATATTGTGAATATACTAAATACCACTGAATTGTACACTTAATATGATTAACTGCATGTTATGTAAATTTCACCTCAATTTAAAAAACAAAAAGATGGCAGTCAAATGTGCCCATGTTCTGACAACACCTAATTTAGAGCAAACTTCTACTTCGGTAGCTCCTCTCTAAAATTACCCAACCAAAGTCCAATCCTATAATAGGTTTTAATACCCTCTTAAAAAGACACCCCAAAATTCCCTATAGTATGAGGAATCTTTCACTTCAACAAGTAAAAACCATGTTCAACTATAGGTGTCCTTTGCTGGTCTTTTTGGTTGGAAGATGTTGACAAGACTAGCACCTAATTTCTCAGCAGAAACAACAGAAGCCAGAACACAAAGGGATAATAGCCTAATTAAAAGAAAATGATGGCCAACCCAGCATTCTAACCAGTAAAAAACTATCATTCAAGTGTGAAGGTAAAATACAGAACATGACCAGAAACAAAAACTGAGAGGAATTTCTCAGCACAAATCTATACCAAAGTATATACTAAAGGGTGTTCTTCATAAAAGGGAAATGATTGAAGGTGGAGAACTCAAGATGCAGGCAGAAATAAAAAGCAGTAAAAATGGTAACTTGGGTAAATCTAAAATACTGACATAAAGCAATGATGATGTCTCATGGCGATTAAAATATATATGGAGTTAAAAACAGGTATTATAGCAAATAAACTGAGCAAAGGGTGAGGGGGGTGATTAATGGAATTAAAGTGTTTTAGGTTCCTCACATTGTCTGGAAAGATATAAGGTAAATTAATTAGACTCTTACTGGTCAAGGATGCATGTTGCAATCTCTAGGGCAACAGCTCCCAGAAGTGTGATCTGTGGACCCCTGGGGGTCCCTGAAACCCTACCAGGGGATTCTCAAAATCACAACTGTTTTCATAATATTACTAATAAGACCTTATTTGCCTTTTTCACTCTCATTCTCTCACGGTGTACAACAGAGTTTTCCAGAGTCTGTACGACTTGTGCTATCCCAATGGATTAAAGCAGAGCAGGTATGGAATCCAGCTGTCTTCCAATAAGCTAGACATGAAAGAGATTTGCAAAAATTTAATACTATTCTTCTCACTAAATTTTGTTTTGGAAAGTATATTTTTCACAAAATTATATTATTTATGTTAACATTTAATAGGATATTCTTGTTCCCCAAAACAAAATATTACCTGGCTCCAAATGTCAATTGTGCCAAGGTTGAGAAACACTGATATAACCAGATAAAAAAAGGTTTTTTTAGAGTTTAAATAGATCTTGAGAACACAGAGTTTGAGACTCAGTGACCTAAATAAATGAAAGGATATGACATTCATGGATTGGAAGATTTAATAACATAAAGATGTCAACTCCTTCTCAATTCAATTTTTGTAAAACTGACAATGTGACAGTAAAAATTTATATGGAACTGCAAAGAGCCAAGAAGAACAAGGTAGGAAAACTTGCCTCATTGAACATGAAGACTTGTTATAATGCCATGTAAATTAAAACAGCATAGTTTTGGTGCAAGGGTAGATAAAGTAGACCAATGGAAAAAAATAGAGCCTAGAAACAGACTCATACATACATGGTCACTTGATTTATGACAAAGTTAATACTGCAAAGCAGCTGCGAAACAATCTGTTCAACAAATGATGCTGCATAAAATGTACATCCATTAAAAAAAAAGAAAAGGTGACCTCTATATGTCATATAATATCTAGAATAAGTTCTAGGTAGAAGGTAAATCTAAATGCATCATAAACAATATACAAAGTAATATACAATAATCAGTTCTAGGTAGAAAGTAGAAAACAAAATAATAAAGCCTCTAGGACAGTGTCTCTAAACCTCAGCACTAGTGACACTTTGGGCTAAATTAACTGTTTTGTGCATTGTAGAATACTTAGCATTCTGTACACTGTAGAATGTCTAGTAGCATCCCTAGCCAACCCACTAGATGCCAGGAGTACTCCACCCACTCAGTTGTGAAAACTAACAATGTCTCTGAACACTGCCAAATGTCCTACCCATGGGGTGGAAGGTGTGGGATGAGGGCAGGGCGAATTGCCTCTAGTTGAGAACCACTAGAGGATAGATAGTAGAAGATAACATAAGAGAATATCTTCATGTTCTTGGAGCAGAGAAAGACTTCTTAGACAGGACACAAGCAGCACTGACTATAAAGGAAAACAATGATAAATCAGACTACATTAAAATTAAGACCTTCCCCTCATCAAAAGATAACATTAAGAGGGTGAAAATCAAGACAAAATGGATCTTTTTTTTAACATATGTAACTAACAGAAGATTTGTTATCTAGCATATACAAAAACTCCTAAAAACAGAAGGACAAGAACAGAAACTCCAGTAGGAAAAAAAAGGGCTCATATCCATAAAATATGTAACTCCTATAAATCAGTAATATAGAAAGCTAAATAGTAATAATAATAAAAAAAGAGGATATCCAAACAGCCAATAAATTCAAGAAAAAGTACTCAATTTCATTTGGAATCACGGAAATGTAGCCTTCAGAAGGGCTAAAATTAAAGAGGCTATTAATACCAAGTGTTGGTGAGATTACAGAGCAATAGGAATCCTCATATTCTGTTGATGGGATAGGTACAATGACTCTGAAAACAATTCTTGCATTATCTTCTAAATTTGAACATACATACACCAATGACCCAGCTATTCTACTTCTGGTATATATCCCACATAAATGTTGCACATGTACCCCATGAAATATTTACAGGAATGTTCATGACAGCATTACTCAGTCCAAATGTCCAACAGTAAAAAGATAAATGGTGATAAAATAGTACAAGGGAGCTACAGTTATATTGGTAGCTGATAACATACATGAATCTCCCAAACATAACAGAGACAAAATACTACTACTATATAATTCTATTTTTATAAAAGTCCAAAAACAGGTTTAAAAAAAAGCTATCGTCTTTGAAGCCAGGTAGTCGTTACTCCAGGAAATGGGAAAGGGAGAGTGCTTGGGAAAGGAAGCATAGGAGGCTTCTGGTTGCTGGCAGTATTCTATTTCTTGATCTCTGGTGGTCATAGAGTGTTTACTTTGTGACGATTCACTCAGCTGTATACTTAGTACAGTTTCCTGTATGTATTATATTTCAATTTTGAAAAAGACATGGGTGGGGAGGAATTCCCTGGCGGTCCAGTGGTTAGGGCCTGGCACTTTCACTGCGGGGGGGCCAGGTTCGATACCTGGTCAGGGAACTAAGCTCTGCAAGCCACGTGGCACGGCCCGGAAAGAGAAAAAAAAAAAAAAAAAAGACATGGGGCATTATTACCTTTTATATGCTGTATATGCAACCCAGAAAACAATAATTACACAAATACTTTAGCTATTATGGTATTATATATCAATTGTTTAGAAGTAAAAATCATGTCTGGGGACATCATAACTCTCCACATCTTACACTTCAAGATCCTTTGCCTAATTAAATAAAACAAATAAAATATATTAAAAATGACTGCTTGAGTTTTTAGTATATCGCAGGAAAACATAATAAAATATACTTTAAATTTGTTTTCCTACATGTGTCATTTATTTTGATCACCTAAAAAAATCTAATATCTTAGTTTTATATAAGACAAAATAAAATACACGTCTTGCAAAATATTAATATTAAAGGAAAGTTGAAGATGTTTGTTTCTAATATTAAAAATATATTTTTCTAAAATTTAGACACATAGAGGTTTAAGGCAGAATATAAATAATGCCTGAACTAAATAAAGGAGGTTTCTATCAAAAATCTGTATGCTTTCCCTCCCCATCAAACTAAGGCTTGGTTTGTTTTTATATTCCATATGACATTTTAATAAAATGCAGTTTTACAACACCAGTTATTATTTTATTTACAAAATAAGAACCAAACATTTATAATATTAAGTTGCTTAATATCAAATAGATCCCCTCTGAATTTAGTCATTTAAGTGGAACAGCATACAGTTAACAGCAGACAATCTGATTCATTTTTAAGCCAAGTAGTGCCACCAAGTGGTAGCAAATTCTTTTTCCAAACTACCACGCAGAAGCAATAGAAAGGGTTATACTGGAATATAATACTGGAATGGAAAAATCAATCTTAGTAAAGTAATAAAGTAAATAAGACTGTGAAATATCTTGGTATAAAAGTTTAAAAACAAAACAAAATAGGTCAATCTTTTAAGAAAAAAGTTGTATGTATTACTGAGATGGTCTTACCAGTTTCAAAGTTAAATTTTTCATAGAAAGTAAGTAACTATGAATATAGTGCTGTAGACTTTACTTTTTGCTGCTCTTTTTAAAAAAATTTTTATTGGAGTATAGTTGATTTACAATGTTGTGCTAGTTTCAGGTGTATGTTGCTTGTTTTTTAATTCCATGTTTTCTTAAAAGACTTAAGTTGCTCTAGAAATTAATAAAACACACACAATAAAAGACCCGAAGGTTTCATAACAATCTGCTACCCTTGTTAAGTGTTGGGAGAGAGTGAGGAGAGTCAGAATAGAGAAAAAAAGAAACTTTTGCTTTTCAGTTAATACCTGTATTAGTTTGCTAGCAGTCCTAGCAAACAAAGAACTACAGACTGGGTGACTTAAGGCTAGAACTCCAAAATTAAGGTTTCAGTAGGACTGATCCCTTCTCAGGGTTGTGAGGAAAGGATCTATTTCAGGTCTCTCCTTGGCTCATATGTAGATCATCTTCCTATTTTGTTTCAAACTGTCTTCCCTCTATACCTGTCTCTGTGTCCAAATTTCCCCTTTTTATAAGGACACCAGTCATAACTGGATTAGGATCCACCCTAAGGACCTAACTTTAACTTGATTACCTCTGTAAAGACCCCATCTCCAAATAAAGTGCTACTCTTAGGTACTGGGGATTAGGACTTCAACATGTGAATTTGGGGTTTGTATAGGGGGTAGGAATTCAAACAGCAACACTACCCTTCTGTATTTGTGTATTTTTGATAAGACTATATTTTTCTTATTTAAAAAGAAGACAGAAATAGCTCTTAAAAGTTGTTAAATGATAGAATATTTGTGATATTGTGATTTATAATAAGAAACATGTATTTGGTCTTCCCGTTTCTGGCACAGAGTTCCTAAAATCCTTCATTGAGAGCTATAAAGGTGTCTTTTGTTATGTTAATGGAGACTTCTGGCAAGCACCTAAGAATGGGGACTGGTTGCCAGAGGAGCCAACTGTGTGATTTTGGACTTTCAGCCCAACTCCCCTGACCTCCAGGTAAGGGAGAGGGGCTGAAGGTTGGATCAATCACCAATGGTGAATGATTTAATCAATCATGCTTATGTGATGCAGCCTCCATAAAAACCCAAAAGGATGAGGTACAGAGAGCTTCTGGGTTGGTGAACACATGGAGGTACTGGGAGAGGGGCTTACCTGAAGACGGCATGGAAGCTCTGAGCCCCTTTCCCACATACTTACCCTATGCATCTTTTCCATCTGGCTGTTCCTGAATTACATCCTTTTATAATAAAGTGGTAATCTAGTGAGTAAATGGATTTCCAGAAGTTCTGTGAGCCACTCTAGCAAATTAACTGAACCCAATGAGGGGGTCATGGGAAGGTCTGATTTAGAGCCAGTTGGCCAGAAGAACAGGTAAAAACCTGGACTTGAAACTGACATCTGAAGTCCAAGGACAGGGTCATGACAACCTCCAATCTGTAGCCAATTAGTCAGAAGCATAGGTGACAACCTGGGCTTGCAAATGGCACCAGAAGTGTGTGTGTGTGATTGGGCAGAGGGGGAGAGTAGTCTTGTAAGACTAAACCCTTATTGTGGAATCTGATGCTGTCTCTGGGTAGACAGTGCCAGGACTGAGTCGAATTGTAGGACACCAACTGGTATCTGGAGAAATGCTTGGTGGTGGGGGGGAACCCCCCTCCCCACTCCACACACTAGAATTAAGTCCAGAACTTTAATAATACTATTTTAATTTCATGAACAATTACCAGCAAAATAAATGACTAAATTTTAGTATAAAGCTATATATATAAAATATCAAAGTGATAAGTGTTATATAGTTCACATCCAACCCAACTATAATGCACTTAGTCCTAGACCTCATCTCCTAATACTCTCCCTCTTCTCACTGTACCTCAGCTACACTGGCCTCCTTGCTCTTCCTTGACCAGGCCCCACGTACTCTGTACTTAGTACTTAGTGTTCTCTGCCTGGAATTCTTCCTCCAAATATATGTGATATGTGCAGATCAGTTCCTTCAGTTCCAGTTATCTCCTCCTCAGTTCTTCTTAGACCATCCTTAATAACATAGCACTCTTAGTCTCTCTTTATCCCCCCTATCTGGTTTTACTTTTCTTACTAATAGTAAGTACTTACTAATACCTGAAAGGTTATATAGTTATTTGATTATCTGTTTTCTCTTCCCAACTACAAAGTAAGCTCTTTGAGGGCAGAGACTTATGTTTTGTTCACTGATACACCCCTGTTATCTAAAACAGTACCTGGAGTGACTACTTTTTTGTGTGTACTATCATAAGCAGAAAGAATTTTACAAAATTAATGTATCTGCGCTTTCTAAATGGATCTATTTGTTCCTTTCTAACCAATTCTTCACACATATTGGCAGAGTGACCTTTTCAAGTTCATTACTCCTCTGTGAAACACAACGTTTTCCTCTGTCTCAAGCAGAGGAAACCCCAAATCTTTTAACATAGCTGAAATGGCTTTGCTGGGCCCTGCCTGCCTTTCTAGTCTTGTCACACACTTTCCTCCTAACAGTTCTCAGGGATTCAACCACATTGGCCCTCTCAAATTTCCCAACATACTCCTTCTCATCACAGGGCCTCTGCAGATGGAGTTTCTTTGGTCTGGAATCCTCTGCTCTCCTCTCCCCAGCCCTCTATCACATAAATTCAGTTAACCTTAGCTCATAATCTTCCTTTGGATCAAAGCTTAAACGTCCCTTACTCTAGGAAGGTTTCCTCAAACACTCTGTCAAGTTCCTTTATCATATGCTTTTTCTTTAAGAACTGTTCCTTTCAGAGCACTAATATCTTACAAATATTCAATTGATATTATCATTGTTTAATGTATCTCTCCCACTGAACTGAAGTTCCACGAGAACATGCACCATGTCTTTTGTTATATACACTGTGTTTTTAAGCAACTAGAATGTGCTTGAATACTAATGAAGAGATACAGATAAAGTAGGCTAACTACAAGTGAATAATAAAGCCTGCAATCAGTCAATTTTGGAAATTAAACAAAGTAAACTTTCTTTTTATTAACTTCAATTGTCTTATCTAGACATACTGCATGTTTCTGGGTAGCCTTTCCCTAGCCATCATTGTGTGCACAAAAGATAAAAGCTTATTTAATATTTCTACTAATTTCTATTAGTAATTCTACTATTTCTACTACATATGAATAATATAAATCTCTACAACATTAACTGTTCTATCATTCGCTTTCAGGTGCCTAAACAGTAACTATCTCCAGATTGACTTGTATAAATTTGGCATATAGTACAAACATTTACTGTTTCTTTATGACAATATCATAATGATAATTAAAATGGGTCAAAATGAATTTTTAAAACAAATTTGTATCATAAATGATATAAAACAAGGCTGTAACTCTCTCCCAGATTTACGACTTTTGTTCTAAGTACTTTAATATACCTCTCAGATGACACAGATGCATACCTACTTGCCACAGCAAACTGAAAGTTACATATCTGACTTGATGCCTTACACCTTGTTATTACACTCTAAGAGAATGGTTATACACTCTAAGAGAATGGTTTAAAATGGTTAGAAAAAAACAATTCCAAATAATTTCATTTAACTCTTTAATTCAGTTACATAGGAGAACACTTGAAACTTACTGTTATAGACTGAATTATGTCTCCACCCCAACTCCCCCGCAAATCATATATTGAAGCCTTAAGCCCCAGTACCTCAGAATGTAGTCATATTTGGAGACAAGGCCTTTAAAGAGGTAACTAAGTTAAACAGAGGTAACTAGGGTGGGCCCTAATCCAATCTGGCTGGTGTCTTTATAAAGAGAGATTAGGACATACAGAGAGACATCAAAAATGCATTGCACACAGAAAAAAAGGGAACCCTTAAAAAACTGTTTAAGTAACCCATCATAAGGCAAGAAAAGAGAAAGAGTAACAACAACCAGAGAAAACATCAAAAATTACCTTAAATGTAAATAATCTAAATATATCAGTCAAAAGAAAGAAAATGACAGAGTAGATTAAAAAAAACACAACCTTACTATATACAGCTTACAAGAAACTCATTTCAAATTCAGTGACATAAGTAGGCCGAAAATAAAAGAACGGAAAAAGATATGCCATGCAAACACTAATATCTGGTAAAACAAACTTCAAAACAAAGAAAATTACTAGTGATCAACAGGGACATTAAATAATGATAAAATGATCAACCCACCAGGAAGACAATGATCCTAAACGTGTTATACCAAACAACAGAACCTCAAAATACACTAAACAAAAACTGATAAAGCTAAAAAGAAACAGACAAATCCACAATTGATGTTGGAGACTTTAATACTCTTCTCTCAGCAACCGATACAACTACTAAAAAGAAAATCAGCAAGAATATAAAAAAATCTGAAAACGATCAACCAACAGGATCTAACTGAAATACTTAAAACACTCCACCTAGCAACAGAGAAATAGATATTTTATCCAAGTGCCTATGAAACATTTATGAAGACAGACAATACCCTCAGCAATAAAGCAAACCTGAACAAATTTAAAAGAATGGTAATCAAACTAGAAACTGGTAATGGAAAAATAAAAGGAAAATCTCTATCAACTGAAAATTAAACAACATACTTCTAAATAATCCATGGCTCAAAAATTCTCAAAGAAAATTTTAAAAATGAGAACTTAATGAAAATGAAAATACAACGTATCAAAATATGAGAGATGCAGCTAAAGCAATGCTGACAGGAAATCTAAAATTTATACCATTAAATGTTACATTTGAAAAGAAAAAGAAGAGCAGAATAAATCCAAAGCAAGCAAAAAGAAGGAAATAATAAATATAACAGCAGAAATAAATGACATAGAAAACAGAAAAATCACTGAAACAAAAAGCTAGTTATACGAAAAAAATCAATAAAATTAATAAACTTCCAGCAAGAATGATAAAGGTTAAAAAAAATTTTGTCAATTTAATAATGAAACAGGAGATATCACCATAGACCATATATATAAACATTGTAAGGATAATAAGGGCATACTATGAACAACTTACAAACATAACTTTAACAATTTGATTAAATGGCCCAGGGAGAGGAACCAAGATGGCGGAGTAGAAGGACGTGCTCTCACTCCCTCTTGCGAGAACACAAGAATCACAACTAGCTGCTGGACAATCATCGACAGGAAGACACTGGAACTCACCAAAAAAGATACCCCACATCCAAAGACAAAGGAGAAGCCACAATGAGACGGCTGGAGGGGCACAATCACAGTAAAATCAAATCCCATAACTGGTGGGTGGGTGACTCACAGACTGGTGAACACTTATACCACAGAAGTCCACCCACTGGAGTGAAGGTTCTGAGCCCCACGTCAGGCTTCCCAACCTGGGGGTCCGGCAACGGGAGGAGGAATTCCTAGAGGATCAGACTTTGAAGCCTAGTGGGAATTGATTGCAGGACTTCGACAGGACTGGGGGAAACAAAGACTCCACTCTTGGAGGGCACACACAAAGTAGTGTGCGTATCGGGACACGGGGAAGGAGCAGTGACCCTGGGGGAGACTGAACCAGACCTACCTGCTAGTGTTGGAGGGTCTCCTGCAGAGGCGGGGGGTCGCTCTGTCTCACCACGGGGACAAGGACACTGGCAGCAGAAGTTCTGGGAAGTACTCCTTGGCATGAGCCCTCCCAGGGTCTGTCATTAGCCCTACCAAAGAGCCCAGGTAGGCTCCAGTGTTGGGTTGCCTCAGGCAAAACAACCAACAGGGAGGGAACCCAGCCCCACCCATCAACAGTCAAGTGGATTAAAGTTTTACGGAGCTCTGCCCACCACAGCAACAGTCAGCTCTACCCATCACCAGTCCCTCCCATCAAGCCTCTTAGATAGCCTCATCCACCAGAGGGCAGACAGCAGAAGCAAGAAGAACTACAATCCTGCAGCCTGTGGAACAAAAACCACATTCACAGAAAGATAGACAAGATGAAAAGGCAGAGGGCTATGTACCAGATGAAGGAACAAGATAAAACCCCAGAAAAACAATTAAATGAAGTGGAGATAGGTGACCTTCCAGAAAATGAATTCAGAATAATGATAGTGAAGATGATCCAGGACCTCGGAAAAACAATGAAGGCAAAGATCGAGAAGATGCAAGAAATGTTTAACAAAGACCTAGAAGAATTAAAGAACAACGAACAGAGATGAACAATACAATAACTGAAATGAAAACTACACTAGAAGGAATCAATAGCAGAATAACTGAGGCAAAAGAACGGATAAGTGACCTGGAAGACAGAATGGTGGAATTCACTGCTGTGGAACAGAACAAAGAAAGAAGAATGAGAAGAAATGAACACAGCCTAAGAGACCTCTGGGACAACATTAAACGCAACAACATTCGCATTATGGGGTCCCAGAAGGAGAAGAGAGAGAGAAAGGACCAGAGAAAATATTTGAAGAGATTATAGTCGAAAACTTGCCTAACATGGGAAAGGAAACAGCCACCCACGTCCAGGAAGCACAGAGAGTCCCATACAGGATAAACCCAAGGAGAAACATGCCAAGACACACAGTAATCAAACTGACAAAAATTGAAGACAAAGAAAAATTATTGAAAGCAGCAAGGGAAAAACAACAAGTAACACACAAGGGAACTCCCATAAGGTTAACAGCTGATTTCTCAGCAGAAAATCTACAAGCCAGAAGGGAGTGGCATGATATACTTAAAGTGATGAAAGGGAAGAACCTACAACCAAGATTACTCTACCCAGCAAGGATCTCATTCAGATTCGATGGAGAAATCGAAAGCTTTACAGACAAGTAAAGGCTAAGAGAATTCAGCACCACCAAACCAGCTCTACAACAAATGCTAAAAGAACTTCTCAAAGTGGGAAACACAAGAGAAGAAAAGGACCTACAAAAACAAACCCAAAACAATTAAGAAAATGGTCATAGGAACATACACATCGATAATTACCTTAAACGTGAACGCATTATATGCTCCAACCAAAATACACAAGCTTGCTGAATGGATACAAAAACAAGATCCATATGCTGTCTACAAGAGACCCACTTCAGACCTAGGGACACATACAGACTGAAAGTGAGGGGATGGAAAAAGATATTCCATGCAAATGGAAATCAAAAGAAAGCTGGAGTAGCAAAACTCATATCAGATAAAATAGACTTTAAAATAAAGAATGTTACAAGAGACAAGGAAGGACACTACATAATGGTCAAGGGATCAATCCAAAAAAAGATATAACAATTATAAATATATATGCACCCAACACAGGAGCACCTCAATACATAAGGCAACTGCTAACAGCTATAAAAGAGGAAATCAACAGTAACACAATAATAGTGGGGGACTTTAACACCTCACCTACACCACTGGAAAGATCATCCAAAATGAAAATAAATATGGAAACAGAAGCTTTAAATGACACAATAGACCAGATAGATTTCATTGATATTTATGGGACATACCATCCAAAAACAGCAGATTACACTTTCTTCTCAAGTGTGCATGGAACATTCTCCAGGATAGATCACATCCTGGGTCACAAATCAAGCCTCAGTAAATTTAAGAAAATTGAAATCATATCAAGCATCTTTTCTGACTACAACGCTATGAGATTAGAAATGAATTACAGGGAAAGAAATGTAAAAAATACAAACACATGGAGGCTAAACAATACGTTACTAAATAACCAAGAGATCACTGAAGAAATTAAAGAGGAAATCACAAAATACCTAGAGACAAATGACAATGAAAACACGATGATCCAAAACCTATGGGATGCAGAAAAAGCAGTTCTAAGAGGGAAGTTTATAGCTATACAAGCCTACCTCAAGAAATAAGAAAAATCTCAAGTAAACAATCTAACCTTACACCTAAAGGAACTAGAGAAAATGAACAAACAAAACCCAAAGTTAGCAGAAGGAAAGAAATCATAAAGATCAGTGCAGAAATAAATGAAAAAGAAACAAAGAAAACAATAGCAAAGATCAATAAAACTAAAAGCTGGTTCTTTGAGAAGATAAACAAAATTGATAAACCATTAGCCAGACTCATCAAGAAAGAGGGAGAGGACTCAAATCAATAAAATTAGAAATGAAAAAGGAGAAGTTACAACAGACACCACAGAAATACAAAGCATCCTATGAGACTACTACAAGAAACTCTATGCCAATAAAATGGACAACCTGGAAGAAATGGACAAATTCTTAGAAAGGTATAACCTTCCAAGACTGAACCAGGAAGAAACAGAAAATATGAACAGACCAAATCACAAGTAATGAAATTGAAACTGTGATTAAAAATCTTCCAACAAACAGAAGTCCAGGACCAGATGGCTTCACAGGTGAATTCTATCAAACATTTAGAGAAGAAATAACACCCATCCTTCTCAAACTCTTCCAAAAAATTGCAGAGGAAGGAACACTCCCAAACTCATTCTATGAGGCCACATCACCCTGATACCAAAACCAGACAAAGATACTACAAAAAAAGAAAATTACGGACCAATATCACTGATGAATGGAGATGCAAAAATCCTCAACAAAATACTAGCAAACAGAATCCAACAACACATTAAAAGGATCATACAGCATGATCAAGTGGGATTTATCCCAGGGATGCAAGGATTCTTCAATATATGCAAATCAATCAATGTGATACACCATATTAACAAATTGAAGAATAAAAACCATATGATCATCTCAATAGATGCAGAAAAAGCTTTTGACAAAATTCAACACCCATGTATGATAAAAACTCTCCAGAAAGTGGGCATAGAGGGAACCTACCTCAACATAATAAAGGCCATATATGACAAACCCACAGCAAACATCATTCTCAATGGTGAAAAACTGAAAGCATTTCCTCTAAGATCAGGGACGAGACAAGGATGTCCACTCTTACCACTATTATTCAACATAGTTGTGGAAGTCCTAGCCATGGCAATCAGAGAAGAAAAAGAAATAAAAGGAATACAAATTGGAAAAGAAGAAGTAAAACTGTCACTGTTTCCAGATGACATGATACTATACATAGAGAATCCTAAAAATGCCACCGGAAAACTACTAGAGCTAATCAATGAATTTGGTAAAGTTGCAAAATACAAAATTAATGCAGAGAAATCTCTTGCATTCCTATACACTAATGATGAAAACTCTGAAAGAGAAATTATGGAAACACTCTCATTTACCATTGCAACAAAAAGAATAAAATACCTAGGAATAAACCTACCTAGGGAGACAAAAGACCTGTATGCAGAAAACTATAAGACACTGATGAAAGAAATTAAAGATGATACCAACAGATGGAGAGATATACCATGTTCTTGGATTGGAAGAATCAATATTGTGAAAACGACTATACTACCCAAAGCAATCTACAGATTCAATGCAATCCCTATCAAATTACCAATGGCATTTTTTACAGAACTAGAACAAATCATCTCAAAATTTGTATGGAGACACAAAAGACCCCGAATAGCCAAAGCAGTCTTGAGGGAAAAAAACGGTGCTGGAGGAATCAGGCTCTCTGACTTCAGACTATACTACAAAGCTGCAGTAATCAAGACAATATGGTACTGGCACAGAAACAGAAACATAGATCAATGGAACAAGATAGAAAGCCCAGAGATAAACCCAAGCACCTATGGTCAACTAATCTATGACAAAGGAGGCAAAGATACACAATGGAGAAAAGACAGTCTCTTCAATAAGTGGTGCTGGGAAAACTGGACAGCTACATGTAAAAGAATGAAATTAGAACACTCCCTAACACCATACACAAAAATAAACTCAAAATGGATTCGAGACCTAAATGTAAGACCAGACACTATAAAACTCTTAGAGGAAAACATAGGAAGAACACTCTCTGACATAAATCACAGCAAGATCTTTTTTGATCCACCTCCTAATGGAAATAAAAACAAAAATAAACAAATGGGACCTAATGAAACTTCAAAGCTTTTGCCCAGCAAAGGAAACTGTAAACAAGACGAAAAGACAACCCTCAGAATGGGCGAAAATATTCGCAAACGAATCAACAGACAAAGGATTAATCTCCAAAATATATAAACAGCTCATGCAGCTCAATATTAAGGAAACAAACAACCCAATCCAAAAATGGGCAGAAGACCTAAACAGACATTTCTCCAAAGAAGATATACAGATGGCCAAGAAGCACATGAAAAGCTACTCAACATCACTGATTTTTAGAGAAATGCAAATCAAAACTACAATGAGGTATCATCTCACACCGGTCAGAATGGCCATCATCAAAAAATCTACAAACAATAAATGCTGGAGAGGGTGTGGAGAAAAGGGAACACTCTTGCACTGTTGGTGGGAATGTAAATTGATACAGCCACTATGGAGAACAGTATGGAGGTTCCTTAAAAAACTAAAAATAGAATTACCATATGATCCAGCAATCCCACTACTGGGCATATACCCAGAGAAAACCATAATTCAAAAAGACACATGCACCCCAATGTTCATTGCAGCACTATTTACAATAGCCAGGTCATGGAAGCAACCTAAATACCCATCGACAGACGAATGGATAAAGAAGTTGTGGTACATATATATACAATGGAATATTACTCAGCCATAAAAAGGAACGAAACTGAGTCATTTGTTGAGATGTGGATGGATCTAGAGACTGTCATACAGAGTGAAGTAAGTCAGAAAGAGGAAAACAAATATCGTATATTAACGCATGTATGTGGAACCTAGAAAAATGGTACAGATGAACTGGTTTGCAGGGCAGAAGTTGAGACACAGATGTAGAGAACAAACGTATGGACACCAGGGGGGGAAAACCACGGTGGGGTGGGAATGTGGTGTTCTGAATTGGGCGATTGGGATTGACATGTATACACTGATGTGTATAAAATTGATGACTAATAAGAACCTGCAGTATAAACAAACAAACAAACAAAACAACTAACACTAAACTTTCTTTGGGTTATTTGTATGGAAATATGTTAATATAAATGTTTCAGACATTACATGAAATTTCTAAAAATCTTATATATTCTGGTATAATGTTATGTCATAATTCTAGTTATTACTTTAAAATGTATATCTCAGAAATAACTAAATTTCCTTGTCAATTGCATTATTATGAACTTTCATCAAATCTTTAAAACCGTGGTCATTTTTAAGTCTTTTGTCATTTACAGACAGTTCTGGGTGTACTCTGATGCTTTCGCAAAAATGTTCCTATAAAAGGGTTTCATCTTCAAGGAATTCATGGAAAAGACTGACAAGTACAGGTTTCTGGTAACTGACTATACTGCTGAACTGAATGAATAAGCATTTTCAGAACTCTAATGGAAAACTCATGAATTCATTAAAGTGCCAACAAAAGATCAAGATGAAAAAGAAATTAATTACATGGGACTGAGTGAACTGATGAGGATGATTATAATTTTTCTGACTTTCTGTTTGAATAAAAAAAAATCCCACAAGGATTCAGAGGCAAAAAATATACAAATCAATTTTCACTGCAAAGTAAAGCAGCTGTTACAGTGGAGGATTATTGGACTGAATGTCAATATTATGACATAGTATGAGTGTGTTTCGTGTTTGGTAATTGCAGTCATTGTTGCTTTTGTTGTGGTCAAAAAAAAAAAAATGGCCCAATATCTTGAAAAACACAACCAACCACAACTCACTAAATATGAAATTAATTTTTAATAGCCCAATAACTCTTAAGGGCATTGAATTTAAATTGTAAAACTCCCCCAAAAGAAATCTCTAGGCCAAGATGGTTTCACTGGAGAATTACAAATTGGAAAATTATTTAAAATAACATGAGCATATCAATTGAAAACCCAACACTCATTCATGATAAAAACTCTCAACAAGTGGAATAAAGGGAAACTACTTCAACTTGAAAAAGAACATCTAAAAACACCTATTGCTAACATTATATTTAATGGAACAAAGACTGCTTTCCTCCTAAAATCTTCTAAAGGCAAGAATGTCCAGCCTCACCACACTAATCCACATATTATTGGAAGTTCTAGCCAGTGCAAAAGGGCAAGATAAGGAAACAAAAGGTATACACATTGGAAAGGAAAAAATAAAATTGTCCCTATTTGCACATAACACATCAATGCCTACACAAAAAATTCCAAGGAGTCGATGAAAAAACCTGTGGAACTAAGAAGTGAGAACAATGAGGTCACAGGATACAAGATAAACATGCACAAATCAATTGCAGGGTGTCAGTTAAAATGGCACAGTAGGAGTAATGGCTAATTTTATGTCAGCTTGGCTGGGCCATGGTGCCCAGATATGTGGTTAAACCTCATTCAGGAAATTTCAGTGAAGGTGTTTATGTATGAAATTAACATTTAAATTGCTATACTCTGAACAGACTGCCCTCCATAATGTGAGTGGGTCTCATCTAATCAGGTGACGGTCTGGATAGAATGAAAAACTGAATTCTACAGCATATGGCCTTCAGACTTGAACTCCAACATCTGCTCTTTCCTGAGCCTTCAGCCTGACAGCCTTTGGACTTGAACTGCAGCATTAGCCCTTCTCTGGGTCTCCAGCCTGCCAGCCCACCTTATAGTCTTTGGACTTGTCAGCCTCCACATTCAAATGAGGTAATTCCTTGAAATAAATCTCTTTCCATATATATATATATATACACACAATCTATTAGTTCTGTTTCTCTTGAGAACTCTGTAGAATACAGTAAGGAAATTCAACTCTGACGAATACAGTAAGGAAATTCAAGGACCTGTCCCTTCAAAGAAAGACTAAGAGTCCAAAAAAAAAAAACAACAAAAACCCCAAATTGTCAGAAACAGCTATTTCCAAACTCTGGAAAATAGTAAAAGTTTTGAAGCAACAAAGTGAATACTGAATCAAGAAAAAGCAACTTAAAAATGGTAGGAGAGCTTTGTGGCATTTTAACTTAGCCTAGCTGCAACCCCTTGCACAGCACAGCAGAAGTCAAAAAGACATCACTCAGCATTCCTGTTCTCAGGACCTGGTTCCTCAAAGAGCAGAGCAGACCTTGTTCCAAAAGAATGTGTATGTTTGTTTTAGCCTGTCTGGGGGTTGGATAAAAGACCGAAGAAATGCATGTTTTTGTTTCATCTAACTCAAAAATGTCTCAGAACAGAAAAGCAGCAAAGAAGAGGATGTTACAAAGATTGGGAGGAAAAGCTGCACAGAGAGATACTTTGGTGAAGAAGGGCTGTGAAAAGCATGTGTATAAAATGGGGAATCCAGAAATCCATGTCAATGCCTAGGGCAGGATGCAAGTTCAGAAAAGACCTGAAAAAACCCTAAGCTTCCACCTCTAGCTAATCTTTAGGCTCAGTGGGAGCAGGAAATGAAGGCTAATGCAGAGTTGTAAATAACCTGGCTAAGAATTGGAGGAGTGTCCGAAAATAAAGTCAATTTGCAATGACTGGAAAAGTTTTATCTTCTTAAATTTTTCTTTGTTTTATTCTCTTCCCCATTTTTTTGCCTCCAGGCATTGTAAGGAAATTTCTGTCAGACCAGTAGGTGACCACAAACTAAAGGAACAGAGACTTCAGAGACAAAAATACAGTTAAAAATTTTTTAGAAAAATCACTGCAAACCAAATTAAGTAACAACAAGAAACCCTGAGAGGAAGCAACCTGATTTCTACAGCTATCACATTATAATATTTAAAAGGTCCAGTTTTTAAGGAAAATTACAAGGCATGCAAAGAAACAAGAAGGTATGTCCCATTCATAGGAAAAAAATCAATAGCGACTGTCCCTGAAGAACAGACATGGGACTTACTGGACAAAGCCTTTAGATTGACTGTTGTAAATATGCTCAAAAAGATAAAAGAAACCATGGTGAAAGAACTAAAGGAAACCAGGAGAACAGTGTCTCAACAGAGAGAATATCAATAAAGAGAAATAAATCAAACAAAAATTTATAAAAAGGAACTAAACAGAAATTCTGGGGCTGAACAATAATTAAATTGAAAAACTCACTAGTGGGCTTCAAAAGTAGATTTGAGCAAGCAGAAGAAACAATTAGTGAATGTGAAAATCGGTCAAATGAAATTATGCAGTCTGAAGAGTAGAAAAAAGAATAAAGAGAAATGAACAGAGGTTAAGAGACCTGTGGATACCACCAAGTGTACCAACACATATATAATGACAGACAAAGAAGTAGAGGAGTGAAGAGGTAGAAAGAATATTTCAAAAATTAATGGCCATAAACATCCAAAACCTGAAAAGGAATGAGTCTAATCAAACAAGGAACACAACAAACTCCAAGTAGGATAAAGAGAAAGAGATCCAGACTAAGTCACATTAATATAAAATTGTCAAAATTCAAAGACAAAGAATGAATAATAAAAGCAGCAATGGAGAAGCAAGGGATCGTAGACAAGAGGTCCTTATTAAGACTGAAAGGTACTTTCTCATCAGAAACTATGGAGGCCAGAAAGCACTGACATGATATTTATAAAGTGCTGAAAGAAAACACCTGTCAACCAAGAATTCTATACCTAGCAAAATTATACTTCAAAAATGAAAGAGGAATTAAGACAATTCCAGATAAACAAAAGCTGAGAAAGTTCATCATTGGTAGACCTGCCCTACAAGAAATGTTAAAGGGAGTCCTTCAGACTGCAATGAAAGGATACTTTATGGCAACTCAAAGTCATAAAAAGAAAGAATAATGAAAGGCAACTCTGCAGGTAAACATAAAAGCCAGTATTAATATATAAAGATGTAGCATGGGACAGTAACAACAAAACAGAGGACCAACGGAATGGAATAGAAACAGAGTTTTTACACCATTGAAACAATGTTAGTATTAATTCAAACTAGATTATTATATGATGTTAATTGTAATTGTCAAGGTAAATACAAGAAAATAACTGAAAAATACACATAAAAGGAAATGAGAAGTCAAAATGATACACCACAAAAAGATAAACACAAAAGAAAGCAGTAACGGATAGAACAACCACACAGATTATCAATAAGGAAATAGAGAACAACATTATAGACCAGTAGGTCCTAACAGACATACACAGAATAATCTACCCAAGAACAACATACATATTCTGCTCAAGTGCACATGGAACATGCTCCAGGATAGACCACGCTAGGCTATAAAACAAATCATAACAAATTCAAAAAGATGCAAATGACACAAATACCTTTTCTGATGAAATGGAATCAAACTAGAAATCAACAACACAAAGAAAACTGGAAAATCCACAAATCTGTGGAAATTAAACAACACATTCTTAAACAGCCAATGAGTCAAGAAAAATGGAAAAGGGGAAATTAAAAAATACCTTAAGGGGCTTCCCTGGTTGCGCAGTGGTTGAAAATCTGCCTGCTAATGTAGGGGACATGGGTTCGAGCCCTGTTCTGGGAAGATCCCACATGCCGCAGAGCAACTAGGCCCGTGAGCCACAACTACTGAGCCTGCGCGTCTGGAGCCTGTGCTCCACAACAAGAGAGGCCGCGATAGTGAAGAGGCCCACGCACCGCGATGAAGAGTGGCCCCCACTTGCCGCAACTAAAGCCCTCGCACAGAAACGAAGACTCAACACAGCCAAAAATAAATATAAAAAATAAATAAATAAATAAATAAAAATATTTTTTTAAAAAGACATTCAAATTGGAAAGGAAAACAAAAAATTGTCTCTATTCACAGACAACATGATCTTATGTAAAAAACCTGAAATATACCACAAAAAACTGTTAAAACTAATAAGCAAATTCAGCAATGTTATAAGATATAAAATCAACACACAAAAATCAGGTGTGCTTCTATACGCTAACAATGAACAATCTAAGAAAAAAATTAAGAAGACAATCTCATTTATGATAGCATCAAAAAGAGTAAAATACTTAGGAATAAACTTAACCAACAAGATGAAAGACTTGTACAATGAAAACTACAAATACTGCTGAAAGGAATGAAAGAAAACAATAAACTGAAAGATATCCAGTGTTCATGGATTGGGAGACTTATTTAAGATATCCAAACTATCCAAAGCAATCAACAGATTCAATTCGATCACCATCAAATTCCCAGTAGCATTTAATTTTTTGCAGAAGTGGATAAATTCATCCTAAAATTTATATTAAATCTCAAGAGATCCCAAATAGCCAAAATAATTCTGAAAAAGAAGAACCAAGTGGCAGGTCTCACACTTCCTGATTTCAAAATATATCACAAAGCTTCAGTAAATAAAATATTCTGGCACTGGCATAAAAACAGACAAATAGACCAAAGGAATAGAAGAGAGAGTCCAGAAATACACCCATATATATGGTCAAATAATCTTCAATAATGATGCCAAGACAACTCAATGGAGAATGGACAGTATCTTCAACAACTGGTGCTGGGAAAACTGGATAAACACAAACAAAAGGATGAAGTTGGACTCATCTCATACCATATACAAAATTAACTCAGAATGGATCAAAGACCTAAATGTAAGACCTAAATCTATAAAACTCCTAGAACAAAACATAGGGGAAAAGCTTCATGATACTGGACTTGGCAATGATTTCTTGGATACGACACCAGAAGCAGAGAAAACAAAAGCAAAAACAGGCAAATGGAAGCACATCAAACTTAAAAACTTCTGTGCATGAAAGGATACAATCAATAGAAAAAAAAGGGCAATCTCCAGAAAGGAAGAAAATACTAGCAAGTTATATATCTGATAAGGAGTTAATATCTAGAATATATAAAGAACTTATATAACTCAATAGCAACAAAAAACAAACAACCCAATTACAAAACTGGACAAAGGAGTTGAATAAACATTTCTCCAAACATGATCTATAACTAGCCAACAAGCATATGAAGATGCTCAACGTCACTAATTATCAGAGAAATGTAAATCAAAATCATAATGAGGTATCACCTCGTATCTAGTAGGATGGGTCTATCAAAATAACATATGTTGATGAAGATGTGGACAAAATGGAAACGGTGGGCACTCGGGATTATAAAGTGGTGCAAAAACAGTATGGAGGTTCCTCAAAAACTTAAAAATATAACTATCATACGATCCAGCAATCCCACTTCTAGGTATATACCCAGAAGAAATTTTAAAAGAGCCTTGAAGAGATATTTGCGCACCCATGTTCATAACAGCACTATTCACAATAGCCAAGACATGGAAGCAACCCAAAGGTCACCTGACAAATGAATGCATAAAGGAAACACGGTATGTACACCGAATGGAATATTATATAGCCTTAAAAAGGAAGAAAATGTTGTCACATGCTACAACATGGATGAACGCTAAGGACACTATGCTAAGTGAAATAAGCTAGTCTCAAAAAACAAATATTGGTGATTCCACTTGTATGAGGTATCTAAAGTAGTCAAATTCATAGAAACAGAAAGTAGAATGTAGTTACCAGGGACTGAAAGGAGGAGGAAAAAAGGGAGTTGTTGTTCAATGGGTATAGAGTTTCAGATGCCTGAGATGAAAAAGTTCTGGATTTGTTTCATAACAATGTGAATACACTTAATACTCTTGAACTGTACACTTAAAAATGGTTAAGATGGTAAATTTTATGTTATATGGGTTTTTTTTAAACCACAATTTTTAAAAGGGCAGTAATAGAGGAAATAAGGAATAAAACAGTTATAAGATATGTATACAAAAAACAGCAAGATAGCAAAAGTCCTCACTTATCAGTAAGTACTCTAAACAAAACTCACCAATGATAAGGTAGCAATTGGCATGATTTAAAAAATGATCCAACTATATCTGTTCACAAGATTCACACTTAATGAAATACACAGGATGGAAAGTGAAAGGATGGAAAAAGATATTCCACGCAAATATCAACCAAACAAGAGCCACAGTTGCTATACTAATATAAGACAAAATAGAATTCAAAACAAAAACTGTTACAAAAAACAAAGAAGGACATTATATATTGATGAAAGGGTTAATTCATTATGAAAATCAACAAGTATAAACATATATGTGCCTAACAATCAAGACCTAAAATATATGAAGAAAAACTGACAGAAATGAAAAAAGACAGTTCTACAATAATAGGTGCTGGATACATCAATACCCCAGTTTCATAATAATGGATAGAAAAATCCAACAGAAGATCAATAAAGAAATAAATGGCTTCAACAACAATATAAGTCAGCTAGACCTGACAGATATATACAAAACATTCTACTCAAAAAGAGCAGAATACATATCTTCTCAAGTGTACATGTAACACTTTCTAAGACAGACCACATGTTAGTCCATAAAATAAGTCTCCACATATTAAAAAGAGAGAGCTCATACAAAGTATCTTTTTCGACTACATGGAATAAAACTAGAAATTAGTAATAGAAGGAAACCTAAAAAATTCACAAACATGTGGAAATAAAAAACACCTTCTTAAACAAGCAATGGACCAGAGAAGATCTCATGAGGGAATAAGAAAATACTCTGAGATAAATGAAAATGAAAACACAACGTATTGAAACTTACGGGATGCAGCAAAAGCAGTATTCAGGGGAATATTTATAACTATAAAAGCCTACATTAAAAAAGATACATGTCATATCAATAATGTAACTTTACACATTAAAGAACAACAACAACAACAAAACTAAACTGCAAACTAGCAAAATAATAGAAATAATAATGATTAGAGTGGAAATAAACAAAATAGAGATTTGAAAAATAACAGAATCAGTGAAACCAAAAATTGGTTCTTTGATCAATAAAACTGAAAAAGCTTTAGCTAGACTGACCAAGAAAAAAAAAGAGAAAACTCAAGTTACTAAAATGAGAAATGCAAGAGGGACACTACTACCAACCTTATGGAAGTAAGAGGGGTATAAGAGTATACTACAATCAATTGTATACTAACAAGTTAATAACCTAGGTGAGATGGACAAATTCCTAGAAACACATGAACTACCAAAAATAACTCAAGAAGAAATAGAAAATCTGAAAAGACCTATAATAAGTAAAGAGATCGATTCAGTAATCAAAAATCTCCCTAAAAGAAAAAGCCCAAGACCAGATGGTTTCACTAGTGAACTCTTCCAATCATTTCAAGTGGAATTAATCATCAATCCTTCTCAAATTCTACCAAAAATAGAAGAGGAAACACTTTCTAACAATTCTATAAGGCCACCATTAAACTGACTTCAAAGACATCATGAGAAAAGAAAACTAGTGACCAAGATTCCCTATTATATGGATGCAAAGATCCTAAACAAAATACTAGCAAAATAAATCTATAACCTACTAAAATGATTATGTATCATGACCATTTGAGATTTATCCCAGGAATTCAATGGTAGTTTAATATAAGAAGATCAACCAATGTAACATACCACATTATCAGACTGAAAAACAAAAACCAATAGAGCATCTCAATAAAAGCAGAAAAAGCATCTGACAAAATTATACACCCTTTCACAACAAAAACACTTAATAAAGTATGAATATAAGGGAAGTTCCTCAACCTGATAAAGACCATCTATGAAAAACCCACAGCCAACATCACACTTTATAGTGAAAGACTGAAAACTTTCCCACTAAGATCAGGAACAAGACAAGGAGGTCTGTTCTTCCCACTTCTATTCAACATTGTGTAACAGGTTGTAGTTAGGGCAAACATGAAAGAAAAAGGAATAAAAGGCATCCAGATCGGAAAGAAATAAACTATCTCTACTTGCAGCCGACATGATCTTATATAAAGAAAACTCTAAATAATACACACACACAAAAAAACCTATTAGAGCTAATAAACAAGTTCAGAAAAAACTGCAATATACAACATGAATATAGAAAAATCAGCTGCAATGAAAAATCTGAAAATGAAATTTTTAAATTCCATTTACAATAGCTTCAAAAAGAATAAAATACTTGAGAAAAATTTAAATAAAGAAGCAAATTAATACACAAAAAACTAAAAAACATAGTTAAAGGAAATTAAAGAAGACATAAATAAATGAAAAGACATCCTGTATCCTGTGTTCACAGCCTGGAAGACTTTATATTGTTAAGATGGCAATACTACCACCTAAAAGCCATCTACAGATTCAGTGCAATCCTCATCAATATTCCAACAGTGTTTTTGTCAGAAATAGAAATGCTGATCCTAAAGTTCATATGAATTTGCAAGGGATCCCAAATACCCAGTACAACAATCTTAAAAAAGAAGAACAAAGTTAGAGGACTCAATCTCCGAAATCAAATCTTACTACAGAGCTACAATAATAAATGTGGTACTGACATAAGGATATACCAATGGAACAGAATTGAAAGTATAGAAATAAACCCATTCATCAATAGCCAACTGATTTTCAATAAGGGCACTAAGACCACTGAATGGGAAAAGTCTTGTCTCTTCAACAAATGATGCTGGGATAACTGGATATCCACATCCAAAGGAATAAAGTTGGACTCCTACCTCACACCATATGCAAAAATTAATTCAAAATAGATCAAAGACCTAAATATAAGAGCTAAAATTATAAAACTCTTAGAAGAAAGCATAGGAATAAGTCTTCGTGACCTTGGATTTCACAATGGATTCCTAGATATGACAAAAGCAACAAAAAACAAAACAATAAATTGGACTTCATCAAAATTGAAAACTTTTGTGCATCAAAGGACATTAAGAAATGAAAAGACACTCTATAGAGTGGGAGAAAATATTTGCAAATTATTTTTCTGATAAGGGTCTAGTCTCCAGAATATATAAAGAACCCCTACAACTCAACAACAAAAAGATGAACAATCCAATTTTTTAAATGGGCAAAGGACTTAAATAGACATTTCTCCAAAGACAATCTATAAATGGCCAAGAAGCACATGAAAAGATGATCAACCTCACTAGTCATTTAAGAAATGCAAACCAAAACCACAATAAGATACCACTTCATACCCACTAGCATGCCTATAATCCAAAAAATGAAAAATAATAAGTGTTAGCAAGGATACAGAGTAATAGGAATCTTTGTACATTCCTCGTGGGAATATAAAATGGTGCGGTCACCATGGAAAAGTGTGGCAGTTGCTCAAGAAGTTAAAACACTGAATTATCACATGACCCGTTAATTCTACTTCTACGTATATGTAGAAAAGAATTAAAAACAGATATTCAAACAAAGGTACACAAATGTGCACAGCAGCACTATTTACAATAGTCTAAAAGTGTAAGCAACCCAAACGCCCATCCACAGACCAGACGAATGGATAAAGAAATTAGCATAGTCATACAATAGAATGTTTCTCAGGCATAAACAGGAATAAAGTACTCATCTGCTACAAAGTGGATGAGCCTAAAAAACATTATGTGAAATAAACATGACACAAAAGGTTACATACTGTATGATCTTATTTACATGAAATATATAGAATAGGGAAAATCACAGAGATAGAAAAGCAGATTCATGGTTGCCAGGGGCTGGGAGGAGGGAGGAATGAATAGTGACTGCTTAATGGGTACAGGATCTCCTCCTTGGGAGTGTCGAAGTATCTTGGAACTAGTTAGAGGTCATGGTTGCACAATATTGCAAATTCACTAAAAGGTCACTGAATTTTATATTTTAAAATTAATAATTTATTTTAGGCGAATTTTACCTCAAAGGAAAAAAAGCAATTGCATTTCTATATACTAACAATGAACATATAGAATCTGAAATTAAAATCACAATACCACTAACGATCAATCCAAATAAAATGAAACACTCAGGTACAAACTTAACATGCAAAATATCTGTATGTTGAAATTACAAATGCTGATGAAAGAAATCAACCTAAATAAATGGAAGATAGATTGAAGACTCAATATAGTAAAAATTTCAATTTCATTCTTCCCAAATCAATCTATAGGTTTAATGCAAATCCTATCAAATCCCAGGAAAGATTTTGGTAGATACATGTAAGCTTATTTTAAACTTTATATGAAAAGATACAGGCCTTAGAATAGCTAAAACAATCTGTAAGAATAAAGTGGGATGAATCATTCTACCCTAAATTAAGGCCAACTATACAGCTACAGTAGTCAAAACAGCATGGTATTGGATAGACATATAGATCAAAGGAACAGAACTGAGAACCCAGAAATAGATCCACACCAATATCCCCAACTGATTTTCGACAAAGATCCAAAAACAGGTCAACAGAGGAAAGGTAGCCTTTTGCAACAAAATGGTGCTACAGCAATTAGATGCTCATAGGTAAAGAAAAAAAAACCTTGAATTAAGTCTTACAACTTGTAAAAAATTAATTCAGAATGGATCACTATGAACTTGGATGTAAAATGCAAGTCTATAAAACTTTTAGAAAACAAAACAAAACAAAAAACATCTTCGGGATCTAGGGTAAAGAGTTCTTAGACTTGACACTAAACGCACAATTCAAAAAGAAAAAATTGATGGGCCTCTCAAAATTTAAAACTTCTACTCTGCAAAAGACCATGTTAAGAAGATAACACAAGCTACAGAACAGGAGAAAGCATTTACAAGCCCCGTATCTGACAAAGGACTAGTGGGTAGAGTATATAACTCTCAAGACTCAATATAAAAAAAACAAAAAAACCCAATTAGAAAATGGGTGAAAGACATGAACGGATATTTTGCTTAAGAGAATATAAAAATGCAAATGAGCACAGGAAAAGATGGTGAACATCATTAGCCGTTAGGGAAATGCAAATTAAAAGCACACTGAGATATCACTACGCACCTTTCAAAATGGCTAAAAAAAAAAAAGTGACATCTACCACCTAATGTTGGCAAAGATGTGGAGAAACTGGATCATTTATACACTGCTAGAAAACAATTTGGCCATTTCTGATAAAACTAAACATGCAACTAGCATGCAACCCAGCAATTGCACTCTTGGGCATTTATTCTATAGAAATGAAAACTGATGTTTACATACAAACCTATACACAAATGTTCACATTAGCTTTATTCATAATATCCCCAAACTGGAATTGACCCAGACGTCCTTCAATAGGTGAATAAACTGTGGTACACTGACGCCGTGGAATACTACTCAGAATAAAAAGGAATGAACGAATCAATGTACACAGTAACTTGTATGAATCTTGAGGGAATTGTGCCAGTTGAAAAAAGCCAATACCAAAAGGTTATATACTGTATGATTCCATTTGTACAACATTCTTGGAATGACAAAATTATAAAAATGGCAAACAGATTACTAGTTACAAGGGATTAGGGGACAATGGGAAGGGAAGCAAGTTGGCTATAAAAAGGCATCCCTCGGGGTTCTTGTGAGGGTAGTGTTCCATAACTTGACTATATCAAAGTCAGTATCCTGAGTATGATATTGTATTGCGGTTTTTGCAAGATGTTACCATTAGGTAAAGGGTACAGGGATCTCTGTATTATTTCTTTTAACTGCACGTGAAACTACAATTACATCAAAATTAAACTGCCCTCTTCAAAAATGCCAAGATCATTAAAGAGAAATAAAAGATGATATAAAGGACATTACTGAAACAACTGGTAAAGTTTTAACATGAGCTATGGATTAGATAGGACAATAATACTGCACCAATGGTACATTTCCTGACAGAGTCCTTATTTTTAGGAAATAGATACTGAAGTATTCACAGATAAATGGACATGACGTCTGCAAATTAGTCTCGAATAGTTCAGGAGAAAAATGACAACAAATAAATACTTGTATAGATACAGATAAGGAAAACACAAATAAAGCAAATGTCGCAAAATGTTAACTGGTGAATCTGGGGATGAGTACAGAGGAGCCCTTTATACTATCTAGTAACTTTTCTAAGTGTGAAAGTGTATCAACATTAATTTTTTTTTAATTATCAATGAAAAAAATAAAAAATAAATAAAATTACCAATGAGAGTAGGTGGGCAACAACACTGTATTATTGCTCCAAAATAATATCTTCTTATGAGGGTGAAGGAGAAATGGGTGAGAGTCTAAATGAGATAAGACTACATATTTGACTACAGCTTTTTATACATGGTTTCTTTTCTTCATAGCAAAATTATTCCACAGCTCTTATGAGAGGCAGCATACAAAGCCTTTAAGAGCACAAACTCTGAAGCTAGACTACCTGATTCAATTCTCAGCCCTTCCACTGCTAAGTCAATTAAACTCATTTTATCCCAGTTTCTTTACCTGAAAACTGAGGATTGAGTTGATATTTTATAAAGTACTTATAACAATGCCTACCACATAGTAAGCACTATATAATGTTAAATAAAAGAAATCTGGGCTTATCATGGTTTTGGTTTTAATCAATCAGATAAAAATCTGCTTGTTTGTCAACTGTGGAGACAGTAAACACTATATAAACTTTTGTTTATGAAATAAATCTAAGGTTATCATAGTTTTAGTTTTCATCAGTCAGTCAAAAAATATAAGAGCCTATCACCTGCCAAGGGTACTGTAGGAGATGTTATTATTTAGTATCTTATTTATTATCTTGTCATGCTTTTAAGTCATTGAATCAATAGGTTGTTCAGTTTACAATCATCACAGATATACAGAGAAAGTAACTTCCTAGGGACTATGTCCTCAAGAAAGAGCCAAGATTTAAGTTGAACTTTCTTGGATGAGTTAAATTTCAAGGGTACAGATGAACTGAGGATGAGAGTGGTGATATGAGTAACTGTGAAAGTGTCGGGATTTTCCAAGAGCAATGATAATCAATTAGGCTACAGCAAAATGTTTATTTAAAAAAACAGCAGGAGATGAAACATTAAAGTTGACTGGAACATGAATTTGAAAGCTCCTGAATGTAAGATCTAAAAATTAAAATTTATCCTTAAGGAGTTGTTAAATGTTTTTTTTTTTTGAGCAAATAATGTAATTAGGGTAACTTCCTAAAAAACTGAATCAAATGATCTTACAGAAATAAAATGAAGTGAGCAAAGACATATCATTCACAGATGAATACAATAGAGAGGATAAACAAAACAGCAATGGGAATGGAAAGGAAAGATACACATTACACTGACAAGGTAAAAGCAAAAAGACCTAGTAACTGACCAAATCTTTAAGACAGAAAGTAAGCAATGTAAATATTCAGAGGGATTTTGGTCTCAATGATGAGAATGGGGCGCTAGCAAGAACAGGTTTTGAGAGTAAAGGTGACTAATTCAGTATAAATATGGTGATGTTAGAATACACAAATGAAAGTATCCAAACTGATTGTGTTTTTAGTAGAAGACCTGTTTCAATAATGTCATTAAAAATATTTCTGATTAGGGCTTCCCCGGTGGCACAATGTTTAAGAATCCACCTGCCAATGCAAGGGACATGGCTTCGAGCCCTGGTCCGGGAAGATCCCACATGCCGCAGAGAAACTAAAGCCCATGCGCCACAGTTACTGAGCCTGCACTCTAGAACCCGCGAGCCACAACTACTGAAGCCTGCGCGCCTAGAGCCCGTGCTCCACAAGAAGAGAAGCCACCGCAATGAGAAGTCCGCGTACTGCAACAAAGAGTGGCCCCTGCTCGCCACAACTAGAGAAAGCCCGTGCACGGCAACGAAGACCCAACACAGCCAAAAATAAATAAATAAAATAAATAAATTTATTGAAAAAAATACTTCTGATTAGAAAGTGAAATATGTTTGTTGGAATGGAAGGAAGGCAGTATAAATATGAATGGTTACAGGGTAATTTAAGGGGAGAAATATTACTCAAGTGAAAGAATAATCTTTTAAGTTGGAAGAACTAACTTGTCTGCCACGCCTGTCATTTGACTAAAAATAAAATTTGATTAGATATTAAACGTTATATGTAAACACTGACTGATTATTCAACAAATGTTTATTGAGTTCCTCTGTGCCAAGAACGGCTCTAGATGGTGAGTATACAATGGTGAACAAAGTAGGCAAAGTCCTACTGTCACATATACCTTTTTTCCTAATGATTTGCTGAATCACAATTAACCTAAAGACTTCATGACCAGGACTTCCCTGGTGGTCCACTGATAAAGAATCCACCTTCCAATGCAGAGGACATGGGTTTGATCCCTGGTCGGGGAACTAAGATCCCACATGCCGCGGGGCAACTAAGCCCGCACACCACAACTACTGAGCTTGCGCGCCTCAACGAGTGAGCCTGCATGCCACAAACTACAGAGCCCACGCACTCTGGAGCCCGCGCACCACAGCTAGAGAGAGAAAACCCACATACCACAACTACAGAGAAGCCTGTGAGCCACAACGAAGAGCCCGTGTGCGCTGCAATGACAGATCCCGCATGCCTCAACGAAGCTGCTGCGTGCCACAACTAAGACCAGACGCAGCCAAAAGAAAGAAAGAAAGAAAATAAATTAAAAAAAAAAAAAAGACTTCATGACCATTTTAACCTAAACTTTGTTACACAGGCAGGAAAATAAATTATTAAATATCAGAGTTCATATCTAGCTAATATGTATTAGACACTATTAATGGAAATCCAAGATTTAACACATTTAAGATATCCTTAGGCTATTCAAGTATCTTTGGTAAGACTATTGCCATCAATAGTATGATTAATTGTTCATTAATGGTATTAAATCTTGTTTAATTAAGAGTAAGCAGAGACTAGAATCTAATAAAAACAGCAGCTCATAAATTTATATGGAGCAACTCATTTTCAACAATCTTTAGGTCAACTGAATAGCTCATATATAAAGATGCTTTGTAATATCTTGCAGAGAGATATCAAAACAAAAAATAAATTTGTGAGATATTATGAAGATTTAATGCTGATGACTCTCCGATCTCTTTAAGTTACAGGTCTCTTGCATCTAACTGCCACCTGACATTTCCACTCAGATGTCTTGAGCTACTTCAAGCTCAATATAGCTAAAATTTAGCTCTTGTTCTCCATAAACCTGCTTCTTCTCCACAGTTCCTATCTGTGAATATCGCACTACTGCCAGGCCAGAAACATGGATATCATCCTCAACTCCTTCCTTACTCTCCTACCACCAATTCCTTTACAATTCATCACCAAAGCTGATCTATTTTCTTGTCTAAATCTCTCTCAAATCCAACTACAGCTTTTCCATTACAACCACTCTAAAGTCAGGCCAGCAGCCTCCCCCTACAAACGGGTCATCCTGATTCCAATCTAGCTTCTCCACTAATTTGTTCTCCATTTTAATTCTCCACATTTCTAAAACCCTGATCTGATCACATCACGTCCTCACACTTAAACTCCTTGAATGGCATCTCATTACTCTGTTAATCCAACTTCCTTAAAGTGACTTATAAGACCTTCAATAAAATAGCTCAAGCCTTCCTCTGTCTTATCTCTTGACACTAGCCACTCCTCTCAGCCTTACTGCATGTAGAACACTACACTCAAGACATACCATATTTCTTTCAGTTCCACCAATCTTCCCTTTCTCTTACCTCTCATCCTTTCCACTTGCCACTTCCTCTACTAACAACAGTCTTTCCCCAACTTTTGATCTAGACAAATCACCAAAAGTTCCTCCAAGTTTTAGTTCAAGTGTCACTTCTTCTGGGAGGCCTTTCCATATTTCCATTTAGTCATTCAATAAATCTTTATCATTTAATAAACATACTGCCCTAAGTGCTTATATATCAATAAATAAAACAGACACGATCTTTGTAATCCAGGACACAGACTATCACAACATTAATCACATTTGACTGTAATTACATATTTAGTCATCTTTCCTCCTCAGACTAGTAACTAGTATCAAGTATGAGCTACAACCAATTTAACTATAGCAACCAGTTCATAAAACACTGAATGAATCAACAAAACATTAAACAAATATTTACCATCACGTGACAGGCCCACAGTCCTCAGCCTAGCTAGAAGACTCTAAAAGGTTTCAAATGTCTGCTTTAATGGTCATCTCAAAAGAACAGTAGATCAGAGGTCAGAAGAGACAGACTATGCTAACATTAGTTTGTAGCAAACTATAAAGAAATTCATCATAAGAAAATATTTATCCTAAATAAATAGCTTTATTAAGGGAACAAAGACAAACAATCTGGTTATTCAATATTAAGTAACTGAAGGCAGTACATAAAACATGAAGGTATGTTAATTGATGGATTTAATGATTAAAAAAATCTTTTGCAAATTATATGTTCTCAATGGATTAAGCTATGATGAAGGTGATATTTCAAGCCTTTGAGAATCTCACAAAGAAATGCACAGTCAAATAAATACCACTTTTCAATGATCAGACTGGCAAAGATTAAAACACTGGTTAATATTTAGCAGGGTCTGGGAAAACAAATATTCTCAAAAACTGCTAATAGAATATTAAGTGGTACAATCTCATTTGCAGTATATATATCAGAAATTAAAGTGTACACATCCATTGACCCAGTAATCCACTGCTACAAGTTATCCTATAGACATTCTCACACAATCACAATGATATAGTTAAGAATATTTACTGCAGCACTGCTCATACAAGCAAAAAAACCCCTGAGATTTACCCAAGTATTTATTAAGAAGGAAACAGTTATATTACATGTAATGCATATATGAAAAAAATGTCCAAGACATATTGGAAAACAGTGACAAAACAAGGCAGAATACATACCAGCCATTTTGGATAACTTATGGGGAGTACAGGGCTGAGCGAGAGAGGAAAGTTTTACTCCTTATTTTAAATATTTCTGTACTGTCTGCTTACACATATAAGCATATGTGGCTTTAATATAAAAAGATAAAGCTTTGAAAATACTAAATGTTACTTGGCAATATATTTGGAAAAGGATGAATGTACATTGTGCAATCTAATCTAGAATTAGAAACAAACAATTTCATTAATTAAAAAGTTTTCGGGCTTCCCTGGTGGCACAGTGGTTGAGAATCTGCCTGCCAATGCAGGGGACACGGGTTCGAGCCCTGGTCCAGGAAGATCCCACATGCCACGGAGCAACTAGGCCCGTGAGCCACAACTACTGAACCTGCGCGTCTGAAGCCTGTGCTCCGCAACAAGAGAGGCCCTGATAGTGAGAGGCCCGCGCACCGCAATGAAGAGTGGCCCCCGCTCTCCGCAACTAGAGAAAGCCCTCGCACAGAAACAAAGGCCCAACACAGCTAAAAATAAATAAATTAATTAATTAAAAAAAAAAAGTTTTCTTTTTCACGGTACAACAAACGGAAGCACATCTACAGTGCTACTAAAGAATGGAAGCACGGAAAGGTTAATTTGGAAATTAATGAAATTAAACTAATGTAAGACATTCATAAAGAACTTTAAATCCCTGGATTCAGGAATTCTGCAAAATAAAAAAGCTTAGCAGCATCTGACTGTGTTAAATATTGAAGTACAAAATGAAGAGGAAGCGTCTGAAAACTGAGGTATACCTGTCAGCTTCTGAGAAGAAAAACTAGTCTAAACTCTCTTAGAGACACATAAGTCAAGCAATCTCAAGGGTAAACTTCTCTCAATACTCAAATTTTATCAACAAGAGAACTAAACACACTTTACATCCAGGATGAGATAAAAGAAATAACCAAGGTTCTACATTTGATAAGAATCTGTGCCTAAGAAAAATCCTTGCAGGAAGACAGAAGGAACAGCATGAGATGGGGTCAATGCCCAACTCTGTGTCCAAGCTTTATGGTAGAAGCTGCAGAGAGGGAAAGCAACGAATTGATCCCAGTGGGGAAGAACCTTTCCTTGCTTTGGACTTGCTAGAAGGCAATAAAGCTTCAGGCATAAAAACCGCCCAGGTGACTACGATAGCCAACCCAACCAGCCCAATTCCAAACCTCAAAGAAGAAAACTAGTGCAAAATGCTTTAAAATTGTTTTAAAGTTTCATTTCTTAAGAAAGCATATTGTTTATATAAATTACAGATCTATAATGATAAAACATAATCTTTAAAAATACTTCTCAGCAAACAGCAAGCTTCCTAAGCTATAGGGATCAAAAATGTTACCATTCCAGACTATGATTCAATTTTTTCCTCCACTCCAACAGTTTTTTACCCCCAGGAAAATGAGGAAAAGTTTTCTTCACTTCTTAAAGATGTGACCAGTCTTCTTAATCTTCTACTTGTATTAGTCTAACACATCTTTTAAAATCTTTAAATGAAAGAAATAACTAGTAGGAACTCACAAAGAGAATACTTCTAGTAGCAAATACTCCAATTTCCATAGCATGGATTAATGCCTTTATTTGGAAAGAGTAATCAAAATCAACGACACTCAATCTTCCTTAAGGTCTGGACTAAGAACATTATTAGCCATTTTATTCCAACTGGACTGAAAGAAGACTAGGAGGATATTTTATTTCTCTTTCCAAAATGCCTACAATGCTACTTTTGGATTGCCTTCATTGGCTCCTTCCTATAGTCCAACAGCAACTGAAGTGCCAATGCTCTCATCCCATTCCAGCCAGTACTCTGAACCCCTAGTGTTAGAGAGAGAATTTTGTTGGCTGTTCTATGTTTAACAAATCACTAAATATACACAGTACTCTGGCACTGTGCTACTAAGATAAATAAGATATGGATGGTATCTACCTTCAAAGAGCTCAGAGTCTAGTAAGGAAAACAGACTACTGCAGTATGGCCAGATCTGGCTCAAAGGACAAGATGATGCTTGAGATGGACTATTTCAGGAGATTAGCTGACAACCGGGAGAAAATATATTGGCAGTTGGGGAGGCAAGGGGGTAGGAAAGAGTGACAACATATACATAGAACTAAAACTAACACTATGTACATCATACTTGGTTTATTCAGGTAATTCTAGGCATTCTGGAATAGCTGCAGTGAGATCATTATATACCATGTTATGAGTTTACATTTTATTGTGCAGGCGATGGGGGACAATGAAGGAGACAACTAGATGAAGGAAAGCAGTGTAGAAAGTTGGCAAGTGAGGTCAGAGACATGGAGAATACAATAAACAAAATTATAGAGAAAATACATAAAAATTTGTATTATGTTCATACAATGGAATATTACTCAGCAATAAAAAATAATAAACTACTACTGGTACTCACAACAACATGGAGGAAACTCAGAAACATTATGTTGAATGAAAAAAGCCAGATACAAAAGAGTACAAATTATATAACTCTATGTACATAAGTTCAAGAACAGGTAAAACTAAGCTATGCTGACAGAATTCAGAAAGATGCTTACCTTGGGGGAAAGGCTATTGGATTGGAAAGGAAAGAGCACGAGGAACTTTCTGGGACAATGACAGTGTTCTACATCTTAAATTACATGCTGGTTATACATGTGAACATATACATAAAAACTCATTCAGCTCTATACTTTAAATTTCGCACATTTTACCATACATAACTTAATAAAAATGTAAATTATACCTTAACCAAAAAAGAAAAGTGATATATAATTGTGCTGGAATAAAATCAGAATAAGTTAAACCAGTGTCATCCCATGAGCAATATCTAACTTGTAAGAAATCAGAACAAACATTCTAATAGACACCATATTCAATTAGCAAACAAAAATCACTAGAAGACTTTAAGTACAAAAATCTAGCTTCTTCTCCCCTTCAGAAAGATATTTAGGCAAGTGTTCCTTATAATAAATGCTGTGAAAATAAAGTTTCTAAAGAAAAAGAAATAGCTCACTATTAACCAAAAAATAAAAATTTTCTAGACAGCAGTACCTGCCTTATAGGAGGTACTATAAAGATTAATAAGGCGTGAGAAGCACTTAATACAATAAGTATTCTCCAAACTACCACTACTATTATTACTACATAATACCAATAAAATGGAAACTTTCCTTCAGATTATGCCTAAACCACTAATTGAGAATACACTATTTAACTGCACATTATTCAACTACAGCACCTCTCATCCTAGGCTTTTTTTTTTTTTTAACCATTGATCAGCAAGTTCTTGACAGCTGAAACATCTAGTTAGATTTAGAAAGACCCAAGTTAACTGCAATGTATTCAAAGTATTCTTTTTTAGTCTGTTTATATCCTGAAGCCATGTTCACTTACCAACAGATAGTAAATGCACCTTTTTAACATTTCAAAAACTTATATTATTAAAAAAGCAATCTTTCACATATCAGACCAAAAGTACATGATCACAATTCAATTTTCTGAAGTCAACAGTCTTAAAAAACGAAAATAAATCAGAATGCTAAATTAGAAAAGTCATTCAGTAGAGATACAAAAAATATTAAAACAATCATTTATAACTCTGAACATTATAATAACATAAAGAAGTCATAATTTGGCAAATTTAAACAACTGTAGAAGTGCTTTCTTTGTTAATGGAAATAAGAAAGTAAAATTCACAAAAGCAAAGACTACTCAAGTACTATAACCCACTAAGAAGGGAACACTGAAGCAACCTAGCAAATCTCTTACTGAACTGGTTTCCGAGCAGCTAAACCAAACATCAACTTGATTTCTGAATGTGCTTAATAGTCACTGGAAACTGCATACTTTAGTTTCACAATTTGACAGCTGTATTTTCACTTCCATCAAATCAACTGGACCAAGTGCATCAAAAAGTTGGTTCTTTGTATTTCAAAATTTAATTTAAAAACTCATTGATTTTGGATTTGGAGGCACGCTTTTTAAACATAAATTTTTTGTATTATTCCTACTTTGATATGTAATACTTAACAAAGCTGTCTTCTACTTACCTTGATTTTGTCTTATTAACATCTCGTTGCAAGAACAATCTCATTCGAAATTAAATCAAACCTGAAAGAATACATGTAAAGGCAATCATTTAGTTTTTTTCCTTCAGGTATGAATAAACACATCTATGATACACTATTCTTTTAAATTAAAAAGTATAAATTGAATTATTACAGTAACCTTCAGGAAACTATTGCTAAGTACCATTTTTTGAGGAACAATCATCTATTCAAATGAGAAACAAACTTTTTAGTTCTCTTGTTTTCGTTAATATTAATAGTATGGCAATAGCATAATTAAAATTATTATTTGTTAGTAAAACACACACTTCTATCTATATCAATGTTTATCTAATATTATTACATACATACCAAAAAATACACCAAAAAGTTGAAGAAAAAAAAAAACATGAGATGGCATAAAAGTGTATGTTAATAGCCATAATAATGGCTAACACTGATTAAATACTTACTAAATGCCAAGGAAGATTATTCTAGAGAATAGTGTATACTGATAATCTCCTGCTTCCTCAATTTAGCCTTCAATCTAGTATAAGGTGACCTCCACCCCAACACTCCACTGAAAATTTACTTGTCAAAAATCTACCCACCCCTAATTTTATCACACTTCACAAATGCTGAAACTCAATATATCTTACCCTGAACTCTACACATCACCTTTCCCCCATTCTTAAAACCAGCTTGTTACTCTTCTGAATTTTTATTCTCAAAAAATGGCACCACCATATCTACTACTATTCTCACCTAGGTTACTGTAACTGTTCTATTTCTAGACTCACTATCCTCTCAAATTCATCCTTCCCAAAACTATGTAAGTAATCGTTTTGCAATGGCTACCCTGAAGACATCACATCTATGCCTCAAGGCCTTCAATAGTACTCATCAATGACCTAAGCCTCATCTATTTATCCCCAATCTTTACTCTCCCCTTCACTCCACGTTTCTACTATACTAAACCCCTTCAACTCCCAGAAGAGCCCATATGCTCTCTCAGCTTTCATGCCTTTTCACATGGTGAACTATACCTACTTTCTATCTCTCAACCTTGCTAACACCTTTCTACTAGTTTTTCGATTATTTAGCTCAGTCACCCTGGCAGATCCTTCTTTAACTTCTTCAACTATGTAAAGCTGTGTTTCTCAATTGTTATAGCAACTAGTGATAGCTCTATATCAATTCTGTTTACCTGTGTGTTTTCTGAGCTACAATGCGGACACACTGAGGAAAAGAATTCATTTATCTCACTTCAGCACTTTCACTGGATAGCACATGATAAAAGCCTAACAGTGTAGGCAGAATGAAAGATTAGAAATTTTGTATTGTATCCCCAAATGTACACAGGGATATAGAAGATAAAGTAAAATCCAGGCTAATGAGTTCATCCACATTTTCAAGGACTAGAGAAAAAATTCTTATCACTTCTGGATCCCAGTAACATTACTTTATAAAATGACTACATCTAAAGTAAAATACAACTGACAAAAATTAGCCCAGTGCAACCTTTTATTGAGTAAATGAATTAATTTCACTGATTATCAGTATCAAGATTTGGCACTAAATGTTTGTATCTCCACAGAAAACAAAGTTTGTGGACAATAAATCCTAGACTAGTTTAAGTATTAGCATTAAGCAGAAAAGCTTTGGAGAGGATAGGGAATATGGTTTTAATACTAATAATGTCAATAATCTAGAAAAGCGGTTCTCAAACTTCAGTGTGCATTGGAATGACCCAGAGGGCTTGTTATGCAGCGATGGCTAGGCCCTACCCTCAGAGTTCCTGATTTGGCAGGTCTAAGATTGCAGCCTGATCATTTGTATTTCAAAGTTCCTAACGTGATGCTGATGCTGATACTTCTGGGACCACCCACTGAGAACACAGGCCTACAGTTTTTTGCATAATGTCTAGAAGAGATGAGAATATTCTGCCACCCACTGCCACCAGCCTTTACCCACCCAGAACTAGATACTGAGACCTATTACAAACGAAACTATAAATCAAAGTGGGAACATCAGAAGTCTACTATGAGTTGCTCAGTATGAGAGGCTAAAAAATGGTCCTACGAAAGATATCCACATCCTACTCCCCTGAACCTGTAAATTTTACTTTATGTGGCAAAAGAAAAGAAGTGTCTTTACAGATGTGATTAAGTGAAAGATTTTGAGATGGAGAGATTATCCTGGATCATCTGGATGGGCCTGAAATACAATCACATGTATCCTTATAAAGAGGGGGACATGGAGACATCTGACTATACACAGCGAAGGTAAAGACAGAGCAGAAAGAGATTTGAAAACACTGGCCTTGAAGACTGCAGCCAAAGCCAGGAATGCCAGCAGCTACCAGAACTGAGACAAGGCAAGGAACAGATTCTCCTATAGAGTCTGGAGAGAGATCATCACTGCTGACACCTTGATTTCTGCCCAGTGATACTGACTTCAGACTTCTGGCTTCCAGAACAGTGATAGAATTAAGTTTCTATTATTTTAAGCAACCTAGTTTTTGATAATTTGTGAGAGCAGCCTAGGAAACTAATATATTGATGATGGCAGGTTCTCTGGGAGATAAATCAGAAGCACTACATAAAAGATGTTACGGACTGAACTGTGTCCCCATAAAATTCCCATGTTGAAGCTCTAACTCCCAATGTAACTGTATTTGGAGATAGGGCCTGTAAGGAGGTAATTAAGGTTAAATAGGGTCATAAGGGTAGGGCCGTAATCCAATATGACTGGTGTCCTTATAAGAAGAGACAGAGACACCAGGGATGCAGGCTCAGAGGAAAGGCCGTGAGAAAACAGCCATCTGCAAGGAGACAGGAATCAGTGGAAACCAAACCTAACTCTCAAATCTTGGACTTCTAGCCTCCAGACCTGTGAGACAATAAATTTCTGTTGTTTAAGCCACCTTGTCTGTGGTTTTTTATTATAGCAGCCCTAGCGGACTAATACAAAAGGATATACATGTTTGCACAACAAAGTGAATGTACTTAACGCCACTGAGCTATACACTTCAAAATGTTTAAAATGTTAAATTTCATTATATATACATTTACCACAATAAATAAAACAAAAGCATACACAAATACTACACACAATAACTAACTTTGACTTTAGCTGTTTAATTTTTTTATCTTGTTCTGCTCACAGTTATATTTCAAAGTCTGGGGGAAAAAACCCACTTTTAATTATATCTGTTCCCCAAAGAGACAAACCAGGCCATTTCAAACACTATATTTTTTTAAAAGGTGTATTTTATAAGGAAGTTTGATAGAAAGTTCCTTTGAAATCCATACCTTAAAAGTATAATTAGGATATTCTTTAGGTGAATACTGGAAGGGGGATACAGAAAAGAGAAAACACTTAAAGTCACTGATATAACTGGTTTTACCTCAAAAGGTACATTTTAAGAGAAAACTGCAAACTAAAATATCAAATATATCCTCCCCCAAACCCATAATCCCAGTCTAATCATGAGAAAAACATCAGACAAATTCCAGCAGAGGAAAATCCTACAATATGCCTAACTAATACTCCTCAAAACTGCCAAGGTCATCAAAAACAAAGCCTTAAAGAGCCTAAAGAGAAATGACAACCAAATGTAATGCAGTATCCTGGATGGGATCCTGGAAGAGAAAAAGAACATCAGGTAAAAACTAAGGAAATCTGAATAAACTATGTTCTTTAGTTAATAACAATGTAACAATATTGGTTTATTAACTGTAACAATTGTACCAGACTAAAGTAAGTTGTTAATAATAGAGAAAACAAAGTGTGCATGGGGGAAGAAGGAGAGTGTGGGAAGTCTTTGTACTATTCTTTTCAAATTTTCTATAAATCTAAAATTTCTAGAAAGAAATATTAGGACTTCCCTGGTGGGACAGTGGTTAAGAATCCACCTGCCAGTGCAGGGGACGCAGGTTCCAGCCCTGGTCTGGGAAGATCCTACATGCTGCAGAGCAACTAAGCCCATGTGCCACAACTACTGAAGCCCACACACCTAGAGCCCATGCTCCGCAACAAGAGAAGCCACTGCAATGAGAAGTCCGTGCACCGCAATGAAGAGTAGTCCCTGCTCGCTGCAACTAGAGAAAGCCTGTGCACAGCAACAAAGACCCAACGCAGCCAAAAATAAATAAATAAACAAATAAATTTATTTTAAAAAATAAATAAAAAGTAATGTCTTCATTTTTCAAGTATTTTAAGTATATTGAAAAGGCATGAACATATTTTAGAAAATTAAACAATGACAAATTAGAAAAGGCTTCAGAATTAAACCCTAAAGTAAACATAACACATCAAAAATATGTATAAGGTAGGCCACAAAACAAGTCCTACCAAATTTAAGACTGAACTCACGCAGACTATCTTCTCTCACCACAATGAAATGAAACTAGAAATCAAAAGCAAAAGGAAAACAGAAAGATCCACAAATACAAGAACTAAACAGCTAACTCTTAAACAACCAATGGGTCAAAGAAGAAATCACAAGGGAATTTAGACAATATCAGGAGACAAATAAATATGAAAACACAACATACCAAAACTAATGGCATTCAGTGACAGCAGTACTAAGAGGGAAGTTTATATGCTTACGTTAAAAAAGGAAGATCTTAAATCATCAACTTAACTTTATACTTAAATAAGAACAAGCTAAACCAAAAGTTAGCAAAAGGAAGGAAATAATAAAGAATAAAGCAGACATAAAATAAAGAACAAAAATAGGGGGAAAAAAATCAACAAAACCAAGAGTTTGTTTTTTAAAAGATCAGCAAAATTGACAAATTCTTAGCTAGACCAAGAAAATAAGAGAGAAGATTCAAATAAAATTACAAATGAAAGAGGGGACATTATAACAAATGCCAAAAGGATTATAAGAGATTACTACAAACAATTAGCTGCCAACAAATTGGACAACCTAGAAGAAACAGATAAATTCCTAGAAACACATAACCACGATGACTGAATCATGAAGCACTAAAATATCTGAACGGACCTGTAACTAGGTAAGGAGATTGAAGCAGTAATCAAAACCCTCTCAATGAAGAAAAGAAGAACCAGATGACTCCACTGGATAATTCTACCAAACATTTAAAGAAGAATTCTCCTCAAACTCTTCTAAAGAACTGAAGATAATAGAACATGCACAAACTCATTCTCATTCAGGGTAATGAGGTCAGCATTACCCTGATACCAAAGCCAAAGACACAACAAGAAGAGAAAACTACAGACAAATATCCCTGATGAATATCAGCAAATATCCTCAACAAAATACCAGCAAACTGAATTCATTAGCACATCAAAAGAATGATACTCACCATGACCAAACTGGATTTATTCCTGGAATGCAAGGATGGTTCAACAAATAAAAATCAATTGATGCAATACATCATATTAACAGAAAGAAGGACAGAAACCACATGACCACCTCAACTGATGCAGAAAAAGCATTTGACAAAACTCAATACCATTTTATGATAGGAACATGCAATAAACTAGAAATAGAAGGAAACCACTTCAACATAGTAAAAGCCACATGAGAAAAGCCCACAGTTAACATCATACCCTACAGTGAAAGACTGAAAGTTTTCTCTCTAAGAGCAAAAAGAAAGTAAAGATGCCCACACTTGCTACTTCTACTCAACACAATACTGGAAGTACAAACCAGAGCAATTAGACAGCAAGACAAAATAAAAGGCACACAAATTGGAAAAGTAGAAGTAAAATTACCTGTTTGCTGATGACATGCTCTTACACACAGAAAGTCCTAAAGATTCTTTAAAAAATGTTAAAACTTCTTTAAAAAATGTTAAAACTAATAAATGGTTTCAGCAAAACTGCAGGATACAAAACCAATACACAAATATCAGTTGTGCTTCTACATATTAAGAATGAACAATATGAAAAACAAAATTATGAAAACAATCCCATTTATAATAGTGCTGGGAAATAAATAGTGCTGGGAAAACTGGATCAAAACATGCAAAAAAATGAAGTTGGATCTTTACCTAATACAACATTAAAAAATTAACTCAAAATAGATCAAAGACATAAACATGAGAGCTAAAACCCTGAAAAAAAGGCAAAAAGCTTCATGAGATTGAGTTTGGGATATGACACCAAAAGCAGAGACAACAAAAGCAAAAATAGACAAAGTGGACTACCACAAACTTAAAAACTCCTCTTCTTCAAAGGAATCAATAGATAGAGTGAACAGGTAATCTACAGAATGGGAGAACATTTTTACAAATCACATATCTGATAAGGGGTTAAATATCCAAAATATGTAAGCAACATTTACAACTCAACAACAAAAAAAACCCAAAAACAACCTGATTAAAAAATGGGTAAAAGATCTGAATAGACAAATATCAAAAAAACATATACAAATGTTCAAAGAGTATATGAAGAGATGTTCAACACTGCTAATCATAAGAAAAATACAAATCAAAACCACAATGAGATATCGTTTCACATCTCAATAGAATGGCCACTACCAAAAGAAAAGAAAATAATAAGCTTTGGAAAGGATACAGAGAATTGGAACTCTTGTGCAGTGTAGGTGGGAATGTAAAATGGTGTCAACAATTACAGAAAATAGTATGGCAGTTCCTCAAAATATTAAAAACAGAATTAGCATATGATCCCGTAATCTCAGTTCTGGGTATATACCAAAATAATTCAAAGTAGGATCTCAAAGAGATATTTACATACCCATATTCCTTGTAGCATTATTCAAGAGGTGGAAACAAACTGAATGTTCATCAACACATAAATGGATAAAGGAAATGCAGTATATTCATACAATGGAATATTATGTAGTCTTTAAAAACGAAGAAAATCCTGTTACATGCTACATCATGGATGAACTTGAGGACATTATGCTAAGTGAAATAAGCCAATTACAAAATAACAAATATTGTATGATTCCACTTGTATGAATTATCTAACATAGTCAAGATAACAGAAAAAAAAGGTAGAAAGGTAGGTGCCAAGGGTTAAGGATGGGGCAGGGGGGGGGGGGTATAAAATTAGTGTTTAATGGTAGAGTTTCAGTTTCACAAAATAAAAAGTTCTAGAGATCTGGCTGCACAGTACAAATATTCTTAACACTACTGAACGGTACAACCAAAAATGGTTAAGATTGTAAATTTAATGTTGTGTATTTTACAACTTAAAAAAACAAAGAAATATCAAGAAAAAAATACATACAAGGGCCAAGATGGAATAGCAAGGATTGAGGTTGCCCTCCACCTGAAAAGCCTAAGAAACCAAAAAATATATATGAAAGTTTTCAGGTATTAGGCAGTCACTGATGGTGAACCCTAAAAGAAGAGAAACAAATGCAGTGAGCCTTCCAACATTCCCAACTTACCACCTGAAGAAAATACAGCCCCCCAGGGAAGAGCTACCCAGGTAGAATATGATGGTCTCCCTGAACTGAGGAGACTCAGCTGGAAGTCCAACGAAGCCATGACAGCTAGAGATTGCAGGGCAGAATACTGGAGAGAAGACAACTGCATAGAGCTACCACACCCTTAAGTATTCAGCTGCATAACGATTAGAACAAGCCTGTGTGGAAACTACCCAAGGTGAAGGAAAGAGCCACTCAAAACGATGAGAGGGATTATTGCCCTAGTCTCACACAAAGTCAGAAATAATGCCTGTTCCTTTTAGAAAGAGTATAAAACCTCTCAAGTCAGGCAGCACTAACTATAGCAACCCTAGATTAAATGCTTTTGAAAGACAGACCCAAAAGGGGAATGTAGCAGAAGAGGGAAGAATTACAAAGTGGTAAGAGGAAACTTTTGGGGGTGATAAATATATTCATTATCTTGTTTTGTGGTGATGACTTCCTGAGTGTATATATATGTATCTCAAAACTTATCCTACTGTACACTTTAAATATGTGTATTTCACCGCATGCCAATTATATCCCAATAAATCTGTTTTTAAAACTTCAATTACAACAAAACAAACAACCCAATTATAAAATGGGCAGAAGATTTGAAGCAGCACTTCACCAAAGATACATGAATGACAAGTAAGTACATGAAAACATGCTCAGTATCATCTTTCAATAGGGAAATGCAAATTAAATCCACAACAAGTTATCACTACACAACTACAAGCATGGCTAAAGTTAGTAAGGCGGACCATACCAAGTGTTGGCGAACATGTGAAGGAACTGAAACTCTAACACACACATACAGGAAGATAAAATGGTACAATCACTTTGTAAAAACAGTTTCACCATGTCTTTTTCTTTTTTTAGTATTTTTTTTAAGTCTTTATTGAATTTGTTACAATATTGCTTCTGTTTTAAGTTTTGGTTTTTTGGCCACGAGGCATGTGGGATCTTAGCTCCCTGACCAGGGATCGAACCCACACCCCCTGCATTGGAAGGAGAAGTCTTAACCACTGGATCGCCAATGAAGTCCCAGTTTCACCATTTCTTAAAATGTCAAACATACACCTACTCCTAGGTATTTACCCAAAGAAATGAAAGTATATGTTCACACAAAGGCTTACATACAAATAATCATCTTCATTTGTAATAGCCAAAAGCTGAGGGAAAAAATGTCCAGCAACACACTAATCCTTAAATCATACCTGTAAAATGGAATAAGTAGAATTTAACTAATGACACATGCAACACAGATGAATCTGAAAATAATCATGCTGAGTGAAAACAAGTGCAGACAAAAAGATTTCACACTGCATAGCTTCATCTACATAAAACTCTAGAAAACTCAAACTACTCCATAAATGACAGAAAGCAGAGCAGTCATTGTCTGGGCATTAGGGGAGGAGCAATAAATACGAAAGGATTACAAAGGGGCACAAGGAAACCTTTGAGGATAAAGGATATGTTTATTATCTTGTAGTGATGATTTCATGGGTGTATATGATATCAAATCCGTTCAAATTGCACACTTTAAACGTGTGATTTATTATATGTCAAATGTACTTCAATAAATCTATTTAAAATATCACAATATGCAAAGAATAATAAGCAGGGAAAAAATAAAGTCAAATCTCAAATTAAGAAGGTTAGAATGATAATAATAAACACAAAAAAACCACTGCCATTTATAACTAAAAGAGTAAAGAAACAAATTAATCATCTATTAACACCTACAACTCGTAAGACAACCAGCACTACAATTACCCTATATTTGGTAACTCAGTACATGAACAATGCTTCCAAAATCTCATCAGACACATCCCATGAAACAAGTATAACAAGTCATCTGTACTACTGGACAGATCAATGTATTTAATTTACACTTGTCACAACTTCTATACTTAAACTCAATTCCTACTGAAATATAATGGGGCTCGACCTAGAACAAAATAATATCAAAAATTAATTCTACAACATGAGTCAAAAAGTCTGTCTGCAAAAAAACCCCAATTCTGTACCATCCCATTCCTCATGCACTTGGCAATAAGGCTTTGCAGTTTCTCCTACCAAGAGGTAGAATCTTTCCCCAGTACTTTTAATTCTGGGTTTGACCTTATAAGGAAGATCAATAGAATGTAACAAATGTCACAGTTTGCCAGTTCTGAGCTAGACTTCAAGAGACCATGTATGCCTCTGCTCTCTTGGAATCCTGCCACTACCATGAGAACAAGCCCACTCTAATCTGCTGGAGGACAAAAGGACAGCCCAGATGTCCCACCCCAGGCCATCCTAGAGAAGCCAGCCAAGAGCAGCAGAATCACCCTCCTGAGCTGCTTCTGAATGCAGACTTAAACAAGCCCTGCCAAGACTAGAAATACTGCCTGACTCATAGACTTGTTCTAATAATAAATGTTTGTTTTAAACCAAGTTTCAGAGTAATTTATTACACAGCAATAGCTAACTGATATAGCAACTCTATCTTAAAGATATCATATTATTCTTATCCCTAGAAAGAGTTATTTTAGATTAACAATTGATCTGGGTCTCTTAACTAGAGACCTAGAAGGCAAGGAAAAGGAGACATAAAAATCTCTTTTATTATTTCACTAACAGTGACTCTAGAAAACATGTCACAGTTTGTCAATCTCAGAGATACATAAACTGAGCAAAATCATTTTAACAAGTAATGTTATCAGTCAACTACAATCTTTCATGAAATTTTGTTGCTAGATAGTTTTACTGGATTCAAGAATACAATGAAATCTTTCAGGATATGCCATAAATCTATATAAACTGTTGCAGAGCAATCTGCTACCTTGCCTAACATTCTTTTTCCTATTTATGCTAATGGTATTTTCCTTTAAGGAAACACTCTTACTCAACTATTAAAGATGTACCAATCTTAGGCCCACCCCTGGATCAAGGGAATGAACAAGTGATACCCAGGCTGATCAGAGTACCTTGTTCTCCTAGCCATCAGAATTTTATTATGGATGGGAATGTAGTCCAGAATGGGAAATTTGGAATCCTTCTCATGATGTTTGCAAGGACTACTGGGAAAGGTATACTCTTCAGTGGAAATAACAGCTATGACAATGATGTAGATCATAGCAGACAGTGGCCATCTTTGCCACCTCATGGAGATTAACATATTTAGGAATAAAGTCATCACAGAAAAAAATCAAAGCCAAGAAACAGAGACATTATCCTAATGCTATCATTTGCACTCATTGATTCAAACATGTCAATTCAAATAACTGCAATAATAGCAGAAAAGGTAATATTTATCAACCCACCCACTGAGACCTACTAGAAAAACTGAGCAAGATATTAAAAACCATCAATTTGATGGCATCAAAGAGTTGACACAACAGTGAAGAATGACCAGGCCAAGATCCAAGACAAGATGGAGACCTACAGATAGAAACCCAGCACCTGAGGATGCTTTTACCTTTGGGTTATTTGCCAATCCACCTGATGCAGCTGAGAAACTGATCATTATTTCTGACACTGTTGTAGAGCTAGGGGGATCAAATGGAGATTGCAAGGTTCAGAACTGGTGAGTACCATACTAAATGTTACCCAGTATTTGAGTTGAGACCCTAAAGGATTAAACTGTAGTGAACCAGAAGTAAAAAAAAGTTCTTACATGCACTGCAGCCCCACCTGAACACATCTAGGTGGCCAAATAAAAATCTCAATCCTTAAAATTTAATTAAGGTAAACCCAGACTGCTGTAGACCCCAGGTGTGGCACGAACAAACAAAAATTATCTCTGGAGAAAGATAATATCACCAAAGGGCTCAGAACTGAGGCATGGAAAAGCAGTTGTAAATTTAAATGGAGAAAGCATGGCAGTGAGAGAACCAAAAAAGGAATATAACAAAAATTCTCAGGGTCAACTTTGCCCAAATCACTGGATGACTGATAAACTATGTATGCACAGAGGAAAATTGAAGGAGTTGAGGGGGAAAAGTTGACAGAGGCCAGAGAGACAGCTACACTTGAAAAAGAGCTTTACTGTGAGTCTGATGCTTTTTCAACAGGGTACATTCAACTGTGTACAGCTTAGGCAGCAGGAAGCTGAAGTCCTACAAGGTTCAAGTGTCAGAGGACAGAATCCAAGCCCAGCAGAACAGCTGGGAATTAGTGGAATCTCTAGAAACATGTAAACCACAATCAAGCTGCAAAATCTGACTATAAACTTCACACAAGAATTCTCAGAAGAACATTAAAAGAGTCCAGTCACTAAAATATATTCATAATGTCCAGTTTTCAAGCAAAACCTACATGATATGCAAAGAAACAGGAAGCAGTGATCCATACTCAGGAAAAAGGGGTGTCAACAGATGTAATTCTGAGCACCCTGAATACAGGAGTTAGCATATGAAGAATTCCAAGCAACTATGTTAAGTGTGTTATGAGAATTAAAAGAAAATACATTCAAAGAGTTGACAGAAACTGTAAGAAAGAAAAAGCTGATAAGTAAAATAAATGACATAAAAATTCACCCAAAGGAGGTGATTAGAGATGGCAGAAGAACGAACTTGTGAGCTTGAAGATAGGGCAATAAAACTGTCCAATCCAAAAAACAGAAAGTAAAATGACTGAAGAAAAATTAAGAGTCTCAGAGACCCATAGGACAATATCAGGCAGTCCAAAATAGATGACACCCAACTCAACACATATGTACAACAAGATGTAACGGAATGCGAGAAGAGTAAAGAAGGTACAAAATAATTTTTGCTGAAGAAACAATGGAAAAAAAAAATCTCAAATGTGGTAGAAAACATTAACTTATAGATACAAGAATCTCAACAAACCCAAGCAGGATAAACACAAAGAACCATTTCTACATATACATCATAGTCAAGCTACTAAAGGCCAATGAGAAAACCTTGAGTGCAGCCAGAGAAAAGTGACTGGTTATATATGGGAAATGACAATACAAGTAATGGCTGACTTATCACCAGAAAAAAGCGGATACTGGAACATCTTCTATATCCAGTGATACTATTCTTCAAAAATGAAAAAAAGATATTTTGAAATAAACAAAAAAGATTCTTGTGGCTAGCAGACAAAACCAACAGTTAAAAAAAAAAAGACGGGGGAAGGGGAGAAGTAATAAAAATAGTTAATCCAAAAGACGGCAAGAAAAGAGAAAAAGAATACAATAGTCCTAATAAATAGAAAGCACATAATAAGATCATTCACTTAAGTCCCAATAACCAGTAATATTATGAAATCTAAATAAATTTTATGTTATAATTAAAAGACTAAGAGTGTTAGATGGGACTGAAAGTAAAACAACAATGATATGGTGTATACATGAAATACTTCTAAAACATAAAGGCACAGAAAAATTTAAAATAAATGGTTGGGGGGAGAAAACGAACCACACAAACACTAACAATAAGAAGGCTTGTGTAGCTATGTTATTATCAATAAAGGTAGATTTCAAAGCAAAAAAGCATTACCAAAGATAAAAAGAATCAATAATGATAAACGGTTCAACTCATCAGAAACATGAAACCATTCTAAATTTGTGTGCCCCTAGTAATATGGATTCCAATATGTCAACCAAAAATCGACAGCAACACAAGAAAGACAAATCCGTAATAGCAGTAGAAGATTTTAACATACCTCTCTAATTGAACAAGCATGCAGAAGTTAAGCTGGTGAGGATGCAGAAGTTTTGAACAACATGATTAACAAAACTGACTTAACACAACGGTCCTCAACCTTTTTGGCACCAGGGACCAGTTTCGTGGAAGACAATTTTTCCACGGACCAGGGGGCGGGGGTGGCGGTGGGTGGGGGGAGGAAGGGTTCAGGTGGTAATGGGGAGCCGCAGATGAAGCTTCCCTCACTCGCCGGCCACTCACCTCCTGCTGGGCAGCCTGGTTCCTAACAGGCTGTGGACCAGTACTGGTCCACAGCCCGGGGATTGGGGACCCCTGACTTAACAGACACATGTAAATACTGCACCCAAAAACTGCAGAATACACATTCTTTTTCAAATACACAAAATATTTACAAAACGTGCTCAATAAACATAATAAAAGGTATTCAATCACATTTGCAATCAGGGAAATGGAAAATAAAACCACTATGAGACAGCACTACACACCCTCTAGTATGGCTAAAATTAAAGATTAACAATATAAAGTGTTGGAGAAGATGAAGTGCAAAAGGAACTCTGTTGATGACTATAAATTGCTACAAACACTTTGGGAAAAAAATGTTGAATATCTTCTGAAATTAAACATAAATACACTCTAAAACCAAGCTATTAAACTCCTAGGTATTTACTAAATATACACATGTGCATGTGTGTACTAGGAGACATGTACAAGTTAATGCATAGCATTATTTACAGAAGCCTAAAAATGGAAATAACTCAAATTTCCATCAAAAATAGAATGAATAAACTGTGGACTATTCACATACTGTACAGCAATGGAAGTGAATGAATTACAGTTATATGCAACAACAGAACTAAAGCTCATAAACAAAGCTGGAAAAGCCAGGACCTATTTACATAAATTTCATTAACAGAAAAAATTTCAAAAATGTGTTTTTTAATAGTAAAAATATAAAGCAAAAAAGTTAGTACCAGAAAACGTAGAATCGTAATACCCTAACAGAGAAGAAGAGGTTTGGGAAGAAGCAGAGTGGAGGATCTGGCAATGTTTTAATTTTTGACAGGGGGTGACTAAGCACGTATGTACTTTTGAATACTTAAGTTGGACATTTTTTCCATGCATTATTCTGAGCATTTTTTCCACAGTAAAAATGTTTCAAAACTAAAAACACAGACATTTAAGGCTTTGAATTTTTCCGTAAATAAGGCACTAGCATTATCCTATAGTATTTTGTTTTTATTTTAATCAAAGCTATACAAATACATATTTTAAAAATCAAATAAAGCATGTTATGAAAAACAGCAGTGAAGTCCCCCCCCACCAATTTCTAAACAATACAGTTATATCTTGATTTTTCATTTTGCATCTGATTATTTCCTGTGTAAGAAAATGACTTACCCTCTTATATCCCTCTGTAACCTCCCCAAATTATACCATAGCCCTACAGGAAGACGGCTAATTGATTTTTTGACAAAAGTGCAAAAGCAATTCAATGGAGAAAAAAAGTGTTTTCAACAAATTGTGCTACAGCAACTGGATATATGTGGAGAGAAAAAACAAAACAAAACACTGACTTAAATTTGACATTCTATACCAATGTTAATTCAAAGTGGATTATAGGTATACATGAAAAATGTAATATTATTAATCTCGTAGAAGATAGAAAAAAATCATCAGGCTCTAAAGACAGAAAAGTGTTCTTAGAAATAACAAATGCATGATCCTTAGAAGAAAAAATCTGATAAACCGGACTTGATCAAAATGAAAATTTTCTACTCTGTGAGAGATCCTGTGAAGAGGATTAAAAAGCAAGTGACAAATTTGGAGAAAATGTGTGCAAACTACATACCTGACAAAAGACTCATATCTAAAATATGAAAGAACTTTGGGGACTTCCAGTGGCGAAGAACCCGCCTTCCAATGATGGGGACATGGGTTTGACCCCTGGTTGGGGAACTAAGATCCCACATGCCGCAGGGCAACGAAGCCCGCGCGTCGCAACTACTGAGCATGCGGGCCACAACTAGAGAGGCTGCGTGCCACAACTACTGAGCCTGTGTGCCACAACTAGAGAGAAGCCCAAGCACTGCAACAAGCAGCCCGCATGCTGCAGCAGAGGATCCCACGTACTGCAACTAAGACCTGACGCAGCCAAAAATAAAATAAATATTTTTTTAAAATGACTAGTGTGTTAAAATAAAAATATATATATAAAAGAATTTTGAAAACTCAATGGTAAGACACCAGCAAAAATACCAAAATAAGGAGATTCAAAAATCATCTCCATAAAACCAACAAGAACACTGACAAAAACAGAGTCAACGTTTTCCAAACTCTAGAAATTAACCAAAGATTTGCAGCAATCTGGGGAGAGTTTATTCAAGAAAGATGGCTGAATCTTGATGAGACCAGCAAACTTTGTGGCATTTATTTTGCCATATTCCCATCCTCCCACCCTAGCGCCACAGTAGACTTCAAAGCCAACAGTCCACAGGCCTGGTGAAAACCAGCAGCCTGGCAGTTACCTGAGGGGGGCAGAAGAGGGTGAGAGCTCCTTCACTACTGCATTCTCAGAGGACTGTCATTATTTGACATGTCTGGTGGTTTCCTGGAAGACACCACTCCCAAAGCTATCTTAAATTTGACCTAAGAGGGCACTCAGTGCAAAAAAAGCCTTTCCCCAAGGGCATTTGTCAAAAACGACTGGAAAAAATTGTATAATGTTACAGCTGACTGAGGCAGTGGATAACAGATAAGACCAACAATAGACTAACCAAAAAGCTTAAAAAGAAGAATTGGGGCTTAGAAAAGCTCCAATATATTCCTGAGAATCTAGATGGTCAAATGTGTGCCCAGACGTGCACACATGCTCTAGGTTGTACACATGCTCAGGAAAGGCCTGAGAAGGCCCTAAGTGCTCACCTCTGGCTAACCTGGAAGCTCTGCACAAACAGGAAACGAAGGGTAAGGCAAAGTTACAAATTTCCTGGCTGAGTGCTGAAGGTGTGCCCCAACACACACACACACACACACACACAGAGCCTCTCAACAAATACTGGGAGACTTACTGGTCTCAGGCATTTAAGGAAATCACTGTCCAATTATTGGCTGACCACTAAGCTAACTGAGTAGAGAGACTTCAGTGGCCACACATAGCAAAGAATACACATTTTACAGAATTAGTTCTGAAAAATCACTAAACTAACAACAATAAACAGTAACAACAACAAATGCTGGGGAGGGTAGAATATCTAATCATCAGAGCTGCCACATTATTTAAAATGCAGTTTTCAACAAAAAAATGACAAGACAATAAAAAAAGTATGGCTCATACACATTAAAAAAAAAAAGGCAGTCAAAAGAAACTGTCTCTGAAGAAACTCAGACATTGGACTTAGTGAACAAAGTTATAAATCAGCTTTAATATGTTCTAAGACCTAAAGGAAATCCATGTCAAAAGAACTAAAGGAAAGTATGGATGTCTCACAAGCAGAAAATATCAACATAAGAAGATTTTTGAGGTGATAGAAAAATTCTGCATCTTTATAGGGATGTAGGATATAAATGTATATACATTTGTTAAAAATATACATAGAGTTTGTGCATGTAAATGTGTGTAAATTTAACTTTAAAAAGTCAAATTCAGGTCTGTAGAAAATAAAATGTGTACAGTTCTTGAAATTGGTAAAAAAAAAAAAGATAGAAATCATGAAGAAGGACAAAATCGAAATTCTGAAGCTGAAAAGTACAAGAATGAAAATGAAAAATTCACTACAAGGTTTTAGTAGCAGATGTGAGCAGACAGAAGAAAGAATCAGTGAATCTGAAGATATACCAATTGAGATTACCCACTCTGAGGAGAAGAAAAGGAAAAAAACAGAACAGTGTGTCTAATATTCCTGAAGGACATCATTAAGAACACCAATACAGAATGGGAGTCCCAGAAGAGAGGAGAAAGAGGGGAAGAAGTAATATCTGAATAAATAATGGCTGAAATTACTCCATATTTAATGAAAAACATTAATCTAAACACCCCAAAAGCTCAAGGAATCACAAGTAGGACAAACTCAAAGAGATTCACACCTAGATACTTCATAATCAATCTCTCAAAAAACAAGGAGAGAATCCTGAAAGAAGCCAAGAGATAAGCAACTTGTCATATAGAAATCCTCAATTAAATTAACAGCTAATTTCGTGTCAGAAACCATGAAAGCCAGACGACAATGGGAAGACATATTCAAAGTACTGAAAAAATAAGACTGTCAACCAATAATTCTGTAACTACTTTCCCAAAATGAAAGAGAAATTAAGACATTCAACAGATAAACAAAAAATGAGAGAACTGGCTGCTAGCAGACCTGCTGTACAAGAAATATTAAAGGGTGTCCTTCAGGCTGAAATCAAAGGACAGTAGCCAGTAACTTGAGTATGCCTGAAGAATTAAAGGGCATGTAAAGGTAACCTGATAAGTAAACATAAAAGACACTGTAATTTAAAAATTTGTGACTCTTTTTTTCTCCTACTGGATTTAAAAGACATAGAAAGACAATTTGCATGACAATAATAGCACAAAGGAAGACAATAATAGAGGAATAAAGGAACAACAACAGAAAAAAATCTTAAGACATATAGGAAAAAAAATAGCAAAAGGGAAGACATAAAATCTACCTTATCATTAATTATATTAAATGCAAATTAATTGGGCATTCCAGTCAAAAAGCAGAGATTTGGCAGAATGGGTAAAAGAACACAATCCAACTATATGCTGCTTTCAAGAGACATACTTCAGATTCAAAGACACTTTAGATTCAAGTAAATTTAAAGTGAAAGGATAGAAAAAGATGTACAATGCAAACAATAACCAAAAGACAGCTAGAGTGGTTATATTCTTATCAGATATAAGATATTAAGAAAAAAAACATCACTAGAAACAAAGAAGGACATTTTATAATAAAAGGGTCAATTCATTAAAACTTATGGATGAACTATAAACATATATATCCCTAACAACAACACCTCAAAATATATGAAGCAGAAACTTACAGAATTGAAAGGAGAAGCAGACAACAGACAAAAACAAAAATAGTTGGAGACTTATATGCCTCACTTTCAATAACGGACAGAACCAGACAGAAGACCAACAAGAAAATAAAAGACTTGAACACTATAAACTAACTAGACCTAACAGATAGCTACAGAATACTCAAGGAGAGCAGAACACACTTTCTTCTCAAGTGCACATGGAACATTCTCCAATATAGACCATATGTTAAGCCATAAAACAAGTCTCAACATATTTAAAAGAAATCAAATCATACGAAGTATGTTCTCCAACCATAATGGAATGAAACTCGACATTAATAACAGAAGAAAATTTGGAAAAGTAACAAATATGTGGAAATTAAGCAACAAACTCCTAAATATTCATTAGATCAAAGAAGAAATCACATGAGAAGTTATAAAATATGTTGAGATGAAAACAAAAACACAACACACTAAAACTGGTGGGATGAAGTGGAAGCAGTGTTTGAAGGGAAATTTATAGCTATATATGCCTACTTTAAAAGAGATATCAAATCCATAACCTAACCATCCATCCTAAGGAAGCAGAAAAAGAGCAAATTAAACCCAAAGCAGACAGAAGGAAGGAAATAATAAAGATTACAGCAGAAATGAAACAGAAATTTTTTAAAAAATAAAGAAAAATCAATGAAACCAAAAATTGGTTCTTTGAAAACATCAACAAAATTGACAAACCTTCAGCTAGGTACTGACCAAAAAAAAAGACAAATTACAAGCATAACTTGTTTTATTAACCTTCGCAGTTACTGTGGTTTTTTAACAAACTGAAGGTTTGTAGTGACCCTGCACCAAGCAAGTCTATCAGCACCATTTTTTTAATAGCATTTACTCACTTTGTGTCTGTGTGTCACATTTTGGTAATTCTTACAACATTTCAAACGTTTTCATCATTATTACATTTGTTATGGTGATCAGTGATCAGTCATCTTTGATGCTACTATTGTAACTGTTTGGGGGCACCACAAACCACGCTCACATAAGATGGTGAACTTAATAAACATTGTGTGTTCTGACAGCTCCACGGACTGATTGTTCTCCCACCTCTCTCCCTCTTCTCAGGTCTCTCTATTCCCTAAGACACAACAATATTGAAATTAGGTCAATTAATAACCCTACAAGGGCCTCTAAGTGTTCAAGTGAGAGCGAGAGTAAATCGATGTGGCAAGCTTCATCGTTGTCTTGTTTTAAGAGTTGTCACAGTCACCCCAACCTTCAGCATCCACCACCCTGATCAGTCAGCAGTCGTCAACACGGAGGCAAGACCCTCCACCAGCAAAAAGATTACAACTTGATGAAGGCTCAGATGATGGTCAGCATTTTTTAATAATGGAGTTTTTTCAACTAAAGTATGGACACTGTTTTTAAGACATAATGCTGTTGCACACTTAATGGACTTCAGAATAGTGTAAACATAACTTTTATATGCACTGGGAAACCAAAAAGTTCATGTGACTCACTTTATTGTGGTGGTCTGGAACCAAACCTAAAATATCTCAAGGTGTATTACAATCATGAATGAAAAAGGTTTTAATACTGGCTTTATAATAGGAAATAAAAAATTATAAGGGAAGCGTACAATTGAATGGCAACAAATTAAGTAACCTAGAAGAAATGGACAAATTCCTAGGAAAAAAACCAAACTACCAGAACTGATTCAAGAAGACACAGGAAATCTTGAATAGATCGACAACAAGAGATTGAGTGAGTAATGAAAAAACTCCCCACAAGGAAAGCCAGGACCAGATGGCCTCTCTGGTGAAATCTACCTTTAAGCCAAACGTTTAAAGAATTGACACCAATCCTTCTCAAACACACGAAAATAAAACTACAGATAAATATCCCTTATGAATAACATCACAAAAATCCTTTCTATATCTTGTGTGTGTATTTTCAGAAGACATACCATCTAGATCCCTTTGTCCTCCTCAGGAACTGATTACTCTTCAGACCTGCCGCACAGCCACATTCCTTGCATCTCCCTGCACAATCATCGTTTTCTCCTGTACTAAATCCTGTTTCCTGGATCTCTCCTTTTTTTGATTTACCCAGTCATTCTGATAGAGCCCACGTACTCTAGTAACTTCCTGAGATACAGTACATTTGAAGTAAATATTCTAACAACCTCATGTTTCATATTTTTAGCCTACTCCCACATTTGACAGCTTGGGAAGGTACAGAATTAGTAGTTTGGAAATAACTTTCCTTCAGGATTCTGAGGCATTATTTCATTATTGATTGAAATAATATTATTAATATTAATAATAATCCAATGTTACTGATTCCTAATCTCTTTTATATGCTCCATAACCAAAAGCTTTTAGGCTCTTCCCTTTATTTCTGGTGTCTGAAATTCCATCATGATGTACTTTTATATGGTTCTTTTTTTTTTTCCAGTCACCATGCTGTGCATGCTATGAGTCCTTTTCACGCAGAAACTCAAGATTTTTGTTCAATTATTTTAAAATAATTGCTTCCATCCATTTCCTCCCATTCTGTAATTCTGATTTTTCACATGTTGAACTTGCCAAGAGTGATCCTCTATCTTCTCCTACTTTATATCTCTTTTGTCTTACTTTGTGGAAGATATTCTCAATTTTATCTTCTAACCTTCAACTAGAAATTTAACATCCTAAATTTCTAACTCTTCTATTAAGTATTCCATATTCTAAATGTCTAAGAAAGAGCTCGTCTTTTTTTCTGAGGACTGCTTTTTTATAGCATCCTTTCTTATTTCAAAGATACAATTATCCCCTTACTTGCAAAGATATCAGTAACTTTTTAAAGTTTTCTTTCAAAACTTAAATAGAAAGTTTTAAAACTTAATAGAAAGTTTCTATTTCCTTTTTCTCTTTCTTATTGTGCTTATCCTAAAATGTTTAATGATCCTTAATCTCATATTTTAAAATGAAGCACCTAAAAGTTGTCTAGTTGATGAACCTAGAGATTATCATACTAAGTGAAGTAAGTCAGAGAAGGACAAATACCATATGACATCACTTATATGGGGAATCTAAAATATGATATAAATGAACTTATTTACAAAATAGAAACAGTCCCATAAACACAGAAAACAAACTTATGGGTTGCGGCTGAGGGCAGGGGAGGGATAGACTGGGAGTTTGGGATTGGCAGAGGCAGGCTGCTGTGTACGGAATGGATAAACAACAGCGTCCTACCGTGTAGCATGGGGAACTATATCCAGTATCTTGTGATAAACTATAATGGAAAAGAATCTTTTTCTAAAAAGTTGCCTTGAAGTTCTGTGTTAATGGGTAGGTGTCAGTGTGAGATGATCAGCCTGATGATTTCCCTAGTGGACCCTTATCTATTATTATCTGTTGGTCTTTTTTCCTGACAATCAGTTTGCTACAGCAAGATGAATCTTCCAATCTCACATCTGGGGGTAGAAGCCTGATACCTAGTATTCTCAGAACTAGGAGGAGAAAAGAGACTGTGGATGATTCCCAGTTCAACATGTAAATTTCTACTCAATTCTCTGTTTTTGAGTATGACAGACACCCTTAACCTGAGCTTGCCTACTGTTCAAGAACAGAGATGTTCCCTTTGAATATCAGAGAAGAAACTTGGATAAAGTTTCTTGGCACCATGAGTGTTGTTAACTTGTTATTAACTCTTAAACAATTCTTTCAAGGTACCTGCAGCCACTAAATTCCTTAAGTAACCCAGGGTTCAACAGCATAATTCTAGACCATTCTAGGCCTTCCCCACTGAAAGTAGAAAGTTGAGTTTTCTTAGAGCTACGGAGCAGTTGCTTTCCAGCTTCCAAAGTTTTACTTCTGTGATCAAATTTCCAGTTTTCTTTGTCCTTGACAGCCTACGATTAAAAAAAAAATTACTATAATTCTAGTAGGGGTTTGATATCAAACAAAGTAAATGGTTATTTAATTCACCACGTTTAAAAAGATATTCATCTCCTCAGTTTTGATGTGTCATGTCTTCACTGTTGTTCCTTTTTAAATAGTATGAAATTTAGGCTCAAGTTCCAGTAGGATACAGAGTTTTAATCGTCCAAGTAGTTACAATCATTTTGGCTTTAACATCTAGTTCTTCTATACTGTAGTCAAAAAATACTGATATATATAATTCCCCTTATTAAAATTTCAAATTCTCAAGCCCAAGACATTAAAAAAAATTTTTTTAATTCACATAAATTGGAAAAAAATGTGTATTTCTTTATTGGGAACAAAGTTTGGCCTACACCTATTAAATAAAGCATATTGTTATTCAAATCTTTATAGCCTTAATTTTTGTTTACTTGATCTATTAAAATCTGAGAGTTAAAGTCTCCTGAAAAGACTGATGTTACCAATTTCTCTAAAGAAACTCTACTTCATATGTTTCAGTGCTTTGAGTTCATCACACAAAAGCTCAAGCTTAATATTGCTTAGTGGTCCTAATTTTTTATTAATTAAAAAATTCCTTTTTCTCATTCAAAGGTTTTGGCCTAGAAAAGTTTTAGCCTTTGCTTGATATGAATGAAACTTGCAAGTTTTAGTATCATTTTTGCCATTCCTTTATTTCAAACATTTGTTATTTTTACTTAGATAAAACTCTTATAAAACCACATATCAAGAATTAATTCAATTTGTAAAGGGGAGGAGAGTGGGAAAGAAATCAATTCCAATTAATTTAAGAAAAAGCTGTTAGAAGGGTACTGGGTAATCAAATTTGACAGGAAAGTTGGTGAATAAGGCTTGGAAAACGAGATAAACCAGGAGATGATTAGGCGAGCAACGTCACACCAAAGGACACCTACTTAGGAAGCCATTTGTATCACTGTTAATGGCAATGCCACCATTAAGACATTCAGTTTCACTGCATAAGACTTTTGTTTCCACCACAGCTGCTGATGGTTACCTCTATCTCCTCCTTTACTGTATGAGCTGTTTCAGTTGGATCAATATACATGGAATAGTCAATTTGGTTTCCTAGTTTTCAACCCGTTTAAACTGCTGCCTCTCCTTATTTATGTAGTGATTTTTCATGGCTTTTCAGTGTGCAGAGAGAGACCCATGGCAGCGAACACAGGTGAGGATAGGTCTATTTCCAGTAAGTTTGCAGCCACAAAAAAGTATAAATAGGGAACTATTTAAGAAAGAGGTTAGGGCAGGGCTTTCAGGCAAGCTTCCTACTCCCAAACCACCAGTTCATCCAATAATCAAGGAACAGTAGATTGTTCTGCAGTCATCTATTCTCACCCACTCTACCCACATAGAAACCCCAAATTTCAGAGATGTGGATGAAATCTCTTTTTCCCACCGATAGTAGGGGACAACCTATTCTCTTTTGCTTTAGCTGATTTGCCTCCACAGGTAACTTAGATGGAGTCAAATGTACCTCCCTATTTTACCATGGTGCCAGAAACCGCACTAACTTCTTTACTAACCAAAGTTAAGTCTATACTGTGAGAGTGGTTAAAATATAAACTTGTTGTAAGACTAACATACTATCTTAAAACTCCAAGACTCTATTAACTCCTAAACTCTGTTCTATTTACTAACTCTAAAAGGGCAGAAAAATACTTTTTAAATTATATTACTTTTATAATTTTTTCATATTTTTTAATTCCATTTTAAGAATAATGGTATTCATTGTAAGACAACAGTGTACATTCAGTTTAAGAACTCTTAAAGACGCCAGTAAAGACAAGCATATTACAACTTAAGCATCCCAGAGGGAACGACATTTTAGGGATCTCCCTCATAAAAGCAGTGTGCTCGCAACTGTCCCCAATTTTTAAAACAATATCTATTTTTTAAAAATTTAAACACTGGTAGTCCAGGTATTAACTTTTGTTATCTTTTGTTTGCATACCAACTCCCATACCAATTAGAATGTCTCTTAAACCGTGGCTTAAATGTACTATTATAACTCCAAACACAGCAATACAATTACAAGCTCTTCTTACTATTCATCTCAAAGTTTTTTAGTTGAAAGTACTAGGAATTCAGAAAATACCACTATAGCATAACTTTCTTGGGTTTTACTTAGTTTTCAAATCAAAGGTTTTTTAAAAAGCTTGTAAGTTTTTTTTTATAGGATGAGGCAAATGTACACTAATACCTCAATCGGTATTAATAACTTACTTGCAAACTGTGTCTCCAAGTAAGTTTATTTTCAATACCAGAAGATAATGAAATGGTTCCATTCTTATTTTAACTTTGCACTACAAACTTAGGAGCCACATTTTTCGCCTGTTTTATTTTAAAACTACCCGTTCTTATTCCTAATATACCCTCCCCGCCATTCACCAAGATGATAACCTCTAACTGACCTTACTCACTTCAATCGCTTCTCTAACCATGTTATATCTGGCTGCTGATCTTTCTCATTTTCCTTCATGTATTTCTGTTCAATGGCCTTTAGCAGAATTCCTTATTTCTAATCCAAACTTTTTTAGATTCCTCCAGCTCAGGTCACAACCTTATAAGCTTTATTTTTCATTACATTCATTTAAAATAGATGCTACTTCAAACAAGGAAAATGCTTGCATTCCACAAGATCCATCTCTGTGCTTTTTAACATACCCTCCCCCTAGCTGATACTCCCTACCCTCTCCACCAATCTTTACATAACACTTCTTCAAAATCTAGATTAAAAAGTATTTTTCCCAAGAATCTTTTCCAGTCTTACTGTATACTGTTCATATGATTTTTGTCTCAGTCCAGTAATTCAAATATTTCATTATGAAGCACTCTTTAAGTTGTATCTTAGATAATGACCTCTTTGGAGCAGGAACCACATCATTTGCTCTATGTATCTGCAGTCTTACCCTGGTGTGGTACTAAATGAATTGTGTATAATAATTAACCCAGTTAAAACAAGTGAAGGTTGGGAGAAATACAACCACGGAAACAAGGTTTTTCTGAATACAAAAAAATTAAATCTCCCAAAACCAAATTCAAATATAACATTCACTTTTTCAAAACAACACAAAATCATAGAACATACCCTTAAATATTTTTTTTTCCTACACACAGAAGTCAGGTCTTAAAGCTATAATAACATGCTAATTGTTTTGTTTGTAATGTTCTAACTCTAGCCCAAAAAAGCTATTATATAAAGTCTTAATATTTTATAGATAATATACAAACTTTTTCAATGTCTGATCAATTTTACTTTGGCCTTCTATACTTCACAAATACAAAACCTACATAATAAAAGTTCACAGATGAGGTTTTATTTCTTCAAGACAACAATTAAAATTCTTGGAGCAAGAGTATATTAAGCAAACTTGGTACAAATTCCAAAAAACAAAACTTCATATAAATACTTTCATTCATAAGCTCAAAAACATTCACAGTTCAAACATTAATTAGAAAGTATTTTCATGTCCACTTCTGCACAATTTACAAAACATATTCCTCAAAACTTGGCATACTAGAATGTGATGATACAGATTTTCATTGTTATGTACTTTTAACAACTTTATTATAAGCGATACATATTTCAGAAAAAAATCTTTCTCCCAAAAGAGAAAGATTGTTACACTACAATAAGGCTTCCAGTGCTCAATATTTATGAAAAACAATGCTGTAACCATTAATCCCATTTGGAAAAAAATGACTCAAGCGCTACAGGAAAAAAATCATGATCAATAATTCCATTGCAGATCCATTTACAAAGTGTCCTTCATGGATTTTAACCATTCAAACTTTTGTGCAACTGTCCTTAAGGTAGCATTCTCATTCTTTACACGTAAATGGCAAAATCTTTCTGGTTGAGACTGGATACTTACCTGTAAACAAAAGTGCACCAATTTATTCCTCCCCCTACAATCACAATCAGAAATACTCAAATACCTTATTAAGTAATCTGAAATGCCTGAAAGCTAACTTACATAATGCCTAGAAGCTACTAATAAAGAGGTTCCAAAAAGCAGCTATATAAGGAGGCAATCCAAGATCTCTTCTACCTACTTCTTGGCTATATGCCTAGAGAATACTGTAATGAAAGCAAGCCAGACAACTATGTTATCTACGGAAGCAATTCAAACCCCTGCACTCTAAACAAATTTTCTGGTCATTAAAACTAACCTCTAAAAAGTTACTGTTAATGAAAACTAAGAAATATCTCTCTGATGTTGGTATATATCACACTGGAAAAAACCAGCAGGGCCACAGTACCAACTACCTATCATCTGATTTACCCCCAAATTCATCCAACAATGCCAATGATAGAAAAGAAAGAGACAGATTCAGGCGTCATCTCTCACTACCCTTGGAAAGGGCAAATATGCCATAAGCAAGTTCAAAAATAAGCCAAACCTATTTAAGATGATGGAGATCAGAATATGCTTACTTCTTTGAGAAAGAATTAATAAGAAGGGGCACAAGGCACCTTTTTCAGTGAAGAAAATGTTATGTATCTTGATCTGGGTTGAAGTTACCTGGGTATATATATTTGTGGCATTTCACTGAGTTGTACTCATAAACGTTGTGCACTTCAATATATGTAAATTATATATAAATAAAACATTTAAAAACAAGTCACCAATAATGGTAAAATCTAAAAAGCTCTTCTCAATTCTCATCCTTTTTCATCATTCTCCATCATATTTCTAATCACAGAACACCAATATTCCCTAAACGCAACTCTTTCCCCTTATAAGACCCACAAGGCTTTGTTAGTATTCTGCCAGCATTTTTCTTATTCTGCCTCGTATTAATTCACTTAAATGTTAATTCAACATTCATCAAGTGCTCATGTGCAAGACATGGATTAGGCACCCTCCAGCATCCATCCAACACTCACACACACACACACACACGTAGAAACCAAATTCCCTAAGCTGGATTCAAGCCACACTATTATCTGGTTTCTAATAGTGTCTCCTTTTTTAATTCCCATCACTTCTTTATGGGAATGTTCTTCCCCAGCATAGTCTTTTCTCAACTATCCTTTAAGACTCGGTTCAATTTCTACTTTATCCTTTCTCCATACTTGTATGAACTTACTGTCTATATCTGCACTGTCCAATCCGTGATTAATGAGCAACTGAAGTCTGGCTAGTCTGAATTGAGATATGCTTTAAGTATGTAACACACACTGGATTTTGAAGACTTGGTGTGAAAAAAAAGAATGGCAAGTATCTCAATATGTACATGTTGAAATGATAATATTTTGGATATACCAGGTTAAATAAAATGAATTTAATATTAATTTTACTTATTTCTTTTTATTTCTTAATGTGGCTATGAAAATATTTAAATCACATTGTGGCTCAACATATTTCTACTCGGCAGTGCTGACCTATACAATGGACTTATAAATGTCCCACAAATTATCTTTTAATATATGGCCTCCACCCAATACCAGTGTAAGAAATTCAATATTAAGCTTTTCTCTTTTTATATATTAAAGATTACATTAAGAATTATTAATAATAACTAAACAGTTGATTTAAGTACCTATTTAATTTTAATATCAACTTTAAAGATTTTTAACAAGGAAGCTTAAGACATTTCAAAGCGTAAAAATATTTTAAAAGTTCTGTTTTCATATGGCTATAAACTGAAAATGTCACCTACATTTTACATATATCCATTTTGAGTTAAATGTCTCACCAGAAAGGATAGATAGTAGTATTAAACTCACAGAATTTCTAATCCCAGAGAGTGTTAGTTCTAATTAATACTTTTATTATTAAAATGAGTATTTTAATACTCTAAAATATTAGAGTATTTTTTCTAATTAATTATTTTTCATCTTAGTCACTGAGTAAAGAAATAAGCAGCTTCTATTTTGACCAATACCACTGTATCAATGTCCAGCAGCCAAGACAAAGAACCTTTATATGGTGGTATGAATAAACAATGTGGGCAATAAGACACCACTTGAAATAAGGGTATGCAGAAAAACGCTTCTATAATGTTATGTTTCATAAGGAGGAGACAAAACTTACAACTGTATAAGGTAAAAACGTAGATATACAGAAAGAAAGGCTAGGAAGGCAGAATAGAAAAGGTCTCATCTGTAGAATCAAGATATGCCTAGGGTGAAACTTGGCTGCTCTACTATTTACTATCTACATGACCCAAGTCTGAGTTTGTTTTCCTGCATATGAAATGGGAATATATACATATCACAGCATAATTATAAGGAATACATAGTAGATGCTTAATTAATGTCAGCCTCATCTCCCTTTCCTTTAATACTAATGATTATATAATGGTGACAAGATTATCGGTGACTTCACCCCACTTCCTTTTCCAAACCATTGAAAATATTTTTTCAACAAATATTAAACTTCTAATATTTCATACTCACACCCCCTCCTCATGTGAACTTAAAAGTACTTTTACTAACTGCCTTTTACAGTTTCTTTTAAAGTTTAAAATTTGTGTTTGTGGTGGGGAAGGTAGGTGGTACAAGAAAAACTTAAAGTGGGAAATAAGTTTAAGACTATACCAGCACAGATATATACAAAACAAAGAGAAGTGTAGAGAGGAAAACAGCAGAAGGAAATGCTGTTTGAGGAAATTCCCCTGACTCAGACTAAGCAATGAAAAGGTAACATTCTTCTCCTCAATCTAGCTTTTGCTGAAGCCACTCCTCACTCTCATCTGGGGTTTCTGTGTACTTTATATACAAATACACATAGCCACTCACCTTCTTCTCTCTACTAATGGTCACCACCATCCTCATGGTCAAAAATTTAAAGGGGAGTGAAGAAATTGAGGATGTTGTAACAAAGCAAACCAACCCACTGGTTGGGAAAGCCCTTCACTCAAATGCACTCACTCCCAAATGCATTATTTTCATCATCATCATTAGCTGACAGCCATAAAAGAGAATGTGTTCCCGAAATATTGACCCTGGTTATAGCTTTAGCTGCTCGTACTGGAGATGCCACACTCTGATGACTGTCTCTTACTTCCTTTGTAGGTATGGGCCTCAGAATGGAATGTTAGAGAAAAAGTATACAACTTCAGATCACTCACAGGTGAAAATTTCACGTTACTGTAGGAAACACAATTAAACAATGATGGTAATAATAATAACTATTATTCTAACAGCTAACATTTACTCAGCATTCATTACATATCAGAAAGCTAAGGACTTTACTACATGAACTATGTAATATAAACCTACACCTCTGTGAAGATTTCTTATTGCTAAATCTACTTGCCTAGTGCTCACACAGCTAGATCTTAACCCCACCAGTTTTACTTCAAGGCTTACACTTTTTAAACCTTATCCTCCCATCCTGCACAAACTATTCAACAATAATTAGGAACCATCCCCACCCCCCAGTAATTGGTGTTTTGAAAATACCAGTTATGTTTGACATCTTCCACAAGAAACTGATGAAAAGATATTATGCTTTCAAGTAAAAGGATAAATACTCTGGAAGAAAGGATAAAAATGTTCATCTTTCATAAATATTAGATAAATAACTGATATAACACAGGTAAATATGGTTTGTAAACTGTACTTTAATCCCAACACTTTATTAGGTGCTTTTTAATTTGAAATTATACTTTTGACTCACAACATATTTAGTTCCCTGACTTTGTACAAAGTCTTTTAAAAGCTGTATTTCCCATAGATACAGAGAACAAACGGGGTGGTTGCCAGAATGGGGAGGGGCACGGGCAAAATAGGTGAAGGGAAAATTAAGAGGTACAGACTTCCAATTTTAAAATAAGTAAGTCATGGGGAGGTAATATAATATACAGCATAAGAAATATGGTCAATAGTATTATAATAACTTTGTATGGGGTCTGATGGTTACTAGACTTATCCTGGTGATCATTCCATATGTATTTAAATGTTGATCACTAAGTTGTACACCTGAAACTAATATTGTACATCAACTATATTTCAATTAAACAAAATAAATAAAGCTGTATTTTCAATTTCAATGAATGATATACATACTAAAAAGCTTAATACCTAAAACATTGTGTTTATCACTCTAACCAACTTCACTTCTATCACAGTTTAGACTAATAGAATCATATTTCAAGGAACAAATCACTCATCCATACTTTACACAAAGTTACCTACAAAATCACAGTTCCAAGAATCCCAAATGAAATGGGAAGGCTACAGCTTACAGACAGAAGAGAAGAAGGGCAAACGTTAGTAGAGGGAGAGTGCAAGGGAAATCTCTTAGAAACGCTAATCTTAATACAGTCTCGCTTTCCCTCATCCAAGAGAAGTATGCACTGCTGTTGGTGCTACCCTAGCATTTTTCTCCTCTTCCTCCTCTTGAAATCCTCGACTTTTCTCCTCCTGGAAAGTTTATCTGACAGGACTGCTAACATCTCTCAGCAGTCAAAGGATCTTTTATCTTGAATTTAAAGGAACAAAAACATACTAACTCCTCCTAATCACATAAGAGTTCCCAGTAAATTCAGAGAGGATAGTAACTTCACAGTTCAGCTTCAGCAGATCTAAGAAAAAATTAAACAGTACAGCAACTGAGGCCCTAGAGAGGAGAATACACCTTTTTCATGGAGACTCCAGCTATCTGAAGAAAGACCACGAATTGAACTTGGTGTTCTACCTTCTAGGTCTCAAGTGATCTTTATGTTTGGTGTTTGGTTTGGTTTGGTTTGGTTTGAAGAGGGGAAAGAAGAGAAATACTTTAGCCAACCAGCAGGGTGAGCTAGTGCTAGAATCAGTTTGATTATTCTCAGTTTTCTAAAAATTCAATGACATAAATGGGTTGCACTATTAAAAGCAGCTATTCCCTCCTAATAAACCTGAATTAAAAGACACCACTTCTAGAACTGCTTCAGTCAGTGCTACACAATTCTGTTCAATATTTACAGATTCTCCATCTACAAAGCAGACATTCTCTATACCAGATGGATTAATAACAAATAAATGTAAAAAAATTAGAGCTTATTTGAATATCTATCCAAAATATTATAGTATCCATCCTTTATTCTCATGTTTTATTTTACAGACTATCAATTTAAAAATTTTTTAAACATTAAAAAAGAACTGCTAAAACTAGCGTTCTTTAAAAATTAGGGCTGGATAATTCAACATTCCAATTTCTGCATTCGCTGCAAGCTATAGTTGCCTCAATATATGTCTGAAAAAGCAGTCATGAGAAAAGCATTCCCACAAGAGTAAGATCCCCTGCTTTCCTTTAGAATCACATTCTGAGAAGAGTCTAAATAAGTAACCCTAAACACTAGTAATATATTTGGGGTGAGAGAAAGATGAACCTGATCTTTTCTACCAACCAATTTCTTTAAATTTTTTAAATTGCAGGTAACCCCACCACTTCAAGTAACTGTCCTGGAGTCTTTCTTTTCTCCTCCTGTTACCTGTTAGTCTCAATTCAACCACAACAAACTTCTCCCTCTTTTATAACTTGAATGACAAATTAAACCTGCAAAAAGTTTAAGGTCTGCAGGTGACAGACTCACTTCATAATTATTGATACAGAGAATCCGGGAGTAATCCTAATTATCACAAAACCAAAGTATAATTAAATCCACTCACATAGTGTTGAAAATTAAGAAATATATCAACTTTCCTAGAAAAATCAATAATTTAAGTGCACCTTAAAAGACCCATAAAAACTTTAAAACCTAAAGACAATTTACCTGTTTTTTTTAAACGTGATATCTAAAGAAGTTAAAGATAACTGTGGGATCCCATCATAAGTGATTTTACTACTTGTTGAATTTCCTAACAGATGTTACAGATTTACTACTCAGCAGTAGTACTAGTTAGTCTTAACAAGTTGTTTTTAACAGGAGGCAAAGTGGTATGTCCATTTTTCCAACTAAAACACTATTACAAAATGAAATGCACTAGCATCACTGTTTCAAGCCTCTATCTCATTTCTTATCTAATAACTACTAGCAATGGCAATTACTTCAAACTTTCCTAGAAGTTTATCAAGCTACCTGTTTTGGTTTTTCAAATTTCTGAGTCGATTGATTTGAAAACCTCAGAATTCAAAAGCAACATTGCTTTGAAATGATCTGAAATGTCTGTATTTTGTAACTGATTTTGTTTCACTTTGGAAGTCACTTTAAAAACTAAGTTACCATATCAAGTTAAATAAAAGTTGTAAATTATTGTCACAGAATTTCTCATTAATATAATAGTATCTGAATAACAAGTACTCTCAAGCATACTCCCTTGTTTTGTTTTATAACCATTATTAGTTGCAGATGGTCACCTCCTTATCCCAGCAATGTGACCAATGAAAAGACTAATGGGGTATAAGTTGAGAGACAATTTTCCATCATGCCATTAACTTAATCATCTCTGGCCCTCAATATACTGAAAAAGAGAGAGTAATACTAGTTGTTCTCTAAGATTCCTTCTACACTAAAACTGTATGATTCAATAATAATTTTGCTGATATTAATATATCTCCTATTTGTTAATACAAGAGTGTTCTCTATTAGAAGGAGAAAACCTAAAAGGGGGGAAACATAAATCTGGGTTAAAAAAAAAAAAAAAACAAGGAAAATCAAAGTTTTAAGTAATGTTGAAAAGTTCAAATTCGATGTGAACAGAGATCTAAAGCTAGTTATATAAAAGTGCTTAAATATCCCTTCAATCAAGTAATTTAATTTGTTAACGTGACCTGGCCAAAACATTAGTTGTTTCCCAATTTTGTACTTCAAATGTTACAAATATACCAAGTATGATGTAGATGTAAGTGCAGTATAAGTTTAAATTGTTAGAAATTCTAAAACTTACACCACCATGATTTTAACAGCACTATACATATCACTGCATTCATACTAGTCAAGCCTTCATGTTTCACCTATTAAAATGTCTAAACTGTAACTTCTTTATAATTTTTTCTTACAAAAACCTATCGATGTAATATTGCTGCCATCTAGTTCCCTGGATACTTACACATATGACTGAAGGCAAACAGCAGGTTTCCTTTCTTTGAGCAATTTGAGTTGTCTATTTTTTGAAATGCTCTTTTTCTTGTGGGACCAAAACTATGTAACTAAACTACTGCAGAGAGGCAACATATTATTAAGGCAAATCTAATCTATCATCCAGATGCAACAAGCCTGGCATTAGTTAGGACCGGCCAGAATAGATGATGGTGTTTTGGTTATTTCTGTTGAAGTTATTAACTTGTATACAAAACAGGACCATCATTCAGGCTCTCAATTGTGTTTCTCTCCTCGTTGAGTACTTCTTAATGACCACACAAAATACGAAGTCTAAACATAAAAGTTTTATAACAACTAAATTTATGTCAATATTACTTAAAACAGTTCAAAAAAGTTTTCCACTAATGTTGCTAAACCATGGATGGATCCCAACACGAGAGTCGTCTGTGGAAGTCTCGTAACAAGAAACCGTTAGTTCCACCACCTAAGTTTCCAATCACTGAGAAGGGTCTGGGACAACTCATCTTCAGGTTCACGGGAGGAGTGGAGCACACCTGCTTTCCTCTGGCAGAGATTAAGCTCCCAGGGACACAAAGGCCAGGGAATCAGACCTGGAGAAGCAAAAAGCTTTAGCTGGACACCCACCAAGCCCCTGGCAACCCAAACACTTTGAGCGATTTACCTCTTGCTGTTACTTCCCAGGCACCTATCGGCATAAGATCTTGCAAAACAGGGGGAGGGGAGGGCTCTGCGGTCCTGGTCCCACGTTAGGGGAGGGGTGTGTACAGTTAACGCCAGAGCCTACGCTTCTGGCCGAGGCAGAGCAGCCCCAAAGAGAGGGGTTGGTGACTGCTCTCGGACCGCCCCGTTACTCAGTGCATTGCAATGGCGACCGCAAGGCTCCCCAAGCCGCCTGATCTCGGCCCCTTCCCCCTACTGCTCACTGGCTGCTCAGCTTCATGTGACTAAACAAAACCCCCAAGTCTAGTGCCCAGCTCAGCCCCTTTGTGTCCGCTACCGGATCCTCCGACGCCGCCGTGGAAAAGTCCCCCCCCCACTCCCCACCTCCGCCGAGTCCCGCCCCGCGGCGGCGGCCGCCGCTCACCTCAGGCACCGCCGCCCCCCGCGGCCGCCGCGGCCGCCGCCTCCCTGAACCCGGATCCCGGGCTCCTTGTGTAGCACCAACTCCGCCTCCTCGGCCGCCGCCGCCATCTTAGCCTGTGCGGCAAAATGCGTCCTTTTGGATGGTTGGGACCCAGCCTAGGGCGTAGCTCCCCGGGCCCCAGCGCCGAAGGCCGGGTCCCCCAAGTTCCTCCGCCACCCTCAGTCCCGCCGCCGCCACAACCCAGAGGCCCGAAACCCACACGGGTCCCGGCGAATCCGACCAAATAACCACTGAAACTCACAGTTTGGTGCCGTGTGCGTCAAACCGGGGCGACGTTGGGAGCGCGCGGCGTCCCCGCGTCACACGCCGCTCTGTACGCTACTCGGCTCCAACGGCCCCCCTCCGCTCCCCGCTTTTCGCCTTCGGCCCCGGTTCCCACGGCGCAGGCGCGCTGCTTTCCCGCCTCTTACCGAGCTGCGGGCCGCGGGGGCGGCCAGCGAGGAGCTCTCCGGCGGCTTCGCGCTGGTGGAGCGCCTGGGCCAATTACACCAACGGGTGCAGCAGAAACAGTGCACCACTGTTCTCGGGTGCCAGAAACCCAACAAGGTCACCTCCCCCAGCGCTGACCTAATCACTCTCAAGGAGGTTCCCGCCCCAAAGTAGGCACGCTCCAAATATGGTGGTGCCCAAACTCTGCAAGACCCAAACACTTAGGCAAGCCTAGGCCCTTTAAGGTGGAACAGACCCATATTTGATTTCCACAATCACGAGAGGGCCACAGTTCCTTTTCTTTCTACTGTTGAGGAAAGCAGCTAAAGGACTCGAGATTGCCGGTCACAACTGTAGAGTAATGGCAGAAGAAGGTTTCTGGATCTTAAGGGGACCAATTGTTGGGAGATGCTTGATGGGCAAGCAGAGCATCAAGTGTAGCATCTCAGTTAACGGAAAAGCCTACTCTAAAAGGGGCCCTGGGTTTGATCCAATTTGATTCTGTGAACATACTTTCTCCCTGCATTACTGAATGTGTTGTGGGTCTCCGAATTAAAGTTATATAAGAAGCACCCTATATGCTGGTTATCCTTCAAAGAATTAGTAGGTCCCGAGAGAGTTCTAGAAAACTTTTTAAACAAGTATCCACCTCAGAGTCTGAGGACAGAGTTTCACAGACCACACTTTGAGAAACATCTCGTTGCTTTTGAACTGAGCAAACATAGAAGTTGCTAACATGTTTGACATGAATCAAAATTTCCTGAGGAATCTACTAGTCCTGCCTTAATAAGTTCTTTGGCTGTTCTGAATCTCTGGGTTCTCATTTAAAAAAGAAAAAAAATTTTCATTTGTTAGTTTAGCAGCTATCGTAAAACTCTGCTTTTCCAAACCCTCAAGATGTCATTGGCATTCAGAGGAATACACTGTAATTGCACGTATTTGACAAGAATGAGAAACATTCCCTTTACTATAGGATGGTGACTTCATCATCATTATCAGCAAACATAGATTCCAAACGACAGGTATTTATACTTGCTGAATTAGTTAATAATAATAGCTAACACTTTTGAGTGCTTACTATTTACCAAGCATTGTTCTAACTCATTCAATTTCATTAAAACCTAAAACCTAATGAGGCAAAGAGAGGTTAGGTAATTTTCTCAACGTCACACAGCTCTTTGGACTCTTTCAAAATACAAAATTTTCTTCTTCATTTACACAAATGGGTAAACAATCAAATGTATATAAATTTTCAGCCAATTTTGGGGAGTTGTCTTTTGGGTTATTCCATCTGTAGAATCCATTAAAATTGGACATTCTCAGTTTACTATTGGACTTACAATAAATAAAATTATAATGTACTATGTAAATTCTTATAACATCACTACAAAAGCAGTTACCAACAAAAACAAAAACTCTGTTGTGAATGTACACCACTGACTGACTGATGTGCATCAGATCACACCACCAGCAAATAGAACTCAGCCATGATCAGGAACTTGTCTCACTAATGAAACTGTTTGTTTATACAAGAATTAAGCAACTAAACTGTAATACTATAGAAATAGTAGTATAAGTAATGGTAATAATTGTAATAGTAAAAGTAGTAATGGTTGATGAAATTCTTTATAAACAAAACAGATGTCAAAAAAACCTTCTATGAGTGGGAGAAACCTTGAAAAGGGCAGAAATCTTGAATAAGTTAATGCGAAAAAAAATGCAGGCAACTAGAAAAATCTAAAGACAAATTATGTGGCTCAAAGCCAAAATATTTAAAGACATTAAAAGGAAAATGCAGTTGAGAATGAAAATCAAGATCTGGAAAACAGTTTGACCTCTGGAGAAAATTCACAAAGCACATCTACTCACTGTAATAAAAGAATGCTCTGACCTGGGGAAGAATCTTTGAAAACAAAAAGGAAAGAAAGGAAAAGCCTGACTGGCTATTGTTAAAGTGTTAAAACTTGACATTATTAGCACAATATATGAATCTATTAGTTATTCCAGTGAATGGGATTACCCAATAAAAGATACAAAGTAAGCTGTGGTCTCAAATGACCTAATCAAAAAGAAAATGCAAAATCGTGTTGGATAAAAATGGTTAATTCTCCACATTCCAATACTCCTGAATTGCAGGCAAAAAGAAGAAAAAGAAACATTGATTAATCTACTATCCTAGTTACAGCAGAAATTAACACAGCATTATAAATCAACTATACTTCAATTAAAATAAAAATCGGGCTTCCCTGGTGGCGCAGTGGTTGAGACTCTGCCTGCCAATGAAGGGGACACAGGTTCGAGCCCTGGTCTGGGAAGATCCCACATGCCGCGGAGCAACTGGGCCCGTGAGCCACAACTACTGAGCCTGCGCGTCTGGAGCCTGTGCTCCGCAACAAGAGAGGCCACGATAGTGAGAGGCCTGCGATAGTGAGAGGCCCGCGCACCGCGATGAAGAGTGGCCCCCGCTCTCCGCAACTAGAGAAAGCCCTCGCACAGAAACGAAGACCCAACACAGCTAAAAATAAATAAATAAAATTAAAAATAATAATAATAATAAAAAAAAATAAAAATAAAAATAAAAATCTACTATCCTAGTAATAAAGTCAAGTCCAAGTTTGGATTTATCTTAGGGCCTCACTCGAAGAGGACCCACCTCTGAGTAGCAAAATTGTAAGACAGTCTCATTTGTGGAATTTCAAATATTATGACGTGTGTTAATTGGGGTGGAGGTCAGAGGATGTTTGGCATAGAGAGAGGTGAAGAGAGTAAACAGAGATCAAACCTTATATTTATTTTTGTCTCACAGTAACACTAGCACAGAGACTTTTGCATGGAAAGTATGCAATAAATAATTTTGTTCAATTCAACCAACATTCACCAATTGCCTATACCATGCAAGGCACTGTACTAGGCACTGTCAGTGAAAAAAGAAAAAAGAATAAGACAGTTCCTTGCACATATTCAATAAATATTAGTTGAGTAGATGAGGAGCTTTTATAGTCCAATAAAAGAACTAGACAAAAGCATATAATCAACTCTCAATTTACCAGGGAATGGAGGAGATGAGGAAATAATAAAGATTTCAAAATCATTGAAACAAAATTTCATAAAACATGATACAAAATAAGTTTCATATACACATATTTAGTAAAAATTATATCTAATATTTAGGAACACATTTACTACTCTAACTCATCAGCATGTCTGAAGTAGACCATGAGTGTGGACTTGTTCACAGAACATATGTAAAGAAAGAAAACGGTGAGCTAGGGAAACAGATAAAAAAAAATTATTTAAGGAATGAGTAGAGCAAGCCAAGAAAATAAAAAAATGGAGGGACAGAGGGATATGAGGAGATTTAGGCAAGAGTGCAGCCTCACAGAAGCCAAAGAAGTATTGGGAACAGCTTAACTACTATGACAAATAACTTCAAATATCAATGGCTTAACACAGTAAAATTTCACTTCTTATTCACATCACACTCCACTGAAGTTAGTGGGAAAGGGAGGGGAAGCCTCAAAGCAGTTACTCAAGTACCTAGGGTCCTTCTGTCACCTGGCTTTGCCATCCCCTAAGGTCTTAGTGTCTTCTACTGGATCCCCTGGAAAGAGAGACAGCACACATGGAGAATCGTGAGTGCAGTAAGTTGAAGTGGCCAAGCCCAGAAGTGGCACACATCACTTCTCACTTTCTATTAGTCAGCATCTAGTCACGTGGCTCCACTTAACTGCAGGCAAAGGCTGGGAAATGTAGTTGGGCTGTAGGCCCTGGGGGAAAAGGAAATGGGACTGGTGAGCACAAAGCAGGATCTCTGCACATCCTGAGTTAATGCAGCAGAGAGGTTATATAAGTAAGTGGAGTGCACTGGGTGTGCAAGATCATTGGTGACCTTGGTAAGAGCAAGGTCAGAGGAGTGGCTCAGCCCACTGCAGTGAGTTCAGGAAAAAATGAAAAGAAAAGAAGGGGAAATAAAAACAGTCTGAGCAACTGTGGAAACCTGACAAGATCAATTGACTAGACTTATAAGGCTGAGAGACTAATCTCCCACTATAGGTAGATGCCACTGCTTAGGGATTCTTGGCAACTAACTAGCCAGCCTTCTCCTGGTTAGAAGAAAGCCCTCTCTAGGCCTTCATCAAACTTTCACCCACATTAAACTTGAGAAATGTCTTTATTGTTTATTTTTTCTAGAGTGAAAGATTCCAGATGTTCCAGAATATTTGCTTGAGATCCATCCAAGGAAAAAAGGCATCTGTAATTTCAGCCATCCCATGTGTTTTACTAAAGAAAATGAACATAAAATAGTAAGCCAAAATATTGCATTATATGTATTGATTTCCTTTGTAATCAATAACTGGGAGATGTAATTGTACAAATGTGTTCCTTTAGCCACATGGCAATGATTAGAAATTGAACTTTGATATTTCTAGTTTAATTGTAAATGAAATTAAATGTCTTCAAAATGAACACTAAAATCTCTATCATGTATCATTTACTTAAATTTTCTAAATATGTTGTAAGAAGGGAAAGAATGGTGGTTGCAACCTGTAAGAAATAGATTTAGGAAACATTTAGTTCAAAATAGAAATACAGGTCTAAAAATATAACATGATAGTATCATCTTTATTTTTCTTATCCATTTCTCTTTTTATTGCAAGGTATTAAAATCTCTCTTACAAATTCTCATTCAGATTCGTTCCTGAGTGCCATACTTCACCCTCAACATAGAATGGCTGTAGTCTCCAGGCATACCTGAAAGATGCCCTGAAAAGTAGAGCCATCCTCTCTTCTAATATTCATGTGGTACCTACAATATTCCAAGCATTATACTGGGCCCTGTGGAAGATGTGAATATAAATAGAACACACTCAGCTCTCAAATATTTTATGGTTGAATAGATCAAAAGTCACATGCTCAAAGTGCTATTTGTATTTTAAAGTTGACAAAGAAAGAGGTCGGTTTATTGTTCAACTAGTGCCTCACGTGGTGATAACACTGTGGAGTCATTTCCTCTAGAGTTTAGCACTTAGCTTTGCAGGTTGAGAATCAGACTAGAATTGATCAGGCTCAGATGCATGAAACACATAAAAGACTAATGTATAAATCACATGGTGATATATTAATTTACAGTAAAAGTTGTGACTGCCAAGCATAATGGAATACTCAGGCAGATTGGTCAACATATTCTTTCCCCTGTAGAGAAGGGTTCCAGGAACACCAAATTACTTGTTCAATGAGCATGGAATTATATGAAAATGATCTTAACAGATGGTGTTATGAAACTTTGATAGCAAACTGTACTCTGCCATGAAGATGTACCTGTCAAGGGAACTTGAACCATTAGTTTGCTCTCACAGGGAAATAACTGGTATTTTCCTTAAAGATATATAGCAATATATTAGAAGCATAAAAATATGAAGCATTTTATAATCTATATTTCATCAATTCTGTAACACTTTTTTTTAAATTTATTTATTTTATTTTTGGCTGTGTTGGGTCTTCGTTGCTGTATGCGGGCTTTTCTCTAGTTGTGGTGAGCGGGGGCTACTCTTTGTTGCGGTGCGCAGGCTTCTCATTGCGGTGGCTTCTCTTGTTGTGGAGCATGGGCTCTAGGCGCGAGGGCTTCAGTAGTTGCGGCATGCGGGTTCAGTAGTTGTGGCACACGGGCTTAGTTGCTCTGCGGCATGTGGGATCTTCCCAGACCAGGGCTTGAACCCGTGTCGCCTGCATTGGCAGGCGGATTCTTAACCACTGCGCCACCAGGGAAGCCCCTGTAACACTTTTTTTAAAATTATTGTAACATCTCTGAAATCAAGGTGTGTTTTAAAAATTATAGTTTGTAACTGGCATTTTTTTCTTGCTTAGGGGTACATGTAATAATGGCATACCTTTCAATGAGTGATATCTTAGAATAACTGCCTGACACTTTTTAGAAATTCCCCTAACTCTGTTTTGGTAAATCGACTTTCACAAACTTAGTTGTTGCCCCAGTATATCATAGCTCACAGTCCAAGTTCAAAAACTATGTCAAAGTTTAGTCTCCTCAGTTCATACTCTGATCAGGCTGAAGTTCCCAAGGGATACAGAACATTGGAGGATAGTTCATACACAAGTGCATTCTTTCCTCCTAAAGTAACCTGGAAGTAACCTTCACTGGGCTTGTCACCACTTTTTACTGCAGGACCCTTAAGACCCCTGCAAAGTTCCTTGAAAGAGTCTCATGTATACTCAGAAACAGGTCCTACCAGCTACCTCAATACTCCTCTGATATGGCAAAGTATCTTCAGCAGCTACTGGTAAGCCTTCTGCTGGAAATGACTGCCTTCCGTATGGCACCACCATTTTTTGCCAGGCACCTCCATAGTCATAGCTGATAATGCGCATCTGGAATACACATTGGTTGGTACTAAGGCAGTACTGAGGGCCCTAGTCTAAGCTTTTATTTTTATGGACTACTTTTTAAATATTTCCCTGTTGTATGTCAGGCCCTTTACTAGTCACTGCAGAGACTGTAGTGAAAAATCCATGGTCACTATGTACACTTGTGGAGTTTGTGCTCTGCACAAAGACTCTCAGCCAAGCAGGTACGTAGAGGCTAAAATCCAGACTGTTCTCTACTCACCAAATCATGCCCCTTAGTGCAGGGCTAAATTTTTCTTCAGGAAAGGACGCCATTTTCTTCCCACAAAATGCCTTTTCTTGTGAAGCAGTTCTTGTATTTGTGGGCCTGCATCAGCCTAAGTCTAATTCTTCTGCACAGAGTATCACCTTTTTCAATCTCTCTGCCCAGAGAGGGTCTTTCTGGGATTCCTCCTTCCTACTTCACACAAAGGGCATTTATAGGCTACTGTGTCCTAAATATTAAGTCCCTGCCCTCAAGGAGCTTACAGTCTAATGGAGGGAGATAAAGAAAGAAAAAGACCATTGTTATATGTGTGATAAGCGTTCGATAGGAGTAAGTACGAGGAGGGCCTTGGAAACACGGAGGAGGAGGACCTGAGTTAGTCTGGGGGACCAAGGAAGGCTTCCTGGAGAAGGCTTTCTCTGCCTAGGGCCATCTTCCTACTCTATCTGGGCTACATTCTTCAAGTTTCAGTTAAGTATCCCTCAGACAGGCTTTCCCCCGCCCCCTTACCTCACACTCACATCTAGTACACATGTTTTCCCTTTGTTTTACTGGTCTTATGTGTATAGTAAAACCCACTACGACTGAACAAATCGGGCCCAAAAATTCAGTTTCATAAATTACAAGGTCATATTATGAGGTTTACGAAATGACTGGAGTAAGCCTACATAGTTTGCTTGCTAGAGTTCCAGGGGTCTGGCTGTGTAATCAGAATCTATCCTGGTCTCCTGGTTAGAGCTTGGAGCAATCTGCTAGTACGTGACTGTTCCAGCTTAAACATGCTGGGAATGATTCTAGGTCCTATGACTAGCTGGGAATTCCAGGATCATATCACAAATTCCAGTTACTTGGTATCCATTTCATCTGCCTAATCCAAGAAGATTGAGTTGGGAGAATAATGCAGAATTATTCTGGGAATGCAGAATCCCACTTCTTCCATTTCACCTTGCCTCTCTCCATCCCAAGTCAAGAACTTTAGCCCACTGCATTGGAAAATGGGGACTGGGCAGAGGACAGGATTAATGGCTGGAATCATTATAGTCGGTTTTGCATTATCAGGAATATGATTTTCCTATATGTTATTTTCTACATCATTGTAGATTTGGATTTAACTATAATTACTTGCTTAATGTCCACCTCCTCTTCTAGACTATATAGAACATGAGGGTGTATTAGATGTTCATATTATATTCCTTACTCATAATACAGTTCTTAAGTCATAGTAGTTGCTTAATAAATATTTATTGAACTGAATTGATGTTATATCTAAACTGGGATCTAAAAACTTATAAAAGCTAGCTGGGGGGAAGGAACTGAGGGAAAGTATCCTATGCAGAGGGAGCAACATGAAAAAAGCCTAAGAAGAGCAAGAGTGTGTGGCATGTTTGGAGAATTGTAAGTAATTCATATGGCAAGCATATAGCACACGAGTGGAGAGTGGAGAGTAGTATGTATTGAAAATGGAAGGGGAAGCAGTAGTTGGATCTCAAAGGACAAGAACTTGGATTTTATCCTAAAGACAATGGGAAACCATTGATGGATTTTTTCGAAAGAAATTATATGATCAGATTTGCATTTTAGAAAGGTCTACAGTGTGAGAAATTTACTGAAGGGAGTAAAACTGGAAGCAGAGAGAGACTGGAATGTTTTGAGGATAGACCCTGATGCCTGCATAAGCACGGCATATGTTAAAGAAAACTGCCCTGCTCTCAGCCCACATGAAGAGGTGGTCCTTAGCAGCCCTGCTTTGTACTTTGCAAGCCTCCTCCCACTAACACTCAGCTGCAGCTGACTGGATCATGGATGGGAACCTGATCCAAAGAAAACCAGTTCGTAGGCTGGCAAGTGGTCTATGACATAACTGTCATGGAAAATAGTACTCAAGACACTGTGGCATTATAATAGACAAATAGATCAATGGAAGAGAATAGAGGGTCCAAGGTATAGACCCACAAATGCATGGTCAATTAATTTTTGGCCAAGCTGAAAAGGTAATTCAGTGGAGAAAGAGTAGTCTTTTCAACAAATGATACTGGAAAAATTGATTATCCATATGCAAAAAAATCAAACTTTGATCCATATATAAAAATTAACGCAAGATGAATCATAGAAATAATATAGGATATAATCTGAAAAACTTTTAGGAGAAGAACTTTGTGAGCTAGTGTTGGGCAAAGTTTTCTGGAATATGACACCAAAATCATGACTCATGAAAGAAAAATTTGATAAAATGGACTTCATCAAAGTTAAAAATTTTTTCACTCTTCAAAAGACTCTGTTAAGACAATGAAAAGACAACCCACAGATGGGAGAAATTACCTGAAAATCATGTAATTGATAAAGAACTTATATCCATATAAAGAATTCTCAAAACTCAATAATTAAACAAATAACCTGGTGAAAACTGGGCAAAATAGTTAACAAGTATTTCACCAAAGAAGATATACTGATGTCAAATAAGCACAGAAAAATGCTCATTAACCATCAGGGAAATGCAAATTAAAACCACAGTGAGCTATCACTGCACACCTGTGAGAATGGCTAAAATTAGCAAGACTGACCACGCCAAGTATTCGGCAGGTTGTATAGCAACTGAACTCTACTACACTGTTTGTGGAAATGTAAAATGGTACAACAACCTTGGAAAAAAACTTGGTGGTTTATTTAAAATGTTAAAAAATATGATTTATCCCTTTCGCTTCTGGGTATTTACCCAAGATAAAAGAAATACACATCCACACAAAGACTTGTACAAGAATGTTCATAGCAGCTTTATTTATAACAGCCTAAAACTGGAAACAATCCAAATGCCCATCAGTAGATGAATATATAAGGCCAGCCCACAAAAGGAATACTTACTGTATGATTCTCTTTATATGAAACTCTAGAAAATGCAAATTAACCTACAGTGGCCCCCCCCCCCAAAAAAAAACAGATCAGTGGTTGCCTATTATGGAGTAGGAAGAAGAGACAGGAGTGAGGGTAAGGGATTACAGAGGGGCACAAAGATATGTTTGGGGGTGAAGATATGTTCATTATCTTGATTGTAATGGTATCTTCTGAGGTATAGCTATATGTAAAAATTCATCAAACTGTACACTTTAAATATACACTGTTTATTTCAATGAAAGAGTTTCAATAAAAAGCTTCAATAAAACTTTTAAAATTTTTTAAAAGAGAGCGATAATGGAAAGAGTGAGCTCCTTGAAGGGGTAGAATAGTAGGGTACTAAGATTAGACTTGGACAAGGAGAGGTAACACTTCTATTTGACATGTTTCTACACGGGTGTCAGGCAGATGAGATTATTTCTTTTGCTTAGGTGCTGCCTGTTTTCTCCATAAAATTGGCAGCAGTCTTTCTTTCTGCACAAAGTGATCTGAAGGAGGTAGGCAGAAGGCTTGTGGATAGTGGAGCAACTTTGAAACAGCTGCTGCAGAGAGTGGGTCAGCCCCGACCCTTCGCATTTGGGCAGCATTGGGGTTTCTCTTGATATTGGAAACCAAGAATCTATAGTGACACCACTTCCGTATCATTATGTAATTTTCTCTAGCACAAATCAGCAGTACAAATGGAGGGTCAGTCCTCTCACTCTTTTGAACACGTCTTCTCTTCGAGAAGATTCTTTAATCTTTTGAGCGCTCAGATTTCTACGGCATCTGCTTCACCATTTTGCCAGACATGTCGAGACTTTTTTTCATTTATTCATTCATTCATCCAATAAATATCTATTGAGCCCCTTTGACTCAGGTGTCAGGTGCTAATGGCACTGAATACACAGTAGTCTAAATATATATTGTCCCTGCTTTCAGGCTTCCATGCCTAAATAAGCAACTTGCTCTTCCAGGCTCCACCCTGATCCATTGCAGACATCAGGGCACCAGACACTTCCCAAGTATAGGTCACCCCTGGGACTCATACAGATCACTTGGCCACCCATCATCAAGGTGGCTCCATTGCATGTTCTATTTTCATACTGGACCCATGTTATATTCCTCCTTTCGAGTGTGTATTGTGAGCTGGGAAAAGTATGTGGCCAACATTGAATTCCTAAGATCTGTAACTAGGGACCCAAGGGCAAAAGGAAATGTGCACAGCCGTCTAGTACACTGTCAGTGAGAGCTTTAGGTAATTTTTTCCCTTAAAATTCAATAAACCTTCACAATGACCTTCCATAAAAGATGAAGGCTAAACTGCTTGTCTCACTCAGTTTGGATAACAGATTATTAAGAAATATTTACATATTAAATAACGTGGCACTACTACATCAAATGGAAGTAAAATTATTTCTTTATCCTTTTAAAAGAGAGCTACCAGATGCAAAAAGTTAAATACGCACAAGTGTGTATTTATATATATGGAATGTTGAGTTAGGAATCACATTATTTTTGCTTTAAGGGAAGATAGAAAAGTACGAGTTTTTTTTCTACCTTTCTAAGTCTGTTTTGAATAGTGTAAGAAATTCCATATGAGATTACAATTTTGGGCCAGAAGCCAGTGTACAGTGTCATCTAGCTGACTGTCAATATTCAGTCTGTGAGGACACCACCAGAAGAGACAGCTAAACAGTAATAAGAGGGGGGAGATGGGGTATAAAAAAGATATATGCATGTTCTTTCCTCTACTGTGGTTGTGATCCAAAAATTTAAAATAAAAATATGCACGAATGCATAAGGGATGTTTCTTTTAGTGAAAAGGGGAAAAACGGATCCCTGAGGGTTGGGAATAGAAATTGATGAGTTTGGCAGTGGGCTTTGGAAAAGAGCGGTGATAGCCAGCCTGACTAATAAGAAAAAAATGTTGCAAAGAAGCACTAGTACCAAAAAAGCAACAATTTTTGAATTGTGCAGAAAAACAAAATGGTCTTGTAATAGCCCCCGAGGGAAGCTTTCTGTGACAAAGAAATTTTCCTAAGTAACAAAATGGAAAAAGGGGACTCTGCCTGCAAGGTCCCTTAAGAGATAAAGTATTAATCTCTCTATCCCTATGGGTAATAATGGATTTTTTTACAGGAAAAGTGATCGTGTGCAAGATATTTCCCTAAATCACAGGTCAATGCATTTTATTCTCCATGTAGCCATCCACGATAAGAAATCTGGCTGGAGATTCCAGGATGATCACTATTCATAATCAAGTATAAAGGTTACATCTAGCCAACTATTAATATTTTGCCTGCAAGCATGTTGCCAGAAGAAATTGCTGAAATGAGTACCAAAAATAAGAGAAGATCCATGAATTTACTGTAATTTGATCAAGCCCCCACCCACCAATGAAAAAGATTTGTTTTGGATTTCATAATTTCCCCCAGCTTTTTGGAGCCTTAACTGTTGAGATAGGAAATTCTTAGAGCTTATTACTATGTGTGTATTTTTATTTAGATAAATAATCAGAGAATACTTATATAAATAACTTTGTCATTCTTAAGACAGATTACTTTTGTGAATTATCTATAGTGACTTGTGAAGAATTTCCCCTCCTCCCAAAGACAACTTACTCTTCTCACCTCACTCATTCCTTTTGTGTCTAGAAGGATTGACCAACAGAGCATTCATGCAAACCTTCATGAAAACGGTTTTTCTCAGTTGAGCTTTTGATAGGTACTTGGCATCCATGAGTATATGATTTTACTCTCTGTAAAGCGCCCGAGCACAGCATGTCTATCTTGCTGTGATAGTCAGCCAGTTTTGGGGCTGCACCACCATCAGGCTGATTCAATCAACTTTTATCTATCATGTTCCTACTGGATGCTGGGAATCACACTTGTTCATGACACTGGGCATGATTCTATGAACAAGATTGACAAGGTCCCTGTCCTCATAAAGCTCACATACCAGAATGCTGACTACAGTCCAAAACTAGGAAACCACTCTGGGCACTTCAAGCCAAGGAGTCTTAGGTATTCCCATGAATCCAGTGGGATAAGAACTGTAAGGAAGGGGAAAATAGAATTAGGGTACTGATCCCAAGAGAGACCTCCTGCTTAGGAAGCCAGAGTTTAATCAAGCAGGCAGCCTTAGGTGAGGGAATGAAGGAAAAACTGATTGTTTTGAAGGTAGGGAGGGCAACTCACTGGGGACTCAGAGTAAAGCATTCTTGGAGCAAGAGCAGGCTATTGCTTATGTGCTATGATTTGAGATGAATTGGGAAAGCTGCCAGTTCAAAAATGTCTCTTCCACAGATGTCTGTAAAATGTGAATGTTTACTTCTCTTGGGAGAGATGGCAGTTAAAAGAATGGACTTTGGAATCAGGCAGACTTGTTTGTGAATTGCAGCTCTGCAACTTAATAACTATGTGACTTTGGAGAAGTTACTTTTCTCTCTTAGCCTCAGTTTCCTCATCTACGAAATGGGGATAATTATGCACCCTCATAGGGTTTTTATAAGGCTTAAAAGAGTTATTATAAATCAAGCACTAGCACAGGTGCCCAGAAATAGTAAATATTCAATAAGTGATAGATATTCTTAATATTATTTATACCTATTGATTCACTCATTCATTCATTCAACTAACATTCATTGAACTCGCACTGTGTGTCAGGTATTGTGCTGGTCATGATGAAACAGGGAAGATAATCATGGAAGCAACTGACTAGTAAATTGTGAAAGGTGCCCTAAGAGACAGCAATAGAAAAAAAAAAAAGTAAAAGAAAAAAACTCCATTTTTTTTTCTTTTTCCAAAAGCAGAAAAAGGAAGGAGAACATTCCTGGAAGATAAAACAAAAAAAGACTCAGTGTGTGAAAATGTTTTAGATCCATTTCTTCCTAGAAACTGAGATGTAGATGGTAGAAATTGGACCATTGATGTAAGAGGTTACTTCATCCTAAAAACACTGTGTTCCTTTGACTTCTGTGACACTGCACTCTCCTGGTTTTTCCGCATTGTCTCTGGTAGGTCCATCTCAGTCTCCTTTGTGGGGTCTTTCTCCTTTACCATTATATGTTGGAGTTCCTCAAGATTGTCTGAGATGCTTTTCTTACTCCATATGCTCTCCTTAAGCATCTCATTCATTATCAGTAACTTTAGGGGGGTTTAAGTTACTATCTAAATGATAACTCCCAAATTTTTATATCCATCAGATCTCTCTTACAAACTCCTCCTATTTCCAGCTGACTCATACTTCCAGTTATTTAGTGAATGTCTTCACTTGGTTGTCTTAAGAACACCTCAAAATTAGAATGTCCCAAACTAGCTTGTCTCCTTTCCAAAGCCCTTTCCAGTGCTCCCTCTCCCAGTAAGTGTACCATCATCCTCTCAAGTGCCGTCCAAGTTAAAAACCTGGCAGTCTTTCCTGACTCCACATCAATCATCACGTCATCAAATCTCTTCCTTCTACCTCTTAGATATGGATGTCTCACGTCTGTTTGTTTCACCGTCTTCATTGCCACCACCCTAGTCCACCTTGACTTTCATGTTGTCTCCTCACATTTAGTCTACTGCTTTCCCACCTAATCCAGTCTCCACATAGCAGCCAGAAAATGCAAATCCATCCAGGTCACTACCTTATTTAAAACCCTTCAAAGCCTTCGCACTGCCCTTAGGTAAAATTCCAAACTCTTTACCAAGCTGTCTGCTTATCACTCTCCTATTTCCAGTCATTCTAAAACTTTCTTTTCCCAGGACAACTCTATCCAGGCTATTGCTTACCTCATACGTTTTCCCACTTGTTCCCTGTGCCTGGAATGCTTTGCTCTCCTTCTTTTCACCTAACTATACTTAGTCATTCTTAAGGTCTCACTTAGAAGTCACTTCCTCATTGAAACCTTCACAACCCCTCACTGTGGGCCCAAAAGCCATGGATAAGGGGGAAAGAAGAAGGGATGGGAAGAAAAAAATATGACCAAATTTGCATTGTGAAAATCACTGTGGATGATGTGTGGAAAACAGATAGGAAATAGGAGACAATGGTTGTTTCCAGTAGTTGAAATGGTAAGAAGGCTATTGCAGAGGTCTTGTTGAGAGATGATGTTAGCTTGGATCAGGGAGGTGGTAATAGAAATGGAGAGAAGGTAATGTTGTCAGAGATATTTTGGACATGAAATCAATAGGCTTTGATATTGCATTGTATTAGGAGAGTGATGCCTCCCTACTCCTATGGTTTTCATGAAGAGGCATTTTCCTTAAAATTTCCTGGCTTCTTGCCTCATCTCATACTCCTTTCGCGTGATGGATGAGTTTGGGAGAGTAACTGGGCTTACAAGATTCAGCCCTTCCTCTCTTCTCTTTAAGACTGGCCTGCCTACAGGGAGCATGTGCTCTGGGGTCTGCAGAGGGGCCAAGTTTTTTGATAAAGAGCCTGTCCTTGTAAGGAGAGGGCTCTGGTGGTCTGGTGCTATCAGGGACAGTGTAGGTAAGTCCTCCTAAAGCTGGGGTTCGGAGTTAGGAAGCTCATTCTTGCCACACACCTACATCACATTATTCAACCTGACCTTCATCGGTAGGAAAGCTGACACATTGATCTGTATTTTCCTCACTCTTAATTTACCTGCTAATTTATTCAGAGCTCAGATAGGAGTTGGAGGAGGGAGGAGACAATGAACAGTGATGACTTCTAGATTTCCAGCTTATACAACTGCATGGATTATGGTGTCATTCTCTTCCCTCCTTCCTTTTTCTTTTTTTCAAATGGGGCAGTCAGAACTCACAAATTCAGAATTTGGGACATGTTGAGTTTGAGATAACTTTAAGATGTGATATGGCAATGTCAAGTTGGCAATTGTATATACAGATCTGGGGCTCAAGGATGCAGCCTGGGCTGGAGATAGAAATTTGGGAGCTATCAGCAAGTAGATCACCATCATGGGTTAGGATGAACTCAACTGGGGGGGTATTATAGAGAAGGGAAGGAGGTTAGACCTGAGCTTCAATGAACTACAATGTTAAATAGCCAGTTTAAGGAGGATGAGTCTGAGAATGTAGGCCAGTTTGCTGATACTAGAACAGATCGAGAGGTCAGAGAGGAAGGGTTTAGAAGATGAGCAATGAGGAAGGGGCTGAATGAGGGGCAAGAAAATACATAACATTATGAGGAAAATGGTACATAAAAGATACAAGGCTGGGCTTCCCTGGTGGTGCAGTGGTTGAGAATCTGCCTGCCAATGCAGGGACACGGGTTCGAGCCCTGGTCTGGGAAGATCCCACATGCCATGGAGCAACTAGGCCCATGAGCCACAATTACTGAGCCTGTGCGTCTGGAGCCTGTGCCTCGAAACAAGAGAGGCCGCGATAATGAGAGGCCCGCGCACCGCGATGAAGAGTGGCCCCCACTTGCCGCAACTAGAGAAAGCCCTCACACAGAAACGAAGACCCAACACAGCCATAAATAAATAAATTTAAAAAAAAAAAGAAATACAACCAAATTAATTAAAAAAAAAAAAAAAGATACAAGGCCAAGGGTGGGCTTATACTTTGGGCATTGACAAATGAACACAGGATTCTGATTTAATCTCACATCTTGTAATAATTTAATTATTTATAATTATTTGTATAATGCTGGTTTTGCCTCCAGATAGAGACATTATTTTTTTTAACTGAAGTATAGTTGATGTGCAATATTATATAAGTTACAGGTGTACAGTATAGTGATTCATAATTTTTCAAGGTTATATTCCACTTAGTTTATTATAAAATATTGGCTATATTTCCTATGTTGTACAATATATCCTTATATCTTATCTTATACATGATAGTTTGTACGTCTTAATCCCCTACCCCTATATTGCCCCTCCCCTCTTCTCTCTCTAGTAACCACTAGTTTGTTCTCCATGTCTATGAATCTGTTTCTTTTCTGTTATATTCACTAGTTTGTTGTATTTTTTAGATTCCATATGTAAGTGCAGTGTCATACAGTGTTTGTCTTTTCTCTGTCTGACTTATTTCACTTAGCTTAATACTCTCCAAGTCCTTCCATGTTATTGCAAATGGCAAAATTTCATTTTTTTTAATGGCTGAGTAGTATTCCATTATATATATAACGCATCATCTTTATCCATTCATCTTTTGATGGACACGTAGGTTGCTTCCATCCAGATAGAGAGACTTTGAAAGTCTGTCACTTCTTGGTCACTGCTGAATCCTCAGCCAAATCCATCAGCACAATTCCTGAAACAAAATAGGGACTCAAGATCCTTTGACTTCCTACTTCTATATTAACGGTTAAATGGACCAGAGAAAGAGAAGCCTAATAGCATTTCTTAGGTTAAGCTCTAACTACTGTCACAAAGAAAGAGGAGTGGTAGTGAGAAGAAATATATATTTGTTACTCACTTCATTCCATACTAACAAAATGTGTTTTCTTACCCATTATTATTAGGCAGAGCTCCTCTCTTTTAGTGTTATAATAATTAGTTGATTGCATGGAACTCCTCAACAAATAATTTAAAAAAATGTTCAGACTTCCCAAAATATATCTGGCTTACAAAATTATAATTTTGACTATGTTAAAATTTGCATTTAAGAAGTCTGGAAGGAAATGTGATAACATATTCATAGTAGTATGAGAGGGACTTTTACCCTTTAGATCTAATTTCTAAATATTCTAGATATTTTATTTGTTATTATTTTAAAGGAGTTTTTATATTTTGTGGATATTAATCTTCTGTTGATTGTATATTGTAAATATTTTCTCACAATTTGTTACTTCTTTTAACTGTTTGTGCTTTATTTTTAACCACTTTGTGGAGGTATAATTTGCATACCACAACATTTACCTATGCTAAATATACAATTGAATGGGTTTTTAAAAATTTATATAGTTTCACAAACATCATTACAACCAAGTTTTAGAACACTTTTCTCACTAGAAAAAGTTCCATTGTGCCCATTTGTATCAACTTCCTCTCCCACTCTCAGCCTCAGAAAATTGCAAATCTACTTTCTACAGTTTTGCCCTCTCTAAATTTTCATATAAATGGCATCTTACAATAAATAATCTTTTGTCTATGGCTTATTTCAATTAGTTTGATATTTGTGAGATTCATCTATGTTGTTAAATATATAGTTTGTTCCTTTTTATTGCTGAGTTTTTAAATTTATCTACTGTATGGATATACCATAGTTTGTTTATATATTACATTTGATGTTGTAATGTATATATTACATTACAAGTTGATGGACAATTATTCTCAGTTTTGGGCTATTATAAAAAGAATTTTGTGAGGGCATATATATTCATTTTTGGGGGGTAGATACAAGGAGTTGATTTTCTGGTTTATATGGTAACTTTATATAAACTGCTGAATTGTTTCAAAGTGGCTGTAACAATGTGTGAGGGTTCCAGTTTTTTCAAATCCAATACAACACTTTGTATTGTCAGTCTTCTATTTCAGCCATTCTAATGAGTGTGTAGCAGTACCTCATTGTGATATTAATTTGCACTTATCTAATGACTGATGGTGCTGGGCATCTTTTCATGTGCTTATTTAATCTGTACATCTTCTTGAGTGAAGTGACTATTCAAATCTTTTGCCAATGTATTGTGTTGAGTTGTCTTAGTTGTTGAGTTGTTAGAATTCTTTATGTATTCTGGATACAACTCCTTTATGAAATATATGTCTTGCAAATAATTTCTCTCAGTCTATGGCTTGTCTTTTTATTTTTTAAATAGTGTCCTGAGAAGAGCAAAATTTTAAAATTTTGATAAAGTGAAATTTATCAATTTAAAAATTTTATTATTTGTGCTTTTTGTGTCACACTTAAGAAATTATCGCTTACCCAGGGTTACAAATTTTTTTCCCATGTTTTCTTCTAAAAGTTCATAGCTTTAGCTCTTACATTTAGGTCTATTATATATTATAGACTGATATATCTTGAGCTAATTTTTTGTGTATGAGTGAGGTAAGGACCAAGTTTTGTTTTGTTTGCATAAAGATGTCCAATTATACTAGTACCATTATTTGAAAAAAAAATTCTTTCCTGCTGATTTAGCTCAGCACCTTTGTAAAAAAGTCAGTTAATCTTAGGTCTAATTCTGGACTTTCTGTTTTGTTTCATTGATCTGTATGTCTATCCTTCTGCCAAAACCTGATTATTTTGATTACTATAGCTTTATAATATCACCTGAAATAAGGTGTGAAAGTCCTCCAGCATGTTTTTTCTTTTTCAAAATTGTTTTGGCTATTCTAGTTTCTTTGCAATTTCACATACATTTTAGGATCAGCTTCAATTTCTACTAAAAAAAAGAGCCTCCTGAGATTTTGTTAAGTATTGCATGGAATCTATAGATCAGTTTGGAAAGAACTGCCATCTCAACAATATTTAGTCTTCCAATTCTTGAACATCGTATAGCTCTCCATTTGTTTAGGTATCTGTGGGCATTATTTTTATTATCAGAAAAAACTCAACAACACTTTTGAAAATAGTTTATTTTTTATCAGTACCATATAATCTTAAAGGAGAATGGATTTCTCCTATAGCTACTAGTTATAGGTAAATGTGTCATAGGCATGTCGGGGGCTGCTCTCAAAGAAGTGCTCTGAGCTCTTCAGAATATTGCTGACACCTGTAGTTTATCATGGAAGAAAGAGATGCAGTGAGAGTGTGGTGTGTGGGCTGCAGAGGTCAATGGGTCAAAATCATTCTCAACTATTCTTTTCCACTTGTTTAAGATACTTATAAGAAAGGGTCATTTAATTTGTCCTTCATCATCAATACTAAATATATAATCTTATAGGAAATAAGTGCTCAAGTACTGAATAGTTTTCAGTTATTGAAAGATCATTAGAAAATTCTGGAAAAATTGTTTATGACAGCATTTTTAATACATGAAGAATAACAGGTGAAAATATTGCTGTTTTTTATAGATCATTGTTTAAGACTTTTCTTGCGGAATTTTATTGATAAAGTAAATTATCTTGAAATGAATGTACTTATCCAAACCAGATAGTTTACATAAATTTAAAAATGTCACTCAAATATCAATTCCAAAATAAGTAAATAATAAATACTGTAAACCTACTGGAAGACTTTAAGAAAGACTGTTGCCTGTTAATATTGAAAAATTGAAAAATACTGGATGAATAAAGTAGCTTTAATAAATGAAACAGCAACAACAGCAAACCTTCCTTATATGGAGTGAAAAACATTTTTTCTTTAAAATTTTTCTATTTGAGGAAGCAAAATACATTTGCACTAAGGTATAGTAAACTAAAGAAAAAGAGCAAGCAGTAGCCTGCAGAAACTAAAATGTAACACTCTGTAGCTCCAATTACAGAACTGCAGAATGAAAAAGAAATAAATGAGACACAACAAATATAAACACTTTATATCGCTTATATTCATGTTATCAGCTTCATTTACAAAGAAAACATGAAAAGAGTTTGCAGTAAAAAAAGAAAAAGATATAAAGCTAACCCAACTACATTCATAAATCAATAAAACTTCCTCAAATATAAATGGACACATTTCAAAAAAAATCAACAATTATAATACTACTCATAGTAGAACTTATTAAGATTAAAATATTTCTGCATATTTAATAATTTACTCAACATTATAGGGGATTTACTAATAGCCCAATGGTAACTAACATTTATAGGAAAAAAGAAATTTTATACATAGAAAGGAGAGAGATAAATGGATAGATAGATAGATATAAACAAATATAACACTTGTACTAGGCATTTTTTTCCCACTGTATTTTGTCTCTCTGAAGGGAACTACAGATCATTTAGTGGGCACATAAAAAGTTTTTGAATGGATGAATGAATTAATCTGCCCTGATTTCTTCATTTTATAGATGACAGATTGGTGGTCCAAAGAAGTTAAATGACATTCACTCATTCATTAATGTATGCATGCATACATTTACCAAACAAATCATTTTTGAGCACCTACTATGTGCTGAGCCCTGAGCTAAGAACTGGGAATTCAAGGATAAACCAAAATCCAAGAGGTACCTAGTCTGGAACTTATTGTTCAGTGGGAGGAGACGGACATTAATTACACAAATAATTAACAACTGCAAATAAGTGCCCAAAAGAGGTACATGTGGAACTATGCAGAGGTAGAAGAAAAGGGGAAGTAACTTACCCCAGGTTCATAGATGTAACTATCAGAGGCAGAATAACCCAGATCCATTATCTTTCCAAAATATCTTTAGTTAAATGGTTGAAAGTACTTAGTGTTAACAGTAGAGGACATCATTGAAAAAAAAAATCAGAAGCTGCTAGTATATCATCCCATTATATGAATAAATTAGGCATACATATACAAACCTTTAAAAAGCATTTAATTCTTAAAAATCAAATAAATGAACTGTTTGGTAAATGGTGCTAGGTAAATTGATCATTCTTTTGGCAAAGTAGATTTTTCACTTACATATCAAACAAAAATAAATTCCTTTTGACTTAAGGATCTAAATACACTTTTAACAAAACTAAGAAGTATTATAAGAAAATATAATTTTAAAAAAGTATGGGGACAGTATGAACTTCTTAAAGAAGAAACAAAATTCAGAAGCTATAAAGGAAAAGATTGACAAGAGTAACTAAATAAAAGTTAAATCGCCAAGCAAGGGAGAAAATACTCTCTCTCTCTCTCTCTACACACACATACACACACACACCACTATCACTACCACCACCGCCACACAATTATATCTATAGTATATAAAGAGCTCTGGCAAATCAATAAATAAAAGACAAACAGTCCTACTGAAAAATGGGCAAAAGATATGTGGTGGGAAAACTCTAAAATGGTCTCCAGTGATCCCTGTCTCCTGATTTTCACACCTCTTGTGTAATCTCGTACATGTAGCCAGGATCCAGTAAATTCAGCAATGACAATGGGAGGTCACTTCTGTGATTAGGTTACATAAGATTGTGACCTCTGTCTTGCTAGCTGTCTATTGCCTCTCAACTTGCACACTTTGATGAATTGAGCTGCCATGTTGGAGAGGCCCACATGGTAAGGAACTGAGAGTGGCTCCTGGCCAACAGTAGGCAAGGAACTGAGACCCTCAGTCCAACAGCCCCTGAGGAACTGAATTCTGCCAACAACCACAGGAGCTTGGAAGTGGATCCTTCCTTAGTTAAACTTTCAAATGAAACCATAGTCTTGTGAGAAACCTAAAGCAAAGGACTCAGCTAAGCTGTGCCAGACCCTGACCCACAGAAACTGTGAGATGATAAGTGTGTGTTGTTTAAGCCATTAAATTTGCGGTAATTTGTTATGCAGCAATAGATAACTAAGACAGGTTATGAACAAGCAATTTATAGAGGAAAAAATACAAATGATCAACAAATATACTGTCAAAATGCTTAATCTCACTAGTGATTAGGAAAATAATATAGAAAAATTACTGTGAGATATAAATTTGTACCTATCAGGCTAGTAAAAATGTTGAAGATGGCTAATTTCCAATAAAAGCAACAGTAGAAGGAAAAGAGTACTTTCATACAGTGTTGAGAGCAGTTTAAACTGGTACAATTTCCTCCTTGGAGAGCAATTTTGCAGCACCTTTGAAAAGTTTAAGTATATAGACTGTTAACTCAGTTAAATCCATCTCTTGGAATCTATGCTACAGAAAGAAAAGAGACGTATCTCAATGTTCATTGCAGCATTTGCTGTTGTAGCAAAATATTGGAAATTATCTAAATCTCCATCAGTGGGGAGTGGTTGAATAAATTACGCCACATTCATACAATCGTAGTCGATAAATGTAGATCTGTGTGTACTAACCTGGAAGTGTTTTCACTATTTATTAATGGGTTAAAAAACAGGTTGATAATGATCTTTTTAGTTTGATCTCATTTCTAATGATACAGATATACACATACATACTTTCATATGTGCACACATATGTATATGCATAGGAAAAAGTTTGGAAGGATTCACACCAACTATTACCAGTGGTTACCCCTTAGGGAGTAGAAACAAAGCAGATGGAAGAGGGGCTTTCACTTTGTGCTTCCTATTGTTTGAATATTTTCAGGGAGCAGTTCATCCTTTTTGTCCAATATTTGTAATTCTTAAACCAATGAAAATAAATAAAAGGAAATAAAAAACAAAACAAAAGCATTCTTTCCTTGTTGAAGGAGGAGAGCTTTGATATTCCACTTCATCTTGTAACAAAAGAACACTGAAAACAGAAACAGATGTCCCTCATTCAAGCATAGAGAAGGAAGCAAAAATAGGAGGACTGTTTAAGAAGAAAGGTTTTAAAACAAAAGTAATCTCTTAGAATTTAATCTACACAAGCACATATGGTCTACATTAAAAAAAAATTATTTTATAATATAAAAGAGAAACAGAAATAACTTGTTCATTTTACCACTAAAAACAAAAACTACATTTGATAGCCATGAACATTTCGCCAAATAGAAAATGTCCAAGAACAGATAGATAAAACAAACAAAACAATGGAAAGTATTTCTCAAACAGACCAAAATTATATGTGATTAAATGAGGAAACTTTTAGATTGAATAATATGAAATTACCATTTTTATAAGTCAAAAATAGTAAATAATCAGTAGTTTTATATTGTTCTATCAACTATATACGAGAGTTCTACATTATACAAGCCTTTGGGAAAATAGCAAATATAAAGAAATTTAAAAATCTCAAGTTTTGTTTGCTCTCGCTTTTTTTTTTATCCCATAAAGCTTTATGGGACAAACCTGAGATCCCACTTTGTTTTCCAGACAGGGAAGCTCATTTTTTTCATAATAAATTACAAGTATAAAGGTTAATATTTGAGGGAATAATTCAGTTGTCCTTTGTGCCTAATTAGTGTTCAAAGCAGAAAAGAAGAAAACAATTTCAAAAAATTATCTTTCATGAGAGTCAAAATGAAGAGAGAAAAATTAGAGAAAGCTTTTCCACTGACAGTTAAACTTTGAAGCAATCTCTAGGTAAAAAGAAAGCATCAAAATTCAGACTGTTTCAAATCTAAATTCATTTTTTTAAGAGCAAAGGAAAACAAAAACCCACTTAGCTATAGACAAATGGGTTGTTTTAACAGCATAACCTGTAGATATATGTTCAGAGTGAAAAATACAGTATCAGAAGATTTAAAAAGTAGCAAAAAGAATTTTCCTATAAACTGGGATCCTTTATCCCTCGAATGTGCAATTTTACCTAGAAATTCATTGTAAAATAGTTTTACCCTCAAAAAAAAAAAAAAAGAAAAGCCCTTCAAACATGGATTAGTTTTTCATTAAAGGTAAGATCCGATGTACAAGAAATTTCTACGTTTTGAAGCATAAATCTACAACCATTGTCCCTGTTCTAATATCAGAATAGGGTGCATCAGTAAAGATTCTACCCTGTCTTAATAATGAATATTTTCACTGCAAATAACAGATATACACTCAAAATAGCTGAAGCAAGAAAAAAAAAAAAAGGAAAAAGAAAAGAGAGAGAGAAGAACGTGGAGAGAGTTGTGAGACTATAGGACTACCTCAAGAAACTGAGGCGTACAATGTACCACTGCACTTCATGAAGAACTAGAACCTGGAAAGAGCCCAGAACCACATGCTCTATTCATTTCTTTCTCTGTGGACCACATGTTGTCTCATCGCTTTCTCTGTACTTTTGTTCTATTCTTCTTTTTCTATAGACCACTTTCTCTGCTTTTTCATATGTGTGCCAAGGGATTGCTACCTAAGTTCAGGTGCTAGCTAACATTGGTTAACATTATCATCTCTGAATGTAAAATTCCAAATTCCTTGGAAGAAAGAATCTGATTAGTCCAGCTTATGTGTCTATTCCTCATCCTATCAACGTGGGTGAAATTCCATAGGCTAAATATGGCTGTAGGGTCTGAGCCTGTGAAGGGAGGGCAATACTTTGTGTATGTTTGTGGGGGAATGGTAAGGGTCATGGTCTAATATACACCCTGATTCTAAAATTCTGTATTTTCAGGCTCACAATATTCCCATCTACAAAATATTCTGAAATATATGCATGTCCATTTGACTCAGTCTCATATTTTTATTGTTTGTAATGTTTATATTATTTGTTCATACAGTAAATACTTGTACCAAGAAAAAAAGAAAAGAATATTGAAAAGTAAGAACAACATAGACTTTCAGAATAAATTAACCACACCTGTATGTTTAATTTTTACACCAAAAAAAATCAGTTTAGTAGGCTGAAAAAAGACATCAGAGTTCTAACCCCCTGAACCTGTGACTGTTATCTTATATAGGACTTTGCAGATATGATTAAGATAAGAATTTTGAGATGGGGACATTATCCTAGATTACCCCTGTGAGCCCTAAATGTAATAATCATAAGTGTCCTAACAATTACAAGAGGAAGGAAGAGGTAGATTTTACTGCACAGAGAAGGCAATGTGATTCTGAAAGCAGAGATTGGAGTGATGCACTTTGGAGATGAAGAAAGAGGCCACAAGCCAAGGAATATAGGGGACCACTAGAAGCTGAAAAAAGGTAAAGCAATGGATTCTCCGCTGGAGCCCCTGGAAGGAACTAGCTCTGCCAACATCTTGATTTTGACTCAGTGAAACTCATTTTGGACTTCTGACCTCTAAAACTGTAAGAGAATAATGTGTTGATTTAGGCCAAGTATGTGGGGTGTATAACGTGCAGTACAGAAGAATGAAGCCATGACCAGATCTGTGTTGGGTGGGGGGTATCAGAAAAGTCCTGATCTTTGAATTGAGTCTTGAACAAAGTGTAGACTTTGGTCAAGTGAACAAGGGAGGGGAAGGATGTTCTAGGGCAAGGGAGCAGTGTGGTGCTGCAGGGCTGTGGTGGATCTGCCGCTGACCAATATGCAGGGACTAGCTATATGTGGCTATAAGCCTTTCATCATAACAATTTGGTCATGAAAATTTTCAAACACAAAGCAAAGTTGAAAGAATATTACAGTGAACACCCATATACTGCTTCCCAAATCCTACCATTAATATTTCTATGCTATGTTATCACATATCTATCCACATGAATTTCCAGATACTAAGAGGAAAAACAAGTATGTGCTAATAAGGATACTTCTATAATAAATTACCATTTTTTGTAGTTCTTTCCGAAGTCTGACTTCCGCTGGAATCAAAGGTTATATGAATATGATTTTTTTAAATTAATTTATTTATGGCTGTGTTGGGTCTTCGTTTCTGTGCGAGGGCTTTCTCTAGTTGCGGCGAGCGGGGGCCACTCTTCATCGCGGTGCGCGGGCCTCTCACTATCGCGGCCTCTCTTGTTGTGGAGCACAGGCGCCAGACGCGCAGGCTCAGTAATCGTGGCTCACGGACCCAGTCGCTCCGTGGCATGTGGGATCTTCCCAGACCAGGGCTCGAACCCGTGTCCCCTGCTTTGGCAGGCAGACTCTCAACCACTGCGCCACCAGGGAAGCCCTGAATATGAATTTTTGATAAGACTTCAGATAAAGGAATTATATTTGTGGCATTAAATAAACAAAGGAAAACACTATTACAGAAAAATATAATCCATATACTATATAATGCTTTCATGTATCAAGAAAGTGCCCTTTGTTTTGTTTTGTTTTTAATTTTTGTTTTATTTCATTGCAGCTGTGAAAAGGTTTATGCTGATTAGGAATACTAGGTTTGTGATCTAAATTATAGTTGGTGGTCTAAATTCTCCCATCCAACTGATAACTGGATTCCAGTTTCTATATTTTTTATGAAGGCTGTCAAGCCTTCTTAGGATTTTTAATGTTTTATATACTCCTTATGGTAATTTAAGTATGTCACTAAGAATCTGTTATGAATATGTATTAAAAATATAAAGAAAATGAAAAGATGTGCTGAGAAATAATCTCTCTTATAAATGAGTACTTTGCTAATGCATATTCCAGGTGAGAAGGTTTTAGAAAAAGAGACATTTCTGAGAATGTATGAGATCTAATTTAGAACCATGCCTTAGTTCAGTTGTTCTAAACTTCAGTGCTCATAGGAATTACCTGCCAGTCTTATAAAAATGCAGAACCTCCCAAATTCTAATCAGTAGACCTAGGATGGGGTCCAGAATCTGCATTTCTGGCAAAGGATGCAGACAGTGCAAGAGCACACTTTCAGAAACACTATTGAGCAAGTCCCAATTCTGCGGTGCTCACATTTGACTGAGCATATCTTCGTAGATCTCCCCAGTCCATTTGGGCAAGATATCAGTGACTTTTTATTGAGTACTTATTACACGTTAATATTAGAACTATGAGGACAGGTTATTTGAACTAATTCTCCTGCTAAAAACAACTGAAAAATACTGGGTAAAATATGTTTTTAAATCCAAGTGAAGGTAGGAATCCTGAGTGTAGCTGAGAGCCAAAGCTGCTTTTACTCTGAGGGTATTTGCTCAAAGGGGGAAATTGAGGGTCTATTTTCATAGTTTCAGCTTATGAGACACTCAAGCTAGGCAGTCTAAATGGTAAACCGTCTCCCAGTAAAGCTGGGACTCAAAGGGGCTAGACCCCAGAGTATGACGACCCAGAAGCAACACCCGAAACCCTCACCACTAGAGAAAACAAGGAAAGTCACCCCTGTTCTGGGAGGCTGGGGAGGAGAGGAGGATATTTCTATGAAACTTTTAGCCACAGCTAGCATTTGTGCTGTTTTTCAGCCCAAATTTATATCACCTGAGTGGTACAAAACTATTACATTATGTAAGCAGAAAGGGGATGGATGGTCAACCTGGAGGCTCATAGAGTGGGAACCTGCCAGGAGGTCTCCAGCCTAAACCAGGGTAGAGGGTACCTGACATTGTTTCTCCACCCTCCCTCCTAACAGGCAAGATGGTAGTTCAATTGCACCAGCAAGAAAGATAATCAATGTAGCTCACCTGGCTCTGATTCCCTGCTCAATTTCTTGCTCAGTAACCTGCTGATTAAAAAGTTACTTTGTGGGCTTCCCTGGTGGCGCAGTGGGTGGGAGTCTGCCTGCCAATGCAGGGGACACGGGTTCGATACCTGGCCCGGGAGGATTTCCACATGCCGCAGAGCAACTGGGCCCGTGTGCCACAGCTACTGAGCCTGCGCTCTGAAACCCGTGCTCTGCAGCAGGCGAGGCTGCGACGGTGAGAAGCTTACGCACCACTCGCTGCAACTAGAGAAAGCCCGCTCACAGAACGGAGACCCAACACAGCCAAAAATAAAAACAAATAAATAAATTTAAAAAAAAAACTTACTTTGCAAAAAAAATAGAAATATTTCATAGGCTTGGACTATATTAGTGTATGGATACCAGAATTTTGATATTTATATAAATTTGCATTGTTTTATATACCAGTCTTTTGAGTTCAGTGTTATAAGTCTGTCCCCTAGAAATTGTTTCTTGCTGCACTAGCAAGAATAGATTTCCTCAGCCAGGATGGCTGAAAATAACCTGCCTGTGAAGTCTTTTGTGAGTTATTGCCATGCTGGGAAGTCTTGCCTGGAGGCCATCCAGTCAGGCTATGAACCCATTGCTTCCGAACAACTATAGGACATTTCTCCCCAAAATTAGCACACTCAAAAGAAACATTTAATTGTTTCCCACAGAATCCTTATAAACTAAGAGCGGATCAGATCAGGTATGCTATCTCTGGAAAGAGCGCTGTCCTGAGAGGCAAAAGAAGCAGGTTTAAATTCTGCCATTGCTAATTACTAGCTCAGTGGTTATGGGCTGTTTAAACAATTTTATCAAGAAAAAAAAAAAAAGAAAAGTAGGGGGAATTCCCGGGCAGTCCAGTGGTTAGGACTCGGCGCTCTCACTGCCGTGGCCCGGGTTCAATCCCTGGTCGGGGAACTAAGATCCCACCAGCCACGCGGCGTGGCCAACAAAAACAACAACAACAACAAGGTAGGATTAATTAAAAAAGGAAATAAACAATTCTATCATCTGTAAAATGGGATCGATAATATTTACCTTACAGTATAACCGTGAATATTGAGTAGAATAACATATATGAGCATGTCTAACATAATGCCTGACATTTAACAATAAATATCAATAAGTGTTGGTTTCCTTCCTTGCTTCCACTACTTTCTAATAATACAGACACACTTTAGAATTTTTTTCTCCTCCTCCTATCAAGTTGTGTCTGGAAGAGCTGGTGGTTGGTTTGCTGCTGCGGCTAATCACAGTAAGAAGAGTAATATAGAAAAATCAGTGCCAGCTTTTATCAAGGAAATTTGGTTTTCTAGATCCTTCCCTTACCCCCAAAGAAAGAAGAAAAGAAAGTGCAAAGAAGATTGAGAAGTAGTGGCTATAGAAGTATGAGGGAAAGCAGGGCAGGGTGATGTCCTAGAGATCAAGGGAAGAAGGAATTTCAAAGAGGGAGTGATCAAAATGTTGTAGAGCGTCAAACCAATTCAAATGCTATAGAGAAATCAAGTAAAATAAAAGACTAAGAACTTCCCATTTAACTTAGTAACTTGAAGGCCACTGGTGGCCTTAGCAACAACATTTCAGTGGAACTGAAAGGGAAACTGGTTTGCAACAGGTTGAGAGAAGGAGAAAAGGAAGTAGGCTAGAAGAGTTTGGACAAATGTTTTCAAGTCTGGCTATGAAGGGAAGGGAAGAGGTAAGGCAGTAGCTATAGAAGGACATGAAGTTGAGAATGTTTGTTTGCTTAGATAGGACAAAACTATAGGAGTTAAAATACTGGATGGAAATGAGACAACAGAGAATGGAAAGTACAAGACACAGGAGACAAGATGATGAGGAGAAGGAAGTTCCTTAAGAGGCAGAAGAAGCTGGAACCAGGGCTCAGGTGGAAAGATAAGCCTTAGAGGGAGGGATACCTATTTTCCTATAAGAGGAAAAGGCAGGGTGCACACACAGGTTTACTTAAAGATTTGGAGCCAGGAAGTTAAACAAGCACTTCTTGGATGGCTTCTGTTTTCTCTGTGAAGTAGGAATTTAAGTTGTCTTTTAGGAGGAAGGAGGAAGGAGGGGGAGTGTTAGATGTTGGAGGGAAGTGGAGAAAGTAAGAAAAAGAAAAGTCTGGCGCATGGAGGAGAAAACTGACCCGAGAAACATAATAAGATGTTAGAGCAGCACTGAGGGCCCCACTGAAATGGAGCACTCTGAATTTATACTGGTAGCAACACGTAGGGCTCTGTCGTTCAGACACTGTAGAGGGAATAGCTGGGTTTTCCCGCTGCATTGCGTAACGTTGTGCTGGTAAAGACTTCACAACTGCTTTTAGGGGGTACAGTAGGAGGAACCCTGATTTGCAGCAGTGGTGTAAATACTCCCACCATGTCAGACTTCAAGCTACCAACGTGATGTCATTGAACTCAGACTTGGGAAGAGATGCCCAGTGGCACACTGATATGTAGTATTCCCGTCATACAAATACAGTAGATGTAAATAACCTTAATCGCATAGAAAATTGTGAAATATAGTAAAATAAAGAAGTGATGAGTTTTGATTATTTATTACCTTTGTTTTTATATAATTTTCTTAATAGTAAGTGTATATAATTTAATTTTTAACAATAACCATATCTGGCTTGCAAATTTCCTGAAAAGTTTACAATCAGCTCTCTCAAGACAGCATGAGCTGGCTCCAACATACCACTGGTTGTGGGAAACCAGGTTGAAATGGCCTACACTAATAGATTGGGTGGGGTTGGGGGCAGGGAGAGAGCTGAGATATAAATGACAAGATTGCTTTCCCCAGGGCCAGGGACTCTGGGCCTGGTAGAGGAAACCTGAGTTCACTAGAAAAGAAGGTTAGCAATGGTTGAGAAAAGCTTGCCTCTGGGGAAGGGTCAAACGATTCAATATTAAAGTAGTTATCAAGCTTGTATCTATTTTGTGACCCTGAGTTTTCTCTCACTGTACTATAAATAGCTTTTAAATGTCTGATGGAATAGGTTGTCACAGAGGACAGGTGCTGCAGGAGAAGAGCAGGGAGAGTGATTGTGGACCCAGGGGCAGGAAACCTGGGCCCCCTGGATAATGTCAGAAGAAAGTCACCTCTACAGAGGCAAAACCAGCTGAGAATCTTGCTGTTCACAGTTTCCCTGCTCTGTGTTTTGTTTTATGTTGGCAGGGAGATAGTTGGAGGATGGAAGCTCTTCTTCAGTTCTAAAATTGTACAATAGGAATAAATGCTGTACCTCAGTTTCTTCTATCAAATAGTTTACTAAAGAAACTTAAACAAAAATCTTTCCTTGCACAGAGTACAGGAATAATTTCACTTCAGTTCTATTCAGTACACTTTTCTGGTGTTGGAAAATCACTTTCCACAAAAGAGCTAACACGTTAGTGGCGTCATCTTGGCTTTTATAATCATGACTGGGTGTGATTCAGAATCATGTTTGGTGTGATTTACCTCAGCAGGAAGCATTTTCACTCTTTTCAAAGAAAATATTTCAGAGAGTAGCTACATTATCAACATCTCCTTGTTTGCAAAAATCCTGCCTACCATATGATCTAGCAATCCTACTTTGGGGAATATATCCAAAGGAAATGAAAATGGGTTGTTGAAAAGATATCTGCATTCTCATGTTTATTGCAGCATTACTCATAATTGCCAAGATGTGGAAACAACCTAAGTGTCCATCAGTGGATGAATGGATAAATAAGATGTGGTGTATATATATATATATATATATATATATATATATATATATATATATATATATATATATATATACACACACAATGGAATATTATTCGGCCACAAGAAAGAGGGAAATCCTACCACTTACAACAACATGGATGGACCTTGGGGGCATTATACTAAGTGAGAAAGTCAGAATGAGAGAAACAAATTCTACATGATCTCACTTATAGGTGGAATCCTAAAAAGCCAATTCACAGAATCAGAGAGTAGAATGGTGGTTACTAGGGGCTGGGGTGTTTGGGAATGGAGCAGATGTTCTTTAAGGGTATGAACTTGCAACCAGTAGATAAATAAGTCTGGAGATCTAATGTACAGCACAGTGACAGATGTTGATAGATACATTATCAACATCTCCTTGTTTGCAAAAATCCTGCTTACCATACGATCTAGCAATCCTACTTTGGGGAATATATCCAAAGGAAATGAAAATGGGTTGTTGAAAAGATATTTGCATTCTCATGTTCAGTAAGTGGTACAATAATATTGTATACAATACAATACAATACAATACAATAATATTGTACCATAAACTTCAAAGGTGCTAAGAGACTAATCTTAATTTTTCTCACCCAAAAAAAAAAAAGAAATTATAATTTTGTGACACGATAGACATGTTAGCTAACTACACTACAGTGGTAATTATATGGCAGTACATAAATGTATCAAATCAACATGTACACCTTAAACTTACATGGGCGTTATATGTGTGTTATATGTGAATTACATCTCAATTTAAAAAAAAAAAAAAAAGAACTGGGCCAGGCCCAGGTTCAAATCCCAGCCCTGCCACTTACAAATTGGGGTACCTTGGGCAAGTCATTGAACCTCAGTTTTCTTCTCTTCAAAAGTAGGATAATGATAGGTGTTTCCCAGGTAGTCATGATGATTTGATAATATAAATATACAGTAGGACTCAGAAGAATGCTTAGTATTCAATAGTTGTTTGCTCTCATCTTCTCTCGTCCCCATAGCTTTCTTTTTAAAATGATAAAAACAGAAGCTGGTAATAATTTCTTTTTTAACGTCCTGAACTTGACTTTATGTTTGGTAACCTCGCCCTCTTTAGAAACACACACACATGTATATGCTGGTCTCTCTTCCAGGAATGCTCCACTTTCTCACTCTCACCCCAGCAAACAAATAAATTATGTCACTCGCTACTGCTCTGATTAGAAACATGAACAAGGCAAAGAGGTGGTAGGATCTAGTATACTGAGTGGCTAGGTCGTAGCCTCGTCAAATTTCATGTCTCCTATTAAAGTTATCAATATATCTTCATGTGCTTGTCCTGCATTCCAATGTATGTAGATTCACTGGGTCTATGTTCAATTGGGATAACTGGTTTCATGGGTATGTGCTAAGCCATCTTCTAGGTAGAGTTTGGAGACCCATGCTGGACTTTGCTCTAGTGTGTAGGTGTTTTAGTGTATTTAATGATCACGAATGTTCCATTTGTTCTAGAGAATGTGTATGCCAGAGTTGTACAATGATACGAAATGCATGGCCCAAGAAAATAAATATCACATGATATACGTTTTTTTAAAATGAGGGTTGCTGCTTAGATCTGTGCCATCTAGTAATAATTTCCCCCAAGAAACTCATTAAGCCTGGGTGTCAATTTATTGGGCAGCCTTGTATCTCACCAGCAATTGAACTAGAGTCCTGGAAGGCCATTAAAATGAAATGAATAACCTAATCTCTTCTGCAAAATCAGCACAGGATTCTAATTTACACTTATCAAAAAAAAATCATTTCTTTCCAAATTAACCAATCAGTAACATAATGTTAAGGCAATTATATTAGACAATGTTTCCAAGAGATTGAATTACATCAAATTAATCCCATGTTGGCTTAGATCTTCAGGCCAGGCATTTTCCAGGGGCCATGTGCTATGAATATTTGTGCCACATCTGGGTTTCTGTGGTCCAAAAGGGTACTAATGATACCAAAAGGGTATAATCATAACATGTATTAAACATATACACACAAGCTACTCTGTAATGAATTATAGTTAACTAACTTGGAGCAATCAATTAGGAAAGGTTAAAGAGGCTAATATCAGTGTTGGGAAAAGAAGAAATTCAACTGCCAGCAGTAAAACATTAAAAAAAATGATTTCTAGAACAAGTTGTAAAGTATAAATGAATGAAAAAATGAATATATGTAACAGTCAGCAATGTGTCCAGAATGCTTTTTAAAAGCACATGCTTTCCTAACTCAATAGCTATCTTCACCAACATCACATCACATGCACACATATAAATCCAAATCAAAAAAATGTTTTTTTTTCTCACTAGGCACAATTCAATATGTTTGAAAACAATAATTTGGCAACTTGATAGAAACAGAGAGAAGATAGCTGTCTGCCAAAGTAAAGGTCAATGAAAAACTGCATGGCATCTTTCTGGTTTTGTCAGAAGTTGCCGCTTTAACCATTTCATGCCAGATGTGTCAGTGGGCATTTCAGACTCTCTTTGGGAACTGGTGTCCTGAGGCCTGGCACAATGTAATTCCTAAAGGAAACAAATTCCATTATTTCAGTGCTTCATATGAGCTAGCTTGTTAGCTATATGTTATCTAATTTAATCCCTCTCCAACAGCTCTATTGGTAGGCAGGTATTAGCATCCCAATTTTGCCAATGAGAAAACTGAGGCTTAAAGTTTCGTGGCTAATTTTGGCAGAGAACTCAGACTCCTCAAGCCATCCTAGCTCATTTCATACCCCGCAAGCTGCCTCTTCTGGCACAAAACCCATGCTGTAAGAAACGTCTATAACATGTGATTCCACTGACCTTCAGGAGACCAAGGCCAAATCAGCAGGAAATGGTCGCTGTTTGGAGGGGCGACAACATGAAATGCCAGCCCAAACAAAAAACTTCTCTACTTTCAAGGAAGATTTGGATACCAATTCAGCAGACATTTATTGAGTACCTTCTATGACCAGAGCCTGTGCTATGTACTTTCACATATCTCTTTTGTCACAACAAATGATTTTATTGGGATGCACTAAAGTAATAGAAGCTTCCTATTTAAATAAATAAATAAATAAATAAATAAAATAAATAAATAAATAGGGACTTCTCTGGTGGCGCAGTGGTTAAGAATCCGCCTGCCAATGCAGGGGACATGGTTCGAGCCCTGGTCCAGGAAGATCCCGCATGCCCTGGAGCAACTAAGCCCATGGGCCGCAACTAAGCCCAGGCGCCACAACTCCTGAAGCCCATGTGCCTAGAGCCTGTGCTCCGCAACAAGAGAAGCCACCGCAATGAGAAGCTCGCGCACCGCAAGGAAGAGTAGCCCCCGCTCACCGCAGCTAGAGAAAGCCGTGCACAGCAACAAAGACCCAACACAGCCAAAAATATAAACAAACAAATAAATAAATTTATATTACAAAAAAATAGAGTGCACCCTGTGGTTAAGAAGGGCACATTTAGAATTTTCTCTGCATCTCCTATTCTTGGGAAGGGATGTGAATACTGTCTTAAAAGCAAGCTCATTTGAATGCCCAAACATCAGCTGTAGACACTTATTTCGTTCTTTTCTTTAATCAAGCTCCGTGTTTTTCAACCCTTATTGTGACTAAGAATTAGGGCTATATACCCATTTAATTAATTAATTGATTATTGATTGATTTTTTTCTTTATCAACAATTTTACTCAAGCAATAAGTGATTTCACTCAACAATTTAACTCAACATACTTAAAAGACGAGACATAAAAGATTTCAGGAGAGATAATATGCCAACCTCGCACATATCACAGCGAGGCCATGTTGAAGCACATTAAAATGTTTTCCTTCCCGGGTAAGAACACTTGCTCTTTCTCTCTCTTTCCCTGTCTCTGACTGTCCATCTCTCTTGATTTATTTTTTTTTCCCCTGGGGGTTCTCTGGTTGAAATCAAAGCAAGATTTTGCAACAGCTCAGGAGACTGGACTCCATCCAGCACGTTCCCAGGAAAAACATGAGTTATGACATTGATAAGCAGGGCTACGATCACGGCAAAAACGACGACAGTTTGCACATCCAGGGTCATGGTGCAATGCAGAACACTGTAGCGTTCCAGATGGGGGCCGGCAGATCGGGAGATGCCAGTCTCTGTTCTGTCAGACTGTCCATATAGCCACCATGCTAGAAAGGAGAAGAGGAAGTCGAGTGGTTAGGGAAGGGCTGGGTTTGGCGCCCAAGTATGGTACGGGAGAGAAGGAAGGGGGCATGGGGACAGGGGTGCTTGCTTCCTCCCTTCTCAGGACTGAGCTGATCTTCCTTCCCTAGCTGAGAAATCTTAGCTTACGCTGAAGTCCCAGCATTCTCTCTCGGGCTCCACGGAAAAGGCAAAATCCTGGCTTTGAAAGTGAAAGGCGGGAGGAACCAGCGCGACGTTCTCCGGCGCCTTCTCGAGCTGTCTGTCCGTGGGTGCGTCTGGTCTGTCTTCCTGGCTACCGGTCAGTCTCCGTCTCCCCTACTCCCTCTAATTCGCTCGCTTGCCTACGCTCGCTCTGTTCGCGGGGCTCCTGGCTGCCAGCCACTCTTTCGGTCCCTGCCTCGCCAGCCCTCTTCCTCTCTTCTCCCCCTATGTGCCCATTTTAGAAAATTTTCAAGGATAACTTTGAGTTATGCAATGTTCCACCTTCAGGCTGACTTTAGTGCTTAACCCCCGCTTCAGATACGACCCTTTGATAGACTAGGACTGGAGAGGCTGCCAATAATTCTGATGTCCACGTTGGTGTCATACCCTTCTTTGGGGGAACCTCCGCCTCTTTCCTGCACTCTAATCCTCTGGTCTGAATGGCTTTCTTCTTATATGATTTCATCCCTGGCCCCAGCGATTGGTTCAAGAGGTTAGCACATGACCCAAGTTGAAACATCACAACTCTCTCCCAGTATTTTCAAAGTGGAGCTATAGAGATTCACACACTATCTCTGTTCCGGTTGCAGCCCTCTGAGAGTGTGAGCCTGAAGCCACCCTTGAAGAAACAGAGAGACAACTCTGATGGTGCTGGAGCCTTTGGATCCAGTCTTTCCTCAGGCCGGCTCTGTCCTGCCCTTTTCACGATTTAGCTATGTGAGTCCATAGATTTTCTGTCTTCTTCGGCAAAAATTGGGGTTTTGTCTCCTGCAACCAAAAGACTTCTGACGAAATACATCAATGAAATTTTTTTTTACACTTACCTGCGAGGGAGTATGCTATAATAGAAGGCATGCTGGACTTGAAATAATATTAGAAAGAACTTTGAATTTTATGAGGTATCAAGGACCTATTATTGACATGTAGTGTTGGGCTAGAGTGTGAGAGAGATTTGGCTCGGAATCAAGTGGTTCATTCAGCCCAGCTCAGGGGCTGGCCAGCCTGCTGCTGGGACCCAGATGCATCAGAATTAACTTCACAACCTGGTTAAGATGATTTGCTTCACACTGCCCATCTCCCATCGAGCTGTGGGGACTCATCTTCTTTCAACCTTAGGCCCACAGACATGGCAGAGCCCTTGCTGTCCTTCCCAGCACTGCGGTAACCCTGAGCACAAGCGTGGTGACATCAGTCCCGAACACTGGCTGCAGTACAGATACAATAGCTCACGGGAACTGCTAAACCATTGAACTGCAGGAGCAGGGATAAAGAGTGGGGACGTTTAGGGGCCCACAGAAGTAGGTTTTAATTTAACTCTGTTGCTTCCTGACTCTGAATTCTCTGAGTGCCTGATTTTTCTATAAAGTGGGGATAATAATACTTTAAACTTTAGTGCACTTATGAGAATTAAATAACTGTGGAAAGTACATGGTATACTGCCGGCACATAGTTGGCACTTAGTATGTGGTAGTCGTGTTGATGATGATGATGGTACGTGATGGTAAATGATGGTAACATTATGACTGTAAAGTATTCTCATTCTTTCCAGTAGAGAAATGCAGCATAGGAAAATGGTTCTCTTTCCTCAGGGCCATGTGAAGAGTTACTAACAAAGATAGGATTCAAATAACTGACTCATTTTAGGGATTTGTGTCTTCTTATGAGCCGAAGGGTTCAAATGATAAAAGTGCTTAGCTAGTTTCACGCAAGAAGTGTGAATCACTATTATCTTGCTTTTGATTTGTTTCTATATTTCAGTTTACAGAACTAAATTTAATGGAAGTATACTTTTAAAATGTCTTAGACCCTTATTTAGGGTGGTACTTTCTCTTAGATTATACTGGAAGCATACTTCTAAATTCTTCCTTTGTGGTTCTGATTCTTCTCAAAATTTTAAAGTTTTCTTCACATTTTTCAAAGGTAAGGCACTTTTTTCTATCATAACAAAAAGAAAATGAAACTATTGCATTTCCCCAAAGATACGTCTTGAGGAAAAGCAGATCCCTGAGAGGATATTATTAACTGTCTGCTTCTTATAATTGAGGCCCCTTCTCAGACAACTTTGCTGTTTAATCTCAGCTCTCACCAATAACCCTTTCTGCTTTTTGATCAAGTGTTTAATTTCCTTGAAAGATTTTCTCAGATTTCAACTGTTACTGAGAGGATTTTCATTTTACCCTAACCCTTTAATGGCTAAATCTTGCATATCCATTATTTCAAAAAAGGGTATTTCTGTTCATCTAAGTAAATAGTTCAAGGATTTAATCTTCTTTTCTTGCCTATTACTGCTGAAATGAGGAATTATTTGGAAACTTCTTTTGCTAAATGACTATCTTGTAAAAATCAGGTAAAATTAAGCGTTTCCAAAAACCAATCTTGGACAACTCTCAATTATCTACAGCAATATAGACTAAAGCATAGATTACTAAAAACGAGACATTTCTGAACCTGATTTTGGCCATTCTTTTACTTTCTTCCAAGTAAAATGTATGTGTTTAACCCTCAGTTCAGGTTTTTCTTTCAATCCTTAAAAACCTTCTAATTTTGGAAAACATGAAATATTCATAAGGAGGTAACAGGAAAAAGAAGAAAGAGGTGGTCAGGATAACACAAAAGTCTAGGGGTAAAAATTATTGCCATTAATATTGAAATATGTAAGAATATGTTTTTAAAATATATATACGTATAAATATATAACAAATCAATCCAGTGTGGATTTTGCCAGATTTTTCCATAGACTTCAATAAGACTTCAACTTATCTAAGTCCTAACCTTAAACCCTAGCTGACTCCCAAATCTCCATAGGGTTAGGTCATGTGTACACATGACCTAAGGAGTTTGGTTTTATACAAAGACGAAGTTTGGCCTTTGCCCTCAGCTTCTGGGAGGCACTCTGTCATAGGAGTGTGTTTGTTTAGAGCAGGAGCTGGCCACACCAGGCTTTAGGGTAAGGCTGACCATATCTAACAACCTTAGGGTAAGGTCTGGTCACAGGAGAAACATGTGACTTAGGAGTCACAACCATGTGACTTAGGGTCAGGGCTTTGGATCATGCAGTATCATTGAGACTGTGTTCACTAATCATGCCTATATAGTGAAGCTCCAATGAAAACTCTGGACACTGAAGCTCAGGTGAGCTTCCCTGGTTGGCAATACTCCATGCGGGTTGTCATACATTGATGTTGGGTGACTACGCATCCTGACCTCAAGGGCAGTAGGCAGTGGAAACTTCACATTTGAAACCCTCTCAGGCTCTGCCCTATGTGTCTCTTCTTTTGGTCGATTTTATCTGTATCCTTTCCCTGTAATTAAACTCTAACCATGAGAATAATAGCTTTCTGTGAGTTCTGAGTCATTCTAACGAATTGCAGAAACTGAAGGTGATTTGGGGAACCTGGAGTCAATGAGGCCAGTCTTGGGGGCTGTGCCCTAAACTTTGAAGTTTGTCTAACTGGGTGGTGCTCCTCTCCAATTCTCCCACTCTGTCACTACCTCTATTATAGCATCTAATACAGTGTTCTTTTTAGTTTGTTTGTTTTCTAATATTTAATTATGTAATGGCAAAAAAATGCTCAGAGAGTAGAAAAGGCTTTGTAGTGTGTGGTGGTTTTATTAGCAGTAGTAGTATAGAAATAATGAGAAAACTGAGGTTCAGAAGGATTAAGAAACTTGCCCAAAGTCACGTAGTTAATAAGTGTAGATCCAGGATTCACTGGAGCCTGGTCATTCTGGCTCCAGAGTCCAGGCTATTAACCACCATATTATTTTGGCTCTGCGTTTGTTGCAAATAACAGAAACACAACACAAAACTTAAATTCTATGCCCCACAGGAAACAATAACAAACAAGGAATTCATTGTTGTAAGTTCTCCTCCTCCCCCTCCTCTTCCTCCTCTCTCTCCTCCTTACTCTGCCTCTGCTTTTGTCTGTGCAAGACAGATGAAAACAACAGATGTAGAGTACAGGGGAGAAGGTAGTAATAAATGGGGAGATTTCCAAGGGAAAAACCCACTGGACCTGTGGCTAACTGGATCTGGAAGATAAGAAAGAGGGAAAAATCAGCAAAACCTTTAAGGTTTTTAACCTGGTTAACTTGGAAGATATTATTGTCCATGATGGAGAGAGGCAATTTGGAAGGAAGGTAATAAATTCATTTTTTAAAAACTCTACTTTATTAATGTATAATTTATATTCAATAAAATTCACACATGTTAAGCACACAGGTTGATGATTTTTGATAAATGTATATACTGTGTACCCACCATCCTAAACAAGATGTAAAACATCTGCAGGTCCCCAGAAGGTTCCCATGTGGCCTTTCCTCCCCCCATCGTGCCCCACAACTATTAATCTGATTCCTATGACTGAAGGTTGATTTTACCTGTTCTAGAACTTCATAGGAACAGAGTTATACTTCTTTGTATGTTCTTTGTAACTGTTTTCTTTCACTCGGTATAATAGCTGTGAGATTCGTCCATGTTGCTGCATATATCACTATTTTGGTGGAGGAGGTGGTATAGTATTTCATTGTGTGAATATACCACTATTTGGTCATCCCTTTACCTGTTCATGAACATTTGGGTAGGTTTCCAATTTAGACTAATTATGAATGAAGTTGCCATAAACATTCAAGTACATATCTTTTATGGTCAGATATTTTCATTTCTTATGGGTAAATACCCAGGAAGCAAAATTACTGGCTCATAGGGTTGATGTATGTTAACTTTTCAAGAAACTGCCAAATGTTTTTTTGAAGTGGTTGCACCATTTTACACTCCTGCCAGCAAAGCATAAGTGTTCCCATTGCTTTATATTCTTGCCAGCCCATACTGTTGCCAGTCTTTTAAATTTTAGCCATTCCAGTGAGTGTGAAGGTAGTATCTTATTGTATTTTTTAAACAGCTTTATTGAGGTATAATTTGCATACCATAAATATTCACCCATTGTAAGTGTACAGTTTAATGATGTTTAGTAAATGTAGAGACTTGTGTAACTATTACCACAAACCAGTTTTAGAGTATTTCTATCATCCCCAAAACTTTCCTCATGTTCACTGTAATCAGTCTCTGCTCCCACTCTCAGCCCGAGGGAACCACTGATCCGCTTTGTCTCTATAAATTTACCTTTTCTGGCTATTTCATGTAATGGAATCATATAATAGGTAGTCTTTTGTGTCTGGTTTCTTTTGCTTATCATAATATTTTTGAGGTTCATCCATATTGTAGTTCGTATGTCAAGAACTATGAAAAGTCTGAAATTTTACCGTGATTGCAAGCTAACAAGTTAGCCTGCTGCAGTTTCATGGCTGCTGACTGAAGACATGAGGCTCCTGGGTCAGGGAGAAAGGACTTCATTACTCAGGGCCTAGCAGGCAGCACGAGCTTCACGTTTGTGCTGATTTCCTGTGCCTCTCCAGTCCCACAAGGTTGATGCAAGTGGGCCCAGATGGATGCTACAGAGGCAGAGGGTTTATGTCAAAATTGAGGAATCCTAAGCTTAGGAAACCTAGTTTTTTGTAATGGGCTGCAAGCAAACCAACTCAACTTTTGTCCTGGAGGGAAACATTGTCTTTATTAAACTGGACATCAAGCAAATCATTCCTCCGCTCCAGGGAGAGACACTATCTCAATCTTCCAGAGCTGTTTGCTAAACAATCATCCTTGAAGAGATGGTCTGGAACAAAGGCAATCAGTGCCTCAGCTCATGGAGAATTGTCTCCAAACAATATATCAGTAGTTTCTTCAGTAGTTTCTTTTTTCTTTCCCCCTCCTTTCCTTCCTTCCTCCCTCCTTCCCTCCCCCCCTTCCTTCCTTTCTTTTCCTTTCTTCTTTCCTTTCTTTCCTAAATAATATTTCCTGTAAATGAAATAATGCTTATATAAAGAAAGGAAAACATTTTGTGTAGTATATCACATTTTATTTATCCTTCATCAGTTGATATTTGGATATTTCCAGTATTTTTTTTTTTTTTGGCTGCGCCACACGGCATACAAGACCTTAATTCCCTGACGGAGTCTTAACCACCAGACCACCAGGGAAGTCCCTGTTTCCAGTTTTTGGCTCTGATAAAGCTGCTATGATTCACAGGCATGATTTTGTGTGAATATATGTTTCCATTTCTCTAGATTCTTAGGAGTGGAACTGCTGGACTGTATGATAACTTTATGTTAAACTTTTTAAGAAACTGCCAAACTGTTTCTAAATTGGCTGTACCATCTTACATTCCCATCAGGAAAGTATGAGTGTTCCAATTTCTACATATCCTTCCCAACACTGAGTATAATCTGTCTTTTTGATAGTAGCCATCCTAGTAGATATGAAGTGGTATCTCATTATACTTTTAATTTGCATTTCCTTAATGCCTAATGCTGTTAAGCATCTTTTCACGTGATTTTAGCAATTTGTATATTTTCCTTCATGAAATGTCTTCTTAAATCTTTTACCCATTTTATAATTGGATCATTTGTCTTTTTATTATTGAGTTATAAATGTTCTTCATATATTCTAGATGCAAGTTCTTCATCATATACGTGATTTGCAAATATTTTCTCCCAACTTGTCTTTTCATTTTCTTAAGTGTGTGCTGTTTTTCTTGTTATTAGCTTTTCATAAAAAATTTTATTGAGACATAATTTACTTACCATAAAGGTCACTTGTCTAAAGTGTACACTTCAATGGCTTTTAGTATACTCAACAGATTTGTGCAATATCACCGTACTCTTCTTTAGAACATTTTCATCATCCTCAAAAGAAGCATTGTACCCTTTAGCAGTCATTCTTCATTCTGCCCTCAGCCTACCCCCTGGAAATTAGGAATCTACTTTCTGTCTCTAAAGACTTTCCTATTCTGGACATTTCATATAAATTGGTCATACACTATGTGGTCTTTTGTGACTGACTTCTTTCACCTAGTATAATGTTTTAGAAGTTCATCCATGTTGTAACATATATCAGTACTTCATTCTTTTTTTATTGTTGGTAATATTCCATTAGATGGCTATGTCACATTTTGTTTATCCATTCATCAGTTGGTGGACATTTAGGTTGTTTCTACTTTTTTGGCTATTATAAATAATGCTTCTGTGAACATTCGTATAGAAGTTTTTGTGTGGACGTATATCCTCATTTATCTTGGGTAGATATCTAAGAGTGAAATTGCTGGGTCAATATGATAACTATATTTGACATTTTGAAGAACTGCCAAATAGTTTTCCAAAGTGTCCGTACCATTTTACATTCCCACTGGCAGTATAAGTGTGTTCCAATTGTTCTACTTTCTCACCAACACTTTCAATTATCTCTCTTTTCAATTTTAGTCATTCTAACAGATGTAAATTTGGCATCTTATTGTGGTTTCAATTTGCATTTTCCCAATGACTAATGGTGCTGAGCAGCTCTTCCTGTGTGTATTCACCATTTGTATATCTTTGGGAAAACATCCATTGAAATTCCCTGCCCATTTTCTAATTTCATTATTTGTTTGTTATTATTGAGTTATAAGAGTTCTTTTATATTCTAGATACAAGTGCCTCAGCAGATTAATGGTGTTTTTTGAAGTGGCAAAGTTTTCCATTTTGGTGAAGTGCAATTTATCAACTTATCATTTTTGCAATTTATCAAAGCAAAAATGAGTTTGCTTTTGGCATTGTATCTAAGAAATCTTTGCCTCATCCAGAGTCACAAAGATTTTCTCCTATATTTTCTTCTGAAAGTTTTATAATTTTAGCTATTATATTTAGGTCTGTGATCCTATATTGAGGTATTTCAGACAATTTTTTTTTTTTGTATTTTGTGAAGTAAGTTCATTTGTCTGCACATAGATATCCAATTCCAACACTTATTTGTTGGAAGGGCTACAGTTTGCTTTTGAATTGTTTTTGCACCTTTGTTAAAAATCAGTTCACCTTAAATGTGAGGTTTACTTCCGGACTCTCGATTCCATTCCATTGATCTACATGCCAATCCCTGCACCAGTACTACACTGTCTTGACTACTGTGGTTTTATAATACACTTTGACATTGAGTGGTATAAGTCCTCCACCTTTGTTCTCTTTTTAAATTTGTTTTGGCTATTCTAGTTCCTTTGCATTTCCAAATAAACTTTAGGATCAATTTGTCAATATATACAAAAAGGCTGTGGGGATTTTGATAGGGATGTTGAATTTACAGATCAATTTGTGGCAGAATTGTCACCTTAACAATATTGAGTCTTCCTATTCACGGACATGGAATGGCTTTCCATTTTAGATCTTCTTTAACGTGTCTCATCTATGTTTTGTTGTTTTTAGTGTTTGTCTTTTATTAAATTTATTGCTACATATATTTTTGGTGCTATTGTGAATGGAATTTTTTACTTTATTTTTGGATTGTTTGATGTTAACGTATAGAAATATAATTGGTTTTTGTGCATGGTTCTTATATCTTGTGAACTAACTCAAACTGTTTACTAGCTCTGATAGTTTGTTGTAGATTCTTTGAGATTTTCTACATACCATATTGTATCATCTGTGAATGAAGACAGTTTTACCTATTCCTTTCCAATATGAATGCATTTATTTATTTATTTAAGTGGTAAAGGGAGAACTTGCTTTGTTCCTGATCTAAGGAGGAAATTATTTCATCTTTCACCATTACAGTAATTGTCCCTCTGATTGGCTTAAACAAACCCCAAGTACAATATTGGACCCAAATATTTTGTAAGTTGGGAAACATCAGAGACTGGAATGAGAGATATAGAGAGAGGTAGAGGCAGAGAGAGAGAGAGAGAGAGAGAGGAAAAGAGGTAGAATGAAAGGCGTGAATGATTCTCCTGAATGACATCAGCCAAGCCGATTCTGTCAATGGGTTATAACCAAGAGGGCCTGGAGGGCCTGGACAGGAAATGATAAAAATCAAGACAATGCCCAGTGGCATTTCATCAGCACAAAAAAACCTTATCTCAAGGTAAGAGTAAATGCTATCTTAAACTGAGAGCTGGGAAAAAGAGGCTCCCTGAACTGGCATTATCTGTGTGGAAAATGCTGTTGGAAGGACCAGGACAGGATGTAGACATGCATTAAGGGAAGGCAAATCCCTTCAGTATGAAAGTAGAGCTTGAAATATTACATTAGCCAAGTATACCAGCTGCCCTGCCCATTAAATATTCATGCTAAAATCCCTGTCAATCAACAGGAACAACCTTGTCCCTCTCAGACCTACTAAAGAGAAGCTGTGTAAGTTATTCAGCAAATTTTGAGGGAAAAGAGGCTTGGCTTTTTTTGTCCACAGTGATGCCAAAGATGCATTTGGAACTGAAAATTGAACTGCTCCCTTCCTTGCCTGTCTTTTGACAAAATGCATCTGAAAGGTTAGGGAGTGTGGCCTTGGTTCTCAAACTTGGACATCCGTGGGAATCAACTGTGGAACTAATTGAAATACAGACTCCTGGGCTCCCACTGTTCCCACCCACCGCCATCTGATTCAGTAGGTTACTGTTGGGGGAGAAGGAGGGAGTGGACACATTTTGACATATGTGGTCTGCAGGCCATTCCTTGTGAAACACTGAGGTGATTAAGAGTGCTGGCTTCTCAGACAGCCTACATGGTTGCACGCCATTTGAAGTGTTACCTAACCTGTAAGGGCCTAAGTTTTCTCAAACCTGAGGATGAGAATAATAATAGCACCTCCATCCTCAGAGGGCCATAGTGAGAACTGAATGAGATGATGTGGGGAAAATATCCATAAGAAACACTCAAAAAATGGTAGCTACTGTTATCTTGAATTCAAGCAGAAATGAATTCTCCAACTCATGACGGCTGCAAGTGCATCAGCAGGAACCTTAGGCCCCACTGCACCTCATAACCCCAGTATAAATTGGGGTGTAGCAAAGAGTTAAATATCCCCAAAGGGCTTTGGCTTGGCACCATGGCTGATACAGGAAGCCACGCTTCCCACAGAGGGGTGGTGGCCTGACCTGTGAGGCCAGGATGCAGTGATCTATTGGCTAAGTCCGCTTTACAAAGCCCTGACCGCAGGGGTCTGTGTGACCTGAGTCTTTCCTTTCTTTTCCTCTGTGGTGAAGGGCCTGCAGGGAATGTTTAGCAGTTCAGGAAGCTGTGCTGTGTAAAGGAAGGCACACTGACCCAATTTCCTGTGCTGCCTCTCCCACTTGAGGGATTGTGCACATGTCAGGTCATTTCTGTAGATGTTAGTTTCCTTATCTCCCAGAATAAGGGCAGATCAGATATTTGTATGCGGGCATTGTGGTTTAGCACTTTGACATACTGCCTCCCTTTTGATTCCCACAAGGCTGTGAATTCCATAAAGCAGGAATTCTCTCCTTATTCACTGGCCGACTGAGCCCAAAAAGGTTAAAGGACTTGTTCGAAGTCACAGGACAAACACACAAGTAAGCATGATGCTCCGCCCTTGCTGCCTACCTCCAAGGGCAGCAATAAGGAATAAAGAAAACCATGGATGTGAAAGTTTTGGGCACACTTTGTGATTTGAAAGCGCTATGACACGTCCTCATTGGCCTTACGGGGACACACAGGTGGGAGTCTATTTATAGAAAGCCACAGTTTGGCTTTGGACTGACATGCCAGTGTATTTTAGAGAAAGGAATATCAATGTGGTAAGTGCCTAGTACACTGACACTTCTTCAATGTATTACATGGCAAATGTATGCTTTTATAGTCATTATCATCATCATCTTCGTTATCATTAACGACATCATTTATAACACTGCACTGGCATACAGTGTACTGGGGCCTTTCTACAGTGCTTTACATGTAACATCACATTTATTCCTACCAATGTCAAGTGAGCATTAAAAAATTACCTATGAGAAAAGTGCTATTATTACGTACCCATTGTATAGAGTGGAACAGAGTTTAAGTATTTGGCTATAATTTATGTGCAACAAAATATGAGCTGAGTTATATTTGAGTAGTTGACAGAAAGTTAAATTTGGCAGGCATTTAAACATCTATTAATTTTAATTTTGCCAATTTTCTTTTCCTATTCTAGAGCCAGTTTTTTTTCAGAGCTAAAATATTTTTATAGGTCCTTAGGAATTGTGCCTATAATGCCTTCTTTTTTTTTTAAATAGATCTTTATTGGAGTATAATTGCTTCACAATACTGTGTTAGTTTCTGTTGTACAACAAAGTGAATCAGCCACATGCATACATATGACCCCATATCCCCTCCCTCTTGAGCCTCCCTCCCACCCTCCCTATCCCACCCCTCTAGGTCATTGCAAAACACTGAGCTGATCTCCCTGTGCTATGCGGCTGCTTCCCACTAGCTAACTATTTTACATTTGGTAGTGTATATATGTCGATGCTACTTGCACTTCTTAATGTCCCTGCATAAGAAAACACCGTGAGCACGAACATGGGCTTTACATAACAATGAGAGAAGGCCTGGAGACCAGGCAGATGGTGCGCTGGCTCAGTTTCATGCAAAACAGGACGCCACTGATGGAGAAGCTCCCAAACTGAATCCGTGGGGAAGCTTTAAAAAATACAGCTTCTTAGGCCGAATTTCTCCCTGTGTTCTGGACCCCATCCCCTGCCCCACCTCTCTCCTACTGCACAGGCTCATTTTCCCAAGTCTCTGTCTTAGCAACTGCTGTGTTTTGTCCTCTTTTCAGGGAAGACTCAGGAGAGGAGGCTGCAGTCACTTTCTTCCCTTAAACTCCATCATTCTTTCTCTCATCATCCTTGTTGGGTCTAATTGACACTTTTGCCCCATTTTTATACTGCCAAATGACAAAACAACTTACAAATTGGGTGTCCTTTATTCAAGAGAAAACAATCCATGGATTGGGGTGTACAGTGCCTTACAAGCAGTGGGACACCCTTGCCAAGGGATTTTGGGCAAGAGTGGGCAGAAGAAGCAGACAGGAAACAGAGCATGACTGGCTAGGAGGCCAGGGATTTCCTTATAAGGCTAGCAAGTCTATTTTCTAGGTCAACTATTTTCTAGCTAGCAAGTCTGTTTTCTAAGTCAACTCTAGCTAAAGCAGAGTTGGAGGACTGCGATTGGTGTTTGTTAGGCTTCCTTGACAGGTGTTTCCTGTAAATGCAGGCTGATTTAGGTTGAGATTTGTGACGTGTGCTGGGCCACTGGGGTGGCCTCCATTTAGTGGGTCTCCATACATGAATTCACTTTATCAATACATACTGCTAATCAGATTGCTGCCCTCAAGTCCCTGCAACAGAATTCCTGGAGATGTCTTTAGAGTCTCCCCTCCCTTGACTTCACTCTTCCTCTAAAATCGACATGTCCTTCCTGTCGGCTCACCTCCTGGCTTGGGTTACTCCCTACCTCCTCTGGGGTCCACCCTCTCCCCATTGCCTCATCTGTTGCTCCTTCTTGACTGGCTCTCCACCCTCTGGCTACGGACTCGCTGGGGACCCACCTTCTCTTGTTTCCAGCTGGACCTGGACTGAGACTGAGGCAGTTTCTCTGGTGGTGAAATACTTTAGATCAGGTGCAAATTATGGTCACCACCTTGAACAGCTGCCCTCAGAGCTTGCAAGCCTTGCCAAGGTGTTTGGTAAGGAAATTCCTTGATGTTAGCCGATTTCCGCAAATTACCCCCCTGTGACATTCTGAAATAAATTCCTGAGGCAAGTAGGCACAGCAGTCGTGAGACGTTTCAGTTGGACCAAGGAGTTTGGTGGTAGGTGGGAGGCAGGCAGAGGGAGCAGGGAAAGGAAAATAACACTTACTGAGCTGTTATATATGCAAGGATGGAGATTTCAGTGTAGTATAAGTACAGCAACCCTGCAAGAGACTTGTTATTCCTGTTAAAATGAAAGAACTGAGATTTAAAGAATTTGAATACTTTGTCCCAGGTCAAACTATATACAAGTAACTGGACCAGAACGAAAATCCGCACTTTGGAATTGGCTCCAAAGTCCATCACTCTTTCCATGGGATCATAATTCCTGACACTACTGTGTGTGATCTTTTCAGCCTTCTCAAGTTATCCCCTATGTCTGGAATCCCCAAGGTGAACTTTTAGGAGGCTAAACCTTCCCTATGCTGGGCTTCAGTTTAGAATTTCCTTTCCTTCTAGCTCCAGAAAGCCCAAGGAAAGATTTTTTTTCCTTTTGAAATACAGCTTCTCCCTCAGGTGATTTGTAATGTTTGCGGCAAAGCATAGCATTTGCTTGGTTCACAATTACGAGTCACTGAAAGCCAGCAGAGATCACGTGGCGTGGTGTAGCTTGGCATTTCCTGCAGAGGCCTGTGCTGGAGCCCACGCTGTTCTGCCACCAACTGGCTCTCCTGAGCCTCAGCAGCTCGGTTGGTTGGTTAGGCCACTGCAGTTGGTTGCAAAGTCTGTTATGGATCTACTTTTGAAAGCTTCTAATTGGACTTTTGGATTTTATAAAAACTGAATTTGACAGTTCCTGTTCTTTAGAGGATGGTTGTGTAGAGCCTTCCATGTATCAGAAAACTTTTTCACACTCCAGATTTGTCCAACATTAACCAGATGAAAATCGTGGAAGAGACATGAGATTTTAAACGAGAGGAAAGGAATGGGGAGTCAAACAGTAACACTAGACTGGGTTCTTGCTTCTGGCAGATAATCCCCAGTAATCACATAATGCAAGAATAAGATGCCACAGTTATTAAATGTCCTGAGGTTCTTGTTTTTAATTCTCCTTTCCTTAAAAAGTTATCTGTTCCATACGCACAAGCCATTTCCCACCATCCCCCCAATCCCTCCATCGCCACCCCCTCCCCAGTGCTAGAGAGATTCGTTTTCTCAAGGATTTATTTAGTGTCAATCAACAGTCCATCTGCGCTGCACCAAAAAAAAAAAAAAAATTAAAAAGCAAAATATGGTCCCTCTCTGTTCTTTCAACACAGGAATGAACACCCCTCCACACTCTTCAATTAGTCTGTGTGTAAAGCAAAGAAATTCTGCTTCACCTACCCTTCCTAAGCTCACCAAATCTAGGCTTTATTCCTAGGCCCCGAAAATTCACCCCTCCAAAAACTCAAGTCTTTGAGGAATGTGGTTGGGTCCTAGCTGGCACTTTGTAAATCAATCTCTTTGCGAGCTTTTTCCACCTGTGAAGTCTTTTCAAAAGCCTTATGGTTCTGATAAACAGAATGCAGGCTGCCAGAGAGGGCCCCCAGGAAAGGTTCTTTTCCCTTTCTTTGGGGCTATCTGCATGAATATTGGTCAGGAGTTTTGCAAATTAAAGTGACAGCCATACTAAGTGGTGATTAAAACAAGAAAATGGATAACTGTCATGAGCACAGGCTAAAGGTGAAGTCAGTGAAATGAGTGATTTTTAATAAAACCAAAGAGCCAGTTTCCACATTAGCTTTTCCCTCTGCTTTTTCTAAATTGACCAGAGTAGGTAGCTTCTCTTAGCCACGTTCTCTTTCCTATGGCCTCTGGGGTACTGAATTCAGAAAGCTGATCATGCGCCAGCTGGTAAGTACCTGCTCTAAGAAACAATATACTATTGCTTCTCCGGCAGCATCAGTGGTGCAGAGGGGAAGGAAGCATTTGCCACTCATTACAGGTGTGCTGGAAGCAGTGATGGGGAGGTAGCTGGTGTGCTGCTCTGTCCCAGGACCTAGAGATACTCAAGATACTTGTGACTTTTCAATGGGTGGCCAAAATCTGAAGTAAGACCTCACTTTGATTTAGAAGAACTTACCTGTCTAGAACCATCAGAGCCTTTTCATTACTAAGCCTCCAAGAAAAAAAGTGTTAGGGACACCTGAGAGTTGCACAAATGTGAAAGCAGGTGCAATATCAGGACTGAGGCTGGGAAAGATGGAGGTTAGGGGCCGGGCCGCCTGTGGATATACAGAAGAGAGCAGAATGGTCAGTATTTGTGTTTGCAACGTCTGGCTGGCCTGAGGACCCTCTGTGTCAGCAGTTTCCAGGAGGCTTGTTTAAAATGCAGATGCCCCAAAAGGACTGACTCAGAGTTTCTGTGGGTGGGCCCTGGACTCCAGAGTTTAACTTTTCAGGCATTTGTGATGCACCTTGAAGTCTGAAAATCATTGCTTTAGAGCTGGTGGAGCCAGTCTTACCTGTTGTAACTTGGAGTTTGAAACAGATGATCATTCACTGATTCTAGCAAAAGGACGTACAGTTGTCCCTCAGTATCTGCAGGGGATGGATTCTAGGATCCCCACACACATATACCAAAATCTGTGCGCTCAAGCCTTTATATAAAATGATGTAATATTTGCATATAATCTACACACATCCTCCCATATACTTTGTCATTTCTAGGTTACTTAAACACCTAATACAATGTAAATGCTATGTAAATAGTTGCCCATGCTGGCAAATTCAAGTTTTGCTTTTTAGAACTTTCTGGGTTTTTTTTCAAATATTTTCAATCTGTGGTTGATTGAATCCGTGATGCAATGCAGAACCCACGGATACAGAGGGCCGTCTGTACTCTTAACTGTAGACTGTTTTATGTGTGTGCCTAGTTAGCACCTAGACAGAATCATTGAGGCCCCCATTCGATCAGCAGAAGGTGGCCACATGGAGACTCCAAATTCTGACCAGCCCCTATTACATCTCTCTTTCTCCATCTCCTTTATCTCCTTTCTCTCTATTGTACACTGTAAAGTAGTTCCTAGACTTTTTGTTTTTTGCCAATCAATAAAATAGGAAAAAAAAAAAAGACAAAACCAAACACATTTTGTCAATCAACACAGGGCTGCTTACTTTTTTTTTTTAAATTTTAACTTTAATTTTTAGCTACGTTGGGTCTTCTTTGTTGCTGCATGCGGGCTTTCTCTACTTGGGGTGAGCGGGGGCTACTCTTCGTTGCGGTGCATGGGCTTCTCATTGCAGTGGCTTCTCTTGTTGTGGAGCATGGGCTCTAGGCACACGGGCTCAGTAGTTGTGGCACACAGGCTTAGTTGCTCCGCCGCATGTGGGATCTTCCTGGACCAGGGCTTCAACCCGTGTCCCCTGCATTGGCAGGTGGATTCTTACCACTGCGCCACCAGGGAAGTCCCAATGTTGCTTACGTTTAATTTTGCCAAGTAAGGACATTGAAAAATAGCAACTATCATCTATCATTACCATGCTTATATAAAATTTAAAACACTATTTTTTAAAATAAATTTATTTATTTTATTTATTTATTTTTGGCTGTGTTGGGTCTTCATTGCTGTGCGCGGGCTTTCTCTAGTTGGGGCAAGCGGGGGCTACCCTTCCTTGCGGTGCGCAGGCTTCTCATCGCGGTGGCTTCTCTTGTTGCGGAGTATGGGCTCTAGGTGCGTGGGCTTCAGTAGTTATGGCACGTGGGCTCAGTAGTTGTGGCTCGCGGACTCTAGAGCACAGGCTCAGTAGTTGTGGTACACGGGCTTTGATGCTCCGCGGCATGTGGGATCTTCCCGGACCAGAGATCGAGCCTGTGTCCCCTGCATTGGCAGGCAGATTCTTCTCCACTCTGCCAACAGGGAAGTCCCTAAAAACACTTTAGCACTAATTTCAAAAAAGAGAAAGGCTATGTGAATTAATTTTTGAAACTCACTGTATTATCTTTATTTTTCTCTATGTTTCCATTTTCTAAGAGTTATTGGTGTACTTTAAATACTTTGTCCAAGGGCAATGGAACTTGACTCATTGGAGTGGGTTAAATGAGGAGACAATTGACTAAGGGGAGAGCTGCCTTCTTTGCCTGGGAGAGGAAAGAACATTTGAGGAGATGAGTTCAAGCTGGATCTTGAGTGCTAGGCAGGATTTTAACATTTCAGGGTCAGTTTCTAGAGATGAGATAGTAGGAGCCTAGGCATGGGAGCTGGGAATGAGAGGTGCACTGGAAGACAGGAAATCCACTGGGTCTCTCAGACTTAGATTGAAGAAAGAGACAAGTTGAATACAGAAAAGATCTTACCAATTATCTTGATTGATCACCACATGCTGGGCACCATACTTATTATGTCCCATTTAATTTTCACAGCAGTGCTACAAGATGGAGTTCTACCTTACAAATAGGTAAACTGAAGCACAGAGAGATTAAATTACTCATCTAAGATCACAATTGTATGGATCTGAACTGAAATATTTCCAGATCTTACTCTAAAGTCCATGATCTTTCCTTGTACCAACTTTTTCTCTTGGCCTTGAATGACAGGATAATTATGGTTGGCACTTACATTCAGTACTTCCTATGCACCAGGAACTGGACAAATCACTTTATATCCATCAACCCATTTACTCTTTAGAATAAGCCAGTGAGGCAAGTATTCTTGTTACCACGTACAGATAAGAAACTGAGCCTAGAGAAGTTCATTAACTTACAGAGCCAGATTTAAACCTAGGACTGTGATTCTGGAGCCCAGGCTCTTAACCACTCCATGGCCTTGCCTCTGTTGTGGAAGTTTCTGAGCTGGGGTCACAGAGTCCAGGTACTACATATAGTAATATTTTTCTGGGATGAAGCCAGTAACAGATCCAGGAATTCTTCTGTCTTACCTTTAGCCCCTCAGTCTATCCCATATCCCCCTCACTCCTTCCCCATCCCAAACACACAGCTATAGTGTACTTGCTTGGTAGACAATATACATTGGAACTCCTTCAGCTCAGGCAACTAGCTGTCTCCCCTGGTCAGGAGTAGTGAAGGGGACCTGAGTAGGATCCCTGGCAATGGTGAAGGCCCCTTAAGTCAGCAGGGGCAGATTGGGGCTGTGGTGGAGTTGGTGGGGATGGAGCTAAGGAGAGGAGCATGAAAGTTCCATTGACAGGGACCAAAGATAGCTCTTGCAGTGCTGATGCTGGGAAGGGAATCTCAAATGCAGTAGCCAATCTTTATGTTTTAAAAGAACACCTCAAACTAATCCTTCCTTAATTTAGAAGGCACTTCAACTCTATCAGGGGTGTCTATACACAAATGGGAAAACATTCAGCACAAGTTCACAGCTTTCAGTATGAGTTTAACATTGATTGAACACTTATCACACACCAACCAGAGGGAATACTGAAGGGTTTGGGGGATATTTTTTTCCCACTAGGGTGACCAACCAGATCTTGTTTGTCTAGGGCTGTCTTAGTTTTAACACTGTAAGTCCCACACCCCAGAAACCCCTCAATCCTGGGGATACCAGGACGGTTGGTGACTCAGATGACTAACACAAGGTCTCTGTTCTCAAGGAGCTCACAGTCCAGAGATGATGGAGGAAAATGCATAAAACAATCATGACAGTCCAAAGGTTTAGGTACAGTGTTTCACTCAGGAGGAAATGACAGTTTGATGTCTTTACTGTGCCCACTAATGCTATAATATAGAGTGATTTCCATCCATTATAAACTCTGAGCATTAGCTCGTTGGTGGATTGCACTGTGAGATGGAAATCATGGCAGAATTTATACTTAAGCAAAATTTTGTTTTTGTCTAAAATACACTATCCTTTTCCCCCTGGAATAAATTCTCCTTTCACTCTGTTAGTGATCCAATCTTTATGATTTTTTGCTTTAATTGTCTACTGAGTATGTACAGACATTGTCTACACTAGAGCTGTCCAGTAGAAATATAATGCAAACCATGTGTGTAATATAAAGTTTTCTAGTAGCCACGTTAAAAAAAAAGGAAAAAGAATCAGGTGTAATTAATTTTAATAATATAGTATTCAATATTTTAACTAATACATTAAAATATTACTATTTTAATATGTGATCAACGTTAAAATTGAGATTTTTTTTGGTGCTAAGTCTTCAAAATTCAGTCTGGCCACATTTCAAGTGCTCGGTAGTCATAAGTGACTAGTAGTTAGTTTTGGACACCACAGGTCTATGCAAAATCATGTATAGAATACGATTATTTTGATAATTGAAGTCAAAACTCTTTGCCTAAATTAATGGACTATTTTGAAGGAAAGTGCTTACTTCTGCCTAGGTTTTGGACTCCTCAATAATATGGACCATTCTGCCACTGGTCCCTAGGTTCCAGCTGAACTAAACACAAATTCTAAGCACGAGAGCAGAAGCACATCTAAAGAAGAAAACTGCAAGCAGGAAGCTGCATATTCTTCCTTAACTGTGGGAGCCCTGCTGAGCACATGGTGAAGAGGCCATTCTTAGGTCTGATTTTGAAATATCCCCAGGTGTTTCCAGTTACCTCCAAGGCGTATCATGGAGTTTGCAAAACAAAATATAATTTACATTCTTGGATTTATAAAAAGCAATTATTGTATGTGCCTCATGGTACGCTCTTGATGGGAAGGGGGGAGAAATGTGAAACCCAGCACACAATGAGCTGATGTTGTAATTCCCTAAAGGCTGCAAAAACACAAACAAAAACAATGTGACAGAGATGAAAAAGACACTATGAGAAAACATTGAGTTGGGGTTTAGCGGACCCAGTTCTCCGTCAGCATGCTTTGCCAAATGACTTATCTACTCAGTAATGTGGAACAAACACTCTGCCTTTCCTCCAGTTAAAAAAAGTTTTGACTCCCCCTTTTGTTTGCCATAAGCATTTCTGCTATTTTTGCTCACTGAACCTCAAAATAACTGCACCCATACTCTGTTTTTCTCATTATTCATTTTGCAAACATTTTTCGAGGCTTCCTATGTTTCCAGCATTGAGCTAGGCACGGGGCTTGGGGGAGGAATTACAAAAACGCCCACCATCTAGTGGGCGAGACAGAGAAGCAAACAAAAGAGCTGCAGAGTGATCATTTCCGGAAGCCAGTTCTTGCAAAGGGTTAAGTGAGCCCAGCTGGAGAGCCACCCCATCAGTGCTGGATCTGGTTAGGTAGGGATTAGTCTGGGTGGGGATGGCCTTGTAGAGCAGTATTACCTGATCTGGTTGGAAGGGTGGGGAGGAGGTGGAGAAGGCTCTTAAAGCAAACAAGCTGAGCCAGGGGAACAAAGATGTTCAGGTTCTACCAACAACAACGTCATTGCCAGTTAACGCCTCAGCAGTTTGTGGTTGGACTGGGACTCTGAAAGTTACCAGAAGCAGGCAGGGCAGGGATGACCCTGGATGAGAAGCACCATGTATTGACTTTGACACATTTTTCTCCTGGACTGGCCTTGACCTGTCATTCGAAGTGATCTCAGTGACACTTTGACACCATTCCTTCCTTCCTTCTATTTATTCATCCAATAATTTTGAACTCCTACTAGATGCCAAGTGTAGACCGGGACTAGAGGAAGGAAAAAAAGGAATAGGAAAAATCCTTCCCCCTGGAGTCGGGGCTGGGGGAGGGTCACTCGTAGGCACACATATTACGATGTGGTATCTTCAGTGGCAAAGGCAAACTTGGGAAATGGGGAAGAATCCCCTGACTGGCCCCTCAAGTTCAGGAGCCAGAGAGCTAAGAAGAGGAACATCACTCCACCGCTCCCCTGAACTCTCAGATATATTCAGGAGGGCTTTCAGCTTCCACAGCTCCTGGGATTTGGGGCATGACATATGTAGCAGACACTATACAATTTTACCTGGATTTTGAGGGCCAAGGAGACCCCCAGCTGACATTCGGTAATACTGGGATGAAAGACACGACCGGAAGCAGGTGACCTCAGTGTTCTCACTCTGGGGCAGTGTTTTGTGTGTGTGTGTGTGTGTGTGTGTGTGTGTCACAGCCAGAGCCAGTCAAGTAAATGTCAGAGTGGTGGGAAGGGCCCATGTGGCAGAGCCTGTTCCCTGATTCCTGGATCAAACCTTCTGTTGGAACTGGAGTGTCTTTAGACATCCTTTTTTCTTTTTTCAAAATCCTTCCCTTAATGACTGAAAAGTCTGAGATCTAGACATGTGCACTGATGTGTCATGAGGTGCTGTGGCCGGATGCTGTGTTTCCCTGGCTCCCTGTGTCCTTCTTTCCATCATGCTGCCTTTCTGACCAACTCTGAATAATCAGGGCAGCACAGCTATAGACATAGGAAGACCTATCCAAGTTCACTTTGGGTAAGTTCAGCAGCACAGGCCAAGGCCCTCTGCTTTGTTAGACTGCCCTGCATCCTTGCTTAAGGCCTCACTTCCTTCTGGCTGGAGAGTCTCATCTGTGATGTTGTTCAGGGCTGTATCCCGGCACCTGGTATTTAGGGGATGCTCTGTCACTGTTGATTGATTGAGTGGATGAGATGTAACTCCATCCAGCTCCAGTCATACAAACCCAGACTGAAGCCGCCAGAAGCTCTGGGCTGTCTTCCCACTCTCACTGGCTGCTGCAGTAGTGGCAATAATGCCTTGTACTCAGATGGCCCTTTGCTATTCCCAAACCCATTAGCCTGCTTGGCCACATTCAGTCTCAAGTATCCCTACAAGGTGAACATTTGCCTGAGAGTAAAGGAAGCCTGAAAAGTTCTGGACTTTTCTTTGGCACTTTCATTCAGGCCCACAAAGCCTGAAAAACCAGTAAGTTGCTGTATGTTATATAGACTCTGAGGGAATGGCATCATTTACCACAGTTTAAGATTGATTCTTAAATGCATGCATGGCATTAAAGGGGATGTCCCTCCATCAGTTGTTTGTGGAACTATAATTTATTCAGCTAGAGTTTTTCCTGGATACACGCAGCCGAAACTTCGGGGGTATTTGGTGAGCACATACAAATTTCTTATAAGCATCTAAGTGTGGGAATGCAAAGACGTTTAAGCCCAACAGAGGTCTGGGTTTATGCCTTCCTCACATCTGACTTTCTCATAGAGTCCACTTCCTCACATCTGAGGGGAAGAACCACATCTGTGCTGGTCAATTCTGCAATCCCAAGACCTAGCATTTTCAGTAGATGGATGGATGGATGCATGGATTGATGAAAGTTCAAAGAATCTTCCTACTTGAGAGAAGTTTTTTTGTTTTTTTTTAATAGTAATCTTTTATTTATTTATTTATTTATTTATTTTTATATTTTTATTTTTGGCTGTGTTGGGTCTTCGTTTCTGTGCCAGGGCTTTCTCTAGTTGCGGCAAGTGGGGGCCACTCTTCATCGTGGTGTGCGGGCCTCTCACTATCGCGGCCTCTCTTGTTGCGGAGCACAGGCTCCAGACGCGCAGGCTCAGTAATTGTGGCTCACGGGCCCAGTTGCTCCGCGGCATGTGGGATCTTCCCAGACCAGGGCTCGAACCCGTGTCCCCTGCATTGGCAGGCAGATTCTCAACCATTGCGCCACCAGGGAAGCCCCAAGAGAAGTTTTGAGTTCTCCCTCTTTGTCATTCCAGTTGATTTCTTCATAGAAGAGCATTTTAATGAGCAGACAAAAAAGAGTGAATTCATGGATACAGAGAGCAGTTTAAAAGGACAGATAGCAGAGAATTTCTCCACACACAGAAAAGAACCTGAGGGAAAATAAATGTTAAAAATACACATGTGTATTTTTGAGGACCAGGTACTTTATCTTATTTCATTCTCACAGAAACATCCTGACAGGAAGAGCAACAACTTAGTGACTATTCCCCTGTGTAGGTTACTTTGCTGAGGACTTTCCATGCATCATCTTATTTAAAATTCGCAACTTAATCAGGCCAACACTATTATTATCTCCATTTTACAGGTGATGAAACAAGCTTCGAGAGATGAAACAGGATGTGACAGTTGCAAGAATTGAACCTAATTCCAAAGAATATGTTCTAAACTGCTATGATTTATGGTAAGGAGGTTAATTTGATTTTCTTTTAGAGAGATGAAGAAGCTGAGCCTTAGAGAACTTGAGAATCCTGCTCAAGCCAGTAAATGGTAGAACCAGGACTCAAACTTAAGTTGGCCTTACTTTAGATCCTATCTTCTTGTCAACTCTCCAAACTCTCTTCTTTTTTTGACATGCTCAGTGGCTTCAAGGCAGACCACCAAAAGTGACTTTAGATGGATACAGAAAGAATATTTTTGACCAGAAACTTGGTGATGGTATCTGATATCCATTAAAAGAAAAAAAACACCAAGATTTCCCTAACAGAAAACAGAATTAGGTCCCTGTCGGATGATTTTAAACATTATTTAAATTCTTTTTAAAAAAACTTATCTTATTGAACAAGCATTTCATGCTCTTGGTATAATATTCAAACTATACAAAAGGATATGTTGTGAAAAATAGCTCTTCTTCTCTCCCTCCGTTACCCAGTTCCCCTCCCATGGAACTACTCACTACACCAACACTGGGGTAGTGGGGGATTAGCCTGGCCTGCCCACCCCCCAGTTCACACACCCTGCCTGAGAGCAGGAGGAAGGGAGAGAGAGGAAAAGAGGTTGGAGGCAAGTGAATGAATGGCATCTGCCCCTACTGGCCCTCCCTGGAGACAGGAAGTTAGAGACCAAGGTGATAGAACTATTGGAGGGATACTGGACCCCAGCCAAGCTGGGTTAGGGTAGGTCCTTCCCCCTGCCCCCTGTGCTGCTGCAGTAGAGCCCATCTGGCCTTGTTCCAGTGCTGAGGTTGGGAGCTTGGGAGCGTCCAGAGGCCACTCCCACTGGGAACGTTGGCACGCTCCTGACTGGCTGTGAGTCACCTCAAGGCCCAAGCCCGTGGGGCGCAAGAGGAGGAAGAGGCCTGAAGCTGTGTGGTAACAGTACCTGACCAATTGGGTGTGAAACATGTCCCTTCTGGGGACGTTTTGGGGCTGTGAGCTGAGGTCACACTTTTAAATGAGTGGAAGTGATCAAGCGGTAGACAGAGGCCCATGATAATGTTACCACTTAGTGAGTGCACTGCTGACTACGTGAATTACAGCCATTTCCTCACTTCAGTCAAGCATGTGATCTCCTCAAAGAGAAGTCGCTTTGGCTGGGCCACTATTTGTCTTGCTGAGGACTGATGAAAGTGGAGGACACTGGGGAAAAAAACAATAAAGGAAAGAAGTATTGCCTGGCTCCCAGATTGTGCGTAGCCTGAGAGGAGAAATGCTTGATCCCCCCAGTTGCAGCAGAAAATATCCTGTGACTGTCATTGGTTGCCGCTGTTGTTTTTGTTTGCCAACCGTGAAGAAGCCCTCAAGATAATTTTATCCAAATCCCTGCCATTCAGAGATGAAGAAACTGCAGGTCGGCTGAGGGTGTAGTGACGTGCCCAAGGTCACAATCAGTACCAGCATCACCTGGCCGAGATGACCCACTGGAGACCCATCCGGCTGGCAGGTGGAGGGTGCACCCCACTTGGTCACAGGCTGACCAGATTGTTCCCCCCAGCACTGTTAGTGCTTGTCAGCATGCTCCTTGCTTCTGAGTTCTAGGGCTAGAAAATCAGGTTTTTCAGGTCTAAAAACCCAGCAACCCGTTCTTCACTTCCCCAGCCGAGCCTCAAAGTCCTCAGAAAATTGATTTATGATAACCAGACTTTGCTGAAGTTGATTTGTAATCAGGGAAGCTAATAATTTACAAGGGGGATGCAGTCTATTCCAGAATCTCTTTACCTGGTAGGAGGCCTCCTTGTGAAATCAAAAACATAGTAGGAAAATTGCCTGATAGGCAGAGAATTATAGAGCAGGAAGAATAGGTCTAATAAAATTTATTCAATATTTGGGCTGGGAATATCTACTGTTACCCTTCCTTTTTTCATGGAAAGAGTTGCATCCTGGGTTTGAATTTTAGCTCTGACATTCCTAGCTATGTGACTTTGGCTAGTTGTTTGACCCCTCTGAGACTTCGTTTCTCCACAGGTCCAGTGGGGTTACCTACCAAATATACCATCTCCTTCTCTTAGATGGTGTTGGATGCACTGAGATTTGGGTTCTCAAATGCTGTTAAGTGGGCTGTAATTTCCACCTGTCCTTTTCTAGGCGAAAAAAGACAGTATAGTGAGTTTTCATCATGCTAAATTCATTGAAATATTTGATGTTAAAATGTCCTTTATTTCACCAAAAGATGGTGATAAGAGATCATTTTTCTAAAAATTGTTCTTACTTAGCTATATAAGAAGTCGATCTCTTAATCTAGTCACGCAGGATTAGTGCCTGCATCTACAGGAATATTTGGATTAAGCGACTGCAGCAAGATAAAGAAGTGTACCCTCTTTTGCTTTCAGGTCTTCTACTTGGTTAGTGGTTTCAGTGAATTTAGGAATAAAAGCTGAAATTTCTAAAGTAGAAAATTTTAAGTCCATGCTATTCAGTCTCAAACTTCTAATTTGTCTCAAGAGAGAATGTTAGCATTTGGTGGCACCCAGATTTTTGTGACATTTTCTTCCCTATCTGCCTACCACATCTACCTTTGTTGCCTTTCTTTGAATACTCCAGTGTCTGGTGACTTGGGTTTTATGCAAGATCATTAATGAGGATGCAGAAATTACGACTGAACTTAGGTTGGAGTCCCTAACTCCTCTTGGGAGGTTTGTCCAGCAGGTAGAACCAGGAGAAGAGAACTTTGGAGCCAGCGCAGTGGCGTCTCACTCTGCTCATGGGTCAGTAACTTCCAGAACCATCGGGGGGGATGGGTGAAACTGCTGAGGAAGACTTCAGCCTGTGGCTTTATGTGAAAAGAGAAAAGAGAGCGTGAGAGGAAGGAAGGAAGGGAGGGAGGAGGGAGAAAGGGAAGGAGGAGAGGATTATTATTTGAGAGAGGCAGGCTCTTTAAATTAAAAAATCCATATGGCTCTCTAGAGAAAAAAAAATAACCAAAAGCAGTTAAAATTTGAGAGCTAGACTGTGAGCAACACCTGTTGTGTTTAGAGGCAGAGTTATTTAAATAGCAGCACCCCGGGCATCACTTCCAGTGCACACAAGCTGTTATTCTGCTCTGGAAACTTGAGCAGAGGAGAAGGGAGAAGGAAAAAGAGTCTGGGTGAGCTCGCTAAACCCAAGCTTGGGTAGAGGAGGGGCACGTCTGGCTGAGAGCTGCCAGCCTCGGTAACTGGTAACTTCCGAGAGATTGCCCTGGGGTGGGAGCCTCGCTCTCACTCCATCTGCATTCTTGTAAGACAGGCCTCTGGTTGGTTCCCTTCTGAGTTAGCCAGCAAAAGCCAAATTTTCACCCTGTTCACAAGCTTGGGAAGACTTTTCTTGTAACCTATAGTTGTAGACTGTAACTATTTTGATTCTTGTGAAACATTTCATGTAAATCAAGGGAGGCTGAAAACCCAAGCAGGGCCCTTCTGGCAGCTTCCTGGGTTGCCCGCCCCCCTTGGAACAGCTGGGGAGCAATGCTATGCCAGAATATCTGAGGGTGTTTGCAAACATGGCTCTGGGAAGATAGTGAAAGGATCTAGGTCCACATTTTTGTACCGGAGGCAAGACTGTGGAGGGCTGGGGGAAGATAGCCACATCCCTCACCCTCATGTGTCATAGCAATAGTTGGAAAGCCTTGCTGACATTTGGTGGTGGAGGCAGGGTGTTTCAGTCACTGACGTGCATAGAACGTGGGGCTAGCTCCAGCTGTGATCAAAGGAGAGGAAAGTTCAGACTACCATCATCTTTTGTCTGGACTAGCCTCGTAACTACCTTTCTTGCCTCAGTGCACTGAAACCTGCTCTGCTGGCTCACAAGAGTCGATTGTGCTTGGCTCGTCCTAACGCTGTGTTCAGCGACATCAAACTGGTAAACTTGAAATTGGCCTTGACGGGAGAATTTACACTACAGAAATTGTCAAGTGCCACAAATCAAGGCTTTTGTTTTTCCCCAAAGATTGATTCATCAGCACAGCACCTTGCTGCTTCCACTCCTGTCCCCCTACATTCATTTCCTTCCACAGCTATAGTGGTTCATCAACAGATAAAGCTGATTGTTGTCACCTGTGGTTTAAAACATCCACCATAGGAAATTCCCTGGCGGTCCAACGGTTAGGACTCCGCACTTTCACTGCCGAGGGCGCGGGTTCAATCCCTGGTCGGGGAACTCCCGCAAGCCATGGGGCACGGCCAAATAAGTAAATAAATAAATGAAACAAAACATCCACTGTCTTCCCGTTGCTCTGAAAAGGACCACAGTCTTTACCATGGCTTGTGAGGCCAGCCTGCACAGTCTGGCCCCTACAGGTCTCCCCTGCCTTTTCTTGCATTACGCTTCACCTCACTTTACATGCTCCATCAGTTCTTCCAACAGAGCTTCAGTTTCTCACCACAAGTTCTAAAGCACAAGCTCTTTGTACTGCAGTGTAAAGAGTTATTTGCTGCTCACCAGATATTCACAAACTTTCTCACATTTCCCAGCCCACTTGCAGTTGGGCGGGGCCGTGTGACCAGTTCTGCTGAGTGAGCTGTGAGTTGAAGTGACACGTAGCAGAAGATTTAGGAGCTGATGTGCCATCTTCCAGCCTTCTCTTCTACAGCTGCAATCATGGAGGCCATATGTTGAGACAGCAGAACCACAGGATGAAGTAACCTGATTGCTGAGTCAGCACATGGAGAACAGCTGTCTTTAGAGAGCTGCCTGATTGTCTGTGGATGTCAGGGAAATAAACATTTGTTCTGTTTAGCCACTGAGATTCAAGACAATTTTGTTACCACAAAATAATTTAGTCTAGCAGTTCTCAAACATTTGAGTCTCAGGACCTCTTTAAACTCTTAAAAAATTACTGGTAATCCTAAAGAGCTTTTACTTATGTGGATAATATCCAGCAATATTTCCATATCAGAGATTAAAACTGGGACTTTTAAAAATGAGAAAAACTTTTAAATGTGTACCTATTAATTCCTTTTAAAGTAACAATAATAAAACCATTACTTAATATAAATATCACATTTTATGAAAAAGAGCTAGCTTCCAAAACAAACTAGTGAGAATGATAGTGTTTCACATTTTTTGCAAATCTCTGGATTAATTGAAGACGGCTGGATTCTCATATTGCTCCTGCATTTAATTAATTGCAATCTGTTCTGTTTTTGTGTTGAGGTGTGTGAAGAAAATCTGGCTGCACACAGATAATGTAGTTAAATAGTCTTTTCTGCTGATTGCGAATATTCTTTTTGGATACTACATCAAAACTTGACAAGTGCTGGTTTTTTAAAAGCTAGCTACAATATGGAATCTGAAATCATACCAATGAACTTTTCATACTCTGTTACATTAAAGTCCATTAGGCTCTCTTGCACTTTGAATGGATCCTTTATTTACCCATGTGTGATTTTGTGACCTCATGCATTGGTTACTTGGAAAAAATTCGTTCACTGAGTTATACAGATCTTCCAAATGTTGACATATTTCGTTATATAATATATTTAAAAATCACATTAATTGGTATCATCACCCATCTCACTGGAGTCTTTAAGTATTAGGAAGCTGTCAAGCTCATAATAATGGCTACAAGTTTTCTATAATTCTAATTTTTGTTTGAAAGCTTGAATTTTTATCTTTGGCAACAAACACTGTCAGTTATTTTCCTTGAAGTGACAGATTCACTTTATGCATTCTTAAAAAAAAATATATCTTCCAAGAACCCAAGATGGAATAACCATAGTTTGTCAGTAGTTCTTTTTCAAGTAAAAACTGTGTTCCATGATAAAAGCAGCTAGTTCCATTTACAACTCAAAAAATCAAACAACTGCTTTCCCTCCAGACAACCATCGCATTTCTGTATGCAGTAGAAGTGCTTTGTGCATACTTCCCACTTGTTACAGAGAATATTGAAAAGCTGTGTACTCAAGGGTGGTTGTTTAATAAAAGAAATAACTTTTACTGCTTAATTAAAGGTGTTTCTAAGTAAAACTGACCTTTTCCCCCCTGCAAGTGCATGGAAAAAGAATACAGTGGCTACAAATACAGTCTGGTGCGACTGCCTTTGTTTGTGCTAAGGCCTCAGCAATGCTACCCACCAGTGCTTTTGTATCATCAGTGCAAATGTCATTCTAGCTGAAAAGGGGCAATGCAATCTTAGTATAATTATAAAAACAATGTTGACCTCGAAGAACCTCTGGAAGGATCTCTGGTACACACAGTGTTCTGAGGACCGCACTTTGAGCACAACAGTCCAGCCCGTGCTCACTAATTCACTCATAATTTTCCTTCTGGCTGGAATGTACCCTCTCCCCCACCTCTTTATCATTGTAGATATGATGCCCGGGTTCATGACCAAGCTCTTAGGGATCCTTCTTTGACTTCCTAAGTCTATTCCCCTTTAAACATTCCTGCATGCTTCATGTACATCTTCACTTACCACAGTAGTAATCTTACATTGACATCTATCTTCCTTTCTAGATTTTAAGCACAGGTAGCGTTGGGATGGGTTTTATGGTCTCACTATTACATTTTCAGTGTCTGGCATGGTGTCTGGTACATACTAGGACTCAAATCTTAGTTGACTGAGTAAACATGGGGTTCAAAAAAAAAAACATGTGAAAAGGCCTGATGGAGGCTCCTGTTGATTTGGGACCAACTAGAATGACTCCCAGACCTTGATGAAACTTTCGCTCACCCAGGTTTTCCCACAAACAGATTCCATATTAAAAAGATAGCAGGCCTGTGACTGTTATCTATGCTCAGCTCTTTCCTGTTTCTGAAAAAGTCGTGTGTGTGTGTGTGTGTATGTGTGTACGTGTACACGTGTGTGCATGAGAGAGAATAGGTCTGGGGAAGGGACACTGACAATTCTTAATTACCTCTATAATGGGGAAAAGCACTAACAATATCTGAAAATGTTATGCAGTTCTATGTTTTTTTCTCATCCCATGGAACCTTTAATAAGAACTACTGGGGCTTCCCTGGTGGCGCAGTGGTTGAGAATCTGCCTGCCAATGCAGGGGACACGGGTTCGAGCCCTGGTCTGGGAAGATCCCACATGCCGCGGAGCGACTAGGCCCGTGAGCCACAATTACTGAGCCTGCGCGTCTGGAGCCTGTGCTCCGCAACAAGAGAGGCCGCGATAGTGAGAGGCCCCCACACCGCGATGAGGAGTGGCCCCCGCTCGCCGCAACTAGAGGAAGCCCTCGCACAGAAACGAAGACCTAACACAGCCAAAAATAATAAATAAATAAAAATTAAAAAAAAAAAAAGAGCTGCTATTAAGTAGGAAACTGATTTCTGCACTAACGCATTTGCTTCTACGCTGAACGTTGGTGAGTTCTATTAGGACAAGCACCATGTCTTTCTCTTCCTTTCTTTCTGTCTATAGTGCCCAGCCCAGCACCTGGCATACAGAAAACATTCAATAAATGTTCATTAAATTGTCGTGTGGGAAGAAATAAAGCAATGTGGCAGGAAGAAGGAAAGGCAAAGGGCTTGAGCTGGGAGCTGACCACCAAGGGTTATACAGCCCCACCATCTTCCCTGTCCAGGAAGAGGTTTAGGCACAGCCTAATGGCTGCTGTTGGCCACAGTTAGCAGCTCTTAGACCCATCTCCTTTCTATTTTTTATATCCAAGATGTCCAGGGCCAAACCACGCCACCTCGCTGGAGAAGGGTTGGGGCCACTCGCATGGTTCTCAACCAGTGCTGTACATTAGGTCCTCCCGGGGATCTTGTGAAAATTACCATCTCTCTAGGGAGGACCCCGGGCATCAGTATTCTGAGGCGGTCCCCAGGTGATTCTGATACGCAGCCGGGATACAGAACCACTGAGCCAGACGAGGAGGGGGACACTCAGGTGCTCATGGGGCTCCCCCTGTCTCCATGAGAATAAGTCAAGAACCAGGTAATGCGTGCCTGAGAAATTACCATACGGCTGTTGGTTGCCATGATGGCTGTCGCTGCAAGAGAAGCATGCATGGGATTGGAAGCAGCTCCACGCCTGATTCCTGAGCCGTGGGACCACCTCTGAGTGGTCTCAGGCTCGTGCTGCTTGAGTGCTCCTCGCGTAATCCACCTTTAAAGCACCATCGTCTCTTCACATCTTTCGGTTACTTGAACTAGAGGCAAGTGGAGTGGCATGATGCCCTAGAAAGACAGGTGTGCGATTAAATTCCTCTTACGGTGAAACTCCCCGGGGGGGGGGGGTCACATGCTGAGAGTTCGGGGAGCAGTGCTTATAATACACCCTTGTTTATAGTTCAGTTAGAGTTCAATAGCTCAACACCCCCTCTCTCCCACTTCTCCTCCCCACTCTCGCACCCAATGGTTTACCTCTAATAGGGTTCTTTAATCTACTCTCTAATGGTGGGACGGATACACCACCCAGGTCCAGTTATAGTTTTAATGGTGTTTACACAGTCAAAGTATCGCAGCTTGCTAGACCATCGAGCCTCAAGGACAGGCAGAGCATCTGCTCAGGGCTCTGTTAAATTAACCTTTAGTCAGTTTGCCCTAATTGATCCAGTGCTTCACTCCCAGGGCATTCTAAGTATTTAAAAGCATGTAATGAAAGATCTGACTAGCCTGTAACCATGGTGGTTTAAGAGAGCTGCTACAGTATTCCTTTTGAAATATCCCACTGAACTAAAAATTTTTTAGGAGATATTGGGCTGAACATAAATTAATTCATTTGGGGCAAGATTAGTCTTTAAAATGTGGACCAAAATGTAGGAACATGAAAGCACTTGTTTTGTACTCGAGGAAGACTTGCTGCAACACTGACATCCCTTCCCCTGGACAGAACATTAGTAAGAGCCTGTATGCCCCAGCAGCTTTCATCAATAGAGGGATGATATATGGTGACCTCTGTGCGTCAACAAATGGGATTTGCGTGGCAGAGGCGCACAGACTTCAGAGAACCATCCCAGGCTTGGAGTGGGTTCCATCTATGGCCAGAAGCTTGCCAGCCAGAGCTCAATGGAGTGGATGGCATAGGATCTGGAGTGGCGGAGACCCAGGTTAGAATCTCAACTCTCACACCTACTGGCTTTATGACCTTGGTCAGTTTCTTAACCAGGTTAAGTTTCCATGTTCACATGTGTAAAATGCGGAGGATATTAGTACCCACCTCCCAAGGTTGCTATGAGGATTAACAAAGACAACACATGGACAGCATTTGGCGTGCAGTAAATACACAATAAATGTTAGCAGAACAAAAAACAAAGCAAAACAAATTAAAACCCAAACAACAACAAAAATAGGATAAGAAGCCCTGAAGAGCTACAGAAAATTTTTTAGCTACTTGAAACTGGCACTGTCCCCTTCCTTTCCACCCCTGTCTGCGAGCATGCTAATTGCAGTGACCTCAAAGTAAAATATATTTAGTATGTTATAATATAAATATTGTACGTTATAGGGGTCTAGAGTTCAAGCGCACTTGGGAAATTCAGGACAAAAATGAGAACTGGCCCCGTGATACTTGCTGTTCTCAGAGGAGACTTCTAGAACCCACGAGTGTCAATGAGTGCTCTTTTTCTGAGCACACAGTCAGACTACATTTCCCAGCCCTGCCCCGTGCAGTTAGTTGTGGCCACCTGATTGAATTCTGGACAATGGAAGTGAGGTGGGCCACTTCCGGGCCTGGCCTGCTAAACCCTCCTAGGTGCAAGCTTTGTTCCTTTTCATTTGCTGGCTGAATGGAGAGGACACCAAGGACATGAAGAGCCTGAAAGAGGGCCAGCCCAGAGGGAAGAGGGAAGGCCCACCTCCTACCTACCCAGGATTGTGACACAAATGAGAAAGACATTCTTATCGCTTCAAGCTACTGATACTTATGGTGTGATCGTAGCAGCTTGCCTCTTCTGATGGGTACAATGAGTTTTTCTAATCTTTTGCTGGTCTCTGCAGGGTGAGAAAGCACCAGATAGGCAGTCAGGAGAGCCGGTCCTAGTCTGGGCCCTACCCCTCGCTTCCTAATGGACCTAAATGGTCTCAGAGAGCTGAGAGTCTGAAAAGGAGGTCAATGATTCCTTCCTCTCTGATGATGACACAATTGCCTCTCTGCCTGAGCAGAGACTTGGCTGGGAAATGCGTTTTGCTAAGCCCTTGGAAGGAGATGCCAGCTGCCCTTCCCCTCCTTTTCCTGGAGTTTGACTTATGTGCTGGCTCTGCTTCTCAGCACACTGCAAAAACTATATGGTTCAGTCACTTAAACTAGTTCAATGACTTTATCCAAGTCCCTTCACTACTTTGGGCCTCAGTTTCCTTGTCTATACAATGGGAATAATGATTCATCTACCAAGGAGAGTTCTTATAAGAATTAGAGATAATTTTTACAATGCATGGATCACAGTGCCTGGCACTGGTAATCACACAACAACAAGCTGTTGCTCTTAAATCTGTGTGCTTGAAACTTGGTACAGTCCAAAAACATTTGTTGAGCACTTGCTGTGGGACGCAGAGGCATATGGGTAGATAGAGCTCTGCCCTCAGTGCATTTATGCTCCAGTCCTGGCACCCCCTAACCTCCTCCCACCCCTCCCCCTCTCCCCAAACACACACATGGGCATGATTTGGCAATATGAAGTAGAAAACAAAGAAATGAAAAAAAATTACACACTTTGGGTGAAATGTATGGTATGTGAAGTTTATCTCAATAAAGTTGTTATATATATATAAAAAAATAAATTACTGGGTACAGAATTTTACTTTTTATACTTCTGTTGTATTTGATTTTGTTTTGTTATGATACAGTTGTTTTACCTTTATAATTAAAAGGGAATAAATATGTTTTACTTACTGCAAAAAAGAAAAAAAAAGAAAGCAAAGAAATGAATTTTCAAAGGGACGAATTCAAAGGAGTATCTGGGGCCAGACTTCTGCTCTTCCCCCAGGCTGTTACTTGGAGTCAGGTATTCCTTCCTTAAGGAATTTCTCCCTTTTAGTCCAAGGGTTGGCAAAATTCGGTGGTTAGACCCTGGGTAGAAGGAGTCAAACCTCAGAGGGCTCGCAGTCAGTAGAAAAGCCTCAGATGCAGCTTAAGACTGACTCCTTTGGTCTGAAGGAACCTGGGGAGAAGGGAGAGGTCAGAGTTCAGAATCATTGCTCTGTTTCCCGGGTATGAGGGGTGAGGGAATCCGGAAGCCTCACAGAGTTAAGAGAGGGACAAATAATTATACATCCATGCATTACTATGCTGAACGTAAGATCTTCAGTAGTCATTCCAAGCGCAGTGTAACAAAGCCTTTAAGTACAGGCTTAAGAAGGATTAATTTACAAAGACCCAACAGGTAGAAACCTCTAAGGTAATTGTAATGGAAAAATGACACCATTTTTTCTTTTGCACATTGTGTCCCTCATTGTTCTAGGAATAAGTAAAACAAATTTCCCAAATTCTCTCTCTGAGTTTGCTCTAGGACAGTGCTTGGAGATCACACTATAAATCCTCTCCTTTATAATATGTGAAGCAAATTAGAACTATGGTCCTAAATCTTCTATTCACAAAAATAGGAGTTTTAGGACCAAACCTAGGAATTTTGTGCATCAGAGCTATCTGGAAAGGTGCCAAGCTTGCTCTGTATCCTTTGATAAGGACAACGGCCCTCCCACAGTTCCCTGCTGCAGGAAGTTGACTCTAAGGCTGGGGTTGAAACAAAGGTGGCCACTGGACTGGACCAGGCTGGAGGGGCCACCAAAGAAGCTGTCCAGGGGATGGATACACACCCGTGAGATGGTCTTGTCTGGGAAGCTCTACCCAGGAAACTTCCCTTCCTGCCCAGGGAGGAAAAATGAACTAACACTTTTAGTGGTGAGCTGGTGAGAGTAGGAATCACCATAGCAACAGAGCATGAGAATGAAGACCTTCGACTCTTGTAACTGAAGAGGGGATCCTAGGCCTGTCTTGGATCATGAAAAGGAGCTGCTCCCGGTTTCCGTGAGCTTCTTTACCTGTCTATAACCGTCATGTAATAGTGACAGATATGTGACTAACAACTCCCATTACTTGAGGAAGCTTGAAGGAATTTCTAACAACGTGTAAATCTTGGTCTCAGTATTTATGAATTGGAGCTGTGTGGGGAAATCTTACTTATGACTAGAATTTCCCAGGCCACACAGGGGAGAGGATTCTTCTAGGGGACACAGCTGCTCCAGGTATAGAGGCATGGACGGTCAAGGTGGGTCCAGAGGATGTGGGAAGACCAGTATGACTAGCAAGAAACATGAGGGGGGGATGGCAGGCTGTGGGGTTGGAATAGTAGGATCCAGATTGCCGGGGGTCTGCTTGTCACGCTGAGGTTTGGACGAGATCCTTAAGCAGGGTGAGGGATGGGGCATGATCAGATTCACTTCTCTGTTGGTTTCCTTGGGGTTACAAATACTGTTAATACTAGTAAAGACACACTGAGAAAAAGGAGGCCAAGAAATGACCACATCACCTGCACATTCAGGTCTCATGGAGAAGCAGAACGTCCGTCAGCACATAGCCATGGCTCTAGGCAACTGAAATTGAGGCCTTAAAAAACTTACTTTAAATTCTAGATGATGCCATTTTGCTTTTCACAACTCAGTATTCCAATCACAGTATTGCCCCCTTGGAATACTTTCCTACTTTAAGTTCCCAGGGCTTGAAGGAAAGATGTTTAAGGAATATTTTCATATTGTCTTTCACACTTAAATTCATATGTTCATGTCTAATGAACCACGGGTTGCTGCTGTAAACCAGAGAGCATTAATTGTTCAAGGACCAGAGTGAAGTCAGCATCGTGTGATACATGGAATCCCCTTGACCACAATATTGAAGTGATGGGATGTTTGTCCTTCATGAAGCATGGCATGAAATGCTTGGCTACAAAGTTGCAGTTAAAATAATAATAATAATAATAATAAAAAATTTTTCTTTATTTTGTAGTTAGTAAACATTGTGGCTTAAAAAGACTGAGTCACTGTGTGGTGTGATGGACTTATGGTCCTATAAGTTTGTAAACTTTAAGGGGTCTAGAAAGAAATATGTGATCTGATTTAGGCCGTAAAAAGCCTAGTTTCATAAACTTTAAATTTAGTCCACTCTCTCAAGCAAGGGTAATATACTCCAGAGCTTGATTCCCTAACTGTAGTTCTTATAATGAAAATCAGCAGTTACAACTTCTAACAACTGCTGTTTACAGACCCTCAGGGCTGGTCAATATGTAAGTTGGTGCAAACTTTCTGGAAGACTATTTGACGATATGTATCAGGAGCCTTATATGTGATCACATGCTTTGACTCAGAAATTCCACCTCTGGGAATAGTGTAATATCAGATATGTTTATCACATATCTAATCAGATATGTTTATCACAGCATTATTTATATTAAATCAGATATGTTTATCACAGCATTATTTATAATCAGATATGTTTATCACAGATAAACTAATCAGATATGTTTATCACAGCATTATTTATATTAAATCCAAAGTAAAACTACTGAAAGATCCAATTATAGGGAACTTATCAAATAAATTATGGTATACAATTCATGCGATGAATTATTAAGAAGTCAGAAAAATGTTTTCAAAGGATATTTAATTCATGAAAAATTATTCACAATATAACCTTATTTGAGAAAAGGACATAAAATGACACACACACACACATATACATATATGTAAAGTTTAGGGTATGTATTTATATACATTTTTAAATGCTTTAAAAGAAAACCTGGAAGAAAATACTCCAAATCAAATACCTTATACAATAATCAAATGTTAATAGCATTTGTCTTTTGGTGGTAGGTTTACAAATGCTTTAATATTTTTGTTTTTTATTAATTTTCCTAATTTTCATCAATGCATGTATACTATTAATATAGTCAGGAAACATTTTATTTAAACCACACACACAAAATTATCATTTGAATAGTCATTAGTTGAAAGGATGATTACATTCAGAAAGCAGAACAGAGACCAAAGCTTTCACTACCCCCAAACTGTTGACACAATTACAGGGAATAAGCAGGTGACCTTACTTAGGTCTCCATTCTTTTTCCAGCTTACTCCCTGGGTGAGCTGATGAAGCCAAACCAGATTCACTGTGGTCTCCCAGGCCTGTCATCACCATCGTCACTGCTAACAGTTATTGGGCACGTGCCATGTGCCAGACATTTTCAGAAGGGTTTTTCACATATTGTCAATTAGCCCTTACAACAGCACTTTGGAGTAGGTATTATTATTGTCCCTATTTTACTGATGAAGAAACCAAGCAACAGAGAAGCTTGCCCGAGTTGACACAATTAGTAAGGGACGGAGCTGGAGCCAGTCTCTACGGAGTCTGACATGCTGTAATGCAAGGCCCTATGCTACCCGGCCTGTCAGAAATCAACAGACAATATTGGAATTTTTGGAACTAGAGGAGATCACAGACTTTTGCACTTTTTTAAACAAAGGAATTTTTTTTCAAATCAAACTCTGTGTAATTCCAATATCTAAAACATTTCTTTTTAAAGGAGGGGTTACTTCTGGTTTAGTTGAGGCAGAAGCTGGGGTCCCTTGCTGTGCCTTTTCCTCATTTCCCATTGAGGTCACTGTGGTTCCTTAGATTTGTGAAAGTCTTCTGAAAAACACTTGTCCCGTTCCAACTACTTCTACTTAGAGATCAGAAACCTGGGCAAAGAGCTTTTAAAAGGCCTGCCCTAGGGCAACCAGTTAGTATGTGCATAAGCCAGTGCTTCTCTAGTATCACCCCAGAGTACACATGTACCTTACTCAGGACTCTTTCTGTTACAAGGAACAGAAACCCAACTCAAACTTGCTTACACAGAAATGGGAATTTATTAGTTCAAATAATTAAGCAGTCCAAGGAGATGCTGGCTTCAGGTATAGCTAGATCCACGAGCCCAATATCACACAAGAGGCTCTGTCCCTCCCTTTAATTTCTTAGCTCTGCATCCCTATGAATTAAGTTCCCATTCTCAGGAAGACTCTCCACATTGTACACTTATACTGTAACAGCTCTACATGTGCAGGATTCCTGCATGGTAAACTGGATAATCTGTGTATCCTTCTAGTTAAGATTTGTTGACCTTTATTCTGTTAGTGGTATGATGATTAGGTCCCTCATTCCCCATTTAAGAAAGAGAAAAGAAATGAACACAGAGTGCTTAGTGGTCCATAACATGCACCACCACCCTCTGTAGGCATGGTGGTAAAGAGCTCCTCCTGGTAGCCAGGCACCCTGGTCCATTGATCTCTAGGTCTATCTGTTCACAAAAATCACACCGTCTTGATTACTACAGAAAGTCTTGAATTCAGGTATAGTAACATTCCTACTTGGGGATGGTGGTGACGGTGGGTGGTGGTGTTATTGCCAATCTCCTCCTCCTTTTCTTCCTCCCCACCCACCCCACGTTCTTCTTCTGTCAGATTTATTGATGTATAATTTAAATACAATAAAATTCACCAATTTTAGCTGGGCAATTTGATAACTTTTCACAAAAATATATGTATATAGTCATGTAATTACCACAATCATGGTAAAGAAGAGTTTCATCATTCCCCAAAGTTTCTTTGTGCCCCTTTGCAGTTAATACCACTGGTTACCACTCTCTAGCCCCTGGCAACAGCTTTCGATCAGGTTTTCCCTTTCAACAATTTCATGTAATTGGAATCATACATATGTTGTCAGTTGTGTTTGATTTCTTTCACATAGCATAATGCTTTTGATGTTCGGTCATGTTTTTTGCGTTTATCAGTAACTTGTTCCTTGTTATTGCTAAATAGTACTCCAATATAGGAGTATACTACAATTTGTTTATCCATTCACAAGTTAATGGACATTTGGTTGTTTCTACTTTTTTGGTCGTTATGAATAATGCTACTGTGACCATTCATGTACAAATCTTTGGATGGGCATATGCTTTCATTTCTCTTTGGTAAATATCTAGAAGTGGAATTGCTGGTCCATACGGTAAGTCAATAATTAACTTTTAAAGCAATTGCCAAACTGTTTTCCAAATTGGCTGTGCCATTTTACATTCCCACCAGGAATGTATGAGGGTTCCAGTCTCTCCACATCCTCCCAGAATTTGATACTATCTCTCTTATTTATTATAGCCATTCTAGTGAGTGTGTAGTTGTGTCTTATTTTGGTTTTAGTGTGCATTTCCTATGTCTAATGATGCAGAACATCTTTTCATGCACTCATTTGCCATCTATATTATCTTCTTGGTGGGGTGACTGTTCAAATCTTTCTCCCCATTTTTTATGGCTTAAAAATGAAAGATAATACTTCACTTTTTAAAAGAAATCAGAATAACATCTTACATCATTGGAATAGGGAATTTTAAATTATAAATATGATAAAAATGAGAAATCATAAAGAAAAATTTTAATGTTAGATTATATTAAGGACTACTTTCCACTAAAATATTATAAAGCTGAAAAGACAAACTGCATAACAGGAGAAGCTATTTTCAGGACATACAAATAACAAGAACTAGCATCCAAAAAATATAAAGAGCATCTACAAATCAATAACAAAAAGAAAAGCAACACATCCCATTAAAGGCATTAGAAAAGGAAACAGGAATGGTGAGTGAACACAGGAATATATTCTCAAAATCATTGGTAGTTGTGCATGCAAATCAAAACCACAATGAGATACCATGTCTCTGCATTTTTAATTGGGTTGTTTGTTTTCCTACTTGATATGGACTGAATTGTGTCCCCCCCACCCCAGTTCATATATTGAAAACCAAACACCCAGTGTGATGGTGTTTGGATATGGGGCCTTTGGGAGGCTGTTAGGTTTAGATGAAGCCATGAAGGTGGGGCCCTCAAGATGGCATTAGTGCCCTTATAAGAAGATACACCAGAGAGCTTCATCTCTTTCTTCCTGCCATGTGAGGGCACAGGGCCCTCTGCAAGCCAGGCAGACATCTCTCACCAAAACCCGATATTCTGGCACCTTGATCTTGGACTTCTAGCCTCTAGAATAGTAAGAAAATAAATTTCTGTGCTTAATTTCTGTGTTTAAGTCTGTGGTATTTCATTATGGCAGCTGGAATAGACTAAGACACTACTGTAGAAGTTCTTTAAGTATAACAAATATGTCTTTGTTGGACATATGATTTGTAAATACTTCTCTTATCTATGACTTGCCTTTTCATTTTCTTAATGCCTTTTGAAGAGCAAACATTTTTAATTTGGGTGAAGTCCAATTTATTGATTTTTTTCCCCATGTATTTCCCTTATTTTGTGTTTTTTGAGTAACATTTAAGAAATATCTTCCAACCCCAAGGTCCTTCAGATTTCATCCTATGCTTGTTTCCAGAATTTTTATAGTTTTACTTCTTATCTTTAGGTCTATTATCCATTTCAAGTTAATTTTTTATATTGTATGATGTAATTGTCAAAATCTTTTTCTTTTTCCTTTTCTGTTCTTTTCTTCCTTTCTCTTTTTCTTTTCTTTTTATCCCCACAGCATCATTTATTGAAAAGATTATCCTTTCCCTATTGAATACCATTGGTATCCCCATCAAAAATTAATTGACCCTATGTTTATGGGTCTATTTCTAGACTCTCTGTTCTATTGCATTGAGCTATGTGTCTATGCCAATACCACAGTGTCTTGGTAATTGTAGTTTCATAGTAAATCTTAAAATCAGGTAATGTAAGTCTTGCAAATTTATTCTTCTTTTTCAAAATTGTTCTGGCTATTTCTAGGCCCTTTGTATTTCCATATAAAATTTTTTAAATTAATTAATTAATTTATTTATTTTTGGCTGCATTGGGTCTTTGTTTCTGCACGTGGGCTTTCTCTAGTTGCAGAGAGGGGGGCTACACCGTTGCAGTGCACAGGCTTCTCATTGCGGTGGCTTCTCTTGTTGTGGAGCATGGGCTCTAGTTGCACAGGCTTCAGTAGTTGTGGCTCGCGGGCTCTAGCGTGCAGGCTCAGTAGTTGCTATGCATGGGCTTAGTTGTTCTGCGGCATGTGAGATCTTCCCAGACAAGGGCTCAAACCTGTGTCCCCTGCATTGGCAGGCAGATTCTTAACCACTGCGCCACCAGGGAAGTCTTATTTCCATATAAATTTAAGAATCAGCTTGTCACTTTCTACAAAAGAGGCTGATGGTATTTTAACAAGATTACAGTAAATCGATTGATTAATTTGGGAAGAATGTGCAATATTAAATCTTTTAATCCATTAATATGGTGTATCTCTCCACTTATTTAGGTGTTCTTTAATTTCTCTCAACAATGATATACGGTTTTCATTGACCTGGACTTATATTTAGTTTGTTAACTTTATCTCTAAGTATTTCATATTTTTGATAGGATTCTAAATGGTATTGTTTTATTAATTTCAATTTTTTGATTGTTTATTGCTAGCATAGAGAAAAACAATTGATTTTTGTATATTGGCCTTGTATCCTGCAGCCTTGTTAGATTCATTTATTAGTTCTAGTAATCTTTTTTTGTAGATTTGCAAGAACTATCTGTCTAGTTTGCAGATTTCTAAGGTTTATCTATCATGAATGGTTAGGGACAGTTTTGCAAACAGAGACAGCTTTAGTTATTTTTTTACAATCTTCATACATTTAATTTCTTTTTCTTACTTTATTACTCTAAGATCTCCAAAACAATCCTGAATAGAAGTGGAGCTGACAACCTTTCCTTGTTTCTAATCTTAGTGGGAAAACATACACTCTTTTACCATTAGGCATGATATTAGGATTAATTTTTTTTTGAGATAATAACCTCATTATCAGTTGAGAACGTTCTCTTCCATTCCCTCTTTGCTAGAAAATATAGTTTTAAAATCATGAATGGGTGTTGAATTTTGTCAAATGCTTTTTTAATATTTATTGTGATGAGCATATGTATTTTGATTTTAGTTTGTTATTATAGTAAATTATATTAATTGATTTTTTTCATGTGAAAGTAACCTCACATTTCTGGGATAAACCTCACTTGGTTATGACATGTTATCAATTTTGTTAAGGATTTTTGCATGATGTTCTTGAGGGAGGGATATAAGTCTGTGGTTTTCTTCTCTTGTAATGTCTTTGTCTGGTTTTGAGGTCAGGTTAATGCAGTATAATGACCATTGAGATGATTGTGGCTGCAGTGATTTAGGGTACTCTTGAGCAATCATTAGATTATTATTAGATTTTGCAAAAAAAAAAGGAAGCGTCTTTTTTGTGGTAAAATGATTTCATTAAAGTCTGAGATTCTTAGAATTAGAGAATAAACAATTTCATCCAAAAGCAAATAATGGTCACCATAATGCAAATAACTGAAAGGATAAAGCCTATTTTAGCAGAAAGTCTCCATATAAAATCACCTCTAAATAAGCATCTGGGCAAATGAATAAATCTTATTTCAGATCTTGGGAAGAGGCTGGCAAACTCCTCGGTTATGCTCAAGAAGTTGGGAGGAATTCAAGTACGGCACTCAGGGATGTTCACTGCACACCTCTGCTGCTGAAATAAGACGCAAAGTGTGGCTGCAATGGGGATTCTCTTGATTTGTTTCATCTTCCTGACTTCCTTTGGCACATCTTCAGACTGACAGTGATAACACTGACCTCCGCACTGAGAGTGTATGTGGGAAGAAGAGGAGACGGCGTTGATTAAAAGTAACAATTGTTTAAGGAAACAAGGAGTCTGGAACCTTGACTGCTACCAGGAGAGAGGTGTGGAGACTCCCGGTGGGAGCAGGTTAGAGATAGACTTGCAGCTCCAGCCCAGATGCCTGCATTTATGTGATGAGCAATGATCTTTGTGTGCTTTGTCAGTCCTGAGAGAGTCTTCTTCCCAAAATAATTATTTTATCATTGTAGCAGGAAAAGCTGTCATCTTTCGTCTAAATTGACATCTTCATCTGCCTTATGGAAGCCTCGCCCTTACTAAGGCTTTGGCTGAGATGTTGGCTGCGTTCTGCCACAGTCAGATTTTCCTCCTAATATTTTCAGGACATTTTAGTCTGTAGTGACGTTGAAAGGAGAAGGAAGTTCAGGATCCACCCCATCATTTCTCCAGGATGAAAAAAAATTGAATAGAGACAGAGAGAAAAATCACTGTGATCACTAGCAGGGAGCAGTATGTAACTGAGTGGAGCGTTTTTCTCGAGAAATGGTCATTTCTTTTCTGTCCACCTGCCTGGGTTCCCTTAAAAGCAGAGCCTGAGACAAAGGCTTACATACAGGTAGTTTACTTGAGAATGTGGTCCCAGGGGGCAGGAGTGAGAGAAAAGCAACAGAGGAGGAAGGAAAGCCAACATAAAGATGTGTTGTTGAGTTGACCATGGCATAGGCAATTGGGAGACCCTGCAGAATTTTCTGAGGATCCATGCGAAATACGTTTCAGCACGTCCACGGGGGATGAAAGAAAGAAACACGTATTTATCAGCTCTCATCTGCCCCTCATCACCAGTGGCCCCAGAATGTCAACAGCCCTGCATTTTGAGCTGTCCGCCTAGGAACGCTGTGCCATTCCCATCTTATGATTCTGACACCAGAACGGTAGTGGTGAGACATAAGACAGCGTGGAAGGGAACTATTAGAGACTCGGACTGCAGCGAGGATGAGCCAGACAGGCCCCCAGCCTGGCATGTGGGGTGGAGGATGGTGCATCTGTTTTTCAGCAAGTCAGAGTGCAGGCCCTGGGATGGGGCTGGCCCAAGCCTGACAAGGTGTCAGGACTTCCACTAAAGGAGCTGAGGTCGCAGACGGGAAACCAGAGCATTGCAGAGGAAATAGAAGCAGTTGTAAGATTTCAGAAATTGGGGGATTGCAGAAGGATTGAAAGAATGCTTAGACAGCCTTTTGGGCACAGAGAGGCTTCCCCACCGCCACGCGCAGGCTTACAGAAGCCGGACTAACTTCACGCCAAGCGCTGGGTCCCTCTGAATTGACTGTTTGCCTGAACACATGGTGTGATTCACAGGTCAGAATGAGGGGATTGGTGCCCCTGGCTGGGGCTGGGGATGACAAACTAGAAACTTGCCTGACTCTTAGCTCAACTGCAGCTGAGCAGGAGGCCTCTGCCCTAGCGGGGTTGGCACATAATCCCTGACCCTGATCCCAATCTGACATAACCTGCCAGTTGACCCTCAGACCGCAGGTTAACCAGGCCCCCTTGCCTCAGCTGACAGGGTGACTGCCCCACTATTAACACCTAATCCTTTGAGGCTGAGACCAAACTCTCAGCCGGGACTAATAGCTCACTGACCTAGGACAGCATAAACACACCAGATATCCCAAACTGTAACTCATGTTTCCTCTGTTAATTTCATTTGGGGGGAAAGAGCCATATTTTATTATAATGGACCAGGATATCTGTTCCATCCTACCGCACAAGGTAACAACGTAAGCAAATTCATTTCGACAAACTTCCCATTTTTATTCTATTTAATATCAATACCTTTCTTTTATGGTGTTCAAAGAATGATCTCAGATCCTCTAGGTTTTCATGGAGAAAACACAACGAATTGATGTTTTTGATTGAATCAAAGATGTTGAAAGCAAATTTAAATGAGACGTGTGGTTTTATACGCGTTGGCTGTGTAACAAATGATAAGTTAGCTTCCCTTTATTTTTCTTCAAAGGAAAAAATTCCAATTGAATGATGCTTTGAAAATAGCTAACTGGAAGCGTGAGGGACTTGTTTAGAAAGTTGAGGTGACAACGGAAAGTCAAGACCACACATGTTGCTGTGTTTCCTAGGGGAAAAAAATCTCCAATTTAAAGAGACTTGGGTGCTGCTGCCGTTTCTTCAGATATAATGCGTAAGGATGGAAAAGATGGCTTTTCTTAATGAAACATTAGGATGTAAATGTTTTAAAATGAATATGAAAAGTGACATTTTTCCTTTCTCAAGATGTTTCCCTTATCTCTTCATAGTTTTATTGTTTGATGTTGACATCTTTAACTCTGTGCTTTCCAGCAGCACCCGGGGACACTACAGGGGTGCGTCTTCGGGAACCAGGAGTCTTGGTCCTCCCCGTGGCTCCTCACACTTGCTGGACCGCTGTTTCCTGAGATGCCTCCCCATCTCCGCGATCCCCTCCTCAGCGTCCTGTGTGCTGTCCTTGGCTCCATCCTGTGCAACCTCTTCTGAACACCTCTCTCCCTGTTCACTGAGACACATTATCCTTATTTCCCTTCCCAAATTCCTGGCAGATTTCTACCTGTTCGCCATCTTTTAAGATTAATCCTAGATTACAGTGTTGATGAGTAGCCTAAAATAAGTCACACATAGACCAAGGTGGAAAACTGAGCTAATTGGGTCACTGAAATTAAGTGAATTTTGTATCATAATAGGACCCGGTCCATCAGACCCTCTCCCAGCAGCATTAGCTCTTGAGCAATGTGATAAAAACCAGAAGTAAGCAAGAAAGTCTTCTAAAGCGACGAGTCAAATAGCTGTCACAGAATCCACATAACTTTATTTCTTTGATTAAATTTAACAAAAAGTTATTGAGTATTTTCTATCTGCCAGGTGCTGTCCTGGGTGGTAGGAATACTGAGATGAATAATCTCAGTAATATCTCTCGTCTTGTTCCAGAAAGGATCTGAGGCAGCTTGTAGCAGAAACCTGTAAAATAAAATGGCCAAATACAGGTTTTTAAAACTCTGGGTAAGGAAAATATAAATTAAAATAGGTCACATCCAGGGGAAAAAGAGGACACAGAAACATGGCCAGTGACAGCCTTTGTAATTGTGATTCTGAGCTGTGAATTTGACTCTAAGGGCATTAAGTGGCTAAGGGAAAAGGGAAACATGGTCGGATACACATTTCCCGTTGCAGAAACAGAGAAACTGTTTAGATACTTAGGGAGAAGAAGATGAACAAGACATGGTTCCTAATGACAAGGAATTTGTAATCCAGCAGGAGAGACAGAGCTCAGTGAACAGCTGTAAAACAGAGCTGTATTATGAAGGTCTGTATAAAGTGCTGAGGGAATAGAGAGAGGGAAGCAATTTATTGGGCTTGAGAAGGAGAAGATGCTATACGAACAACGCCTCCAAAGAGGAAGTGAACAAGGTGGCGAAGGGTGTGTGAGTCAGAGGGAAAGAGTACAGTGACCCTAGATTAGCGACTTCCGGATATGTGTACATAAAAATTGCTTCCGGTGCTTGTTAAGACTCTGAGTCAGTAGGGCTGGGATTTTTCACAAGGACTCCAGAATGCTAATTCTAGTGCGGAGTGACCAGACTTTGAGAACACTGGAATAGACTCTCCCGGTGTTGCACAGTGAAAGATGACGTTGGAAAAGGAGGCTGGACCCACTTGGAATGGGCCTTGTATGCTGCAGTCAGAAACGTAGGTTTTATGGGTAATGGGGGACGGCTGGCACTTAAAAGCCTAAGCAGGCGAATGACACTATCAGATCTGTGTGTGTCTGTGTGTGGGCCTGTGTTTTACTTTTCTTTTCCCTGATTATAAATGCAACAGCTAGAGGATGAAAAGCAGGAAGAGACCAAAACAGGGAACCAGCTAGGAATGTTTCAGGGTCCAAATCAAAGAAGATAAGGATGTGCTTAGGGTAATGGGAGGAGAAATGGAGAAGGTGAACATTTTTTTGCAGTGAGCATGAACCTGTTATTGTATTATTAGTCACAGATTTACTTTTCTGGTTAATCTGCTGTTTTCATGTCTCACCTAGTATTATTTGACTTCAGTTTCTGCTCTCCGGCATCTGGCTTAAACCAACAAGCAGCCCCAGTGATCTGCAGGGGAGAGGGTCCTTGCTGAGCTCTGCGTGGTCCACGTGTAGGGGGTGGGATGGTTTTGAAGAGCCGTGAGGGACGCTTGCTCCCTGTCATGTAGGGGAGGCCACTTCTCTCACGGTGAACTCACATTGGAGGGTCACATAGTGTATACAGTTTTTTTGTTTCCTTTTTTATGTTTACACATTTTTAAAACTCTGTTTTCATAAACAGATAAAATAGAGAGGACAGCAGTGAATCCTCATAGCTAATTACTCACATTCTGCAATTTCAAGATTTTTATAATCTTTTTTCAGCTATATTGAGGTATGATTGACAAAACTGTATATTTTAAAGTGTACAACATGATGATTTGACATATGAATATTTGTGAAATGATTACCACAATTAGGTTCATTAACACATCCATCCCTCACATAGTTACATTTTTTGTGTAGTGACAACACTTAAGGTCTACTCTCTTGGCAACTTTCAAGTACACAACACAGTATTACGAACTATAGTCGCCATGTTGTACATTAGATCCCCAGAGCTTATTCATTTTATACCCTTGTACCCTATTACAAGCATCTCCCTATCTCCCTGCCACTGGCCCCCGGTAACCACCATTCTACTCTCTGTTTCCAGAGTTCGGCTTTTTTTTTTAGATTCCATGTATGAATGAAACCATACAGCATTTGTCTTTCTCTGGCTTATTTCACTTAGCATAATGTCCTCTTGGTTTGTCCATGTTGTTGGGAATGGCAGTATATCCTTCTTTCTCACAGCCAAGATACATACACACCACCTCTTCTTTATCCGTTCATTCATCCTTTCTCAGACATTTAGATTGTTTCCATATCTTGGCTATTGTGAATAATGTTGCAAAGCAGTGGTCCCCAACCTTTTTGGCACCAGGGACTGGTTTCATGGAAGACAATTTTTCCACGGACCTTGGGAGGGGGGATGGTTTTGTGATGATTCAAGTGCATTATATTTATTGTGCACTTTATTTCTATTATTATTACATTGTAATATATAATGAAATAATTATACAATGCACCATAATGCAGAATCAGTGGGAGCCCTGAGCTTGTTTTCACTTGCCACTCACTGATAGGGTTTTGATATGAGTCTGCAAGCAGTTGATTTATTACGGTCTCTGTGCAGTCAAGCCTCTCTGCTAATGATAATCTGTATTTGCAGCCACTCCCCAGCGCTGGCATCACCACCTCAGCTCCACCTCAGATCATCAGGCATTAGATTCTCATAAGGAGCGCGCAACCTAGATCCCTCACATGCGCTTTTCACAGTAGGGTTCGCGCTTCTATAAGAATCTAATGCCGCTGCTGATCTGACAGGAGGCGGAGCTCAGGCGGTAATGTGAGAGATGGGGAGCAGTTGTAAATACAGATGAAGCTTTGCTTGCTCACCTGCTGCTCATCTCCTGCTGTGAGGCCCGGTTCCTAACAGGCCACGGACCACTACTGGTCCGTGGCCCAGGGGTTGGGGACCCCTGTTGCAAAGGACACGAGAGTACAGATATCTCTTTGAGACCCTGAAAAATATTTACACCTAGAAGTGGAATTGCTGGATCATATGGTAGTTCTATTTTTAAATTTTTTGAGGAACCTCCATACCGTTTTCTGTAATGGCTGTACCAATTTCCATTCTTACAAAAAGTACGTAAGGGTTCTCTTTTCTCCACATCCTTGCCAACCCTTATTATCTCAGATCTTTTCTGTGGATAAACCTGTTTCACAGCTCTCATTCCCTCTTTGAGGGGAAATCTTCTCTCAACTCTGCAAAGCCAGGCCATGTGCTGACGGCCATGTGCTTTCCTTAGTGTGGTACTGATACTTGAGTCGGTGTGCTTTCTCTGAATCTCGCAGGCTGGTTTTCTGTGCATGCTCACCAGCCCTCTGCAAAGGATCATACTTGCCACCTTCAGGGTACACACAGGGAGTCAGACACGGGGCAGGGGTGTGTGCGGGGGAGGCAAATGGAGCAGTCAGGGTGTCTGTGAGCCAGCTGGGGGGACCTGCAGGTGAGGTGTCCCCAGCAGCTCGTGGGCAGGCTTCCTGGGGGATTCTGTGAAGCAGCTAGTAGGACCCAGGTCCCTGGTATATCCTCTGAGAGCTCTGTCTGCTTCTCCCGGGGCCCTCCCACCCCCAGGCCATGCAGCACACCTTCAGCTTCTGGATGGGGTGAGACAGGAGGGGGCCCCTTTGGCAGCGTTCCACACAGCTGGGGAAGCCGGGCGCTCCCTCACACACTCACTCCCCCCCGTGACAAGTTCTCTCTTGCATTGAGCTGTGCTACCTTGGGGAAAAGATAACGTGGGCAAAGGGAAACTGTTCCTCTTACCCTCTTCAGTGTGTCCAATGTTGGATTTGTTTTTGCTCCAGTGCCACGTGGAACTTCTCTACCGGCCTCATAGACGGCCACAAAGGCGCTCTCCTCCATGGGTGATCGTCAAAATTGCTGTTCTTTAGGGGGACTACAAGAGAAAACTCGTATTTCTCCACTTTGCTGGCATCACTGCTATGTGTTTTTATTTGTTCTAAGAAAATAGCTAATAACGTCCAGTTTACTAAATTCTGCAAACACAATGTCTCCCCCTCAAAAATGGCAACAAATTCCAGCACCTTTGCATGTAGCCCACAAAAAGTAGTGTGTCTGAAGCTGGACAGCATTCCAGTGCAAAGCCCAGTTGTTTCGAGTTTCCTCTCACGCTTGCAGGGGTGTTTCTGAGCAACAAGCCTGTGGTCCAGTCCATTATTTCATTTATGGTATAGGAGCCACTGAGCACAGGCCCAAGATAAAGTCCAGTAAATAATATCTGACTAGGATCCACTGAGTAAACCTGTGGTTAGCAGGACAATGACCTCCCAAAGACGTCCATGTCTTAATCCCCAGGACCAGTGAATATGTTATCTTACACGGCAGAAGGGATATATTGGTTTGCTGGGGTTGCTGTAACAAAGTACCACAAACTGGGTGGCTCAAACAGCAGAAATTTAGTTTCTCACAGTTCTGAAGGCCACAAGTTCAAAATCAAGATGTCAGCAGGGTTGGGTCTCCTGAGGGAAGTGAGGAAAGTCTCTGCTGTTCCAGGCCTCTCTCCTTGGCTTGTAGATGGCTGTCTTCTCCCTGTATTTCTTCACATCACCTTCCTTCTACGTGTGTCTGTGTCTGTGTCCAAATTTCCCCTTTTAATAAGGAAATCAGTCATACTGGAGTGAGGCTTGCCCTAAGGACCTAATCTTTGCTGCTTATATTTACAGTGACCCTATTTTCAAAGAAGTTCACATTCTGGGGTTGAAGACTTCAACTTTTGAATCTGGGAGACACACTTCAACCCATACCAAGGGACTTCGCAGATAGGATTAAGGTTAAGGACGGTGAGATGGGGAGATGACCCTGAATTATCCAGATGGGCCCAATCTAATCACACGAGTCCTTACAAGTGGAGAACCTTTCCCTCTGAGGTCATGAGAGAAAGTTGTGATGACAGAATAGCGGTCAGAGCAAGCAACATTGCTGGCTTTGAAGACGGAGGAGGGGCCACAAGTCAGGAAATGCCAGTGGCCTCAGGTGCTGGAAAAGGCAAGGAAACGGATTCTCCTGCAGAAGGACCTCAGCCCTGATGATGCCTTGATCTTAGCCCAGTGAGCCCTGTTGTCAGACTTCCTACCCACAGACCTGTAAGATGGCACATTTGTATTGTTTTCAGCCAGTAAGTTTGTGGTAATTCATTACGTCCATCGGCAATCGAAAACAAACACAACCCCCTCCCAAGCACAGCCCCTAAATTCACCACACAATCCCCATCCCCCATAAATAATGCCTCTCTTTTGGGAGTCACTCTCCAAAGAACTTCCCCCACAGCCACTGATCAAAACCGAGTCAGGTAGTGTCAGATTCCTGGCAGGGTGTCCGGCCAGCCCACGGCCACTGCACTGTGCACCCCCCGACGTCAGGGGGGGCCTGAACAGCATGGTCACAGGAGACCCTCCTGCCTGCACTGAGCTGTTGGAGCAGGAAGGATGGTCTCTCTCAAGATCTCGAGCTAAGAGGCTCTGGGACCAGGAGGTGGGAGCTCGTTCCTGTTAATGACAGAGGTCTGGAGAGAAGGTTGGTGGGCTAGCGCTCTTGAGGTTCTGAGGGCGGTGCTGCTCTGCTTACACCGGTTCGCAGCGAGTTTGTATGACTTGCCAGAGAACCTGAGCACTTGCACTTGCTAACCCAGAAAGTCCCACCGAGACTGCACTGGAGAGAAGGGAAGGGAGATGCAGAAAAAACCAGGGCAGGATGCTCTCCCTGGTGGGGGAAAAGGCTGCCACTCCTGGCTAGGAAAGAGTCTCAGAGGAGTTTCCGGGTTCCTTGTTACAATGATATGTTGTCAAACGACTCCGTGTTTTTTTCTATGATGCCAGTAACCAATTTCTGGAGGCCTTGTTTTCTTCTAGAAGAGCCAAACCACACATCTCTTATTGTAGGTGGTTCTTGCACCACAGGCACTTATCTCTCTTACACAAAGGCTTGCAAAATACTCAACTGCCTCTCAGTGCCTTTGTTTTGCATTGTTTTGTTTTGCTTTAATGTGTTTGATTTTTGAAAGCTGTTAAGACCTAGATTGGAAACTCTCAGATGATCTGATCCTCTCCGGTGTCAGGATGCTTAAACAAGGCTCTAGTCTTTTCTTTGTATCTATTCCATCAGGAACTGTTGGAGATAAAAGCAAATGTCTTAGAAGAGCAAGTGTGACATCTGGTTTGCTATCAGGAATAAATCTCTACCTGCCAAGCAAGACTGTAAGGCAATCTGGAACCAGTTACTGCGCAAACTTGTTTTATTTCAAAATCGTATCACCTGACTTACCTTTCTATTTATTGCCTGTCTTGAATTCTTTTTCAGTATCAAGATGCTCCTAATGAAACACAGTTGACCTGAGTTTTTTTTTTTTTTAACATTTTTATTGCAGTATAATTGCTTTACAATGTTATGTTAGTTTCTGCTGTATAACAAAGTGAATCAGCTATACTTATACATATATCCCCATATCTCCTCCCTCTTGCGTCTCCCTCCCACCCTCCCTATCCCACCCCTCTAGGTGGTCACAAAGCACCAAGCTGATCTCCCTGTGCTATGCAGCTGCTTCCCACTAGTTATTTATTTTACATTTGGTAGTGTATATATGTCAATGCTACTCCCTGGCTTCGTCCCAGCTTACCCTTCCCCCTCCCCGTGTCCTCAAGTCCATTCTCTACATCTGTGTCTTTATTCCTGTCTTGCCCCTAGGTTCATCAGAACCTGTTTTTTTTTTTTAGATTCCACATATATGTATTAACATATGGTATTTGTTTTTCTCTTTCTGACTTACTTCACTCTGTATGACAGTCTCTAGGTCCATCCACCTCACTACAAATAACTCAATTTCGTTTCTTTTTATGGCTGACTAATATTCCATTGTATATATGTGCCACATCTTCTTTATCCATTCCTCTGTTGATGGACACTTAGGTTGCTTCCATGTCCTGGCTATTGTAAATAGTGCTGCAATGAACATTGTGGTACATGTCTCTTTTTGGTTTATGGTTTTCTCAGGGTATATGCCCAGTAGTGGGATTGCTGGGTCATATGGTAGTTCTATTTTGAGTTTTTTAAGGAACCTAAAAAACCTACTAGTCCTTGACCTGAGTTTTGAGGTGAATGGTGAGACAGGGATTTGTCAAAAGGACTTAAAGGGAAAGTGCTCTTATTTCCTCTAGGCTTTGTGTCTGTAAAGACACCACAGAAACCAAGTCCCAGCTCTAAAGGAAGGGAAGGGAAACTGATGGTGCTCTGATGCCCAAAACCCCATCCTAGGAGTTTGTTTTAAGATGTGATGAATAGGCAATACCTTTCTGCACTGACGTGTAACATGGGGTCAGATGCCTGTTGGGCCACTGTCCAGTGTGTTGAAGGGTCTTGGATGGACGATGCTGGAGAGCAGGCCTGTGCCTGCATGACTTACTCTCAACTGCATCCCCGTGCCACCAACCCTCCGCCCCACCGGCAGGGACTTGGCGAAGGCTTGAGATGACTGACAGGTGACAGGGGTACCTGTCAGCTGCCGTGTGCTGACAGATAGTGCCCTAGCTTTTCCTGATGCTGGCGTCCTCCCAGTTGAGTATTTGATGTGCAAAAACCTGGAGGTGCCAAATGGCAGGCAAACCCATACATCCTCAACGTGAGCACGAAAGACTGGGAAGCAGCAGGCCCGTGATATAGGGCTGTTGTTTGTATAGCAGCCTTCCCGTTTTCTTACACACTCTCCTATACGTTATCCTGTAATACTCTTCAGAAAAACCTGGTGAAGACGCTGCCGTCTTTCCCATCCTACAGATGAGGGTGTGGAGGTTCAAAGGGCTGACTGACTTACTATTAAGTTGAGGAAGTGAGTCTCAAGCCCCTTTTGCCTAACTCTAATGCAGGGGTCTCAAACTCAGATGCCTGAGGGAGCGGGGCAGTAATTACGGGAGAGCAGTGGCCTGGAGACCACACAGCCCGTCCACAGGGGCAGCATCCCTGAGCAAAAGAGGGCGCTGCCATCTGAGAACTCAGGTCCAAAGTTACCAGAGCCTTCCGTTTTTTCACTCCGTAGTATGGATTTGTGTGTATGTGTGTGAGACTGCAACTTATTCAAAACAGCTTATTAAAAACTAAAAACAAAAACAATTTTGTGAGCCCTAAGCAGCATGTCTTAAGGCCCTCTTTTGTTTTCCCACCAGTTTGCAACATCTCCTGGTGGCTCGTTTTACGTTTATTGAGCACCTACTATGTTAAGGGACTGTGCTGAGTGCCGGGGGGGCAGACACAGCCCCTATTTGAAAGGAGCCAATCTGCTGGTGGAGGCTCCTTTATTCATATCCACTGAGTCTCTGTAGACTCAGCTTCCAGTCCTGGCCCCATGCTGGCTGCTAGGGTTAAAAAAAAAAAACCACATGGTTGCATAACAATGTGAATGTACTTAATGCCATTGACTGTACAGTTAAAGACGGTTAAAATGGTAAATTTTATGTTATTTATATTTCACAACAATAAAAAAGTCAAGCTGTAAAAAAAAGCATATAATTTTTATCCTTAACAAAGAAAAAACCTAAATGAGAAGAGAAACTTTAGTGCTATCAAATACTTCAACTCAGCAAATATCTGAGCACCCACTGTGCATGCAGCACCATGCTAGGTGCTGGGAATAGAAAGTTGAGGAAAATTAGTTCCTGTCTTCAATGTAGCTTCTACTTGGAGGTGATAGTAATGTTGGGAGCAGCCTAGGCTTTTGCGGTTGATAGATGATAACTCCCTGCCAGGCACTTTGGAAAGGGCTTTGTGTTCTCTGGCTATTTCATTTGAGCCTCACAGCAACCCTATGGGGCAGATACTATTAACAACCTCATTTTACAGAAGAGGTGGCAGAGGCTCAGAGAGGTCAGCATCTTGCCCTAGGTCACACAGCACCAGGGAGTGGAGAAGCCAGGTTTTGAGCCCACAAACACAGACTCCAGACCCCACGGCAGAGGGGGTTCAAGAGCCCTGGTGTAATTAGCCAGCAGAGATCGATGGGGCTCGGGAGGCAGGAGCGCTGAGGAGGCTGGGCGAGGGGGACTCAGGACCAAGGCATAGGTGCTGCTCTCCATGCAAGTAAGCATCCCGCATGTCTCCTGTTCCAAATACATGGCAGTTTCACAGAGCTCATTGTGTTAGTGTGTTCGAGCTGCTATATCCAAATACCACAGACTGGGTGGCTTGTAAACAGCAGAAATGTATTGCTCGCAGTTCTGAAGGCTGGAAGTCTGAGATCAGGGTGCCAGCATGGTCGGGTGAGGGCCCTTTTCCAGGTCACAGACTTCTTGTGTCCTCACATGGCAGAAGGGGTGAGGAAGCTTGGTGGGGTCTCTTTTATAAGAGCACTAATTCCATTCATGAGGCTCCACCATCACGACCTAATCACCTCCCAAAGACCCCACCTCCCAATACCATCACTTCTGGGGGTTAGGATTTCAACATATGCATTTTGGGGGACACAAACACTCAGTCCATAGCAGTCATGAATGCTGATTCCTAAAGGATGAGAGATGGAGAAAATGGGGAAGGTCCCACTGGCCACATAGAACAGGTTAACACAGGGCAGGGGAGAGTGGCTGCCAATATCACGGAGCCCTCAACGCCCAGCTGTGGCACAGTGAAGGGTGACATCACACAATGTGGAGGGAGGCGGCAGCTGTGGCAGGGCCTGGGTACCTGCATGGGGCTTGTGGGTAGCGACCTCAGCAATGGACACCCCTCCCACAATAGGACTAGAGGAAGATGTCAGGCACCACCTGGCAGCCGAGTGGGCTCAAGCTGAAGACTCTTGAAATAGCGGGAAGGGCGGCTTCCAACGGTGACCGGAGGTTCTACCAACATGCATGGGGCGGAGACTAAGCAATGTAGTTGGATGCAGGGGATGCAGCACTGTTTTAGGCAAATGAACCCAACTGTAGATGCAGGGGCTGTGACACTCAGCCAGGGTGGCTTGGGGCACACGTCATTCATTCAACAAACATTAATTGAGTGAGTCCCCATGAGTGTCATGCTCTGTTTTATTTTTATTAAAAAAATTTTTTAAATCAAGCTTTTGTATTGAAGTTTAGTTGATTTACAATATTAAATTAGTTTCAGGTGCACAGTCTAGTGATGCAGTCTTTTTACAGGCCATGTTCTGTTTTAGATGTTGGGGACACACCAGTGAACAAGACAGGTGAACTCCCTGCCCTCAAGGAGCTCGTATTCTAGGTAGGTAGAGTTTATTATCTGACTAGATAGTACACAAGCAAATAAAAATTATATAAGAAATTTTCGGAGAGTGACAAGAATACGAAGAAAACGGGGGAGGAGCATAGAGTGTGATGGTGGTCGCTAATCTAGATAAAGTAGTCAGGGAAGGCTTCTCTGAGGAGGTGCTATCTGAGCTGAGACCTGAATGGTAAGATGGGGTGGGCATGAGCTGGAGTGCAGAAGGCAGAGGGGAAAGTGGTATCAAGAGCCTGAGGCAGGTGTGAGCTTATTTTCCTGCAGCTTTGAACACACACATCTGTCTGAGGAAAGGAGGAAGGTCAGTGTGGTCAGTGGGGAAGGTTGGGGAAAGAAAGGTAAGAGATGAGGTTGGGAGGGGACCAGAATATATTGGGCCTCGCAGCCTCCAGGATATAAATGCACACGCATTGGAGCAGCCTCAACACTACCCTCAAGGAAGGAAGAGGTTCCTGGACCAGCCGGGAAGGGTTCAGGGAAAACTAGCTGGGCCACAGGGTGAACTCCTATGAGGCTGGTTGACAGTCCAGGGTGTCGTGTCCAAAGGGACCTGCAAAATCCAAGCTTGGTACAAGAGGACACGGTCATATAAGGTGCCCGAGTGCAGAGCAGAATATGGCTTTGGAAGTCCACCACGGAAGTGCCCGGCCACGTCAGTCCCAGCCAGTGGTGAGGGGGTTGGGTTTAGGGTAACACGGGAAAAGATCCTGGGCAGGTTAACAGGGACTCTGAATTTCAGGGCTAATTGGGGAAGAGAAGCCAAAGCCCAGGTAACCGCTGGGTGAGAACAAGGACAGACTGAAGGTGGCTGTAGTGGAGGAGGGTCGGGGGAAAGGGGACGGAGGCGGGGCGGGGGGGGGGGGAGGGGGGCACCGGCTCCAAGCTCAGTCCCTCAGTCCTAGACAACAGCCCTGGCAATAAGGCTGTTTCGGGCGCCACCTAGTGGTGGGCTTCAGCGGCTGAGAGCATCCTGGTCCTGGTCAGGTCCACCTCCAGTAGAGGCCAGGAGGGAATTTGTAACAGCATTTATGATCGGATTCTTACTATCTCTGTTTTGTTTGGGGTATGACTACAACAGTTGCTAAATTCCAAAGGGGCCACTGTGCAGAAATTTCAAAGTCGTATCAAGAACAGGGAAGACAATTCTTAAATTCCTTAACCACTAAGAAAAGGCAAAAAGGATTTGCAAAGAGAATTTTTAGAGTGAGCAGCTATCAAATCCCATCCTTCACAGGGTTGGGGAGGTGGGGGGCTGTCTGTGGCTGCTCCTTGCCTCGAGCCCAGAGAGAGAGACTCTATGCAGAATGCCTGGAGGGCTTGATCAGTGTTTCCTGAATAGAAAGACACTGGACTAGGATCTACCTTCTGCCTACAAGATCCAACAAGCTTCAAATGGGCTGGCTGCCCTGGAACTTTTCAAGGAAATAGCAGGTATTGATGTAAAGAGCTAAAAGTAATAAACATCACAAGATATGAAATACTATATTTCCCAAAGTGAATGTCTATTTTTTTCTGATTACAAAAATAATGCATGCTAATCAAAATTCAAACAGCTCAGAAATATCCATTAGCAGAAAATGAATTTCCCCTTTATTCCCCACGCTGGTCTCTAAGGCCTTTTCCAGCGTTAACAGTCTCAATCTACGTTCTGGGGTACGTTCTTCTGTGTTGTGACCAGCAGGTGGCAGCACACCACTGCGTTAAAGGGACCCAGAAAAGAAGACGATTGGAGAGTTAAGTTCCAGCCAGCAGAGAGCTGTGTAAAACAGCTTTAAAACAATTTTTGTTTTAAAAAAATGATGTCAGGAAAACCTCGCAGTGATTTTTTTACATGTTGAGACATGGTCAGTTCTGGCCACTATGCCCTAGATTATTGCCCCTGAGCTCTGAGCTTTCGAGAGCAAGAAAAAAAAAAAAGTTTAGAAAACAAAGGGAATTTATTGGCATACGTAATTGAAAAGTCCAGGGATTTTTTCTGGGGAGAGGGATATGCACTTCAGGTCTGGTTTGATCTGGTTTCATCCCATCATTAGGGCCTTGGGTCTGTTTTCCTGACGTTTTCCGCTGTCCACGGCCAGCTTTGTCCTAGGACTGCCTTCCCTCCCGCTGGAAAACAGTCACAACAGTTCCAGGCCTCATCTCTGCATGTTTTGCCTTCTGGAGTGCCTCCCACCCCCTGACCCACACTCTCCCCCAAATGCTGCCTTGGGTCTCAGCAGCCTGAATTGAATCACTTGCCCTTTCTGAAAGCAAACACAGTGACCAGGGGGATGGAGTTGTGTTCATCCACTGGAGCCTGAGCTTCATGCCCTAGGAGAGTCGCCAAGTTTCCCCCGAAGTGCGTGGGCTATGTTGGGGTGAGGGAAATACCCGAGTGACTAAGAAGAGTTAACATGGGGGGTGGGTGGATGTTTGGTGGCCACACATGGAATGTCAGTGGGACTCTGGTACCCTAGGCCTCTGAGAAGTCCGAATGCTCACCAGTAACCAGGGACCAAGCCTCAAGGTGGCAAACCTGACAACCTCCTCCAGGCCTTCCCACTCCGATCCACCCTCCACCCAGCCAGCCCCTGAATGGCTTCTCCAGGCTGCACACATTTCACTGCACATTCCTCTACTGAAAACCCGATTGATGGCTCCCGTTCTCCAAGCACAAGTCCTCAACATGGCACACGAGGCCCTGCCCCCTCTGGCCCCCAGTCTCCCCAGCCTCATCGGCCTCGAATATCTCTGGCACTTTAGCCTCCAACCACAGTGATCTGCTTGTTCATCTCTTCATTCTGATGGGAGGGTCTTTCCATTTTTCTCACCTGAGTTTACTCCTCTTCCTCCTTCCAGAGTTAGCTCAAGTATCACCAACTCCTCCAAAGCACCTTCTGCAGACGCCCCCAGGGCTGCATGGTGCCCTTGCCCTTGGCTCAAACACCACACAGGGCGAAAACCCGCAGAATAGCTCTAACCACGTGGTGTTGCAATGATCTGCTAGCCATGCGCCCCCGTCTCCAGAACTGTGCAATTCTGGTTGGCACAGGACTGAGGCAGGTGCTCAAGGAGTGTTTATGGAGCTGCTGGAATGCATTCTCAACCCTTCCTCAGCAGCAGGGGGGGCCCTTTTCTGCTCTAGGAGGCAGATAGTGGTTTTCCACTCAAGAACTGAACTTCCTCCGTCAATTGTCTTTTTCCCCAGGAACCCTCCCATCCCATTGGCCTGAGTGATCTTTTGGCATCCCTTCCAGTCCTAAAGTGTATGATTCATCGCTGGAAATAGCATTTGAGAAGCAGAAGAGAGCTGGTCCCACTGATCAGACTGGTGCAGAATCTGAGCTTCCTGTTATAGGAAGTCAGATTGGATCGTTGGGAACAGCCCCAGATTTTGGATGTACGGGGTTCTGAGTAAATCATACAAGCTGCCCATGGTCTGCAACCTCCCCATTTTCTTTCCCCCAAGAAAGGCATTTTCATTTTTTGCGGAAATTCCTAATGTGTGTTTTTTTTTTTTTTTTTTTTCTTCTCAGCTTCCTGGCTGATTTGCCAAGGTGGAAAGGTCCTGGTGTTCTTTGAATGAGCAGGGAGGTCAATAGAGTCAGGCCATTTGGAATGACATTACCATGGCTATTAAGGAAGGCTCCCATTTTTTTAGAGCTCACTTTACTAGCTATCATTTTAAGTATAATGATGTATTATTAATTATCATGTGTAATTCAATGTTTACAACATCCTATGAGGTACACACACCACTCTCATCCCCATTTTACAGATGAGGAAACTGAAGTGTAGAAAGGTTAGGTGGCTTGCCTAAGGCCATGAAGCTACTCAGTGACCAAGACAGGATTCGAAGGCAGGCAGTCTGGTCCCCCAGACCCTCAACCACCATCCTATACTGCCAGTCTTCTCCAGTCTGTGGAGGAAGAAGGAGGGAGAGAGGCCAGTTTGGAAAGGGGCATCCACGCTGGTGGGACCCTCTCTCCATTGCCACCAAGGCTGCTGGCCTTCAAAGACCAAACCTGGCTCAGTTCTACCTACCCAGGAGTCTTTAAACCATCCTAAATACTGATTATGGTGAGTAAAATGCCTGCTATCAATCTATCATGTTACAGCTCTCAGAACGCATCACAAGCCTTATTTCATTAGAGACGGACAATGCCTCTGCAAGGGAGGTATATTAACTCCATTTTATAGGAGGAGAGAGCGAGGCTCAGCAAAGCTAAGTGGCCACTCAAATGCCCCACACAAGTGGACAGAGAGCTGGGACTCACTCCTGGGGTACCTGTCTATGGACTCAGGACCCGCATCACAGAGTTTCTTCCCTGTGGGCGTGGACTCTCAATTTCAGGAGAATCTCTAGTGAAAACAGCTCTGAGGCGGCTCATCCTTAGTCTCCATTCCCTGCTGTCCCCATCTCCAGCCCCTGCCCAGAGGGCCATGCAGGTCAGAGGATGGAGAGAACTGCCTCCATGTCTAGGATGACTTTTCACCCCTCTCCACCCCCAATCTGTGCCCACTCCCTTTCCTCCAAACACCCCCTTTTCTTTTTGCCTAGAAATGTTTGAGGTTTGATAGGTTCTGCCTCTGAGTCACTAACTAACGCCAGCTGGTGGCCAGGGCAACCCTGCTGCTTCCCACAGGGTGGGCTCGTTGCTTTCATGGGCCGTCATTCCCCACTTCCCTTCAGAGTCCTTCTTGGGTCCTTGGACTTTCAGGGACATTAGAGCCTGAAGTGCTGGCCAAGGTCAGGCCCGCACTTCACCACCCTTCTCAGGGTCCATCCAAGGACCCCTTAGAAACGGTGCTGGGAGGAGAGAGAATCGTGTTTTTAGTCTTCCTCTCTCGGGGTAGATGTTGATTAAGCACCACTATTTGGTCATTCAAACAGTTAAGGAAAGCTCGCTCCAGGAAGAAAAAAAATCCCCATTTCTCTTTCTCGGAATCCCTGAGACCCCCAGCAAATTACTCCTCCCAGAAATCCAGTCACCCTCTCTTACTCACATGGAGACCTGGGCTGTTGCAGTGTGGTCAGTGGAGTTGGGCCATTTGGAAAGACGTTATTATGACTGATAAGGAGAGCTTACATTTTTTTTGAGAGCTCACTTTGTTAGCTAAGATTCACTGAGCTCCTACTAGTGCAAGATATCTCTTTTCTTTTCTTTCCTTTTTTTTTTTTTTTTGGCCACACCGCCCAGTATGCGGAACTTCCCCGACCAGGGATCGAACCCACATACCCTGCAGCTGAAGCTCGGAGCCTTAACCACTGGACCACCAGGGAAGACCCAAGGTATCATTTTAAGTATAATATATGAATAAATCATTCAATATGCACAATCTTATGAAGTAAGCACCATTATCCTTCCTATTTTATAGATAAAGAAACTGAGGCATAGCAAGGTACCTGCCAAAGGCCATGAAGCTAGTGTGAATAAGAGAAGCCAGGAGCTAAGATCAATCCCTGCTCCATCCCTAGACTCCCCAGGCAGGTGGGCATATCCATCCACTCATCTCTTCAGGTACCTGCTAAGTTCAGGGCATACAAAGAAAATAAGGTTTAGGGCCCCGGCCTCTGTAAGTTCAATGCCTGATAGTGAAGACAGACATGTAAGTTATAGCACAATGAAACAAGTGCTAAGAGAGGGTAGGAAGGAAGTGTGTGGGAACAGAATGGGGAATTCACTGAGACAGAAGGGTGTTACACAGGGGAGGTTGCATGTACCAAAGTTCAGAGCCTTGAAAGAGGACTTCCTTCCTGGGGCACTGCACTGTGACCCACAGCCCTGCTGGACCTCCTGTGAGTGGGGAGGCTGGCACATACCCACCAAACAGCTGGATCAGCCACTGAGCTTCCCAGCCACTGGCCAAACACCCAGGTGGCCGTTTCTGTAGAGATTCAGGGGTGGGTGATGGGAAGAATCACCAGGGATGTTTCATGACACTATGAGTCCTGCTTTCTGGGCCCTCTTAACACATGCTGTGGTTTTCTGATATTTTCCATGTGTCACAAAATTTACGAGTCTCACAGAGCAGCCAGAAAGCTCAGAGGCAAATGGTGATGTATGTGGACCTTCTGGCTCCTCCAAGAAATGATTCTTCAACTGTGTCTCTTAAAGTGATTTAATACTAAATCTTAGGCTGGAACGAATAGAAAATGCAAATCTGTCTTCCTTCTTTAAGGATTTTGCATTCTTTGATAGTTTCAAAGCAATCATGCAGAGAAACAACATATTTTAACAAATATAACTCGTTGGAAAGCGTAGATGCTTTGACAAATTAGAAAGCCAACCAAGTCACACACTCTCTTGTCAACCCTTGATTCCAGCTGGCAAGCATTTAAAATAATATTTCAAGAAGGTTTAACATTCATGATTACATTGTTTGATTATTGCACTTTCTAGATAATGGTTTTTCAAAATTGTATCTTGCAGCTAAAAATTAAATAGCTACTTCTGGGTATGCACGACATTCTTTAATAAAATGAGACCCAACGTAATATTCTCAGAGGCTGAGCAGTAATATAGAAGAGATTTACTGTAGTCCGAATGAGTGAGATCACTGATCCTATAGGATTCTTATTATTTTCTCAGGCTAAACTCCAGAGAATGCTGGGAATGGAGCCACAAGCTCCATTCACATCTTCCAGGATCCTACATGGGCTTTTCTCTCCCACATGGATACCTGAAGAATTCTTGGGGCCTTTTGGCTGTGCTGGGAAAATGCCTCCTAAGAGAAAGCTGTGGACAGAGCTGTTTATTTGTGTCCACTGTAAAAACATACATCTGATTTTTAGGGCAGTGAAATAATATGTTTGATACTATAATGGTGAATACACATCACTCTACACCTTTCAAAACCTATAGAATGTACAACACCAAGAGTGAACCGTAATGTAAACTATGGACTTTGGGTGATAAGGCTGTGGAATGCGGGGTTCATCAATTAGAACAAATGTATCAGTCTGGTGGGGAAGGTTGATAATGGGGGAAGCTATGCAGGTGTGGGGACACTAGGTATATGGAAACTGCATGTGCTTTCTGCTTAATTTTGCTATGAACCTAAAACGGGACTTAAAAAAAAAAGACCCTCTGGGCAGCTCAGCACAATATGCAGACCTTCGCAGCCAATGCCAGCAGCCCTGGACCTGCCAACCCAACCCTCTGTATTCTCAGATTGCTCCTTCCTGCTCCACTGTATTTTGTGCCAGATCCGAACCCTGGACTTTGTTTCTTGCTTGTCCCTCAGGACCCAGATGTTCAATCAATGTTTGCAGTGGAGATTCCGGTGTGTGCCAGGCATTGGCTTACACTTGGGTTCAAGCTTGGCTCAGACCCGGTCTTCAAGCATCTACCTAGAAGAGGCCCCAGGTGAGTTTGGGTACAATAGTAGGTCTGATGGGCTTTTCCATATGAAATATTGATTTGATTAAAACAATTATTTACAAATGTCCTGGGTGGTAGGTCCATCCCATGTTCACATATCAGGTCGAAAAGAACAGACGCACCTGAGGATGAAATCCATGAGTGTTGGCATCTTCCTCCCTAGGCTAGCCTGCTTCCTGCACTCAGGCTAGGCTGGATTAAGTGCGTAGCAGACAACTCTAAGAATCTCAGCGGCTTAACACAATGAGAGCTAGGCTCCATCCACACAAAGCTCAATGTGAATGTCACTGGTCAGGTGACTCTGTGTCATGAGTTCAAGGGTCCAGCTCTGACCTCTCGGAGTCCATTGCTCCAGGCACAGAGATGGTGAAGCCAGGGACCACGGAAGAGCTTGCTGGGCATTTTAGGGGCCAGGCCCTAAAATGGCATTTACACCTGTGTATCTGCCACACACAGTAAGGGAGCCACTTCCACCGGGGATGATTTTGAAACTAAAAGGTCATTTTCATTCTTCCTAAAATTTTTATATCCCATCTACTAGGCTTTTATTCGTCTATATCCATAGTCATTAAACCAGAGACCCTTGGACACAAGTGTTCTGAGTAGCTCACCTCCTGACCCGAGTCGCAGGACAGCCCTATGTGTTAGGACAGGCAGCTCACAGTGGACAGCCTTTTTGCATTTCAAGAAAGGGATAATACAAGAAGTGCAACTATATACGCAGCAAGGATTCTATATGGGAAACTAGTAAGAAAGACAAATCCATCCTATTTTTCTGGGACCCAATCTTAAGTTTGAAAAACATCGTTCTCTTCCTAATTGGGAATATATGGTTAGATCTAAAGCACTTGATAGTTTTCTATTCATTATCTGCAAATATTTGTCATGGAAAATCCGTTGTGCAAAGTTGTCCTAAAAAAGTTATATTAATGAACTGTATTAAGTTTAGTGAAAATGCAAATTTCCCCCTTTGTTACTTCAGGTAATCATACCTTCATTCAAAGGAATATTCTCATTAGAGAATTTCAAGGTAGAGTCCACAAAAGAGAAGGGTTGGGTGTGTGCGTTCTCACACATGTGCACTGTGGTACCTGCCAAAGTCCAAACCCTGTTAATGCTGATAGTTTCAAATATGCTATGACGATAATGCCTTTATTTGTGTACTTGGGGCTTCAATACGGCATTCCCTCGCCGCACCCACTTCCCCGAGAACCAGGAAACAAGATTGCCCTTTGAGAACCAAGCAGTAAGATCAACATCAGAGAGAAGCAAAGTCACTCAAAGGAGACAAAACATTTAGTAGTATATATAAATTCATGCCACTCTCTCACTTCGTCCCAGCTTACCCTTCCCCCTCTCCGTGTCCTCAAGTCCATTCTCTATGTCTGCGTCTTTATTCCTATCCTGCCCCTAGGTTCATCAGAACCATTTTTTTTTTTTTTTAGATTCCATATATATGTGTTAGCATACGGTATTTGTTTTTCTCTTTCTGACTTACTTCACTCTGTATGACAGACTCTAGGTCCATCCACCTCACTATAAATAACTCAATTTCGTTTCTTTTTATGGCTGAGTAATACTACATTGTATATATGTGCCACATCTTCTTTCTCCATTCATCTGTCGATGGATACTTAGGTTGCTTCCATGTCCTGACTATTGTAAATAGAGAGGCAATGAACATCGTGGTATATGACTCTTTTTGAATTATGGTTTTCTCAGGGTATATGGAATATACTTAATTATTGATTCTTAATTTAAAATGCCTATCATATATGCTCAAATATAAGAAGAGGATATTTTTCCTAAAAAAATTATCCCTTGGTAGGAATTTGCTGGCAGTCCAGTGGTTAGGACCCCATGCGTTCACTGTAGAGGGCCTGGCTTCAATACTTGGTCCAGGGATCAAGATTCTGCAAGCTGCGTGGTGGCACGGCCAAAGAAAGAAAGAAAGAAAGAAAGAAGAAAGAAAGAAAGAAAGAAAATGATCCCTTGGTAATGAGAAAGTAGCCTTATATATAAGACCCCAAAAAGGCTCTCATGCGGCTGCTCTCTCAGTTACTTTACTGTGAATAGCAAATAGCAAAGTGCTGTTTGGGGAAGATTCATCCAGGTTAAAGGAGGTCCAGCCCAACGAACTGAGTCACTGGGCCCCCTTGGCAAAGGCATCCGTGATATGAAGATGAACACAGAGGGTTGAGGCCAGTTGAGTTCTAATGTTCTAACTAGCCCTGGTTAGTTTTCGATGCAAGCATCAGTTTATATTTGTTCGCTTTCACTAAACATCCAAGTCATTTAGCACTGTTCTTCTGATTCCATAACCCTCCCCCTACCCGCAGGCAATCTTCTGATGAATATGTAGTGTCTGCCTTCAGAAAAAGAATGTACTGCTCACGTAGACTTTTGAGCATTTTCGACCCCATGACAGTTACTTCTTGTTGCCAATTAGTACCCTGGTATATTGCTTTTATTCTTCAGCCTCACTACTTGGCTAATGAATCTTTATCTATAATAATAATAAAAAAAAATGGATCTGCTCCTGGAGGGTTGTTAAAGTTCTGAGTCTGCAAGGCTGAAATCTAGACCAGCCCACAGACAACCCACAAAGGTAGTGGTGGCCACAAGTCAAGGCTTCCCTGCAGATGGACTGATGATCTTGTTTTTCAAGAAAACATTTGACTTGTTGGGTGAGTGAAAGAGAGTGTTTTTTTTTTTTTTTTGGTCATATGATAGATATTTTCTGTTTCAAATTATAAGCTTTCAATCCCCCTCTCTGCACAGCTCTAGGTTGCTTCTCTTCAGTGCACCAGGAATGAATTTTGCACATAACACCCAAAATTTCTATATTACTGGCAATTTTGGAGGCAACAAACTTATCAGTTCTTATTAGCAATTCCCGAAAAAGAAATCACAGTATACTCACAGCTCAGTATAAGAGCTGAGCTGATGTAAGCTATGTCCTCCAGATCTGAAAACCAAGACTGCAGCCAATAAGGTTGACAACCAATACTTTCTCTTTTTTGGTGTAAAGCCACCTCCCCAAGCTTTTTAGGGCATGTGTTTTTTGGCAGGCTCCCATGTACACATGCATGCATACATGTGTATACTTCTGAAATAAAGCTTTGATGGGTTCTTGAGTCTGCTGTCATTTTTTTTTCTTCGACAACTCTACACATGTTAAGTTAGCTTTCTCTAACCAAGGGAGGCCAGTTTAGGACATGGGTTTTAAATAAAAATTGAAAACATCAGGAGCCACTGCCTTCGTAGGAACTTGGGAAATGAGAAAGTTTCTTAGGCAGTTTTGTGGGATAAGAAAGCAGATGTCCGGTCGTATGTAATAGAACAAACTAAGTGGATAATTCTGAAGGGACTGGTTCTAACTCCCTGCAATATGCTCACATGGCACCCTGTCCTCTCATAACTTTTTGCCATGGTTGCAGTTAACCAATTATGGAATTGTTGGGTTAATGTCTATATTCTTGCAACATTTCAAGTTTTAAGAAGGCAGGGACCATGTCTGGCTTTTTTTCCCTCTGAAAACTCAGCACCTACTACAGTGTCCTGCACTGTAAAGATGGAAGATGGTTGGTAAGTATTAGATGACTGGTTAATATACCATCCAAGAGACTATGTCTTTCATCTTTGAACCACTAGTGCCTAGCAGAGTGCCTAGCACAGCAGGGATCCAGGCATCAGCTGTGAAAGGAAGGAAGGAAGAAAGGAAGGAAGGAAGGAAGGAAGGAAGGAAGGAAGGAAGGAAGGAAGGAAGGAAGGAAGGAAGGAAGGGGGGAAGGAAGGAAGGGAGGGAGGAAGGAAGGGAGGGAGAGGTCACCTCCATCCCATGAACTCAGTGCAGTTGGACGTGAGGTTTCCTGATTAATATCATCAAAGGGAAAATCTCCTTCTGTTAGCAAAAGATATGAAAAATAAACAGAATGCCATCTAATTTAATTTGAGATGCAAAGAAAGTGACTAACGAGGCATTTCTGTATTTGGGTAGGAGGAGGATTCTCTAATTGCTACCTGGAAATGGCTTTAGTTACTTTGGTGACTGTTATAGTCTTGTGAGAATAATCTCCTGTTAATAAGGACAATTACTTAGATTTATTACTCCTCTGTGGTCTTGTTAAAGATCTAAGAAGAATCCTATTTAAATGAAAGGAACAATAGGAGCTTTTTAACAGGGAACAAGGTTTAATTAAAACCCGAGCACCGGATTGGTGCCTCTGTGCCTGGGTGGAAAAACTGGGTTAAAAGAGAAAAAGCATGGTAAATAATGGCACCTACTTACCTGCTTTTGGAGAAGAAGGTCCATTTTGAATGAAAAGGCCTCAAAAGGGTATGTGTATTCAGATTACACAAAACATGCCTTTTTTGAAAGTGGCCTTTGGAATCAAGTCCTCCCACTTAGTTTAATGAAATATCCTTTAGAATTGAGATAATGAGCTCGATTACCTGCCAGGGTGTCTGATCCAAGAGGCAGAGCTGGATGACTGATGTGAATCACTGTAATAATATGCAGTGGTATTTAAAGTACTTTATAATGTTCCCAGTGAGGACCCAGCATGCTCTCAAAGAAATACATTGTACCAGAGTCCCATCCCACAAGTAGAGAAGCTTAGGGTTCTTCCTGCTTGAGTAATAATAGCAAGAGCTCTTTAGAAACCCCCAAAGCTCTGACCCTGGGGAAATGTCATTAAAAATAATTGATATTCTAGAAGTTAACAAAAATAATGGAATGGAACAAAACAAGTGTGGTACCCCGTCAGATGGGGGCCTAATAGGCCGCCGGGTGTACGCTGCCACAGACTGACAGCTTCTCGGCTGTCTACGTGGCTCTTTCCATGTTGGAGTGGTGCATATAAATACAGCTGTCTGCTGTTTGTAGCATTATTCTGCCCTAAATAAATAACCAAGAGCAGTCATTTAGATGCATTTTGGGTGACGATGGCACATGCGAACTCATGTCATCCAACCTAAGCCAGAAGTATTTCCACATTAAATTATATTATTGAAAACAATGAAGGCATAAACAGGGGGTGGGGTGGAGGTGGGGAGACTGTTTCTTGGCTTATGGGGTATGTTCTGATTTTATGTCACCCTAGTGGTCAACAAATGTCATACCAAGAACAGATGAGCACTAAATGAATCTCTTCTTGTGATGATTATAACAAGACTGTAAAATGGAAAACAGTAAATATAACTCATCCTTATTAAGACTCTTTGGTATTTGTTTCCAGCTAGAGCTCCTATAACAAGAGAGTAAACAATACTTCGTCTCTTGTGATTGCTAATTAAAATGCAATAAATTATGGAATCAATTTAAATTCTGGATCAGCTCTACAGTGGGTTCAACAAACCTCCTAAATTTTATTTTCCCCTTGGGGTCTCTCTTCCAGAACCTTGGGCAGGGCGGGGATGTGCATGTGCATGATCTCTCTTTTGTTTGCTATTTAATTGCTGGTGGCTTCTTTCAAGGAAACATGGCCAATAGCAGGACAAATTTCAGGATCCCAGCACACATTTTCTCTGCCTCTGTGTCACCTCTTTGCTTTTGGCTTGTTATTTAGACCAGGATAAGACCTGGGGTTGTTGCCCAAAGAAGTTCAGTGGCAGTGGCCTTGGCAAGACCCCTAGAGTGACCAAATAGCCTGGCTTCCCCACAGTCTTGTCTGGGCCCAGCAAGAACAACAGGATCTAAGTCATACCCTTATGTGTTTAACGCAGGAAGGCAAAGTGTTTGTCAGCAAGGCCAACAGGAGAGGAGACTAGTGTCTCTCAAGAGAGGAATATATAGATATGATATAGATATAGATATGTAGATATAGTTATAGATATAGGTACAGTTATATAGATGTGGTATCCTAAGCCAGAAATATTTCTATATTATATTATTTAAAACAATGAAGGAGAAAGGATATATATCTGTATCTATATATCTATACCTATATCTATACCTATATATTCCTCTCTATATCTATATAGCTAGTTATATATAATATATATTTATATATAATATATAATATTATCTAGTATAGCTATATAACATAGATAATAATTATGAATTACTAGCAATAATTACTAAAATATGTAGTTATTAATATATTATCTATATAACAGTATCTACCTATTTATCTATCTACATATATTTCTAGTTTTGTTCTGAAGCTATTTGAAATCTAGTAGAACTCTGCAAGAAAAGAAAATATTCTAAGAAAGATTCCATCTGGGAAAAGCAAAGTTACTTTGACCAGATGTGGCAGTGGCCCTTTCAAACTGCCAGAGAGAGGACAGGAATAGCTTGCTGTAACTTATGATACTAATCCCAGACATTGGAGTGAATGGAAACCCTTGGAGGGCTTTGCTGACCACTCCTGACCTGCACCAGTGCCAGCGAGGGGCAGGTGAAGCATGAAGAGGGCTGTGTATGTGTGTTCCAGCCAGAATACAGTTCAGCAGGATTGCCTGCTAGGCTGAGATAGAGACACATTTTCAGGCAACATCACAATTTATATCACAGCAGATACACAACCCAAGTCTGCCCTTTCCCTGTGTAGAAGATGTCTAGTTCTTTTCTGCCTCCTTCAGATGAACAATATCAGCAGTTTCATCTCTTGCTACCTGAGAAGCAAGCTTGACATAGTAAAAGACATGCCACTTTCCTGGCTGCTACTCAACTGTAACTCAGGAGAATTAACTTCCATCCCATTTGAATGTGTGAAGTGCTCCCATCCAGCCAGTACTTAATAAATTTGTATTGGTTATTCTTGAGGCAAAGGAAATTTTCACCTTCTAGATAGGCCATATGGTCTCTTTCAAAGTCATCATGATGTAGAGGAATAAACATAGACTTCAGAGTAAGTCAGAGTTGGGTTCAAACCTCTGTTTTGTCTTTTATTAACTGCATATTCTTTAGCAAGTTTTTTTGCCTTATGTATAAAATGAGGTTAATAATGCCTACTACCTACCCAGGGCTATTATATAGCTTAAGCAAGTTCTTATATATAAAATGCCTACAACATCTAGGCATTAAATAAATGTTGGGTAAAACAATTTAAAATTTGGTTTTGTCTATTCTATTAACTTTATTTTTATACCTATATATCATTTTGTATATTAAAAAACCCTAAGTATAACCATCTCTCATGCCTTTTGCCCAGGTTATTTTCTTAAGGAATAGCATGACAAGATAATTTAAAAAGCAAAGGATGGTTTTTCTTTTCTTGGAGAGCACACATGCATTTGCGCACACATGCAGAGGCAGGTGGGTGACTTTCCAAAGTTCCTCAAGCTTTGGGTCGTCATCATAATTAAAAAGGGGATGTGACCAAAGTGAGGAAACAATGCACAGCACATCGTGAGAGATGTATTCCTCCAAGATCTGTAACAAATGCTTTCTGAAGAGCCTGGCAGAAGCCGGGTGCAGGCCCAGCTGCCTGCCCGTCAGGATGACCAAATTTTGTGTTCATGTGTTAGAAGAAAACTAAAAACCAGAACCCAGCAATCACTTGCTTGGATCCAACTTTGTGGTAGCTGCTAATGAACATTTAATAATTATTAGTTTCATTCCACCCTGGAATCTCTGACAGGAAAACTGTTGGCAGAGCTGTAAACAATAACTAAAAAAGACAGCATCTCTAGAGAGAATAACCGGGCCACTAAAGGGGTCTCTTCTCTCTGTCCTTCTAATTGCCTTGTATTTTAGATATGACAGAGCCCCGTGCAATAAGTCTTTTCTGTTCATCCTCATTCTTGGGTGGGTAGTAAATCAAACTCCATCTTCTCATTTCTTTCTTCTGCTGGGTGACTTTTTTGCATCTAGTATAGCTCAAAGACCATGCAGTCCTGGAGAGCCATTGCCAAGTCGGTGGTCAGGAAGAGGAGTCCAGACAATGTGGGCAAGAGGGTGGAAACCCCAGGCGGTTGAAAGGCTGTGGTCAGACCACTGTCCTCAGACAGGAGAAGGCCCCCAGAAAAACTGTTGGAAAATAAATGATTCCAAGTGCTAGAAGAGGACAAGGGAATCCTTTTTTATCACAGAAGGCGTCAATCTTATAGACATAAAGGAATTAAAAACGAAAAAGGCCACAAAGAAGAAAGTTGACTTTAACTCTTTTTAAAAATTAAAAATAAGGAACGCAAAACACTGGCCTTAAAAAGTCTGGCATCATTATGGCTGGTTAAGGGGGGGTGGACATGAGAGAAAGGATACATTGACAGAAACGTGACGGATTATGAAAGACGAGCTTGGTTCAGGCACACACTGGGCAATCCTTCGAGTCCCAAATGCATCTTTACTTTTAGGATCTTGAAGAAGGCAAGAGCGCAGCGCCCATGTGAATCAGCAGAAGGAATCTTTGTAAGGTTGGTGTTTCCAAAGCAGGGCAGGAGGAAGAGGAGCCCCAGCTCAGACAGACGCCTGGGGAGCCCGCAGTCAACCGGTCCAGCAGGAAAAGAGCCCCGACTGGAGGCTGAGATGGAACCAATAGAACCTGCCGAGCCCAGGGTAAAAGTTGAAAAGAACTGGGACGAAGGGAGCTCGGGAGCAAGGAGGACGCTCCCGGCCACGCCCCTCCCCTTGCGCATGCGCGCTCACATCCACGCCTTCCCCTCGGGCCTTGGGACCAGCAGTGGGGTCTCCGCCCAGCTTTATCCCTGTTTACCTCTTTCCCCAAGAGAGGCCCGAAACTCAGCGATCATTCCTCATCCCCTGGACACTTCATGCACATTAAGTCCAGTACGTCACATTTTCTGACCCCGTCTCCCACCTTTCCTTTTCTCCTGAAGCTCTTCCTCTGTGCTCCCTGGAATTCTGTCAGTTGGCCGCAATATCCCTCTATTCGATCCTCTGCTTTTTTTCTGAATGCTCCTTACTTCGTGCTGACACTTGCTCTTCTGAGGACATTGCTTCTCCTGTGGCTCTGTGTGGTAGTGGCTCCCCCGCTCCAAATCAACTGATCCTTTCTCCCTTTCACTGACCCTCAAACCCCTCATGTCCTCTTTTCCCAGCTTAAGTCCGTGGTGGGTCATTACAATTACTCCCAAATTTAAGTCTGGACTTCTCTCCTGAGCTCCAGTCACATATCCACTTGCCTATTTGACATCTCCACTTGGATGTTTAATGGGCTTCTCAAGCTCTAACTGGTCCAAAATCAAGCTCAAAATCTTCCCATCTGCTCCTCCTGCAGTCTCCTCTGTTTTTTTTTTTTAAATTAATTAATTTATTTATTATTTATTTATTTATTTATTTATTTATTTATTTATTTATGGCTGTGTTGGGTCTTCATTTCTGTGCGAGGGCTTTCTCTAGTTGCGGCAAGCGGGGACCACTCTTCATCACGGTGCGCGGGCCTCTCACTATCGCGGCCTCTCTTGTTGCGGAGCACAGGCTCCAGACGCGCAGGCTCAGTAGTTGTGGCTCACGGGCCTAGTTGCTCCGCGGCATGTGGGATCTTCCCAGACCAGGGCTCGAACCCGTGTCCCCTGCATTGGCAGGCAGATTCTCAACTACTGCGCCACCAGGGAAGCCCAGTCTCCTCTGTTTTAATAAATAGTGACCCTTTCTTCTAATTGCTCAGGTCAAGACACTTGTTGTCATCTTTAGGTCCTTCTCCTCCCACCTTTATTGAGATATAATTGACATGTAACACTGTGTAAGTTAAAGGTGTACAACGTGATGATTTGATAAATGTATATATTAGGACATGATTACACATCCATCACCTTACATAGTTACCTTTTTCTTTTGTGGTGAGAACTTTTCAGTTCTACTCTCTCAGCAACTTTCAAGTATAGAATACGGTATTGTTAACATAGTCACCATGCTGTACATTAGCACAACCAGAACATACTCATTTTGTAACTGGAATTTTGTACCCTTTGACCACCTTCTCCCATTTCCCCCACTCTTCCGCCTGGGCAACCACCTATCTACTCTCTGTTTCTATGAGTTTGATTTTTCTTTCAGATTCCACGTATAAGGGAGATCATACAGTATTTGTCTTCGTCTGTCCTGTTTTACTTAGCATAATGCCCTCAAGTTCCACCCATGTTGCTGCAAATGGCAGGATTTCCTTCTTTCTCATGGCTGACTAATATTCCATTATGTCTGAAAATATACCAAATTTTCTTTATCCATTCATTTATTGGTGGACATTTAGATTGTTTCCATGTCTTGGCGATTGTAAATAATGCTGCAATAAACACAGGGGTACAGATATCATTTCAAGATAGTGATTTCATTTCCCTCGGATATCTACCTAGAAGTGGAATAGCTGGATCACATGGTAATTCTATTTTTAATTTCTTGAAGAATTTCCACACTGTTTTCTAGAGTGGCTGCACCAATTTACGTTCCCACCAACAGTGCACAAGTTTCCCTTTTCTTCACATCCTTGCCAACACTTGTTACTTCTTGACTTTTTGATGATAGCCATTCTGACAGGTGTGTGGTGATAGGTCATTGTGGTTTTGATTTGCATTTCCCTGATGATTAGTGATATTGAGCACCTTTTCATGTACCTGTTGGCCTTTTGTACATCCTCTTTGGAAAAATGTCTATTGAGGTTCTTTGGGTCCTTTCTTTCTCTCATATCTCATAATCTGTCAACAAATCCAGTTGGCTCTACCTTAAAAATACATCCTGGATTTGACCACTTCTCACCATCTCCACCATCACAGACTGGTCCAGGCCACCATCATTTAGCCATTAGCCTCCTAATTATTCTCCCTTGCTCTCCTTCAGCCCATTCCCCACACTGCAGCCAGCATGACCCTGTTAAAACTAAGACATGCTGGGCCACCCCTCAGCTCAGAACCCTACTATGACTTCCCACATGGTGAAGAGCAAAGCCAGGGCCTTACCTGGCCCTGCAAGACATACACAGTCTCTTCCCAGCCTGCCCCACTCCGACCTCATCTCCTGCTTTTCCCTCCTGCATCGGCTTCTGCCTTCTGCCACTGCGGCCTCCCCACTCTTCCTCAGGCTCCAGGAGTGAGCTTCTACCTCAGGCTTTTGCACTTGCCTTTTCTCCCTGGCTAAGTTCAGACCTTCTCAAAGAGCCCCTGCCCTGGCTGGTCCATTAAACCCCACTCCAGACTCCTTCTATTCCCCTCCCTGCTTCATTTTTTCTTTATCACTGCCTAACTTACTGAAGTTTTACAAACTGTGTCTTTGCTTTATTTTATCCTATTGATTGTCTCTTTCAAGAAGGCAAGAGATTTTTGTCTCTTTTCTTCACTACTGAGTCCCCCATTGCCCCAAACAGTGCCTGGCACACAGTTGTTTAATAAATGGGTGAATACCCCAGGTTCTGGGAGTGGGTCATTGGTGAGAGCACAGAAGAGGAAGGTGGAATTGCACTGCAGACGTGATGGAACTGGGCTTTGGAGGAAAAGAAGACACGGGGGGGAACCAAGAAAACAAGCTCCTAGAGATGAAGGCCTGCCTTATGTTCCCCAAGATTTCCTCAGCATCTGGCACATGGCCAGGCCCCAGCAGCCACTTGAAAATATTGTTGCAATGAACACACTTTCTTTGGATTTGAGAAATCTGAAAAAGGAATGGGGCAAAACCAACCAGAGTTGTTGATTTCAGAATCTTCCTATAACCTCAGGTTACCCAGGAGTCTGTCACCTGGGTGCCCCCTTGCTAGGCCACTTTTTTCTTTACTATTTAAATGAAAACACCTCAAGTCTTGTGGGCCACAAGCTATGGGAAGTCCAGTGGCTGCCCCAGAGGATCTCTGTAAATCCCTGGGCCTCTGCTGAGTCACCTCTCTCGCTAACCTCCCAGGCCTGCCAACGCTTCACCTGACATGTGGGCTGCTCCCCTCTTGGGCTGCTCCCCTCTCTCGTCCCATGGAGACCACCCCTGTGAGCCCTGGTAATACAGAGTAGTGACTGCAGCAGGCTCATTCTAAAATTAGGGGTTATACAACAATACATCACACATTTAATTTGAAAATTCGTTATCCCTGTTCCTAAAAGTTCCTTGGCTTCCCTCACACTGACCATCTGCGCTCCAACCCAGGATTTCTCACTGCCCCACTTTTCTCCTCAGGCCTCACACAGACACAAGTAGGATAAGCCTGGCCCGTGACTATAGCTCTCCTCTTTGGGTCTGGCAGAGTTCCCAGAAACACCCTCACCTGCAATGTCAGGACACTGAGACCAGGTCTCACACAGCTATTTCCATTTCAATTAAGTATGTGTGATTTGGATTTTGGAAATGTGGTTTGGGTTGTCTCAATTAAATATTTTGTGAGCACTATTTCTGACTTGCAAATAGTTACAAAATTGCTTCCTTCTCAACCCAAGTGTGCAGTGGGAAATTAAGAACAATTTGAATGGGTCTCACCTTACCCAAGAGCTAATAATTCAGACCACAACCCCCACTCAAACCCCGACTTTTTCAGCCACTGTGGATTTAGGGGAGGAAATAAGAGAAGGTCAGGCACTGGAGGGGGTGCCTCAGCTATTTGCACTCACTAGACAATGGGGTGTGGAAAGGAATTAAAGCTACAAGAAAATCTGCCTTGCACCTCACCTCTGTCATGCTCTTTTTAGGGATCAAGTTGCAAAAAACCACTTGCCTCTAAGAGCAGGCTTTACTTTAGTACCAGGGTCCCCAACCCCCAGGCCACGGACCGGTACTGGTCCTCGGCCTGTTAGGAACCAGGCTGCACAGCAGGAGGTGAGCGGCGGGCGAGCAAACGAAGCTTCATCTGCTGCTCCCCATCACTCGCATTGCCGCCTGAACCATCCTCCCCTCCCCCAGCCCTCCCCGTCCGTGGAAAAATTGTCTTCCACGAAACTGGTCCCTGGTGACAAAAAGGTTGGGGACTGCTGCTTTAGGAGGACTAGCTGGCCTCCCAGCCGCCTCTGGAGAATTGTTAGCCCACAGCGGAGAAGTGTGTGTGGCTGGCTGATTGCGTATCAACACCACCCATTCTACTTTGGCTCAGCCAAGGCAGAGGTTCTCAGAGCATGGTCCCTAGACCAGCCACGTCAGCATCAGGATCAGCTTTACTTGGGAAGTGGTTAGACAGGTACATCTCATGTCCCACCCCAGACCTACTGAATCAGAAACCTTGGGAGTGAGGCCCAGGAATCTGTGTTTCAATGAGCCTTTCAGGCAATATTGATGCAGCTCAAGTCTGAGGACCACTGGCCTGGCATTCCGTACAGCCCATATGCAAAGTCAGGCCTCCAAGTCTGGTGAAATCCGCTCAATCCTTCCCATGTAATGGGAAAACAGTAAAAAAAAAAAAAAACAACTTAACTTTATTTATATAGATAGATGAACAAAAAAGGCACAGAGAGGATGCTGGATGGTGCTGCTTTAAATCGCCTGGCACAGCAATGGTCTGTGTGTCCATGTCTTTGGGGGTGAGGTGCTGGAAAGGTCAGCCCTCCAGTGACCAGCAATGAACACGCAAGTGAGTGAAAAAATCCCCCGACTGTCCACTGAGCTGTCACAAAGCCCCTGGTCCTCTCTTAGAACCACCTCACTTTTTGGTGTACCTCGTGGTAAGCTGCAGCCCCCAGAAGTCTGTGCCAAGTTCTGTACCCACATCCCTCCATCTCACAACAACCCTAGACAAGTATTTCTTCTCCATTTTATAAATGAGAAAACTGAGGAAATTAATTGTTCAAGTTCACACAAGAAGGAAGTGGTGGAGCTGGAATTCACCCTAAAATGTTGGACTCCAAAACCCCTGCTCTGTCTCACCTGCAAAATCCTGCCTTGTCTGATTAGAAGTGCTGAGGGGGATTTACAGGGTGGCACACAGTGGGTGAGCGGGAGAAGGAAATGCTCAAGCAAAGGAGGAGGCTGAAAGCCACAGCCAAAGAGCCATATGCGGCCCAGCAGACCCAGTAGCCACTGCTGGGTGGTAACCAGTAACAAGAATTCATTTTCACAAAGAAAAAGTAGGTGTTCACTCAAATCTAAAAGGTAGGAAATTCCCACCAACGGTACAAGAGGGTTCCCTTTCCTCCACACCCTCTCCAGCATTTATTGTTTGTAGATTTTTTGATGACGGCCATTCTGACTGGTGTGAGGTGATACCTCATTGTAGTTTTGATTTGCATTTCTCTAATGATTACTGATGTGGAGCATTCTTTCATGTGTTTGTTGGCAATCTGTATGTCTTCTTTGGAGAAATGTCTATTTAGGTCTTCTGCCCATGTTTGGATTGGGTTGTTTGCTTATTTGATATTGAGTTGCATGAGCTGCTTGTAAATTTTGGCAATTAATCTTTTGTCAGTTGCTTCGTCTGCAAATATTTTCTCCCATGCTGAGGGTTGTCTTTTCAATTTGTTTATGGTTTCCTTTGCTGTGCAAAACCTTTTAAGTGTCATTAGGTCCCATTTGTTTATTTTTGTTTTTATTTCCATTTCTCTAGGAGGTGGGTCAAAAAGGATCTTGCTGTGATTTATGTCACAGAGTGTTCTGCCTATGTTTTCCTCTAAGAGTTTTACAGTGTCTGGCCTTACATTTAGGTCTTTAATCCATTTTGAGTTTATTTTTGTGTATGGTGTTAGGGAGTGTTCTAATTTCATTCTTTTACATGTAGCTGTCCAGTTTTCCCAGCACCATTTATTGAAGAGGCTGTCTTTGCTCCATTGTAAATTGATACAGCCACTATGGAGAACAGTATGGAGGTTCCTTAAAAAACTAAAAATAGAACTACCATACGACCCAGCAATCCCACTACTGGGCACATACCCTGAGAAAACCATAATTCAAAAAGAGTCATGTACCACAATGTTCATTGCAGCTCTATTTACAATAGCCAGGTCATGGAAGCAACCTAAATGTCCATCAACAGACAAATGGGTAAAGAAGAAGTGGTACATATATACAATGGAACATTACTCATCCATAAAAAGAAACGAAATTGAGTTATTTGTAGTGAGGTGAATGGACCTAGTGTCTGTCATACAGAGTGATGTAAGTCAGAAAGAGAAAAACAAATACTGTATGCTAACACATATATATGGAATCTAAAAAAAAGGGGGGGGTTCTGAAGAACCTAGGGGCAGGATAGGAGTAAAGATGCAGATGTAGAGAATGGACTTGAGGACACGGGGAGGGGGAAGGGTAAGCTGGGACGAAGTGAGAGAGTGGCATGGACTTATATACACTACCAAATGTAAAATAGCTAGCTAGTGGGAAGCAGCCGCATAGCACAGGAAGATCAGCTCAGTGCTTTGTGACCACCTAGAGGGGTGGGATAGGGAGGATGGGAGGGAGATGCCAGAGGGAGGAGATATGGGGATGTATGTATATGCATAGCTGATTCACTTTGTTATAAAGCAGAAACTAACACACCATTGTAAAGCAATTATACTCCAATAAAGATGTTAAAAAAAATAAAAGGTAGGCAAGTATGCAATTATTGTAGAAATGCTAAAATGAAATGTGCTTACACTGAATGGATTAAAATTTAAATATCATTTAGGAACGATTTACTTTTAGGGCAAACAACCCATTTCCTGATGGTGCTAGCTAGATAAGTGAAGTATCCCTGCAGTATGCTTCTGTTCAAGCGCATGCTGAGTTTTTAAAGAATGGGTTTAGTCATAAGTTCTGCACGGGTGAACAGTGTACCCACCCATTTCTTGTATTTCACCCCATGAGCTCAAGCGATGATGCTCAAAGAATTTCTCCTGCAGTTTGGGCAGTCAGCATCCTCCAGGGAATTCACTTTAAACTAGACAGTTTAACCAAAGCCAAGCAAAATTCAGCACTTGGTTATTGCTATTATTGTTTTAATAAGCATCTTCAGCAAACCTATCAATCTTCCCCCCCCACCCCAAAAAAAGGAATCTAGTTCTTTTTCCCTGGTGACAAGGGAGTAACTTATGAAAATATTGCCTTACAGTACAAAGAATGATGCAATGACAGGCAACACTCAAACTGGCGATTAATTAGTACTTGCGTCTCCTGCCTGTTTCTAATATGTTGATTAGTTCTGCCCTTGCCATGTGGGGTTGTGTCTTCCACATGAAACACTAGAGAAGGCAGCAGCATTCCTATTCTGAGGATGGAAGAAACATTAATTATTCCTTGGAATCCTGTTGGGTGAAGTGGGGTTTTTTTTTCTTCCCTTCACCAAGCGAAACAGGAGAATTATTTCCTAATAAAACTTCCACTAGGCCAGATAGTGTTGCTTGAACATAATTTTTAATATGCAGTGTCCTGGAACCCGGCAGATATTGGCAGAGTGGGTGCCCCTGTTTTAAAAAGCTGGATGTGGCTGACAGTAATATCACTGCTCGCTTATGTCTATTAGAGTCAGGGCAAGGTTAGGCAAATACATTCCCACCAGCACAAAACAGCAACTTTCCAAAATGTATGTCAGTGGTGCATTTACAGCCAAATCCAGAAGGAGCCTGTACTTCTTATGCTGCTCCCATTAATGAGACAAATGTCAGCATCCATAAGCTATTTTTTTCTTCCTGCTTATCAAATCTTTCAAAACATTGATAACTAGTCTTTATAGATTGTGAAAGTCAGATATAACTCTGAATGTATTACTTTACTGGACCCCTTGGGGTAAACTTATCACCTGGAAACCGTTTTACATGGACGATTTGACTTTCATGTGGAGTGTCATAATGCACCCTGCATGGAAATCTAACATAAAATATCTGGACTACAACCTTCCTCTTGGTGGAATTTATGATTCCCTCAGTACAATAATTTTGAAAATTGTATCCCTTAAGCTACAAGACTTGATAAATTATTAACTGCTTGAATTGAAGAAGCTTTCCAATAGGCTTATCTGCTATCTAGAGGCATGGATTAATTTCTATGGAACTAGAAGCTCATCTCAAACTGTTTTTCAGCAATCTAAACTACCCGCTTCCTCCTCTGTCTAGGACAGATCAAAGTGTCCATTTCCTCTCCGGCAGCTCCAGGAGGTGCTGCTTTTAGCAAAGTTCTGCCAAAAGACGATGACCATTGATCCACCAGAGAATTGGTTGTGTTCAGTCAATCACAGCCCAGAGAGACTTGCATCCACCTGGGGCTCTTATCTTTCTATTTCTCGTGGCATTTTCTGGTTTAAATTCTACTCTGGCGGAACTGACCTGGTATACAGAGAATGCTGGTAGGAGGGAGTCTGGAGGGTATTGTTTTTGTTAACTTAGGGAATAGCATTTTTTTTTTTTTAAACTTTCAGGGGCTTGTGCTGCCAGAGGGAAAATGTTCACCTGTCTTCTGCTTCTACAGCCCCTCTTCTCTCATCCCAGACACTGTGCCTTGAAAATCAGCCACGACCAGGTGTATAAGAACCACCAGACTGACCAAAGGCAGAAAGGGCCCAGAAAGCTTTCCACAGAGCTCTTCTTTTTTTGGGGGGGGGGGATTTTTTTTTTTTATTCAAACAGAAAGTCACAAAAATTATAATCATCCTCATAAGTTCACTCAGTCCCATGTAATTATTTTTTAATCTTGATCTTTTGTTAGCACTTTTATGAATTCATCAGTTTTCCATTAGAGTTCTGAAAATGCTTCTTCATTCAGTTCAGCAGTACAGTCAGTTACCAGAAACCTGTACTTGTCAGAGTCTTTTCCATGAATTCCTTGAAGATGAAACCCTTTTATAGGAACATTTTTGCAAAAGCATCAGAGTACACCCAGAACTGTCTGTAAATGACAAAAGACTTAAAAATGACCACGGTTAAAAATTTGATGAAAGTTCATAATAATGCAATTGACAAGGAAGTTTAGTTATTTCTGAGATATACATTTTAAAGTAATAACTAGAATTATGACATAACATTATACCAGAACATATAAGATTTTTAGAAATTTCATGTAATGTCTGAAACATTAACATATTTCCATACAAATAACCCAAAGAAAGTTTAGTATTAGTTGTTTTTGTTTGTTTGTTTGTTTTTTTATACTGCAGGTTCTTATTAGTCATCAATTTTATACACATCAGTGTATACATGTCAATCCCAATCGCCCAATTCAGCACACCACCATCCCCACCCCACCGCGGTTTTCCCCCCTTGGTGTCCATACGTTTGTTCTCTACATCTGTGTCTCAACTTCTGCCCCCACAGAGCTCTTCTAATAGATTCTTTCCCTTCACCCAGGTCAGTTGAGTTGGGAGTACATTTAATTATCTGTTTTACGGTCAATTCTGTGTGTAGTCAAGATAATGCTAACTGTCTTGATATAGGGACAGCTTCTATAAACACTGTTTCGGGGACACAACAGTGCAGTGCCCAAGAGCACATTGCAATAGAAACCAATGTGTTCTGTGGCCCAAGGTACCAGGAACATGTGAAAGTATTTAGGATCAGTTGCTCCACAGGAAAACTTGAAATTCCCTGAAATTTCACAGCTCACGTATGAAAGAAGTAGAGGCTTTCCCCAGTTTGATAATGATCATAAAACTTTACATGACATTACATATAACATATTGTAAAGATGAAGTAAACTTTTAAAAACCATCATTAATAAGAAATGAATTTTTATCAACCACATTAAAGGATAGACTGAACAGGTACGTAGTCAATTTTAGGGAAAGTGTCATAGAGGTGTAGTCAGTTAATCAATTAACATAGGTTAGTTTTGTGGCTTTTGTAAGGCTTACAATGTGTTGCTTCCTTTTTTAAATTTATAATTTGTTGTGTTTTTCTCTCCACTTAAATAAATATTCACTTTGTACTCAATTTTGTATCAGTGATTTTGTATTTTTTTTTTTTTTTTTCTTAAAGAGAGTCCTCCAAATTGAATAAGCTTCAGGCCTCATAATACCTGGATCTACCCCTGGGTGGTTTAATCACCCTTCTCTAATTCTGGGATGTCAAACTTTGGATAATATAATCATCTTCTATGTGTATAATCTGATCATTTACCAGGACTAAGCTTTTTAGAATTTATAGTTTTAGAATCTTTATTAAACCTAAAGCTTTGGGGAGTTCCCTGGTGGCCTAGTGGTTAGGATTCTGGGCTTTCACTGCCATGGCCCAGGTTCAATCCCTGGTCGGAGACTGTGATCCCACAAGGCGTGCCATGCAGCCAAAAAAAACCCTGAAGCTTTATATATACCTCTTTATGGGGAATATATCGAATAGTTCAGCAAATCAACATTGAGATTCTTTTTTCAAGTTAGCATAATAGAGTTCTCTAAAGGCTCTAAAGTTCTCTATGAAAAACATCTCTTTATGGTAAGTTTCTAAATTTTTCTTTTTCCCTGCTAGCTATTTAATTATTTATTAGTCATCTTTCTCTCTTTTAAAAAGGATGTGTATACCAAGGACTTTTGTCATCCAGTAAATATTAACATGTAAGGTTTAAAAATATGTTGAGAATTAGTTACCTGACTTATTTAATGAATAAATAATGCAAAGATCAAAGGCTGAATCGATATGAGTAAAGTCTGTTACTTAAAGGATCACAGATACTATTTTCCTATAAGAGAATCTAAAGTTATCCCTTAAGGGATCATCATTTACAGGAAGATGTTCTCCCTGCGGGGACTGTGGACTGGCTGGCAAGCTGAAGGTGCTACTATCTATTTCTCTGGCCTTCCCAGCAGCCAGTATACAGCAAGCAGTTTCTAAACAAGCTCTATTTTGCAGGTGGGGAAGGAGCCAATAAGCACTGGACTGATGCAGGGCCAAAATTTGGGGCAAATCTCAGAGGAACCCATCTCCTTCCTCCAGAGAGCATGCGGGACACTTGCCTGGAAGCAGTGCAGATGATTCCAGGATCTGTTTCTCACCAGCTGTGACCCTCAAGCCACAGGCCATGGGGCAAGGGCATATGGTGGGTACTTGGCAAATTTTCAGGGATTTCTAGGCCACAGTAATTTCTCCCCTAATCTTTTAGCCAGGCTGTTGGAAAAACTTTTTAGAATATGGAAACTGGAGCTTCCTTTCACCCATCAAAAGAAGGTTGACCCTGCAGAGGACAGAATGAAAGCAGAGAAAGCACCACTGTCTCTTCCCCAGGAGACCCCTGGGCACACAACCCTCTATGTTAGCTGTACAGAAAACCAAGTTTGAAGTTGGTAACTTTGGCTGTCACACAGCCTATGCATTTGTAGAGCATTTAGCTTATTGACCTAAATGTTCTCATGTTTAGAAAAAAAATGTAGTCTAATTAATTCACAATAAAAATCTTCCATTTCATAGGAGATAAAATTCATATAACCCAAACAGAATTGAATGTGTGGTAGCATGCAGTCATCAGCATGCAGCAGCCTTAAAAATTACAATATCTGACCTTAATATGTGTGAATCTATCAGGATTCCATTGTCGACATGTATATCTTTCAATATTCTTCTCTGAGCTGAAATTATGTCATTTATATGCAAATGACCACATCTTCAGCAGCTGCTGTTTCTCCGTTGAAGCTGAGGGACTTATTTGCACTTAATAAAGCCTCATAAATAGGTTTTGCTTCTAAAAGGGTGGGGGAGCAGGAAACCCATCATAGCCTTTTACAGTTACAAGCTTCTTTTTGTTTTGAAAGCGAGCGGCCACCTCTAAGAGGACGGTTCTCAGTTATCAAAGAAACAGGACTCCTCACCCAGCCAGCTCGCCCCTTCCCTCCTTGGGAAACAAACGCTCCCGTCCTTCCTGGCACCTTCTTGCCACCGCAGCTGTGGGTATCACCAGTCTCCAGCCGGGTTGTGATTTAATCCAGACTTTAGTACAAAGGGGGACTGCTCTCTGAGCAGAGTCTCCTGCCAGGTGGTAAGAACAGGTGTCCAGCCCCAGGAAGACCCCTCAGGCCCCCCCAGGCTGTCCTGTCCAAGAGGAGGAGGGGAATCCCTCCGCAAGTGGAGGGGAATTTTTCCTTTCATGCGTTATGAGTTTCCCTTTAAAACACTCTACACAGGGAAGGGACAGCATTTGGGAACTGTTTGTACACTCTGACGGCCCAATCAAACAGCATTAAAAGAACGTTAAAAACTCACCTTAGGGGAGACCTTCAAAATGGCGGAGGAGTAAGACGTGGAGATCGCCTTCCTCCCCACAAATACATCAGAAATACATCTACATGTGGAACATCTCCTACAGAACACCTACTGAACCCTGGCAGAAGACCTCAGACCTCCCAAAAGTCAAGAAACTCCCCACGTACCTGGGTGGGGCAAGAGAAAAAAGAAATAACAGAGACAAAAGAATAGGGACGGGACCCGCACCAGTGGGAGGGAGCCGTGAAGGAGGAAAGGTTCCCACACACTAGGAAGCCCCTTTGCGGGCGGAGACTGCGGGTGGTTGAGGGGGGGAAGCTTCAGAGCCACGGAGGAGAGCGCAGCCACAGGGGTGCGGAGGGCAAAGCGGAGAGATTCCCGCACAGAGGATCGGTGCCGACCAGCACTCACCAGCCCCAGAGGCTCGTCTGCTCACCCACCGGGGCGGACGGGGGCTGGGAGCTGAGGCTCAGGCTTCGGAGGTCGGATTGCAGGGAGAGGACTGGGGTTGGCTGCGTGAACACAGCCTGAAGGGAGCTAGTGCGCCACAGCTAGCCTGGAGGGAGTCCAGGAAAAAGTCTGGAGCTGCCTAAGAGGCAAGAGACAATTGTTTTGGGGTGCGCGAGGAGAGGGGATTCAGAGCACCGCCTAAACAAGCTCCAGAGATGGGCGCAATCCATGGCTATCAGCGTGGACACCAGAGATGGGCATGAGACGCTAAGGCTGCTGCTGCAGCCACCAAGATGCCTGTGTGCAAGCACAGGTCACTCTCCACACCTCCCGTCCCGGGAGCCTGTGCAGCCTGCCACTGCCAGGGTCCCGTGATCCAGGGACAACTTCCCCGGGAGAACACACGGCACGCCTCAGGCTGGTGCAACGTCACGCTGGCCTCTGCCACTGCAGGCTCCCCCCGCATCCGTACCCATCCCTCCCCCAGGCCTGAGTGAGCCAGAGCCTCTGAATCAGCTGCTCCTTTAACCCCGTCCTGTCTGAACCAAGAACAGATGCCCTCAGGCGACCTACACGCAGAGGCGGGTCCAAATCCAAAGCAGAACCCCAGGAGCTGTGCGAACAAAGAAGAGAAAGGGAAATTTCTCCCAGCAGCCTCAGGAGCAGTGGATTAAATCTCCACAATCAACTTGAGGTACCCTGCATCTGTGGAATACCTGAATACACAACGAATCATCCCAAAATTGAGACTGTGGACTTTGGGAGCAAAGATATATATATATTTTTCCTTTTTCTCTTTTTTGTGAGTGTGTATGTGTATGCTTCTTTGTGTGATTTTGTCTGTATAGCTTTGCTTTCACCATTTGTCCTAGGGTTCTGCCTGTCTGGTTTTTTTGGTTTGTTTTTTGTTTTGGGTTTTTTCTTTTTTAGTATAGTTTTTAGAGCTTGTTATCATTGGTGGATTTGTTTTTTGGTTTGGTTGCTCTCTTCTTTCTTTCTGTTTTTTTTTCTTTTTTTATTACTTTAAAATTTTTTAATTTTCTATAATTATTTTTTATTTTTACAACTTTTATTTTATTTTATTTTCTTCTTTCTTTCTTTTTTTCCCCATTACTTCTGTGCCGTGTGGCTGACAGAGTCTTGGTGCTCTGGCCAGGTGTCAGACCTGTGCCTCTGAGGTGGGAGAGCTGAGTTCAGGACATTGGTCCACCAGAGACCTCCCGGCTCCATGTAATATCAAATGGCAAAAGCTCTCCCAGAGATCTCCATCTCAACGCTAAGACCCAGCTCCATTCAACGACCAGCAAGCTACAGTGCTGGACTACCTATGCCAAACAACTAGCAAGACAGGAACACAACCAAACCCATTAACAGAGAGGCTGCCTAAAATCATAATAAGGTCACAGACACCCCAAAACACACAACCGGATGCAGACCTGCCCACCAGAAAAACAAGATGCAGCCTCATCAACCAGAACACAGGCACCAGTTCCCTCCCCCAGGAAGCCACACAACCCACTGAAACAACCTTAGCCACTGGGGGCAGACACCAAAAACAACAGGAATTATGAACCTGCAGCCTGTGAAAAGGAGACCCAAACACAGTAAGTTAAGCAAATGAGAAGACACAGAAACACACAGCAGATGAAGGAGCAAGGTACAAACCCACCAGGCCAAACAAATGAATAGGAAATATGCAGTCTACCTGAAAAAGAATTCAGAGTAATGATACTAAACATGATCAAATCTTGGAAATAGAATGGAGAAAATACAAGACACGTTTAACAAGGACCCAGGAGAACTAAAGCACAAAAAAAAAACAATGATGAACAACACAATAAATGAAATTAAAAATTCTCTAGAAGGAATCAATAGCAGAATAACTGAGGCAGAAGAATGGATAAGTGATCTGGAAGATAAAATAGTGGAAATTTTAACACGGAGCAGAATAAAGAAAAAAGAATGAAAAGAATTGAGGACAGTCTCAGAGACCTCTCGGACAACACTAAACGCACCAACATTCGAATTATAGGGGTCCCAGAAGAAGAAGAGAAAAAGAAAAGGACTGAGAAAGTATTTGAAGCTATTATACTTGAAAACTTCCCTAATATGGGAAAGGAAATAGTTAATCAAGTCCAGAAAACACAGAGAGTCCCATACAGGATAAATCCAAGGAGAAACACGCCAAGACACATATTAATCAAACTATCAAAAATTAAAAACAAAGAACAAATATTAAAAGCAGCAAGGGAAAAACAACAAATAACACATAAAGTGAATCCCCATAAGGTTAACAGCTGATCTTTCAGCAGAAACTCTGCAAGCCAGAAGGGAGTGGCAGGACATATTTAGAGTGATGAAGGAGAAAAACCTTCAACCAAGATTACTCTACCCAGCAAGGATCTCATTTAGATTTGATGGAGAAATTAAAACCTTTACAGACATGCAAAAGCTAAGAGAATTCAGCACCACCAAACCAGCTTTACAACAAATGCTAAAGGAACTTCTCTAGGCAGGAAACACAAGAGAAGGAAAAGACCTACAAAAAGAAACCCAAAACAATTAAGAAAATGGTAATAGGGACATACATATCGATAATTACCTTAAATATAAATGGATTAAATGCTCCAACCAAAAGACATAGACTGGCTGAAGGGATACAAAAATAAGACCCATATATATGCTGTCTATAAGAGACCCACTTCAGACCTAGGGACACATACAGGCTGAAAGTGAGGGGATAGAAGAAGATATTCCATGCAAATGGAAATCAAAAGAAAGCTGGAGTAGCAATTCTCATATCAGACAAAATAGACTTTAAAACAAAGACTATTACAAGAGACAAAGAAGGACACTACATTATGATCAAGGGATCAATCTGAGAAGAAGATATAACAATTGTAAATATTTATGCACTCAACATAGGAGCACCTCAATGTACATAAGGCAAATGATAACAGCCATAAGAGGGGAAATCGACAGTAACACAATCATAGGAGGGGGCTTTAACACCCCACTTTCACCAATGGATAGATCATCCAAAATGAAAATAAATAAGGAAACACAAGCTTTAAATGATACATTAAACAGGATGGACTAAATTGATATTTACAGGACATTCCATCCAAAAACAACAGAATACACATTCTTCTCAAGTGCTCATGGAACATTCCCCAGGATAGATCATATCTTGGGTCACAAATCAAGCCTTGGTAAAGTTAAGAAAATTGAAATCTTATCAAGTATCTTTTCCGACCACAACGCTATGAGACTAGATATCAATTATAGGAAAAAATTGGTAAAAAATACAAACACATGGAGGCTAAACAATACACTACTTAATAACCAAAAGATCACTGAAGAAATCAAAGAGGAAATCAAAAAATAGCTAGAAACAAATGACAATGAAAACACGACGATCCAAAACCTATGGGATGCAGCAAAAGCAGTTCTAAGAGGGAAGTTTATAGCAATACAATCCTACCTCAAGAAACATCTCAAGTAAGCAACCTAACCTTACACCTAATGCAGTTAGAGAAAGGAGAAGAAAAAAACCCCAAACTTAGCAGAAGAAAAGAAATCATAAAGATTAGATCAGAAATAAATGAAAAAGAAATGAAGAACTCTAGCAAAGATCAATAAAACTAAAAGCTGGTTCTTTGAGAAAATAAACAAAATTGATAAACCGTTAGCCAGACTCATCAAGAAAAAAAGGGGGAAGACTCAAATCAACAGAATTAGAAATGAAAAAGGAGAAATAACAACTGACACTGCAGAAATACAAAGGATCATGAGAGATTATTACAAGCAACTATATGCCAATAAAATGGACAACCTGGAAGACATGGACAAATTCTTAGAAAAGCACAACCTTCCGAGACTGAACCAGGAAGAAATAGGAAATATAAACAGACAAATCGCAAGCACTGAAATTGAGACTGTGATTAAAAGTCTTCCAACAAACAAAAGCCCAGGACCAGATGGCTTCACAGGAGAATTCTATCAAACATTTAGAGAAGAGCGAACACGTATCCTTCTCAAACTCTTCCAAAATATAGCAGAGGGAGGAACACTCCCAAACTCATTCTATGAGGCCACCATCACCCTGATACCAAAACCAGACAAAGATGTCATAAAGAAAGAAAACTACAGGCCAATATCACTGATGAAGATAGATGCAAAACTCCTCAACAAAATACTAGCAAACAGAATCCAATAGCACATTAAAAGGATCATACACCATGATCAATTGGAGTTTATCCCAGGAATGCAAGGATTCTTCAATATATGCAAATCAATCAACATGATACATCATATTAACAAATTGAAGGATAAAAACCATATGATCATCTCAATAGATGCAGAGAAAGCTTTCGACAAAATTCAACACCCATTTATGATAAAAACCCTCCAGAAAGTAGGCATAGAGGGAACTTACCTCAACATAATAAAGGCTATATATGACAAACCCACAGCCAACATCATTCTCAATGGTGAAAAACTGAAACCATTTCCTCTAAGATCAGGAAGAAGACAAGGTTGCCCACTCTCACCACTATTATTCAACATAGTTTTGGAAGTTTTAACCACAGCAGTCTGAGAAGAAGAAGAAATAAAAGGAATCCAAATTGGAAAAGAAGAAGTAAAGCTATCACGTTTGCAGATGACATGATACTATACATAGAGAATCCTAAAGATGCTACCAGAAAACTACTAGAGCTAATCAATGAATTTGGTAAAGTAGCAGGATACAAAATTAATGCACAGAAATCTCTTGCATTCCTATACACTAATGATGAAAAATCTGAAAGAGAAATTAAGGAAACACTCCCATTTACCATTGTAACAAAAAGAATAAAATACCTAGGAATAAACCTACCTAAGGAGACAAAAAACTGTATGCAGAAAACTATAAGACACTGATGGAAGAAATTAAGGATGATACAAACAGATGGAGAGGTATACCATGTTCTTGGATTGGAAGAATCAACGTTGTGGAAATGACTATACTACCCAAAGCAATCTACAGATTCAATGCAATCCCTATCAAACTACCAATGGCATTTTCCACAGAACTAGGACCAAAAATTTCACAATTTGTATGGAAACAAAAAAGGCCCTGAATAGCCAAAGCAATCTTGAGAAAGAAAAATGGAGCTGGAGGAATCAGGCTCCCTGACTTCAGACTATACTACAAAGCTACAGTAAGCAAGACAGTATGGTACTGGCACAAAAACAGAAATATAGATCAATGGAACAGGTTAGAAAGCCCAGAGATAAACCCACACACATATGGTCACCTTATTTTTCATAAAGGAGGCAAGAGTATAAAATACAGAAAAGACAGCCTCTTCAATAAGTGGTGCTGGGAAAATTGGACAGCTACATGTAAAAGAATGAAATTAGAACACTCCCTAATATCATACACAGAAATAAACTCAAAATGGATTAAAGACCTAAATGTAAGGGCAGACACTGTAAAATTCTTAGAGGAAAACATAGGAAGAACACTCTGTGACATAAATCACAGCAAGATCCTTTTTGACCCACCTCCTAGAGAAATGGAAATAAAAACAAAAATAAACAAATGGGACCTAATGAAACTTAAACGTTTTTGCACAGCAAAGGAAACTATAAACAAGATGAGAAGACAACCCTCAAAATGGGAGAAGATATTTGCAAATGAAGCAACTGACAGGATTAATCTCCACAATTTACAAGCAGCTCATGCAGCTCAATATCAAAAAAACAAACAACCTAATCCAAAAATGGGCCGAAGACCTAAATAGACATTTCTCCAAAGAAGACATACAGATTGCCAACAAACACATGAAAGGATGTTCCACGTCACTACTCATTAGAGAAATGCAAATCAAAAGTGCAATGAGGTATCATCTCACACCAGTCAAAATGGCCATCATCAAAATATCTACAAACAATAAATGCTGGAGAGGGTGTGGAGAAAAGGGAACCCTCTTGCACTGTTGGTGGGAATGTAAATTGATACAGCCACTATGGAGAAGAGTATGGAGGTTCCTAAAAAACTAAAAATAGAACATAAACTTTTTTAAGAACTTGGGATTCATGTAATTTGTTCATATAAAAAATTTAATATCATTTTTTTACCTAACCCATTTTCTCTTCCTTTATATAATCACTAATAAATGAGCATAAATTCTTCTTTTCTGAATTAGTGTTAACTATGGTCCAATTACTGTGATTGTGATTTTATGTATGTCATCAAATGTTTTTTCTTACACAAGTCTTTTATATATTAGGGAGCCAGAGATACATATTTGGTGATAAATTTTGTATGTAAAAGCAAAATTACAAAGAAACAGATGAAATTAAATTATAGGATGAATATAGCTGATAATCAGCTTTTAATAATTAGCTAATTCCTACGGTAATATTTGTGTGTTTTCTATTGCTAATAATGTCATTCAGGTAAGGAAGAATTATAAAGCAAGTAGCTGTACCAACCAAGAGAACACAGAGAAAGCTATTAGGCATGCACTGAGTTATTTATGGTTAGTTCCTTGAGGACAATGCCAGATCCTTGATTTAGACTGATATGGGAAGCAGATCTTAAAAGATTTCTGTCATTTTAATGATGTTTGAATATCATGTTTCTGTATGCTTAGTAATTGGTCTGTGCAGTCTTGTCTTTTTAAAAATCTTTATGAGTATTTTAATAAAAGCTTGGGAGAAAGGTAAAAAAAAAAACCTAAAAATAGAACTACCATATGACTCAGCAATCCCACTACTGGGCATATACCCTGCGAAAACCATAATTCAAAAAGAGTCATGTACCACAATGTTCATTGCAGCTCTATTTACAATAGCCAGGACGTGGAAGCAACCTAAGTCTCCATCAACAGATGAATGGATAAAGAAGATGTGGCACATATATACAATGGAATATTACTCAGCCATAAAAAGGAACGAAATTGAGTTATTTGTAGTGAGGTGGATGGACCTAGAGACTGTCATACAGAGTGAAGTAAGTCAGAAAGAGAAAAACAAATACCGTATGCTAACACATTTATACAGAATTTAAAAAAAAATGGTTATGAAGAACCTAGGGGCAGGACAGGAATAAAGATGCAGACGTAGAGAATGGACTTGAGGACATGCGGAGGGAGAAGGGTAAGCTGGGACGAAGTGAGAGAGTGGCAGGGACTTTACCAAATGTAAAATAGCTAGCTAGTGGGAAGCAGCCACATAGCACAGGGAGATCAGCTCCATGCTTTGTGACCACCTAGAGGGGTGGGATAGGGAGGGTGGGAGGGAGACTCAAGAGGGAGGAGATATGGGGATACATGTAAATGTATAGCTGATTCACTATGTTATAAACAGAAACTAACACAGCATTGTAAAGCCATTATATTCCAATAAAGATGTTAAAAAAAGAAAAGGTGCCAAATTATTTTTATTCCTGATATATATCACTGGAAAAAAAAAACTCACCTTAATTCATGGGATAAGTACATAGTATTTCTCCTTTTCCGCTCCCACTCGCATCTTCCTAGTTGGCCCTTCTTTGTCAACAGAATTGGATGGAAAAGTAAAAGACTATATGCATTTGGTGTGCATATAAGATGAATTCTACCCATTTTCTATTAATGCACCTATAAAACCACCCAGGCTTCTATATTGGGGTCAACAGAAACGTTCCATTTACCATTTAAGACCACTTAAGACATGCCAAAAAAAAAAAAGAAGAATATTAAGGGATAATTTTCTCCTGCTGTTAGATGCTTAGACAAACCTGAGGCACTTATGAAAAATAAATACTGATGTGAAGCAGGGTCATTTATTTTTAAAGCACTGTGCTGCTGATTTGGTAATAATGACCTATTATCCCTGTCAGAGTAATAGACTATTCCTGGAGCTTCATTTCTGGTGTGTGAGCAACTGGCATAGTAGAGATGATTATACTGTCTAATAAATATGTATAATCATTGAAGACACTGGTTGACAATACTATCATTAAATTGTCACCAGCTTGGCAAAGAGAGAAACACCTCTACCACATCAACCTATCAGAGATGTTTATAACTGCAAAAACATCCAAGCACAATATTAATGTTAATAACTGAAATCTCATACACACACACACACCTAAAAATCCAGCCACTAGGACCAAAGTGTGGCTGGGGATGAGTTGGAAAGAAGTGATACCTGGTCCTTGAGTCAGGAGTCCTGGGCTCTAAGCTCATCTCTCTGATCCTCAGTCTCTTTCATTTTTAAAATAGAGATCATGTCTGTCCTGTGCATCTCACAATATTATTATCAGTAACAAAATTGTAAAAGATACAAAATACCAAGTAATAATAATATATTATTATGTATCTATATAACATTATGGTACAAGTTGCTCTTGGTATATTTAAGATTTTACATTGGTTTACTTTTTTAAAAAATTGTGGTGAAATACATATAACATTTATCATCTTAACCATTTTAAATTGTACAGGTCAGTAGTATGAAATATGCACATTATTGTACAACCTTTATCAGCATCCATTTCCATAACTCTTTTCATTTTGCATCACTGAAACTCTGTACCCGTTAAACAATAATGTCTTATTCCCCTCCTCCCTCCAGCCCCTGGCAACCACCATCCTATCTTCTGTCTCTATGAATTTGACTACTTTAGATATATAAGTGGAATCATACAGTATTTATCCTTTTGTGTCTGGCTTATTACAGTTTGCATAATGTCCTCAAGGTTCATTCATGTTGCAACATATGTCAGAGTTTCCTTCCTTTTTAGCTTAATAATATTTCATTGTATCTATAAATCGTTTTTGGTTATCCATTTATGGGTTGATGAATACCTGGGTTCCTTCTACCTTCTGGCTATTGTGAATAATGCCATAATTTATATGAATAGGAAAATAGGAATATATTCTATTTATGAGTATGAATATATCTCTCCAAGAACCTGCTTTCAATTATTTTGGTTATATACCCAGTAGTGGAATTGCTGGATCACATGGTAATTCTATGGTTAATTTTTGAGGAACTCCCATACTGTTTCTCACAGTGGCTGCACCATTTTACATTTCCGCCAACAGTGCACAAGGGTTCCACTTTCTCCACATTATCAACAAGGCTTATTTTCTGTTTTTTTTCTTTTTTTTTTAGATAGCAGCCATCCTAATAGGTATAAGGTGTTATACGTTGGTTTATTTTTAATACAATGAAGGACAAGAACCATTGTCTAATATTATCATGAAAGTTTTCACATTTGGAATGACATTTTATTTTATTTTTATTGAAGTATACTTGATTTACAATGTTGTGTTAGTTTCAGATGAACAGCTAAGTGATTCAGTTATACATACATATATATCTATTTTGTTTTTCAGATTCTTTTCCCTTACAGGTTATTACAAATATTGGAATGACATATTTTTTAACCATAAATTAGATTTGCCAAGTATGTTTACAACTATAGTACAGAGTAATTTAGGAGCTCCTCTAACACCTGTGTGTGTGTGTGTGTGTGTGTGTGTGTGTGTATATATATATATATAAACAGGTATTTACATATATAGTTCTTTTTTTTTTAACTTTGGGTTTCTTTATTTATTTATTTATGGCTGTGTTGGGTCTTAGTCTCTGTGCGAGGGCTTTCTCTAGTTGCGGCAAGTGGGGGCCACTCTTCATCGCGGTGCGCGGGCCTCTCATTATCGTGGCCTCTCTTGTTGCGGAGCATCAGTAATTGTGGCTCACGGGCCTAGTTGCTCCGTGGCATGTGGGATCTTCCCAGACCAGGGCTCGAACCCATGTCCCCTGCATTGGCAGGCAGATTCTCAACCACTGCGCCACCAGGGAAGCCCTACATATATAGTTTTAACGGAAATTTGCCCCCCAGAAATTATTTATATGTTAATTATATATGTAACTCATACATATATAAATAGTGATACCTACGGAGTTTTATAATTTATATATGTATATATAAATTACAAAGCTTCTTAGCTTTATATATGTATAAAACTTAGTTATATATAACTTCTTAGTTACATATATATATATATATTTTTTTTTTATAAAAAATAAGCTTCTTAGTTACAAAACTGCTGAGATATATCAACCCGTCAATCTAGAGAATAAGAATCACTGGAAAGCTGAAAAACATGTCGGTGCTCAAGCCTCATCTCCAGAGATTCTCATTTAGTTGGTCTTGATCAGGCCCAGATGTCAGTATTTTGATGATTCTAGTGAGCAACCCGTGTGGTGAACCACTGCTGCCCTGTATCCGTTCCATTGCAATTTTAAATCTGTTACTCCCTTACTTTTCAAACTGTGGATTTGGGTCATCACCATCATCAGCATTATCATCATCATCATCATCATCATCACCTGAGAGCTTAGAAACTGAGAATCTCGGGCTCCACCCCAGACCTACTGAATCAGAATCTGCATTATAACAAGACCCCCAGGTAAGGCATATACACATTAGTCTGAGAAGGGCTCCTCAGTGGAGATGGAGAGAAGTTGTTTACCACCAACCACACACTATTTCTTTTCAAATCCTTGCACTGTAATATGCTTTTGAATAAAACCTATTTATAAGAAATACAAGCTGCTAAGACATGTACCCCACACTCTGCTTATAAAGTTTAATATTGGACTAAAGTAAAAGACTAGATTATTTTGTAGGCAAATTTTGTATTGTTTGATTTGGTCTGTTGTTTCAGCCATATGAGAATTTTTTTGAATTCTAATTTTGTAACCCAGCATTCTTTCATTGATCACCAAGCTGCAGATATTAGCATAAAAGTCATTAGTGAAAATGTTGAACATTTTAGGGCTGAGGGATCAACCTCTAATTTATTCCTCCTGGAAAACTTCCTCTGAATTTATAATATTTCTTAACTAGCATTGTTTGTATTATTCAACAAGTTAAAAATCCTCTTACCTAATACAACCAGCCCACAGTTCTTTCATAAGGATATCTTGAATTCTTGGTCATACTGAAGTCCCAATACTCTGTCTATAAAATTCCTCTGATTTACAGTATATAGCCCTTTAGAGAAAGCAAGATGCATTTAGACTGATATGGCTTTATTCTTACTGAACCTACACTATTCCTAGAGATCACTGTTTACTTTGGAAACTCTTTAAAACTATCTTTAATTTAATTAGTCCTAGTTTTATTGACTATTTACTTATTCACAACATTTATTCTTTACAATTTCTTAAAGATTTCTGATGTCATTTCAACTATTTAGTCTATAAAAATAATAATGATAAAATGAATAGCTACTGTACATTGAGCATTTATTATGTGCCAGGTGCTGTGTTAAAGTGGCTTACATTGAATTGTCACCCTAGCCCTATGAGGTATATACTGTTATCCCAATTTTACAGGTGAAGAAATTGAAATTTAAATCTGTTAAGTAACTTGCTAGGAAAACAAAGTGGACTCTAGGTCTGACTTCAAAGCCTGTTTTCCTAATCAACATACTATATTACCTTGCCTTGGAATGCAGTGGTTCAGATGTAGAGTCTTGAATAAATTGGAGCTCCAATTCCTTCTTATCAACACTCATTAACACCCTTTCCAGTCAAGTCTGATGAGCAGTCTTCTCACCCAGAAAAAACATTTAAAGGTAGTACAACAGGAGTGGAGAGGTTCTGCTTCCTCATTGCCGTTACATGCCAACCTAGCATCATTATTTTCAAGCCAGGGGCCGTTCCCTTCTCAGAATTCTTCCCACTCTGAATTTCTTATTTTCTTCACTAGTTTTGTCTGGTTCCAATATTAGTCTTCCTCCAAGACTTGAGCTACTCCAAATCTTGGGTATGTGTCATCCCATTCAACTTTCATCCATGCTCATCAGAAAGCTTATTGTCCAATCTAATTGATCTCATTGGATTCCTCCAGTTTTTCTTCCTTGGTGGAACCACTGCAATAGTCAGAATCAAATTGTGCACTTAATCATTTTCATTGTTTGCCTTACTTCTGATGGAGTCACTATCATGACATCAGTTAGCAAACTCTCCCATTGGGGCTGTAAGAACTAGTACACTTCTCAGAGACAGCCAGGCTTGCATTCACAGTCGGCCCATTCTCTGACTGCATTTGGCAGTAGAACTTTGCCTGGTGTTGTATGTGATATATGTTTTTCCTCTAGCAAAACCTTCCTGCATTCTAAGGAATCTGCTGGGGTAGTGCACTTAGAATATCAAGAAAACAATGAATATGCCATGATGCTGTCATACAGAAAACTTTCTTGGCTGTCAGCCATAGAGCTTCTGATGTGGAGAAGGGCTGTAGAGTAGCCGTTAACAGCTCACACTTGGAGTGCATAAAATCTACCGTGGGTCAGCTGTAGGCGATGTGGAGATGGTGCCATTTCTCAAGCTTTAATTTCCTCCATTGAAAATAGGGATGGTAAGAACGGGATAATACGTTAATGCAAGTGTTCCTTAATGTGATGTAAGTGTGCCTTAGCACAGTGGCTGTTAAACTATCATCATTCACCTCCTTGGCCCCCTGCGAGATTTTGATCAGCTGCTCCAAGCTCCTTCCCAGCCTACACTATCAACCCAAGGGTGTAGCTGAAGCTTGTGACCCCGGTGAAAACACTTAACCACTTTCTAAAGGCTTTGTGAACATTCCCATCCTCCAAGTGGTTTACTCTTGTTTAATTTTGAGCACAGAACAGAGGCCAAATTGATTAAAAGACATTGTGTATAGTTGTGAATATCTTTTTAGAGAATGTTTTTGGGTTTTAAAAACCTGGGAGAGGGAAGTTAGCTCACTGGTTTCTTCCCATACTTAGGAACCCTCACTAACACTCCATTTCTCAAAAGCCCTGAAAATAAACAGGAGCAAAGTGAGCTTCTGCTGCAGGGCTTCCCTGTCTTGGATTACAGGCACGGGAAAGTCATTTCGAGTCAATTAAAATGACATCCGTGTGGTTCTGTGCCATCAGCCCAAAGGTGGTACATTAGATTCTATTGCTGCTGTAACAAATGATCACAAATTTAGTGGCTTAAAACAATACAGATTTATTACTTACAGTTCTGGAGATCAGAGGTCAAAAAAAAAAAAAAAAAAAACAACCACAAAAAAAACCAGTCTCACTGGGCTACTGGGCTAAAATCAAGGTTGCTTGATTTTAAAAACCAGGGCTGCATTCCCTCTGGAGGTTCTAGGGGAGAATCCATATCCTTGCCTTTTCCAGCTTCTAGAGGCCACCTGCATTCTTTGACTTGTGACCCCTTTCTCCATCATAGAAGTTACACTGTGGTATCTTCAAATCTGTCCCCCTCTCTCATTCTCTGTCTGAGCCCTGCTCCACCCTCACATCTCCTCTGACTCTGACTCTCCTGCCTCCCTCTTTCATTTATACGTACACTTGTAAATGGAAGTGGGCTTTCACTTTCAGAATGGGCTCACCCAGGTAATCCAGGATAATCTCTCCATCTCAAGATCCCTAACTTCACATCTGCAAAGTCCCTTTTGCCATGTTACTGACATATTTGCAGATGTGGGGGATTAAAATGTGGACATCTTTGAGGGCCTTATTTTGTCTACCACACGTGTGGATTTTACATTCTTACCTCAATCATGGAGCCCAGATATTATCAGTACTGGTTTATATTTTACAGTCAATACTTCAAATGGGACAAGGTGGCATTCAGAGAAGCCAAAGTTAATCAAATAAAAAGCAGGTATCAGCATGCACTTTATCACATCACCAAGAGAATCAAAACAGTATGATAGTAAATTTGACTTCTTGTCACGTTGAATTCTTCTTTCAGTGCTGTGTTATCAGAAAGAGGCAGTATTGTTTAAATGTAATTTATATAGTGCCTTCCCCTGAGTGATGAACAGAATATTCCTCAGTATCCTCAGAGAATTAGGCTCTCTATCTCTCTTTATCCCAGCTCAGCCACTCTAGCAACATAATATGCAGCACTATAATATCTGTGTGCAAGAAATAAATCAGACTCACTAAATTTAAGGATGTTCACTTAAAGAAATTCCTTTTGGAGTTTCTTTTTTTCTCATTTGAAAATGCTCTTCTTTGGGTATTATAAAGCCATTGACCCATATTAGATTAATTAGGTCAATTAGCCTTTATGTAGTAATTACCAGTCAGATGGCTTTGAATAATTCCCTTTTAATAAAGATGTGCCTTGAAAAGAGATTATCAACTTAAATTCCTGCCACATAGTAGCATTAAGAAAACACGCATTTAGTAATTCTTTCTGCAATGTGGTTTGGGTGTAGCAATGATACTGGGTAGAAAAAGCTTAAGGACTTTACCTTGATGAGTTGATTATTCACATTCACACACTGTTAAAAGCCACATGGGTATTTTCCATTCAGAGAAGCTGTTGGTAGCCCTGAACGCTGAGCCTAATTCAGAGCAACTCCCTCTCTTTTTCTAACCTGTCAATAGGAATTCCTATATTTTTAGACTCACACTGGCCCCAGCACCTAAACTGGGACTCCCACTTGCCGACAGGACTATCTGAATTTTTTTGCTCTCTGCTTCTCTCCTTCAACAACATCCCCATATTTTACCCTAATATTGACAATAGCTGCCGCTCAATGAGTATTTGCTAGGTTCCAGACATTTCACATTTGTTATTCCTAATTGTTACCGTGAGTTAACTCACTACACAGATATTTGTTGAAATATTTGCTCCAGATACTGGAGATAGTCAAGTGGATATCCTACGTCCATGTAACAGTTGAGGAAACTGAGATAGAGGACCTTAGTGAGGAGCCTAAGGTCCCGCAGCATGGGGTTTTGCAGGAAGCCCAGCGTCTGACTGGCTCCAGCTTGGCTCTGCCCACCCCACCAGGCTGCCCCAGTGCGGGAGGGGGCACTAGAATTGCTGTCTCCTTTGAAAGCTGTGTTAGAAAACTCACCGGACTGTTTGGGACATAAGGTTACTAATGAAGTCAGAACCTTCAAGAAAAGTTGAAAGGCACTTTAGGAATCAGGTTCAAAAATAGAAAACTCACAATTACTTAGAACAAAAGTCCCACCCCTAGTAATTAAAGGGTTTAATTTTTTTTTTCTAAATTTCAGGATTCTGATACATATACAAGTGCAAAAAAGTTGAGGTACTACTTAAACGAATACATGCAAATGGCATGAGCGATAGTTCTAGGTGCATCCCTTGCTGTTTTCTCTTGCTGTAGTTCACTCAATTCCTGATGTTTAGATCAGATGTCAGGGCTAAATTGTCGGTTGTGCCCTGACATTAACATGTTGTGTAGTCTTTGATCTTCCACAGAACAGAAAGGACTCTGTGAGCAAATTTACTCTATTGCTAAGATCTGGACATTTCGGTGACCTGGAATATGGAGATAACTTTGTTTCTGTTGGTTTGTTTTACAAAAGTTTTAGGTTCCTACAAGAATCAGAAAGTTTCATATTGGGAATGTAAAAATGGAGTTTCTGGAGGGCAATTTGACAACAATTTGTTTCAATAATTTAAAAGGCAAATAGATAAAGATGTATGCTTAAGAATGCTCATTGTAATACTAGTTATTAAAAAAACTAGAAACGATCTAAATATATATCAGTAGGGTAATCATTAAATGTAATGCACGTCCATGCTTGTACTACATGAAAAATTATTATGTATAACATTTATATTGTATTGCTAAATGAAAAAGAAAATAAAGATTAAAAAACAGATTATAATCCCACTTTAAAGTGTGTGTGTGTGTGTGTATGTGTGTGTGTATCTGGATGACTGTATTCCAAAATATGCAAACTGTGATTATCATCAAGCAGTGGGATTGAGGGTGATTTTAACTTCTTTGTACATTTCTGTATCATCTGAAATTTTATTCTTTTATCCACATTTCCTATTTAGATCACCCAAACCACCCCCCACTGACAACAATTCTAATGCATTTGATGTAAATCTTTTTGGTTTGCATATATTTCTACAAAATATATTTTCTTGTTTTTTGTTCAGATATTTTAAATTTACTTAGTTTCATATTCTATTCCTTAACATTCTTCACCTAGTACTGTTTTTTTAGGCCTCTGTTGTTTGTGTACTAGTCTATTGCTGAACTATTTTCGTAGTATAGGCACTGTAAATATGCATATGCTACTTTCATAATCAGAAAAAAAAATCCAGTAAAGCTCTTTTTATTGTGAAGAAAGAAAAAAGAAAGAAAATTATTTCTTCTAACATAAGAGCATAAACTGCTTTACATAATTTTGTAAATGAAATATCCAACTGAAGAAATATTTATTACACTGAAGATTCTATTTTTCTAAACATCCCTACTTTAGAAAAGTGTTTGGACATATGAAACTCTTTTCTATAAGTATAGAAAATTCAAAGAGAAAAGAGGATATTTCTTTCTATGAAGACTCTAAAATGATTTATTTTAGGAGGCAAATATTTCAAAAGACAAAGTTATTTTGAAAGTGAAAAGTAGTGAAATGAACTTATGACAGTGTGTTCTCACTATATATTAAAAATGAAATTAAAATCATTTAAAATAAAAGAAATATGACATTGTAATGCAAACAGAAATTGAGGAATATCCCAGAAGGATAGGACACGGTTGATGGACAGCACAAGAAAATGAAAAGACAATCAGAGGAAGTAATAAAGCCTATTGGGAAAAACTTGAAATTTATATATTGAAAGTTCATAATTTTTAACATAAAAATCTAATAATAACTGATAATCCCTTTCCTTTCTTTAAACTTTAATTTAAGGATAAAAATAGAACTTTAAGAATAACTTTATTCAATCATATTTTTATAAGATAGGTATCAAATACTCTCAGTAAGATTGTGTTTAACTTTCAAACTTTTCTTCAAAACAATATATTCCTAGATGAGAGATGTGGAAAAAAGTCACATATAACTATTTGTTATGGGGGAAAGTGACAAGATGAGAGTCATATTTCAAGCAGATGTTACTTAAGTCCTACGATCCTGGAAAAGGTCACAAAGAACTGGGTTTCTTCTCTTTCTTTTTAAGGTTAGTTTTCACTGGCAGCAGAGGGAAGCTTTATGACATACCACTAGCAGACAAAACCAAGTTGCCTTTACGAAAAGGATTTTGTTGAACACAGGCTCTTTTCTTTTTTTCTCTCTCTCTCTCCAAAATATTGGGTTTCAAAATGAAGTCACTGACCTAGGAAAGACAAACAAATAGTCTCTAGGGATCTGGAGGCAGGACAAAAAGCAGGTTAAAGTACAGAAGTTTAAGTGTGAGAACCAAGAAACAAAATAATGACCTGAGGGCTCAGGGCCAGTTGGGAAGAATAGATGTCTACTAATGTTGACAGGTGACCTGCAAAGGGGAACAGCTCAGCACAATGACCAGGTTCTCGAGGGAGAAAGTCACAGCAGTCTTGCTTCTCTGGAAACTAGAGTTAAACTGGCCACTGAGAATGTAGGAGGTGTCTTGGCTAAGAGCCCTCTTGAATTTGCCTTAAATTCTCTAACACAGAAACTCTAAAGATTAGGAAAAACATGGATTTTGATGATTTTATGCAGCTAAAAAGATTAGTCAGTGTTTCACTCATTTCTAAGCAGAATGGCATAATGTTTACACAAAGGATTCTTGGATTGCACAAAGTTCAAGCTTTTTGACCTCTTGCAATTTATTTAGCTTCCTCATGTGTAAAATATATACATAACAAGAGAATTTACCTCATAGGACTATTGTAAGGATTAAGCTAAATATGCCATCCATGTACTATGTGCCCGATGGCCTTATGCAAGAAGTAAAAAAAGAAAGTACGTTTAACATTTGAGCATCCACCTGAGATTCAGATCTGAATTTTTATACCAATTGAGATTAATGTTTTGTAATGTTTTTGATAGATCATATTGAATCTGAAGAAGACATTGTTTGTTACTAATAATATTAAGAAATGAGACCTTGCACAAATCTATCACTATTAATAATATAGCGGGTACAAACCTCGGTCCATTAGCTCAAGGATGCAAGAAATGTTAAGTTTTAATTTTTCTTTCAAGCCTCCCTTCCACTAGATGTTGGAAAAACAATCACAGTCAACTCAAGTTTTCCCTCCCCTTACACTGGGATTGCATACATGTTCCAGGGGGCTGTTACCTGTTGTCAGTTGTCATCCTCTCTCTACGCTACTATCTGGTAAGGTGTACATCCTGGTCCTGATGTACAAAGTTTATGTCCGTGTCCTCCTTGTGTTGGACATCAGCTTCTGTGACTGTTGGGAGAGTGGAAAAATGAATGGGGCACTAAAAGGCCCTACTCCATCCCCTTCTAACCTCTGGCTCATAGAAAATGCTTCTGCTGTGCCCCATGCTATCCTGGGGCACAAAGGGACTCTGTGAGCTTATCTCAGTACCCCTTTCCAACTCTAACACACCACACTGCCATTGCTACTCTACTGCTCCCACACCATCGACTATGGGGTCTTATCACTTTCTCAAAGGAAGTAGGAAAAGTGGCATTCTTTCTGCTCTTGAATCTCCAAAATTATGCAGAGATGAGTGTTCTATTATTCCCTAAACCTTACCACATCCTACTTCAGATGAATCCAGGAGAAAGCTGGGCACAGGTCCTTTTTCAGGTACCTAGCATCTTTACTTTTCCTCTGACTTCTCTCCTTCTCTAGAAGTCTACAGAGTCTTCAGTCTTGGGGACAGGGAAAAAGGTTTTGACTCATCAGGTATTTTTCCAATTCTTTTGTCTCAAGTCTGGATCTTGAATTTTGAAATTAAAAAAATCAAGGATTTGATATCTCCCTTGAGGAATATCTACTTCATAGTCTAGTTGCTTCAATGAGGGAGCAACAGCAAACAAAATCAACCAACCAATCAAACAAACACGATAGTTCAATACACCAGAATACACTGAAGTAGGGAGGGATGTATGTTTTATCATTTTCATATAAACTTACATTTTAAATACTCTCCGTAATGAATTAAAAAGTCTCCCAACTAAAGTATTTGTCTTTGGTTAAAAACATGGGTTACCTTATATACTATTGATTAAGTACTACTTGATTTTATAATTTCCTTTATAATTATTAATTACATAAATTGTATGCATATAATGATTCTAACACTAGTCTGCCAGATGAGGATGCTTCTTTTCTTTACTCTCTCTCCTTGCTTCTTTTTCTCCTTGTTTAACCTGTTTGTCAATATGTTCCTCAGTGATCTCTTGTCACTCCCCGAATTTATTCCATCCTCTAGCTTCACATTTTTTATTTATAATCTGCTATCCAAAAGAATGTATAGCTTTCCTTTTTGTAAAATTTGACTATGTCTGCATATTACCTCCTTTAGAAGTCCAGACACTATAAATCTTATGCAGAGTCTAGAAAAACCTTGAAGTCAGAGACATTTGGTAATATTATTTGATGGTGATGATGTTTATTTTTTTAAAAACTTGATAACGTTAAAGGGTCATATATTTTTGTTGAATTTTGATCCCTGTTACCTGGATCATCTATGAGCCCTTTGAAACATGGCATGGTCATATTTATCTTTCTAGGACTAGTTCATGATACAATAGGTAGTATAGCAATTGTTTAATCACTACATTGAATGAAAGAACAATAAAATATTTGCTTTTTTTTAAACAGTAATGCATAGCAAGAGCATTCTAATCTACATACACCATATACTACAATATATGTGTACAATATTTCAAAAATATAAGTGTAGCAACAACTATGAGTAAAATTGTATTTGGAATTGAGTTATTATGGTTCATAGGTAGAAAAGAATTTCTATTTTTTTTTTTTTTTTAATTTTTATTTATTCATTTATTTATTTATTTACTTATGGCTGTGTTGGGTCTTCATTTCTGTGCCAGGGCTTTCTCTGGTTGTGGCAAGCGGGGGTCACTCTTCATCGCGGTGCACGGGCCTCTCACTATCGCGGCCTCTCTTGTCGCGGAGCATGGGCTCCAGACGCGCAGGCTCAGTAATTGTAGCTCACGGGCCTAGTTGCTCCGTGGCATGTGGGATCTTCCCAGACCAGGGCTCGAACCCGTGTCCCCTGCATTGGCAGGCAGATTCTCAACCACTGCGCCACCAGGGAAGCCCAAGAATTTCTTAATATATTTAAGGAAGAAGAGAGTGAAGTACATTTTACATTTCTAATCAAAAGATTAAAAGTTTACCAAACAAACAAAAAACGTTTACAAAACTGAGCATGAGATATAACCCTTAATGTTAGAACTGAAGTAGGAAAAGTATGGAACCAACGTAGGCTCAGTTCTGGTTCTACCGATTATTAGCTGAGAAATTATGGGCAAGTAATTTAGTATTTTGGGGGGCTCAGTTTTCCCTTCTGCAAATAAAAATTTTGAGTTAGAATCTTTACATTTTTTTTCATTGCACCATTCAATTATTTCCCTTATTTAAAACATATATCAGATTAAAAAAAGAAGCTTAAAAATTATTTTTTTAAATAAAGCTCTTGTAGCAAATTAGTCATTAAAAAAGATTGTAGTAGGCTTCAGAGCCTTTTCTGGCAGTGGTAGATTTGAAACACTTTAAAGGACAGGACCCCAGGAAGAAGAGAGTGTACTGGTGCAGGAGCCAAAAGATTTTTGGATCAGTTTTCCTTGATTTTTCTTTATTTAAAGATTGAAGTATTGGAGCCATCGGGATAAAGCTTCAGCATCCTCAATGTTTTCTTTCTGACATCACCATTAATAATCAACCTGCTGGAAGAGTTGTTTTTGAATTATTTTCTGATGTGGGCCCCCAAACATGGGAGAATATTTATTGTCTGTGCCAGTGAAAAGGGGACAGAGAAATCAACTCAGAAGCCATTATGTTTTAAGAATTGTCTTTTTCACAGGGTTGTCAAAAATTTTATGGTTCAAGGTGGTGACTTCAGTGAAGGAAATGGAGAAGGAGGGGAATTAATGGAGGATATTTTGGACGAGAGTTTTGCTATTAAATACAAGAGAGAATTTCTCTTATCAATGACCAACAAAGAAAGCAAAGGATACAAACAGTTTACAGATCTTCCTAACAGTGAAACCAACTCCTCATTTAGATGGGCATCATGTTGTTTTGGGGAAAGTGATTTCTGGTCAAGAAGTTGTGACAGAGAGAAAATCAGAAAACAGATGCAGCTAGCAAACCATTTGCTGAGGTGCATATATTCAGTTGCAGAGAGCTAATTCCCAAACTAAAACGAAGAAAAGGCATAAGTCATCACCACCATCCTCATCATCATCCCATGACTCAGAAGAGATTCTCAGTCCTCTTCTGATTCTTCTGATTCTGAAAGTGCTTCTGAAGAGAAATTTTTAAAAAGAAACATAGGAAAAATTCCTGAAAACACAAAAAAGGAAAAATGAAAGAAAAGTGCACCTAGTGAAATGAGGCTGAAAATCTTGAAGCATGACCCCAGTCTATTGTCCATCCAGAAGAGATCCTCCTATACTTGAAAACAGATTCCTAATCAGGAGCATGGGAAGACCAGAACCTCAGTGGAAACGGAAAACCAAAAATCAAATGGTCAAGAGAATGACCATGTACGTGACAAAAATAAAAAATTTGAATCAAGCCCTAGGACAAATGAAGACAAAAGTGGATCAATGAGTTGTGCAAATCAATTTCCATTCTGTCTCAATTTTTAAGTTTGGAGACTTGCTGATGAATCTCCTTTATGTTGTTTTCGTCTTTTCATTGTTTTTAGGTTTTTGACTTTTTTTTCTTTTTAATGTGGACTTAGTTGAATTGATATTTGATAATCTGTAACCTGGATAATTAGCCTTGCTAAAGTTTTAATAAACTTGAAATGAGAAAAAAAATACTGCAGTAAAATTAGCTTTTAAAAAAATTCTAAATGGTAAAAGGTTAAGTTTCCAAACATCAATTTGGAAAGTAAAAAAAAAAAAAAAAAAGGTGACTTTATCGTGTGTGTAGTTTTATTTTATTTTAAGATTTTTTTTTTTTTGGATGTGGACCACTTTCAAAGGTTTTATTGAATTTGTTACAATATCGCTACTGTTTTATGTTTTGGTTTCTAGGCCATGAGGCATGTGGGATCTTAGCTCCCCAACCAGGGGTCGAACCCACACCCCTTGCATTGGAAGGCAAAGTCTTAACCACTGGACCACCAGGGAAATCCCGTGTGTGTAATTTTAAAGGATTGAAACCATCTAACTGTCATAAGGAGGTATTTCAGGCAAAATGCTAATGTCAGCTGAATTTTAATTCCTCTTTCAATAAAACATTTTATAGCTACAACATATAATACGTGACTGTAGGTTTATGCACACTTTTCTAAATCTTTCAGAATGCTATACGTGGTCTGGATTATTTTGTTTCATTTTGTTTTGCTGAAGTATGTAGGGATTTTTAAGGCATGTGTTAGTTTAGGGAAAGGTTTCTGAATTGAAATGTGAAAATAAGAAAGACAAAGATTGCTCTTTTGAATTATCTGATTTTATTACGTTAATTAAAACAAAACTCTACAGAGCATCTAAGTGCCTCTCAAGCTACATAACAAAATACCCAGTTGATGTATGAGAATTATAAAGATAATTTACACAGTTGGTGAAGAAAACAACCTATACTGAAAGGCATTAAACAATAGCTATACCACCATGTTACATTTAAAATAGGAAATATATGTGCAGAAAACCAAGGAATCATCATTACTCTTTTATACTTGTCTTCTGGAATGGATTCTCTTAAAAGTCTGATATCGTCCCTTTCCTTTCCTTTCCAACGAAAACAAGTGCTTCTCACACTTTAACGTGCACATAATCACATGCGGATCTTGTTAAAATGCAGATTCTGACTCAGAAGGTCTGGAGTGAGGCCTAAGACCTTCTAACCAACTCCCAGGGATCTCCTTTGTTACTGGTCTTTGGATCAGACTTTGAGTAGCAAGATCTTTAACTACTGGCAGCCAGGAGTTGAAATGCCAAAAGACAAGAAGTGCCAGCATTTTCCTTTTTGTTTAGTTTGTTCTACTAACTAACCAAAACTCACACTAAATTCTTAGCTTACTTACTTAGCTTAATTCTAAGCTTAGCTTAGTTTACTCCTCTTTGCCCTGACTTCCTCCTCACTGGTGCCTTCTCTATACACACCTGTTATTATCTAGGATGCAAACGTAAATGTTATCCATTTATCCAATGTTCTCCCCCTCAGTTAGGGGTCCTCAGAGAGTGGTTCTCTACTGTGCTTGTTGTGTTTTTCCCATTTTTTAGAAATGGGATCTTGGTAAGGGATGCTGCATAATCTACTAAGAAGTAAATTGTGCCAAAAACTAAAAGAGTGAATAATCCAGCAATCATTTGGATTTGGCTTTAGAATGTATTATAATAGAATATGTCGAAGATTTATTTTATAATTACATTTTACTTAAGGTAATATTAAAATAGACTTGTATGCTCTGACCATAAACCAACTAAGAGTGTTGGCAAGGAGGGAATGGGAGTGGAGGGGACCTATTTGAAAGCATGAGGAAGTATATGTAGGAGGGAGGTCAAAGATTAATGTTTTTCTATGGATGATAATCTGTGGAAGTCAAGAGTTCATTTTTCAAGTCCTATACAATTTAATGCAACTCAAATATGACAACTGAATATTGTATTATTTCACCCCTTCCCAATGGGTTATTTAAAGTGCCATTAAGGACACTTTGTTTTTAGTACAAACAGGTACCATTCATTGAGCACATACTATGTATCAGTCCTTAAACTAAGAACTTCCTATGCAGTGGCTTATTAAATTCTCACTCCATACCTGTGAGGTAGCTGCCATTATGCTAACATTATGGATGAGAAAAATACAGCCCATTAAGGACATTTTTAATTGAAAAAATTTAACCCAACGAAGATTTTTGTGAAAGCTCTGTTGTATGGTTCATTCTATAAGAATAAATAAACCCAATATATTTAGAACATAACTAATAAATAGGAAAACTTAGGGTTATTATTCACTTCATGGAAAGAATACCCAGTGACTGTACTCCTTTAAGTGATCAGTATATGTAACAGGATTTTGAATTAATACATTTAACATACATATAATTTTCCAGGTAAGCACTTGTACAAATGGCAAATTATCTACCCAAGTGTTTCTAAAATTGGCCTGATCATAAAGAATGACCTAGAGTGCTTGTTAAAACTATAGAACTCCCAGTTTTGTCCACTGGAGATTCTGAATCAGTAGCTCTGAGATGAAGTCTGGGAGTTTGTATACTTAACATATTATCCATATTTTTTTATGATGAGACAAGTTTGGGAAACATTAGTTTGCTGAGTAAAGCTCAGGTTTCTTATTTTAACATCTAAAGTCCTCCACAGAGTGACCTTAGGTACAGTTCAAACATCTCCTACAACATTAACCTATGTTTAGAATTATCTACTCATTATTCCCCAAATAGATACTTTCCTCCCTCGGAGCTTTGCTCAAGCTGTCCCCTCTGCCTACAATGTCCTTTTCTCATGTATTTTCCCATCAAAATCTTATTCATCTTTCAAGGCTCAGCTCAAATTTTAACTTCTCTGTAAAGTCTTCCCTGACCCCACAGTCGGGATTATATTCTCCCTCTTATGAACTCCCATAGTTCTTTAAACTTCTATTGCAGTGATCCTCAAAGTGTGATCCCTGGAACAGCAGCATCAGCATCACTTGGGAATTTGTTAGAAATGCAAATTCTCAGGCCCCACTCCAGACCTATTGAGTCAGAAACTGGGTATGGTGCCCAGCAATCTGTTTTCAAACATACTCTCTAGAGTATTCCAACACACCCTGAAGCTTGAGAACCACTTCTCTAATGTATTCTCTATTTTATTATTGCTTTATTACAGGTCTTAATTTCTCTATCAGAATGTAAAGTAAGCTCTATGAGAGCAAAAACAGTGTTTTCATCATTGGTGTCCTTTGCATTACCAAGCACAGTACTTTTCACTTAGCAGATCACAACAAGTCTTATTGAGCTAAATTGCTATTTCCTTAGTATCAAAGTCTATGTATGCTAGATGAGCAGATTGCAGTGTACCAATTTTTCATTTTAATAATGTTTGATAACCTTTAAAGGTTGTAGTATGATTGATTCAGATGAAGAAACACCAATTGTAAAGATGACTAAAATAAGGGCTGGTTGCTCTTATTTTTCAACAGAGACAAAGCCTCTTAGATTTGTTCTAAGTTTAATACATATGATGCCTCATAAATATTTACTAATAATAACTAACAACCTCATCTTTTTCTTTGCTCCTCTTGTCTCTAAGGCTTTTATATCTAAAGAAAAATTCCTAAAATATCTTAAGTGGCTTCAACTTCACACTGTATCTATAAATAAATTAGATAATAAACATTGCTGAGATTGGTTCATGATAGTGGAGTAGAAGGACGTGCACTCACTCCCTCTTGCGAGAGAACCAGAATCACAACTAACTGCTGAACAATCTTCCATAGAAAGACACTGGAACTCACCAAAAAAGATACCCCACATCCAAAAACAAAGGAGAAGCCACAGTGAGATGGTAGGAGGGTCGCAATCACAATAAAATCAAATCCCATAACCACTGGGTGGGTGACTCACAAACTGGAGAACAATTATACCACAGAAGTTTACCCACTAGAGTGAAGGTTCTGAGCCACACGTCAGGCTTCCCAACCTGAAGGTCTGGCAACAGGAGGAGGAATTCCCAGAGAATCAGGTTTTGAAGGCTAGTGGGATTTGATTGCAGGACTTCGACAGGACTGGGGGAAACAGAGACTCCACTCTTGGAGGGCACACACAAAGTAGTGTGCACATCAGGACCTAGGGGGAAGGAGCAGTGACCCCGTAGGAGACTGAACCAGACTTACCTGCTAGTGTTGGAGGGTCTGCAGAGGTGGGGGTGGCTGTGGCTCACCCTGGGGACAAGGACACTGGCAGCAGAAGTTCTGGGAAGTAATCCTTGGCATGAGCCCTCCTGGAGTCCCCCATTAGCCACACCAAAGAGCCCACAGCCACCAGTGCTGGGTGGCCTCAGGCCAAACAACCAACCGGGAGGGAACCCAGCCCCACCCATCAGCAGACAAGTGGATTAAAGTTTTACTGAGCTCTGCCCACCAGAGCAACACCCAGCTCTACCCACCACCCAGTCCCTCCCATCAGGAAGCTTGCACAAGCCCCTTAAATAGCCTCATCCACCAGAAGGCAGACAGCAGAAGCAAGAAGAGCTACAATCCTACAGCCTGTGGAGTGAAAACCACATTCACAGAAAGATAGACAAAATGAAAAGGAAGAGGACTATGTACCAGATGAAGGAACAAGATAAAACCCCAGAAATACAATTAAAAGAAGTGGAGATAGGCAACCTTCCAGAAAAAGAATTCAGAATAATGATAGTGAAGATGATCCAGGACCCCGGAAAAAGAATGGAGGCGAAGATCGAGAAGATGCAAGAAATATTTAACAAAGACCGAGAAGAATGAAAGAACAAACACCTAGAAGAATGAAAGAACAAACAAACAGAGATGAACAATTCAATAACTGAAATGAAAAATACACTAGAAGGAATCAACAACAGAATAACTGAGGCAGAAGAATGGATATGTGACCTGGAAGACAGAATGGTGGAATTCATTGCTGTCAATAAAGAACAAAGAAAAAAGAACAAAAAGACATGAAGACAGCTTTAGAGACCTCTGGGACAACATTAAACACACCAACATTTGCATTATAGGGGTCCCAGAAGGAGAAGAGAGAGATAAAGGACCCGAGAAAATATTTGAAGAGGTTATAGTTGAAAATTTCCAGAACATGGGAAAGGAAATAGCCACCAAAGTCCAGGAAATGCAGACAGTCCAAGGCAGGATAAACCCAAGGAGAAACATGCTGAGACACATAGTAATCAAACTGACAAACATTAAAGACAAAGAAAAATTATTAAAAGCAACAAGGGAAAAACAACAAATAACATACAAGGGAACTCCCATAAGGTTAACAGCTGATTTCTCAGCAGAAAATCTACAGGCCAGAAGGGAATGGCATGATATATTTAAACTGATGAAAGGGAAGAACCTATAACCAAGATTACTCTACCCAGCAAGGATATCATTCAGGTTCGACAGAGAAATTAAAACCTTTACAGAAAAGCAAAAGCTAAGAGAATTCAGCACCACCAAACCAGCTCTACAGCAAATGCTAAGGGAACTTCTCTAAGTGGGAAACACAAGAGAAGAAAAGGACCTACAAAAACAAACCCAAAACAATTAAGAAAATGAAAATAGGAACATACATATCGATAATTACCTTAAATGTGAATGGATTAAATGCTCTAACGAAAAAACACAGGCTTGCTGAATGGATACAAAAACAAGACCCATATATATGTTGTCCACAAGGGACCCACTTCAGACCTAGGAACACATACAGACCGAAAGTGAGGGGATGGAAAAAGATTTTCCATGCAAATGGAAGTCAAAAGAAAGCTGGAGTAGCAAAACTCATATCAAATAAAAATAGACTTTAAAATAAAGAATGTTACAAGAGACAAGGAAGGACACTACATAATGATCAAGGGATCAATCCAAGAAGAAGATCTAGCAATTATAAATATATATGCTCCCAACGTAGAAGCACCTCAATACATAAGGCAAATGCTAACAGCTATAAAAGAGGAAATTGACAGTAACACAATAATAGTGGGGGAATTTAACACCTCACTTACACCAATGGACAGATCATCCAGCCAGAAAACTAATAAGAAAACACAAGCTTTAAATGACACAATAGACCAGATAGGTTTAATTGATATTTATAGGACATTCCATCCAAAAACAGCAGATTACACTTTCTTCTCAAGTGCACACGGAACATTCTCCAGGATAGATCACATCTTGGGTCACAAATCAAGCCTCAGTAAATTTAAGAAAATTGAAATCATATCAAGCATCTTTTCCGACCACAATGCTATGAGATTAGAAATAAATTACAGGGGAAAAAACACAAACACATGGAAGCTAAACAATACATTACTAAATAACCAAGAGATCACTTAAGAAATCAAAGAGGAAATCAAAAAATACCTAGAGACAAATGGCAACAAACACAGGATGATCCAAAACCTGAGGGATGCAGTTAAAGCAGTTCTAAGAGGGAAGTTTATAGCAATACAATCCTACCTCAAGAAACATGGAAGTCTCAAATAAACAATCTAACCTTGCACTTAAAGAAACTAGAGAAAGAAGAACAAACAAAACCCAAAGTTAGTAGAGGGAAAGAAATCATAAAGACCAGAGCAGAAATAAATGAAATAGAAACAAAAAAAACAATAGCAAAGATCAACAAAACTAAAACCTGGTTCCTTGAGAAGATAAACACAATTGATAAACCTTTAGCCAGACTCATCAAGAAAAAGAGGGAGAGGACTCAAATCAATAAAATCTGAAATGAAAAAGGAGAAGTTACAATGGACACTGCAGAAATACAAAGCATCATAAGAGACTACTACAAGCAACTCTATGGCAATAAAATGGACAACCTGGAAGAAACGGACAAATTCTTAGAAAGGTATAACCTTCCAAGACTGAACCAGGAAGAAATAGAAAATATGAACAGATGAATCACAAGTAGTGAAATTGAAACTGGGATTAAAAATCTTCCAACAAACAAAAGCCCAGGACCAGATGGCTTCACAGGTGAATTCTATCAAACATTTAAAGAAGAGCTAACACTCATCCTTCTCAAACTCTTCCAAAAAATTGCAGAGGAAGGAACACTCCCAAACTCATTCTACGAGGCCACTATCACCCTGATACGAAAACCAGACAAAGACACTACAAAAAAAGAAAATTACAAACCAGTATCACTGATGAACATAGACACAAAAACCCTCAACAAAATACTAGCAAACAGAATCCAACAACACATTAAAAGGATAGTACATCATGATCAAGTGGGATTTATCCCAGGGATGCAAGGATTCTTCAGTATACGCAAATCAATCAATGTGATACACCATATTAACAAACTGAAGAATAAAAACCATATTATCATCTCAATAGGTACAGAAAAAGCTTTTGACAAAATTCAACACCCATTTATGATAAAAACTCTCCAGAAAGTGGGCATAGAGGGAACCTACCTCAACATAATAAAATCCATATATGACAAACCCACAGCAAACATCATTCTCAACGGTGAAAAACTGAAAGCATTTCCTCTAAGATCAGGAAAGAGACAAGGATGTCCACTCTTGCCACTATTATTCAACATAGTCTTGGAAGTCCTAGCCACGGCAATCAGAGAAGAAAAAGAAATAAAAGGAATACAAATTCCTTTTAAGAAGAAGTAAAACTGTCACTGTTTGCAGAAGACATGATACTATACATAGAGAATCCTAAAAATGCCACCAGAAAACTACTAGAGCTAATCAATGAATTTGGTAAAGTTGCAGGATACAAAATTAGCACACAGAAATCTCTTGCATTCCTATATACGAACAACGAAAGATCAGAAAGAGAAATTAAGGAAACAATGCCATTCACCACTGCAACAAAAAGATTAAAATACCTAGAAATAAACCTACCTAGGGAGTCGAAAGACCTGTACTCAGAAAACTATAAGACAGTGATGAAAGAAATCAAAGATGACACAAACAGATGGAGAGATATACCATGTTCTTGGATTGGAGGAATGAATATTGTGAAAATGACTATACTACCCAAAGCAATCTACAGATTCAATGCAATCCCTATCAAATTACCAATGGCATTTTTTATGGAACTAGAACAAAAAATCTTCAAATTTGTATGGAGACACAAAGGACCCTGAGTAGTCAGAGCAATCTTGAGGGAAAAAAACAGAGCTGCAGGAATCAGACTCGCTGACCTAAGACTATACTACAAAGCTACCATAATCAAAACAATATGGTACTGGCACAAAAACAGAAATATAGATCAATGGAACAGGACAGAAAGCCCAGAGATAAATCCACACACCTATGGTCAACTAATCTATGACAAAGGATGCAAGGATATACAATGGAGAAAAGACAGTCTCTTCAATAAGTGGTGCTGGGAAAACTGGACAGCTACATGTAGAAGAATAAAATTAGAACACTCCCTAACACCATACACAAAAATAAACTCAAAATGGATTCGAGACCTAAATGTAAGACCAGGCACTATAAAACTCTTAGAGGAAAACATAGGAAGAACACGCTTTGACATAAATCACTGCAAGATCTTTTTTGATCCACGTCCTAGAGTAATGGAAATAAAAACAAAAAGAAACAAATGGGACCTAATGAAACTTCAAAGCTTTTGCATGCAAAGGAAACTATAAACAGGAAAAAAAGACAACCCTCAGAATGGGAGAAAATATTTGCAAACGAATCAACAGACAAAGGATTAATCTCCAAATTATATAAACAGCTCCTGCAGCTCAATATTAATAAAACAAACAACCCAATCAAAAAATGGGCACAAGACCTAAGTAGACATTTCTCCAAAGAAGACATACAGATGGCCAAGAGGCACATGAAAAGTTGCTCAACATCACTAATTATTAGAGAAATGCAAATCAAAACTACAATGAGGTTTCACCTCACACCAGTTAGAATGGGCATCATCAGAAAATCTACAAACAACAAACGCTGGAGAGGGTGTGGAGAAAAGGGAACCCTCTTGCACTGTTGGTGGGAATGTAAATTGATACAGCCACTATGGAGAACAGTATGCAGGTTGTTTAAAAAACTAAAAATAGAATTACTGTATGACCCAGCAATCCCACTACTGGGCATATACCCAGAGAAAACCATAATTCAAAAAGACACAGGCACCCCAGTGTTCATTGCAGCACTATTTACAATAGCCAGGTCATGGAAGCAACCTAAATGCTCATCGACAGACAAATGGATAAAGAAGATGTGGTACATATATACAATGGAATATTACGCAGCCATAAAAACGAATGAAATTGGGTCATTTGTAGAGACGTGGATGGACCTAGAGACTGTCATACAGAGTGAAGCAAGTCAGAAAGAGAAAAACAAATATCGTATATTAATGCATATATGTGGAATCTAGAAAAATGGTACAGATGAACCAGTTTGCAAGGCAGAAATAGAGACACAGATGTAGAGAACAAACATATGGACACCAATGGGGGAAAGTGGGAGGTGGGTGGTGGCGGTAATGGGATAAATTGGGAGATTGGTATTGACATATATACACTAATATTATAAAATAAGTAACTAATAAGAAAAAACGATACAATTAACCCATACTTATGGATTCATGGGAAAATAAAGCAAATGTAAATGATCTAAACAGTCAAAGATGGTCAGACTGGATTAGAAAGCAAAACCCAACTATAAAAAAACAAACATTGCTTACAGTGCCTATATACTACTTAACAGTAAAGAAATTTGAGATATATCTCACTGGAAAATAACATAAAATAGCTTTTGCTATAGTAAAAGTCAACATAACAAAGTTTTAGAATTTGTCACATTGAAGAACAAGTTAAACAGTCTATATTGATTAATGTTTCATTTATTTTTGCTTGAAATGATATAACAGTAGGTTCAGACAGCCATTGGATTCTTAAAAATCTTTAGCAAAACAAAACAATAATGGTGAAAAATCGATAGAGTAAATAGATTCACTGACCTACCATCATTTTGCTTTCACAGAATACCTTTCTTCTTGTTAAGAAAATATAAAATTGGTTCCCGTCAAAAACCAATTAATAACCAATAATTATTTCTAAATGAAACAATTATCAACTTATGAAACAAAGCCACTGCAAAAGTGCTTTTCATGAAGTTACAACATGATGGGGAAAAAAATCAGTCCAAATATTTTGTTGCAGAAGAGTCAACAAAGCTAGTCAAATCCAAGAGAAAAAAAATCTGAACAAGTATGAACTACTTTTTAAAAATAAAACTCATGCTTTGTAATTAGGTGTCTTTAATACCTTGTCTTATTAATATAAAAAGCATTTTTGTCTGATTGTTTTAGAAAATACCATCAAATATTCCCAGAAGAGACTTCATTTCATCAGCTTCATCATCAGGATGATACCAACTGGAGGAAAAAGCAAACGTAAAAATAACTATTTTTGTAACACAATTTATTTTTAAATTTACAATAAATAATATAATAATAAATATAAAATGGATAAACTTGAAGATTGCTGAGAGGTTAATTTATTAAACAAACTTCAATGTGCATAACCTTGTAGAAAGTCTGGGGCAAATTAGAGTTCATAAACTGTGAAAGGTAGAGACAAGTATCTTAGATATTTCTTTAAACATATTGGAAAGTAATGCCATTTAATCAGTGTCAACAGGTCTATAAACCTTGACTATTCAAGGAGAGGGAAACTGCTAGAGTTGCCCATAAAAATGATCAGCAGTCGGGGCACTGATTAGACTTAGTCTGACTTTGTCTTTGAATCTGTAGAATTGTTAACAGAACTTGGTGGCTAAAATACAACTTGAATGTTAAAAAAATTAGCTGATCTCATTTCTCAAGTGACCTTACACTTCATATTATCAACATAGTGTATTCAAATCAGTAAAAAAAAAGTTTATCAACATAATATAATGTTTTAATTACTAGCATCAAATATATGGGTTCTCAAAAATTGAGATATTTGATATTTTGAATTATCTTAAGGAGCTTAGCTCACCAGTGGTCTAAAATTTTAATGTCTTTAAGTAAATAAAACATTTAGGTTCTGATCTTTAAAATGAAACAAGGGAAAAGGAATACTTAACTTCTTTGTAAAAAGTTTTTACTAGTGTAGTTTCAAAATATTTTTAAAGAGTTCTTACCTGAAATCAATCTCCTTTTTATGTTCACTGTTTCTAGTAAAGCAATCCACTTTCTTAACAAAATTTGAAGAGCTTGATATTTTTTCAGAGTGAGTAAAGCACAGCTTTTCAATCTCTGGCGACAGACTTTGTTTTATTTCTTGTAAATGGACCTATATTTTGAGGTTAAAAAAATTAGCAATCATTGAAGGTTTAACTATTCAGGTGGTATTTAAAAGAAAAACAAAGAAGTGCTTCTTCTTATAATACTTGCATTTCCAGCTTGTTGAGGTAATTTTGTCATGGAGGATGCAGCAAACTTGGACATAGCAGAATTTGATAAATAAATATCTGGCTTCTCATGTGATGAAACAAAACTAAAAATCAAAATGAATTATTTATAAAATACGGCAAATAAGAGAAACAAACCATTCTAATTTAGATCAACAGTGATTCTTTGGAAAATATGATTAGAGTTTATCATATTTATCAACCCCAAAATTGATGCTCCATTTCTTAGACTCATGGAGAACTTGGTGTATCTCCTTTCTTTTAGACAAAGCAACAACTTATATAGTCCAAATAAAATAAGAATACTACTTTTAAAGGCCTACAGAAATAATCATTCAACAATTTTCATTAAAATTGTCTTATGCTTAATCATCTCTCATCTAGCAGTTTGTAAATCTTTTCTAAATCCCACTTGTTTAACTTTTAGTCTCCTTTCCCTATTCTGGTCTCACTGTAGACAGACATCTCTACCTATCTGTTCATGTATAACTGTATACTAGAATTCACCTTTAGTCTTTTGTATTAAATTAATTCATTAAAAAACATTTATTATTCACTACTGTATGCCAGACATTATACTAGGAGCTAAGTATGAAATAGTAAACACATCCTCAGGTGGTTATCATCTATAGAGGGACAGACAATGAATAAACAATAAATATAATTATAGATCCTGAAGTGGTATGAAAGAAATGAAATGAGTAATATTATAGGAAATAACAGTGTGGAGGCACAAACCCACTTTAAAAAGGTGGTCATGGATGCCGCTATGAGGAGGAGACAATTTAAGCTGACACAGGCTAAAATGTGACAGTCATACAAGGAGCAATAAACAGTAGATATGGGTAGGGAAGAATCACATATATTGATAAGAACTGAATCTCTTTATCTCTGATGAATGGCAAGGAATTAAAATAGTAAAAAGGGTATGAAAGGAAAAGCATGTGTTTCCTTTTCATCTCAGACCCTCAGATCCCACAGGCCTTCTTCCTAGCAGCAATTTCTGGCACCAGTTTCTCACAGGTTTCTTGATAGGATTCCTTTTTAAATCCATTTATCTTCTGTTGGACACTTCTAAACTCTCCCAAAATTATTAGTAGCTTTCTAAAAGTGTGGTGCACAAAACTGTTCATATGCCTTGTTATCTTCCTACTTGTGATTTGCCTATTTTCTCTATACCCTTTGTTCCACTTCGATGTTTCTAATCTGTTTATTCCGTATGACTCAGAGTTAGAAGCAATGAATGGAAATGATAAAAAGACAAATTTTAGGCAAATATTTTTAAAAGCTATTGAGTGATCTGAGAGATCCAAACATGGAACAAGCATTGAAGAGTGAATAAGCTCCTGGACACTGGAGTTGTCTTGGTAGAAATAGCATGATTACTTGCCAGTGATGTTGGATGGTTATTCAAGGATACAGTGGTGGGGAGACTAAATGACATTTAAGTTAAGCCCCCTTCAACTCTGGAATTCTCTGAAATCTATGATTATGTGATGTTGATACTAATGTTCAGTAAAATGACTAAATAATAGCAAAAATATCAAAAGACACCACAAATTTAAAACTTTTTAAAAACAGGAGACATAAATAATCCTTAAGGAGAAAATTGGACCATGAATAAAAAGTTATCAATGTTTCTTCTCTGCAGGAAAGTTTTGGCTCTGGCTATAATTTCCCTCCCTTGAGTTCTAATCAGGTCCAATATCCAAATGCATCTTACATTTCTACAAAGATACTGTAAGTTGTGGGGATGGGCAGTGGTGGTGGTGTGATGAATTGGGAGATTGGGATTGACATATATACACTAATATGTATAAAACAGATAACTAATAAGAACCTGCTGTATAAAAAATAAAAATTTTAAAAAAGATACTTTAAGTTGAACATTTCTAAAATTATTATTTTTTTTCCCAAACGTCTATGTTCTATATTCTCAGATAATACCTCCATCTACCCACTTGCCATTTATTCTTCCCTCTTCCTTTACTACCATATTCTAGCAATTGCTAAATCTAATCTGTGTTATCTATGAAATATTTCAAAAATCCAATTCTACCTCTCAGTTTCTATCACCACTGCCCTAGTTGAGGCCTCATCATAGCCTGCCTTTCTCATTGGCCACCATGCCCCTGCTGGTCCCACCCGCTACAAATCATTCTAGATATCACTGTTAGAATGATTTTTTCTGATTAAATTATATAAACTGTGCTTAAATATTTTGGATGGGCCCTCACTGCTTACTATGGAGATCAAAAACTAGAGGCCTCTAGGCTACATATGGTCTACAAGCATTATTACTATTTTTTGGAGAGAGGGTGCTGCAGACCATATCACATTTAAAAAAATTAGTTGTCAAAATTTAAAAGTCAGGACAGCTTGAAGATGGCAGAAGAGTAAGATGTGGAGATCACCTTCCTCCCCACAAATACATCAGAAATACATCTACATGTCGAACAACTCCTACAGAACACCTACTGAATGCTGGCAGAACACCTCAGACCTCCTAAAAGGCAAGAAACTCCCCACGTACCTGGGTGGGGCAAGAGAAAAAAGAAAAAACAGAGACAAAAGAATAGGGATGGGACCTGCACCAGTGGGAGGGAGCTGCGAAGGAGGAAAGGCTTCCACACACTAGGAAGCCCCTTCGTGGGCGGAGACTGCGGGTGGCAGAGGGGGGAAGCTTCGGAGCCACGGAGGAGAACGCAGCCACAGGGGTGCGGAGGGCAAATCGGAGAGATTCCCGCACGGAGGCTCGGTGCCGAGCAGCACTCACCAGCCCGAGAGGCTTGTCTGCTCACCCGCCGGGACGGGTGGGGGCTGGGAGCTGAGGCTCGGGCTTAGGAGGTCGGATCCCAGGGAGAGGACTGGGGTTGGCTGTGTGAACACAGCCTGAAGGGGGCTAGTGCGCCACAGCTAGCCGGGAGGGAGTCCGGGAAAAGGTCTGGAACTGCCAAAGAGGCAAGAGACTTTCTTGCCTCTTTGTTTCCTGGTGCGCCAGGAGAGGGGATTCAGAGCGCCGCCTAAACGAGCTCCAGAAACGGGCGCGAGCCGCGGCTATCAGCGTGGACCCCAGAGACGGGCATGAGACCCTAAGGCTGCTGCTGCGCCACCAAGAAGCCTGTGTGCGAGCACAGGTCACTTTCCACACCTCCCGTCCCGGGAGCCTGTGCAGCCCGCCACTGCCAGGGTCCCGTGATCCAGGGACAACTTCCCTGGGATAACACACGGCGCGCCTCAGGCTGGTGCAACGTCACACCGGCCTCTGCCACTGCAGGCTCGCCCCGCATCCATACCCCTCCCTCCCCCCGGCCTGAGTGAGCCAGAGCCCCCGAAACAGCTGCTCCTTTAACCCCGTCCTGTCTGAGCCAAGAACAGTCGCCCTCAGGGAAACTACACGCAGAGGCGGGTTCAAATCCAAAGCTGTACCCCAGGAGCTGAGCGAACAAAGACAAAGGGAAATCTCTCCCAGCAGCCTCAGGAGGAGTGGATTAAATCTCCACAATCAACTTCATGTACCCTGCATCTGTGGAATACCTGAATAGACAATGAATCACAACAAAAAAAAACAAATAACACATAAGGGAATCCCCATAAGGTTAACAGCTGATCTTTCAGCAGAAACTCTGCAAGCCAGAAGGGAGTGGCAGGACATATTTAAAGTGATAAAGGAGAAAAACCTACAACCAAGATTACTCTACCCAGCAAGGATCTCATTCAGATTTGATGGAGAAATTAAAACATTTACAGACAAGCAAAAGCTAAGAGAATTCAGCACCACCAAAGCAGCTCTACAACAAATGCTAAAGGAACTTCTCCAGGCAGGAAATAAAAGAGAAGGAAAAGACCTACAATAATAAACCCAAACCAATTAAGAAAATGGTAATAGGAACATACATATCGATAATTACCTTAATTGTAAAGGATTAAATGCTCCAACCAAAAGACATAGATTGGCTGAATGGATACAAAAACAAGACCCGTATATATGCTGTCTACAAGAGACCCACTTCAGACCTAGGGACACATACAGACTGAAAGTGAGGGAATGGAAAAAGATATTCCATGCAAATGGAAGTCAAAAGAAAGCTGGAGTAGCAAAACTCATATCAAATAAAATAGACTTTAAAATAAAGAATGTTACAAGAGACAAGGAAGGAAACTACATAATGATCAAGGGATCAATCCGAGAAGAAGATATAACAATTGTAAATATTTATGCACCCAACATAGGAGCACCTCAATACATAAGGCAAATGCTAACAGCCATAAAAGGGGAAATCGACAGTAACACAATCATAGTAGGGGACTTTAACACCTCACTTTCACCAATGGACAGATCATCCAAAATGAAAATAAATAAGGAAACACAAGCTTTAAATGATACATTAAACAGGATGGACTAAATTGATATTTACAAGACATTCCATCCAAAAACAACAGAATACACATTCTTCTCAAGTGCTCATGGAACATTCTCCAGGATAGATCATATCTTGGGTCACAAATCAAGCCTTGGTAAAGTTAAGAAAATTGAAATCTTATCAAGTATCTTTTCCGACCACAAAGCTATGAGACTAGATATCAATTACAGGAAAAAATCGGTAAAAAATACAAACACATGGAGGCTAAACAACACACTACTTAATAACGAAGAGATCACTGAAGAAATCAAAGAGGAAATCAAAAAATACCTAGAAACAAATGACAATGAAAACACGATGACCCAAAACCTATGGGATGCAGCAAAAGCAGTTCTAAGAGGGAAGTTTATAGCAATACAACCATACCTTAAGAAACAAGAAACATCTCAAATAAAAAACCTAACCTTACACCTAAAGCAATTAGAGAGAAAGAACAAAAAACCCCCAAAGTTAGCAGAAGAAAGAAATCATAAAGATCAGATCAGAAATAAATGAAAAAGAAATGAAGGAAACGATAGCAAAGATCAATAAAACTAAAAGCTGGTTCTTTGAGAAGATAAACAAAATTGATAAACCATTAGCCAGACTTATCAAGAAAAAAAGGGAGAAGACTCAAATCAACAGAATTAGAAATGAAAAAGGAGAAATAACAACTGACACTGCAGAAATACAAAGGATCATGAGAGATTATTACAATCAACTCTATGCCAATAAAGTGGACAACCTGGAAGACATGGACAAATTCTTAGAAAAGCACAACCTTCCGAGACTGAACCAGGAAGAAATAGGAAATATAAACAGACAAATCGCAAGCACTGAAATTGAGACTGTGATTAAAAGTCTTCCAACAAACAAAAGCCCAGGACCAGATGGCTTCACAGGAGAATTCTATCAAACATTTAGAGAAGAGCGAACACGTATCCTTCTCAAACTCTTCCAAAATATAGCAGAGGGAGGAACACTCCCAAACTCATTCTATGAGGCCACCATCACCCTGATACCAAAACCAGACAAAGATGTCATAAAGAAAGAAAACTACAGGCCAATATCACTGATGAAGATAGATGCAAAACTCCTCAACAAAATACTAGCAAACAGAATCCAACAGCACATTAAAAGGATCATACACCATGATCAATTGGGGTGTATCCCAGGAATGCAAGGATTCTTCAATATACGCAAATCAGTCAACGTGATACACCATATTAACATATTGAAGGATAAAACTATATGATCATCTCAATAGATGCAGAGAAAGCTTTTGACAAAATTCAACACCCATTTATGATAAAAACCCTCCAGAAAGTAGGCATAGAGGGAACTTACCTCAACATAATAAAGGCTATATTTGACAAACCCACAGCCAACATCATCCTCAATGGTGAAAAACTGAAACCATTTCCACTAAGATCAGGAACAAGACAAGGTTGCCCACTCTCACCACTATTATTCAACATAGTTTTGGAAGTGTTAGCCACAGCAATCAGAGAAGAAAAAGAAATAAAAGGAATACAAATTGGAAAAGAAGAAGTAAAGCTGTCACTGCAGATGACATGACACTAAACATAGAGAATCCTAAAGATGCTACCAGAAAATTACTGGAGCTAATCAATGAATTTGGTAAAGTAGCAGGATACAAAATTAATGCACAGAAATCTCTTGTATTCCTATTCATTAATGATGAAAAATCTGAAAGAGAAATTAAGGAAACACTCCCATTTACCATTGCAACAAAAAGAATAAAATACCTAGGAATAAACCTACCTAAGGAGACAAAAGACCTGTATGCAGAAAACTATAAGACACTGGTGAAAGAAATTAAAGATGATACAAATAGATGGAGAGCTATACCATGTTCTTGGATTGGAAGAAACAACATTGTGAAAATGACTCTACTACCCAAAGCAATCTACAGATTCAATGCAATCCCTATCAAACTATCACTGGCATTTTTCACAGAACTAGACCAAAAAATTCACAATTTGTGTGGAAACACAAAAGACCCCAAAGAGCCAAAGCAATCTTGAGACAGGAAAACGGAGCTGAAGGAATCAGGCTCCCTGACTTCAGACTATACTACAAAGCTACAGTAATCAAGACAGTATGGTACTGGCACAGAAACAGAAATATAGATCAATGGAACAGGATAGAAAGCCCAGAGATAAATCCATGCACATATGGTCACCTTACCTTTGATAAAGGAGGCAAGAATATACAGTGGAGAAAAGACAGCCTCTTCAATAAGTGGTGCTGGGAAAACTGGACAGCTACATATAAAAGAATGAAATTAGAACACTCCCTAACACCATACACAAAAATAAACTCAAAATGGATTAAAGACCTAAATGTAAGGCCAGACACCATCAACGTCTTAGAGGAAAACATAGGCAGAACACTCTATGACGTAAATCACAGCAAGATCCTTTTTGACCCACCTCCTAGAGAAATGGAAATAAAAACAAAAATAAACAAATGGGACCTAATGAAACTTAAAAGCTTTTGTACAGCAAAGGAAACCATAAACAAGACGAAAAGACAACCCTCAGAATGGGAGAAATATTTGCAAATGAAGCAACTGACAAAGGATTAATCTCTAAAATTAAAAGCAGCTCATGCAGCTCAACATTAAAAAAACAAACAACCCAATCCAAAAATGTGCAGAAGACCTAAATAGACATTTCTCCAAAGAAGATATACAGATTGCCAAAAGACACATGAAAGAATGCTCAACATCATTAATCATTAGAGAAATGCAAATCAAAACTACAATGAGATATCATCTCACGCCAGTCAGAATGGCCATCATAAAAAAATCTACAAACAATAAATGCTGGACAGGGTGTGGAGAAAAGGGAACCGTCTTGCACTGTTGGTGGGAATGTAAATTGATACAGCCACTATGGAGAGCAGTATGGACGTTCCTTAGAAAACTAAACATAGAACTACCATACAACTCAGCAATCCCACTACTGGGCATATACCCTAAGAAAACCATAATTCAAAAAGAGTCATGTACCAAAATGTTCATTGCAGCTCTATTTACAGTAGCCAGGACATGGAAGCAACCGAAGTGTCCATCAATAGATGAATGGATTAAAAAGATGTGGCACATATATACAATGGAATATTACTCAGCCGTAAAAAGAAACGAAACTGAGTTATTTGTAGTGAGGTGGATGGACCTAGAGTCTGTCATACAGAGTGAAGTAAGTCAGAAAGAGAAAAACAAATACCGTATGCTAACACATATATATGGAATCTAAAAAAAAAAAAAATGGTCATGAAGAACCTAGGGGCAAGATGGGAATAAAGATACAGACCTACTAGAGAATGGACTTGAGGATATGGGGAGGGGGAAGGGTAAGCTGGGACAAAGTGAGAGAGTGGCATGGACATATATACACTATCAAACATAAAATAGATAGGTAGTGGGAAGCAGCCGCATAGCACAGGGAGATCAGCTCGGTGCTTTGTGACCACCTAGAGGGGTGGGATGGGGAGGGTGGGAGGGACGGAGATGCAAGAGGGAAGAGATATGGGGACATATGTATATGTATAACTGATTCACTTTGTTATAAAGCAGAAACTAACACACCATTGTAAAGCAATTATACTCCAATAAAGATGTTAAAAAATTTTTTTTAAGTCAGGAGATGTCACATAAATTTTAGATCATAGCTTTTTTGAAAAATCAGGATATTTGACAACACTAGACTCAGATTTCCTGTACAGCAACAACTGGTTGGAGCTGAGTAGTGGTTATTCCCTTTAGATGGGACACTCTACAGTTAACCTTGGCCCGTGAAATCCCAAAGGCAGTTTGAGCTTGTGACCCCTGACCTACTGGATACAGCACAGGTATCTAAATATGGCATTCATAATCCCTCACAGATCTCAGCAATCTCAGTCTTAATTCTATGGCTACATAGACCACACTTTACTGACCCTTGAGCATGGGATGCCTTTTCAAGCCTTATCCCTTTACATGTACTCTTCTACCTGGAATGCCTTAGTCTCCTCTTTTCTACCTGTCAAACTCCTATTCAGTTTTCACATCTTATAAAAAGTGAAGATTCCTCAGCTCCAGCCCCAGAGACCATGATTCAGTAAGTCTAGCATGGGGCCCAGGAATGTGCATGTTTAATGTGCACCCCTGGGTAATTTTGATTTTTGGGTGGTCTGACAACAGCACTTTGAGAAACACAGCTCTAAGGTTAAGAGGCTTTAAGTTGGCTAATACCCTACTGCTTCTCTGACATCTAATGACTTGATCCCCATCTCCACTTACATGTCAGGAGGATATAAAGTTGTAAGTATTTGAAAATGAAGTTCTAAAACTTGCCTGTTTGACATTTCTCTTTGGAATTTGCTTTCTGATTCTTGGAAGGGTAGCTTACTTTCCCTGGTTCTTGAACTCAAAGTGTTTCCAAATCCTAGGTAAAGAGATAACATTTTGAAATAATCGAATAGAATATCTGTATTCTATTCTAGAGTAGAATATCTCTCCAAACAGATATGATCTGGTTAAGGAGAGAATGAAAAATTCTTCTCAATAATCAAATTTAATGGGCATAGACAAAACAAAGGAGCGAAGCTAAGAGAGTAAAACTACAAAACACATAGGTTAGCTTATTAGTCAATATATTAAAAGGTCCCCAACCACTATCATTTATTTATTTATTTATTTATTTTTAAGCCATGTAAATGATCAAGTTGAAGTTCATTCAATATTTTCAATGGTCTGCAAGGGACTGACTTCCATCTGTCTGCCATCCTGGGAAAGAGTATCTCCATCTCCCTATCTTGTCTTATACTTACCAAGATTTTCACTTCTCTGTTTTGGTGAAATAGAGTGAATTCACCAGCAACTCAAAGGCCTAGTCCTATTATTTTTGGATTGTATATGATTTAAACACAATATCTAATACAAGAGAGACTAATCTTTTCCTGTTTATTTATTTATTTATACCTGAAAAGTCAATATTTCTACTAGAAATAAAAGTTATCTTTTTATGTTCTTTGCTAGCATGTGAAAAAAGAATATTTTTTAAATTGGAACATTTTTGTTTTTCACAAACATTACCAGACTACATGAGATCTTAATATGGAAAGCAGGATAGTCTGTTTTATGAGGAAAAATTCGATAAACAATCTGAATTTGAATAAAGCCTTTAACAAGATAAGGAGCAATAGAATAGAAAAAGCTCATTTGCTATATCGTCATCATGGAATAACCTTGACCTCTGTCCTTAGGGATAGGAAATGTTATTTGTGGGAGGGTCAAATTTTACTTTTGCTAAAAATTATAATCTTAACAAACTGAAACTAATTAAGCAAGCACACAAAAAAGACAAAGAAAATTAGTCCCAAAAGCTTAACTGAAAAATATTCAAATAATTTCTCATGAAATTATTTCATTCTAACATATATTTCAAATACAATACACACATATATACAAAAATACATACATACAAATGAAATCTATTTCATGCTATTTACCTGATGTTTTTGTCTTCTCAGTATCAGCTGAAAAGCTAGTAACTTCTATTAAGCTTTCATCATCAAAATCATCCCAAACTTCATTTCCCAATTCAAAGTTCACATTCAAAACTTCTGAAAATGAAGAACTACTTTTAACCGCATCTGTCAAATTCTGGTTTTCAGATGCATTAAGATTTCTGTTGAACAGCATTGTTTGAGGTGCTTTCTCATTTGAAGTTGTAGAATAGGTCCGTCTAGAAAAATCTGTCATGTGTATGTATAAATGAGTATAGGCACTTTTTAAACCTTAAGCATCATTATCTATTGACATATCAAACATATCTTTCAACTACTAAACAGAGGTCTTGAGTAGTAGTGTTCTAAAGCATTGCTGAGTATTGTGTTCAACAATTCTATTTACTGTATTACATGTAGTGATTGACTGCCACACTAAATTTAATTTTCAAGGTATTCTTCTAGACAGAATTAATTTTCCCTCTTAATTCCTACATAAGAATAATCTTACTCCAAGATTGGATTGTAATAGCTTCTAAAATGGGCTTCCTCCCCCATCTCTTCTCCCTATAAGTAGTTAATTTTGAGTATTGTTATGAAAATATATCGTTATTTTTCTCCTGCTAAAATATCCTCAATGTTATCCATTGTTTATAGCCTGGGTTTAGAGCCAGACTACCTGGGTGAAAATTCCACCTCTATCATTTACTAGTTGGATGATCTTAGACAAGTAATTTAAACTCTGAGCCTAGTTTTCTCCTCTGCAAAATGGGGATAATAATAGTACCTAACATGGAACTTCCCTGGTGGCATGGTGGTTAAGACTCCCTGCTCCAAATGCAGGGGGCCCGGGTTCGATCCCTGGTCTGGGAACTAGATGCCACATGCATGCCGCAACTAAGAGTTCGCATGCCACAACTAAGGAGCCTGCCTGCTGCAACTAAGACCCAACACAACCAAATAAATAAATAAATAAATAATAGTACCTAATACATATGATTGTTATGGGGACTAAACGCCTTTACTTGTGCAGTTTTCCATAGCAGTGTGTTAATAAATATTTAATAACTCGCTTCTCCAAAAAATTTTATGCATATATATGTATTATAGGTAAAGGATGTATAGCATACAATTTACAAATAATGATAAAATATACAGCATGCTTAACTGTAAATTCCATATATCTAATTGATTATCACTGAACGTTTTCATTGAATTTTGCCAAACTCTTGTATCTGTATCAACCTATGGTTGCAACTGATAAATGAATGTAGTTCTCACATTCATTTGTCAATTCGAACGTTGTTTGATATTTTTGTTGACTTTAATAAAAGTAAAACAATAAAGACATATGTTGGGACTTCACTCATTCACCCATAGCCTTAAGCAATTTCCTTGCTGAATTAGATAATAATTTTCAAATGCTAGAAGAATATTCCTTCAATTTTTCTTGTTACCCACAATGTAAGGGCTACAGACATGACACACTGATAAATTAAATCTGCACTACTATCATTTTCTCCATCACTTTCTTAAGTATAAACAATAAACAAAACAATAAGTTAAGCCCTGATTTGTAGTGGTTGCTGATTTCCATTCTATAAGTATTCCCACCATGACTGATTTCAAGCTACCAATGTGATGTAACTGAATGCAAAGTTGGGAAGAAATGCACAATAGCATCCCTTTATACAGTATTCCCACCATACAGATACAAATATAGATGCAAATAATCTCAAGAATACAGATAACAGTAAAATGTAGTAGAATAATTAGGAAATGGTTAGTTTTTAATATTTATAGCCTTTGTGTTTAATATAACTTAATTGAAAGTTTATATAATTAAACTTTAAGAATGCCTGAAAGATTCCCCAAAATTTAATAATCATCTCAAAAGCTAGTACAAGCTTGCTCCAGTAAAATGCTCCAGTAAAATTTAAAGTGAGTTTCCTTCACTTTAAATAACCTCTATCCTTTTCTTCACTATCCAAATCCTTCTCTATCCTTCAACTGTACCTACAACTCCAGTACACACTATTCTACTTTTGTGCCTTGATACACATACACAGTATGCTATGTCCTGAAAAGAGAAGTAGGTACAAAGTCAAGTGGAAATATAAAGAGAAGAAAACCATCTGGCTAGATGGGGACTGGCAGCTAAAGAAGGAAGAGACTTGAGCATATTTATATGCTGAAAAGAAAGAGGCCACAGGGAGAAGATACTGAAAATAAGGGCAAGAGGAGAGAGATAGCTGGTCTCCTAAAGACCCAGAGGGGGCAGAATTGGAAAGAGTACGATTACAGGTGGAGAGATAAACTTTGAATAGAAGAAAAGATAATTCTTCTTTCAAAATAAATAGAGAGTTACGGATGGGTGCAGAAACAGAGAAATATAATAGTTGGGGGGGGTGGAAAGTTGAAAGAGTTCGTATATTACAGGTTTGATTTTCAATTCTCCACTGATAACTAAAAGTCAATTTCATTTTATAGAAATGGCATTGCCTGGGAATCAAGAGATATGGAATCTATTTCTAGCCCTGCTATTAATTAGATATGTGATTTTGGGCAAGTCATTTAATCTCTGAGTCTTGGCTTCTTTCATTGTAAAATGAGAAATTGCACAAAGGTCCCTTACAATTTAAATTTTACAATTCAACATGCTTTCTCATAATTTCTGACATTTTTTCTTCTTCTCTTTTTGCACCTGGAATACAGATGATAAAAATTGCCATGTTTTTCTTAAAACATTCTTAAGAGCAGTATTTGAATACATTTAAAGTATTTTGCCACCAAAGACTAATGTGTAAAAAGTATAATGAATATACTCAATTACTATTAATAACAGTACCAGATACTATGCTAAGAGCTTTATATACATTATCTCATTTAACCCTAAAATCCCTAAAATATAAGCAGATGAGGTAATTGAGACGAACTGGGTAAGTATACTATGAAAAGTCATACAACTACTAAATGAGCTAGGATTTGAACCTAGACAGATAATCTCTAGATCCTGTAAGTTGAACTACTATATTATACAGCTTCTTTAAAAAAGGTGGGGGAGCATACAGTAAAAGAGGGATACAGTTATTATTGGGGTTTAAAGTATCTAGATGAGACTTTTATATCATAATACAAATCACATTTGGAATAGTGGGTGGGAAAGAAATAAAAGTAGAAAAACTATGTAAAGACAACAAGAAGGTAGACAGAGGGAAGGACAAACTCTGGTGTGAAGGGCAGGGAATAGAACAGCCATACAAGGAATAAGTTAGAGGGCTACAGGTTGAAGAGAGATAAAAATAAGAGGGTTGACACTCTTACACCTTCAATTCATGTTGTAATAATATTATCAGGCTTTGAACAAATTGGATAAATGTTCTGATAGTCTAGGTAAGATCAGGGGATTTTTCTTGATCTGATATTGGGCCTAATGGCTGCCACAGTGTCATAAGGGGTGATGGGTACTCCAGCCCTTGCCTACCTAAGATCTTAAATTATGGCCAGAGAAAGCAATAGAGTGAAAGAATGAAGGAAAGAGTGGCAATAGAAGTCAAAAACAACACACACATGAAATTGTTAATTGTTTTTAGAAAATCCCAAGTTTATCATTTCTACATACAGCCACTTGAACAAACAACTCTGTGGCCAGAATTATTTCTCACACGTTTTAACAGACTGCTATTAGTATAGTAGCATGACCCAGAGAAATGGTGCTATTAATGGCAGGACCTGGAGAAATGATGAACCAGGCCCAAAGTTGAAGAATTTATATGCATTACCTCTTTAATTTAATGACAGACACAGATAAAAAGCAAATCTATATTACAAACCAGCTATATCCCACAAACTAGGTTATAGTCTCACATATCATAGAGATTGCAAGAATCATAGGTTTAAGAACTGGAGAGATATTAAAGGTCACCCAATTTAATCCCTTAATTTTAAAGATAAGACTAACGCCCAAAGAGGTTAAATAATTTTCCCAAGGTCACACAGCTATTTTGTAAAATGGACTAATTTTATAAATAAAAAATTATTTCAAATAATTCTAAAGACATATAAAAGTAATAGTTCAGCATTTTAATACTTTGCATATCCTAAGATCCCTTATATTCTCAGCTTTTCCTCATATTATCTTTAAATTAAAATAGTCAATGCTATGTAGGAAAAGATTTTTTAGGAATCTATGATAGACACAACAAGACCATCTGAAATAACAGACCTAAGAATTTGAAACTACTTCAATAACTGAAGAGAAAAATGTTGCCAAGTTAATAATCATAATTTTAGATTTTGGTTTTTCAATAACATTGCTTGTCAATCCAAAGTAGTGAGAAATCATTTTCTCTCTCAAGTCAATATCAACAGTAATTTACCTTTGTCTTGATATGCAGATGGTTCTGGTTGTTGACCTTTTGTATAGATCTCACGCTGATCCTTCTGCTCCATTATAGGCAATTTGGGTATGTTTAAATATTCTGACCTTTATAAAGATAAATAAAACCATAAAAATGTTAAAGAAAATATTAAAATTAATCTGACTTTGAAAACTACTTATTCATATAAATGGGAAAAAATTGGTTCAGCCACTCAACACTTCTATGAAAAACTGTACTAGCCTGAGTAGTAAAAGGTAAAAAAAATAGGTGTTTAATGGAAGTGACAACTACTTAGGTCATTTAGTCATCTTTACATTCCCCCATTGGGTAGATTTCTGCTATTTGTGTGTAGCCTTAAAAATTTATTTCTAATGCTTCTTTCAGTTAGATAACAAAAGTTAGGATCTCTTGAAGTAGTGCTGGCATCTAGTCTGATTGGTCAGCGGCTGTTCTGTACTGGTTGTTAAGTATATTAAATGTCATCCCAGCATATAGAATGCCCTTATCTGGAAGGGAAATTACATATACTGTTACCTTTTAGGTATCATAATAGGAAAAGAATGCTGAGTTATCATCTAGGGCCCTCTGAATATGAGCTTTGGTTATTTCATCTATATAATAGGATAAAAATACCTTGGTTTATGAGCCAGGTTGTTGTTAAGGTCAAAAGAAAGAATGCACAAAAGTGCAATTTTTAAATTATAAAGTATTTTATAAATCTGAGGTATTATTAACATAGAGTGGGCCTCTAAATGGAAAATATTAGACTTTATACACCAACATGACTTCTCTTTTTAAAGTATACTCTTGTCATCTGTTAAGTTTAGAAGGCAGAGAGAGCCTGGGGGCATGACACATAGGATGGATAGTTTTCCAGGAAAGAGCAGATTCGATCAATGTTAAAGTATCATTATGACTGCAGAGTTCTAAATAAATTTGGGGTATAAAAGATAACAAAACTCTCCCGATGTAATTACCTCATTATGGAACTAAATGATTACTGTGATTCAAAGGTAGCCAGTAACCATCTTTCTCTGAATACATGACTATTTGGAGGAACAGAGAGTTTATGATGAATACTTTACCTCAGATATTAACATTATATTTGTACCTTGATATACTGGGAAGAGAAGGTTTTGGAGTAAAACCAAACTCTTTAAGGTCCACACTTTGAGATTTATTCATCTGCATCTATTAATGAAAAATTAACAAGTTCCACTATCAATTTCATATCAATACACCTTTCAACAAATAAGCCAAACAGCAAAATTCCTGCTGATACATATAGTCCCCAAACCAATAAATTGTGAGAAACTCAAGCTAGTTTTTCAACTCAAATCTCCTTCTCAGGCCCTTCTAAAATGTTGATATTCTTCATGGTTCTTCGTCACGAGGCCTTCTTCTCTTCTCACTCTCACTCATTCTCTATCATAAATCTCATTTACTCCCATGGCTTCAATTACCATCTACACATGAATGACTCTCAAATCTATAGCTCTCTGTAGATTTGAGCTTAGCTCTCTTTCTTGATTTTCTAGCTCAGCTCTCTCCTGACTTTCAAACAGCTATTATCCAACTGTCTATAGAACATCTTTACCTAGACATCTTGTAGGCCTCTAAATTCAGTATTTCCCAAATGAACTTATCATGTCTCTACTCCTCCAAACTTGCTTTCCATTTACAGCTTCTACCCTAGTGAGGCCCCACTTTTTTCCCAGTTGCTCAAGACAGAAGGGCATCATCTTTATTCCTTCTACTTCACCCCTTATAACCAATAAGTAGCAAGGTAGTTGTTTCTATCTCTGAAAAATATCTTAAACCCAGCCACTTCTCTCCACTTCTACTGCCACTACACTGGACTAGGCCATTGTCTTGACTGGACTACTGCAAAACCTCCCTAATGAGTTCTTATGTTCCTTTTCTATTATCCTCTAATGCATTCTCTACATTGCATCCAGAGTGAACTTTATAAAATGCGGTTCCAATCATGCCACTGATTAAAGCCCTTCAGTGATTTCCCAGTACTTTCAGGGTAAAATCCAAATCCTTAAAATAGCAAAAATGTTTTCATGATCTAGCTCCTACTTCTTCAGCTTTACCTTTCTCCACCCTCCTACTTGTAAATGAACTCCAGATATACTGTATTACTTCAGTTTTTAAAAAGATCTCTATCTCTTTCTCAGCTCTGAGCCACTGCATATTCTCTATATCTGAAATACTTTTCTATCCCTCTTTACCACCACTCTGGTACTCACCTCTCCATACTTGCTTATGCCCATATATCCTTCAGGTCTCAATCATGTTTATTAGGAATCCTTTCCTGGCCTATCAAATGTGGAGTGAATGCACTTTCTATATAAGATCAAGTTATCTTTTACACTTCTGTCACAGAATCACTCATCACACTGTACTGAAAAAGCTTATTAACTTATTTGTATCCTTCACTCAACTGTAAGCTTTATGAGGCCTGGGACTAAAACGGTCTTATCACTGGATCTTCCACACCTACTATAGTGCTTGGCACATTCTTGGTGCTCAATGAATATGGAAGGAAGGAAGGAAGGAAAGGAAGGAAGGAAGGAAGGGAGGGAAGAAGGGAGGGATGGATGATATGGAATAAGTACAAAAAGAAGGTAGGAAAAACTTGGGATACTAAAAAATAATTGTCTCAGAAAAGGTGGTTGCCATTTCAAACTGTAAACCTCTCCATGTTTCCCAATATTCTCCTTGTTTTAGCCTCATGACTTAGAATCTTCTTTCTTATAAAAGACCTAGAGAGGAGACCTTCGAGATGGCGGACGAGTAAGACGTGGAGATCACCTTCCTCCCCACAAATACATCAGAAATACATCTACATGTGGAACAACCCCTATAGAACACCTACTGAACGTTGGCAGAAGACCTCAAACTTCCCAAAAGGCAAGAAACTCCCCACGTACCTGGGTGGGGCAAAAACAAAAAGAAAAAACAGAGACAAAAGAATAGGGATGGGACCTGCACCAGTGGGAGGGAGCTGTGAAGGAGGAAAAGTTTCCACACAGTAGGAAGCCCCTTCACTGCTGGAGATTGGGGGTGGCGGTGCTGGGGGTAGCTTCGGGGCCACGGATGAGAGTGCAGCAACAGGGGTGTGGAGGGCAAAGCGCAGAGATTCCCTCACAGAGGATCGGTGCCGACCAGCACTCACCAGCCTGGGAGGCTTGTCTGCTCACCCGCCGGGGCGGGCGGGGGCTGGGAGCTGAGGCTCGAGCTTTGGAGGTCGGATCCCAGGGAGAGGACTGGGGTTGGCTGCGTGAACACAGACTGAAGGGGGCTAGTGTGCCACAGCTAGCCAGGAGGGAGCCCGGGAAAAAGTCTGGAACTGCCTAAGAGGCAAGAGACCATTGTTTCGGGGTGCGCCAGGAGAGGGGATTCAGAGCACCGCCTAAACGAGCTCCAGAGACGGGTGTGAGCCACGGCTATTAGTGCAGACACCAGAGACGGGCATGAAATGCTAAGGCTGCTGCTGCAGCAACCAGGAGGCCTGTGTGCAAGCACAGGTCACTCTCCACACCTCCCCTCCCGGGAGACTGTGCAGCCCACCACTGCCAGGGTCCCATTATCCAGGGACAACTTCCCCGGGAGAACGCACGGCGTGCCTCAGGCTGGTGCAACGTCACGCCGGCCTCTGCCGCCGCAGGCTCACCCCGCATCCGTACCCCTCCCTCTCCCCAGCCTGAGTGAGCCAGAGCCCCCGAATCAGCTGTTCCTTTAATCCCGTCCTGTCTGAGTGAAGAACAGATGCCCTCAAGCGACCTACACACGGGGGGGGGGGCCAAATCCAAAGCTGAACCCCAGGAGTTGTGCGAACAAAGAAGAGAAAGGGAAATCTCTCCCAGCAGCCTCAGGAGCAGCCGATTAAATCTCCACGATCAACTTGATGTACCCTGCATCTGTGGAATACCTGAATAGACAACAAATCATCCCAAAATTGAGGCGGTGAACTTTGGGAGCAACGATATATATATTTTTTTCCTTTTTCTCTTTTTGTGAGTGCGTACATGTATGCTTCTTTGTGTGATTTTGTCTGTATAGCTTTGTTTTACCATTTGTCCGAGGGTTCTGTCTGTCTGTTTTGTTTTTTTAGTATAGTTTTCAGTGCTTGTTATCATTGGTGGATTTTTTTTTTGGTTTGGTTGCTGTCCTCTTTCTTTCTTTTTTTTCTTTTTTTATTATTTAAAAATTTTTTTATTTTTAATAATTATTTTTATTTTAATAACTTTATTTTATTTTTTTCTTCCTTTCTTTTTTTCTCCCTTTTCTTCTCAGCTCTGCGGCTGAGAGGATGTTAGTGCTCCGGCCAGGTGTCAGCCTGTGCCTCTGAGGTGGGAGAGCCAAGTTCAGGACACTGGTCCACCAGAGACCTCTCAGCTCCACGTAATATCTAATGGCAAAAGCTCTTCCAGAGATCTCCATCTCAACGCTAAAGCCCAGCTCCACTCAACGACAAGCAAGCTACAGTGCTGGACACCCTATGCCAAACAACTAGCAAGACAGGAACACAACCCAACCCATTAGCAGAGAGTCTGCCTAAAATCATAATAAGGCCACAGACACCCCAAAACACACCAACAGACATGGTCCTACCCACCAGAAAGACAATATCCAACCTCATCCACCAGAAGACAGGCACTAGTCCCCTCCACCAGGAAGCCTACACAACCCACTGAACCAACCTTAGCCACTGGGGGCAGACACCAAAAACAATGGGAACTACAAACCTGCAGCCTGTGAGAAGGAGACCCCAAACACAGTAAGTTAAGCAAAATGAGAAGACAGAGAAACACACAGCAGATGAAGGAGCAAGGTAAAAACCCACCATACCAAACAAATGAAGAGGAAATAGGCAGTCTGCTTGAAAAAGAATTCAGAGTAATGATAGTAAAGATGATCCAAAATCTTGGAAATAGAATGGAGAAAATACAAGACACGTTTAACAAGGACCTAGGAGAACTAAAGAGCAAACAAACAATATTAACAACAATAAATGAAATTAAAAATTCTCTAGAAGGAATCAATAGCAAAATAACTGAGGCAGAAGAACGGATAAGTGACCTGGAAGATAAAATAGTGGAAATAACTACCACAGAGCAGAATAAAGAAAAAAGATTTAAGGACCCTCTCAGAGACCTCTGGGACAACATTAAAGGCACCAACATTCGAATTATAGGGGTCCCAGAAGAAGAAGAGAAAAAGAAAGGGACTGAGAAAATATTTGAAGAGATTATACTTGAAAACTTCCCTAATATGGGAAAGGAAATAGTCAAGTCCAGGAAGCACAGACAGTCAGATACAGGATAAATCCAAGGAGAAACACGCCAAGACACATATTAATCAAACTATCAAAAAATAAATACAGGGCTTCCCTGGTGGCTCAGTGGTTGAGAATCTGCCTGCCAATGCAGGGGACACGGGTTCGAGCCCTGGTCTGGGAAGATCCCACATGCCGTGGAGCAACTGAGCCCGTGAGCCACAACTACGGAGCCTGCGCATCTGGAGCCTGTGCTCCGCAACAAGAGAGGCCACGATAGTGAGAGGCCCGTGCACCGCGATGAAGAGTGGCCCCTACTTGCCGCAACTAGAGAAAGCCCTCGCACAGAAACGAAGACCCAACACAGCCAAAAATAAAAATATAAATAAATAAATAAATAAAAATGCAATGAAATTTTAAAAAAAACTTACAAAAGAAATCTGTAAATAAATAAATACATACATACATACATACATACATACATACATACAAAGAAAAAATATTAAAAGCAGCAAGGGAAAAAAACATACAAGGGAATCCCCATAAGGTTAACAGCTGATCTTTCAGCAAAAACTCTGCAAGCCAGAAGGGAGTGGCAAGACATATTTAAAGTGATGAAAGGGAAAAATCTACAACCAAGATTACTCTACCCAGCAAGGATCTCATTTAGATTTGACAGAGAAATTAAAACCTTTACAGACAAGCAAAAGCTAAGAGAATTCAGCACCACCAAACCAGCTTTACAACAAATGCTAAAGGAACTTCTCTAGGCAGGAAACACAAGAGAAGGAAAAGACCTACAATAACAAACCCAAAACAATTAAGAAAGTGAAAATAGGAACATACATATCGATAATTACCTTAAATTTAAATGGATTCAATGCTCCAACCAAAAGACATACACTGGCTGAATGGATACAAAAATGAGACCGATATATATGCTGTCTACAAGAGACCCACTTCAGACCTAGGAACACATACAGACTGAAAGTGAGGGGATGGAAACAGATATTCCATGCAAATGGAAATCAAAAGAAAGCCACAGTAGCAATTCTCATATCAGAAAAAATAGACTTTAAAATAAAGACTATTACAAGAGACAAATAAGGACAATACATAATGATCAAGGGATCAATCCAAGAAGAAGATATAACAATTGTAAATATTTATGCACCCAACATAGGAGCGCCTCAATACATAAGGCAAATGCTAACAGCCATAAAAGGGGAAATCGACAGTAACACAATCATAGTAGGGGACTTTAACACCTCACTTTCACCAATGGACAGATCATCCAAAATGAAAATAAATAAGGAAACACAAGCTTTAAATGATACATTAAACAGGATGGACTAAATTGATATTTATAGGTCATTCCATCCAAAAACAATAGAATACACATTCTTCTCAAGTGCTCATGGAACATTCTCCAGGATAGATCATATCTTGGGTCACAAATCAAGCCTTGGTAAAGTTAAGAAAATTGAAATCTTATCAAGTATCTTTTCCAACCACAAAGCTATGAGACTAGATATCAATTACAGGTAAAAATCGGTAAAAAATACAAACACATGGAGGCTAAACAACACACTACTTAATAACGAAGAGATCATTGAAGAAATCAAAGAGGAAATCAAAAAATACCTAGAAAGAAATGACAATGAAAACACGACGACCCAAAACCTATGGGATGCAGCAAAAGCAGTTCTAAGAGGGAAGTTTAGAGCAATACAATCTTACCTTAAGTAACAAGAAACATCTCAAATAAATGACCTAACCTTACACCTAAAGCAATTAGAGACAGAAGAACAAAAAACCCCTAAGTTAGCAGAAGGAAAGAAATTATGAAGATCAGATCAGAATAAATGAAAAAGAAATAAATGAAAATAAAATTTTTCTCAAATGAAAAAGAAATAAATGAAAAAGAAAAAGAAGGAAACAATAGCAAAGATCAATAAAACTAAAAGCTGTTTCTTTGAGAAGATAAACAAAATTGATAAACCATTAGCCAGACTCATCAAGAAAAAAAAGAGAGAAGACTCAAATCAATAGAATCAGAAATGAAAAAGAAGTAACAACTGACACTGCAGAAATACAAAGGTTCATGAGAGATTACTACAAGCAACTATATGCCAATAAAATGGACAACCTGGAAGAAATGGACAAATTCTTAGAAATGCACAACCTTCCAAGACTGACCCAGGAAGAAATAGAAAATATAAACAGACCAATCACAAGCACTGAAATTGAGACTGTGATTAAAAATCTTGCAACAAACAAAAGCCCAGGACCAGATGGCATCATAGGAGAATTCTATCCAACATTTAGAGAAGAGCTAACACCTATCCTTCTCAAACTTTTCCAAAATATAGCAGAGGAAGGAACACTCCCAAACTCATTCTACGAGGTCACCATCACCCTGATACCAAAACCAGACAAAGATGTCACAAAGAAAGACAACTACATGCCAATATCACTGATGAACACAGATGCAAACTCCTCAACAAAATACTAGCAAACAGAATCCAACAGCACATTAAAAGGATTATACACCATGATCAAATAGCATTTATCCCAGGAATGCAAGGATTCTTCAATATACGCAAATCAATCAATGTGATATACCATATTAACAAATTGAAGGATAAAAACCATATGATCATCTCAACAGATGCAGAAAAAGCTTTTGACAAAATTCAACACCCATTTATGATAAAAACCCTCCAGAAAGTAGGCATAGAGGGAACTTTCCTCAACATAATAAAGGCCATATATGACAAATCCACAGCCAACATCATTCTCAATTGTGAAAAACTGAGACCATTTCCACTAAGATCAGGAACAAGACAGGTTGTCCACTCTCATTACTATTATTCAACATAGTTTTGGAAGTTTTAGTGACAGCAGTCAGAGAAGAAAAAGAAATAAAAGGAATCTAAATTGGAAAAGAAGAAGTAAAGCTGTCACTGTTTGAGATGACATGATACTATACATAGAGAATCCTAAAGACTCTACCACAAAACTACTAGAGCTAATCAGTGAATTTGGTAAAGTAGCCAGGTACAAAATTAATGCACAGAAATCTCTTGCATTCCTATACACTAATGATGAAAAATTTGAAAGAGAAATTAAGGAAACACTCCCATTTACCACTGTAACAAAAAGAATAAAATACCTAGGAATAAACCTACCAAAGGAGACATGGACCTGTATGCAGAAAACTATAAGACACTGATGAAAGAAATCAAAGCTGATACAAACAGATGGAGTGATATACCATGTTCTTGGATTGGAAGAATCAACACTGTTTAGATGACTCTACTACCCAAAGCAATCTACAGATTCAATGTAATCTCTATCAAAGTACCAATGGCATTTCTCACAGAACTAGAACCAAAAATTTCACAATTTGTATGGAAACACAAAAGACCCCAAATAGCCAAAGCAATCCTGAGAAAGAAAAATGGAGCTGGAGGAATCAGGCTCCCTGACTTCAGAGTATACTACAAAGCTACAGTAATCAAGGCAATATGGTACTGGCACAGAAACAGAGATATAGATCAATGGAACAGGATACAGAGCCCAGAGATAAATCCACGCACATATGGTCACCTTATTTTTGATACAGGAGGCAAGAATATACAATGGAGAAAAGACAGCCTCTTCAATAAGTGGTGCTGGGAAAACTGGAGAGCTACATGTAAAAGAATGAAATTAGAACACTCCCTAACACCATACACAAACATAAACTCAAAATGGATTAAAGACCTATATGTAAGACCTGACACTATAAAATTCTTAGAGGAAAACATAGGCAGAACACTCTATGATGTAAATCTCAGCAAGATCCTTTTTGACCCACCTCCTAGAGAAATGGAAATAAAAACAAAAATAAACAAATGGGACCTAATGAAACTTAAAAGCTTTTGCACAGCAAAGGAAACCATAAACAAGACTAAAAGACAACCCTCAGAATGGGAGAAAATATTTGCAAATGAAGCAACTGACAAAGGATTAATCTCCAAAATTTACAAGCAGCTCATGCAACTCAATATCAAATAAACAAACAACCCAATCCAAAAATGGGCAGAAGACCTAAATAGACATTTCTCCAAAGAAGATAAACAGATTGCCAAGAAACACATGAAAGGATGCTCAACATCACTAATCATTAGAGAAATGCAAATCGAAAGTACAATGAGGTATCACCTCACACCAGTCAGAATGGCCATCATCAGAAAATCTACAAACAATAAATGCTGGAGAGGGTGTGAAGAAAAGGGAACCCTCTTGCACTCTTGGAGGGAATGTAAATTGATACAGCCACTATGGAGAACAGTATGGAGGTTCCTTAAAAAACTAAAAATAGAACTACCATGCGACCCAGCAATCCCACTAGTTGGCATTGCATATATCCTGAGAAAACCATCATTCAAAAAGAGTCATGTACCACAATGTTCATTGCAGCTCTATTTCCAATAGCCAGGACATGGAAGCAACCTAAGTGTCCATCGACAGATGAATGGATAAAGAAGACATGGCTCATATATACAATGGGATATTACTCAGCCATAAAAAGAAACGAAATTGAGTTATTTGTAGTGAGTGTATGGACCTAGAGTCTGTCATACAGAGTGAAGGAAGTCAGAAAGAGAAAAACAAATACCGTATGCTCACACATATATATGGAATCTAAAAAAAAGAAAGAAAGAAAAAAAATGGTTATGAAGAACCTAAGGGCAGGACAGGAATAAAGACGCAGATGTGGAGAATGGACTTGAGGACACAGGGAGGGGGAAGGGTAAGCTGGGACGAAGTGAGAGAGTGGCAGGGACTTATATATACTACCAAATGTAAAATAGATAGCTAGTGGGAAGCAGCCGCATAGCACAGGGAGATCAGCTCAGTGCTTTGTGACCACCTAGGGGGTGGGATGGGGGGGTGGGATAGGGAGGGTGGGAGGGAGACTCAAGAGGGAGGAGATATGGAGATATATGTGTATGTATAGCTGATTCACTTTGTTATAAAGCAGAAACTAACACACCATTGTAAAGCAATTATACTCTAATAAACATGTTAAAAAAAAAAAAAAGACCTAGAAAAGAATCAGGCACTCTGCCATTTTCTTGGCTCTGTTTTGTGGCCTGATCAATTATTTTGCCCTGGATATGATGACTTAGGCTTAGAGTAAGTCTGCTAGTGACTAGCCTATCAATCAGTAGGGACTCCCATTTCTTCATCACTTGAAAGGGAGACTCTTGCTCAGTACTCATCTATGTGCATGAATCAAAATCAACTTCAGACTTTCCAGCGCAGTCCACCACAGATGGAGCCACAAAAGGGCAAGAGTTTCTAGTTTCAATTGCTGAACCAAAGCAAGCAACATATCCCTCTTCTCTGGTTTAAAAAAAAAAAGAGGTTAATGAAGGAAAGGGATGTATAACTATGCCCCTATGCGCCAAAAGTGGATTTATAGATTAATTATTAAAAACTATAGTATCTTTTCCTATAGAAACAGTATTATGAATAATAGTCATTTTCCTACTCAAGCCTTTATGTAACTCTAAAGTACTCTGTGGATACCTACCTAATTGATACCCAGAATAAAGGGATATTCATATACATTTAATTACAGAACAAGGGATAAATGTTATTAAAACTAACCTTTTCCACGCACCGTGATGAAGAGTGGCCCCCGCTTGCCACAACTAGAGAAAGCCCTCGCACAGAAACGAAGACCCAACACAGCCATAAATAAAAAAATAAAAAAATAATTAAAAAAAAAAACTAACCTTTAGACGTTTCACTGGAGGAAGAGATGAAAGAGCATTTCTATTTCTTAAATCAGATAAATATGAAGAAACTGTTGACTCTTTCATTTCTGACTTCTGTGCAACTCCATTTTTACCTATGAAAAGAAATTCTAGATTCTTTAAGTTAAACTTTATGTATTGTTCATATAAAGCCAAATTTCTTCAAAATTTCTAATCTAATATTTACTTTTTAAAAATGTTAACCACAAAAGAAAGAAAATTATTTGAGTTATAAGCTGCATAATATAAATATCATACATAGATAATTAGAATATTATTACTATTCTTCAATGACCTTTCAATTTTTAAAACCTGAAATAAACTTGTTTTATGGAACTCACAGCAGTCATGTCCACATGTATGTTTATTTTTACAGTGATGTTTACATTCTCGGTTCCCAGGTTTTTTGCAGGCAGTCATTCCTAAATTAATATAAGAAAAGAAAGCCTCTTTTGCAGTACATCTATTAATGTGACTAATTATAATTAATTTTTATCCAGCTCTGTCCTTTCTGGCAGTACAAAAAGATTATGATTTTCACACTCCCTCAAAAGTTAACCCCTTTAATATGTATTTTTAAAAAGATATCCTGATGACAATCAGAATATTTTCTGGCAGTACAAAAAGATTATGATTTTCACACTCCCTCAAAAGTTAACCCCTTTAATATGTATTTTTAAAAAGATATTCTGATAACAATCAGTCCCTGCCTCACTATGGGGCCCATCCCAGCTTTTCACAAGGAGCACTGAGTCACCTATAAGCTTCTCTTAACCTCCCTGATATAAATAGAACCAAATATCACTGAACATCAGTTAACTCCTGCTGAATGAGATAAGAATGAGGGTGGAGTTTTGAAACTTTTTTTTCTACTTTATACTTAAGCCTGAAGAACCCGGAAAGAAGGAAACCTCATGGCATTTTGATGGTACCACTGACAGCAGCTAGTAGATAGGACACCATGCATATTTAATAAATGTTAGAAATAAGTGCTTACGGATATAAACAAATTTGCTATATGAATTCATAGAAAGGAGAGATTGCTTCCAGCTTGACCCCTCTAATATATATCCAAATATATAATCTATTCTTCATTTATTATATTTAAGTAGGCGTTTTCTTGATTTTAACCCTCCGAGTAACATGGGAGAAGGGAGAGACATTTGAAGTAGTCCTTGAAGGACAGACAGGATCTGGACATGAGAAGGGGACCAGAGGAAGATGTTCCAGACAGAGAGCATAATATCCAAAGGCAGCAAACCACAGACTATAGAAACAAATCAGTTTATTTTTGCTGGAGCACAGATTTTAAATGAATTAGAAATGTTGGAGGTAGTGAAGAGCTTTGAAAACCTTTGTAATCTTTCTTGGTCCTTTACTCTTCATTTTCAGTGTGTTGCTCAATCAACTTTTTCAAGGCATGGCACATCTAAACAATGATAATATATGTATAGCACCCAGGGGTAAATGAATAAGGCTGCTCACCATATGAGGCAACTGGTTAGATGCCTTGAGGGCTGAGCAGATCAATGTACTGGGTACTGAAAAAGTAATAAAATATCGCTGGCAGCTGGTAGCTGACAGCTGAACCATAGTGTTCCCAACTGAACATAAACAATTTCGGCAGAATATAAACAATACTCAGATAAGGCCACTCTATGATCGTAGTAGAAGACAGATATAAGACTAGTGTGTAATTATTTCTGAAAGTAGAGACAAGGACGCTGAAGAACCACAAAAATAACTAAACATCTCCCTCTTCTGGCTAACACAAATGACTACTATTTTTTTAATGCTCCAATCTCCAAGATAAGATATACCAAAATATCCAATATCCCACTTGCTGATAGCACCCAATCTAGAATTGACCTCTGCTTCTCCCAAACCCTTCTAAGAATCACCTGGCACAAGCTGAACTCCCATAATAGGCTCCTCCCAATTCCCTGAGATGACCCACAGTTCTGCAGGTGCTGTGTTCTCCTTTGCTGCAGCAAATTAAAAAATACCTAACTTTCCTCAAATACAGGTATGCTCCTAGTGATCCTTGTCTGAAAGGTTTCAATGTTATACTTTACAAGGTACGTCACGGCTTACTGGTTGAGAAGTTTTGCCCCAGTTCATGATTTCTGTTTTCCTTGAATCCAGTCCTACCATGCTACAATTTATCTATATGCTGTTGCTTAATTAATCCTCCCAAAATTCAACTCTGATCAGATCATTTGCCCACTTCGAAACGTTAGTTACTTCCTGCTGCCAACAAAATTAATTCCACATTTAAGGTCCTCCACAATGTAATTCTAGCCTCCCTTCTAGCACCCATATTAACCCTACATCCAAAAAAATACATTCACTTGCCATTAGTGTTCAAATAGTCCCAAGCCTTTCTATGATTGTACCTTTGATATTACCTCTTGTCTTAGAAGACCCTTCTTTGTCTATCAGAAGCCTATCTATCAGCTTTCAAGACCAACTCAAATGGCACCTTTATCATGGAGATCTATACTGATCACCTAAGTTGGAAGTGATTTCTCTCTCCTTCAAGCCCTTATGGCATTTTCTTTGCCCCTCTCACCTACTGTATGCTACTTTATATTTAATGTATTTACATGAAAAAACACAGTGGTGAAGTACAGGGCACCCTAAACTAGAGTAAGAAAACATGAGTTCTAATATGGATTGTTCTCTGTTAAAAACAACAACAACAACAACAGGGATTAAAAATACTACTACCTGTTTTGGACTTCCCTGGTGGTGCAGTGGTTAAGAATCTGCCTGCCAGTGCAGGGGACATGGGTTCGAGCCCTGGGCTGGGAAGATCCCACATGCCGCGGAGCAGCTAAGCCCGTGCACCACAACTACTGAGCCCGTGTGCTGCAACTACTGAAGCCTGTGCACCTAGAGCCCGTGCTCCACAACAAGAGAAGCCACCGCAATGAGAAGCCCGCGCACCGCAACAAAGAGTAGCCTCCGCTCGCCCCAACTAGAGAAAGCCCGCGTGCAGCAATGAAGACCCAAAGCAGCCAAAAATAAATAAACAAATTTATTTTAAAAAATAATACTACCTGTTTTGTTACCTCACAGAGGTAAAAAGATAAAATGAAATTACGTATGTGATAGCATTTTAGAATTAAGTAATAAACTAATATATTAGTGTATGTATTATCTCTACTATTACATTAATTAAAGATTATACAAGTAAATATAAAATTGTTCTGAGTGCTATGAAGGAGAGGGGCACAATGCTATATAACAGGGGGAATGGTCCTGGTCAGGAATGTCTTGGAAGACTTTCCTACGGAAGTGATAATTGGACTGAGGACTGAAAAAAGAGTGGCGTTAACAAGGCAAAGGGGTAGGAGAAAGAAAGGGATAGCATATGAAAAAGCTTTAAACAAGAGAAAGCATGGCACGTGGAGAAATTAAAAGAAGGTCAATGTGGCTGACGCTCAGAAAATAAGAGAGTGCATGAGATGATACTACAGTGGTAGAAAGATCAGCCTGTATTCCTAGGGAAACAGCTCCACCATGGCACCCTGGTGATTGCATGTCTCCACCTAGGCAAGGCTCAGTTAGTTACAGAATGCCCTCTGATCCTCCCTGGGACGTATCAAGATAGGCAGTCTTGCGAGGAACTGTTAAAGGCTATTTCTCATCTGCCTCCTTAGCTTGCAGGAGGCTGCCTATCCTGCATAAGGCTGCCATGAGGCAGTTTCTCATCTGTCTCCTGGTTCTAGTAAGGCACAGGACTTTCCACCTTGACCCTTTCAGGTACAGCTGTAGGCTGTAAAGTTGCTTAGCTGCAGCCTAGAGTTGACTCCTCAAAAACAAAGCAACCCATCATTCTCGTCATCTGGTCCCTCCAGTTCAGTGTCATCCTCCGGGATTATGGATGCATGCAGCTGATACCACGCTGATCATGTTTTGCTGTCTGTGTAAGTAATAAACTGTCTAAATATATTTGGGTCTCTTGTGTCCTTACCAGTCAATCCTATGGAGGTGAGGCAAGACTACATAGCAGCTGGCACCCCACTGCTACTTAGGAACTGATTGACTAAGTGATAGTATGGAACCTTGTAGGGGATGTTAATGATGTGGATCTTTTATTCTAAGAGCTATGTGGAGCCACTGAAGTGTTTTAACCAAAGAAGGGACATAACTGAATTTGCATTTTGAAAAAAGCAATCTATGGAGTGTAGTATGGAGAACAGATTTGAGAGAGGACAGAGTAGATGCAAGAAAACTAGTTAAGAGGCTACTGTAGGAGAATGGATTTGAAAGAGGATGGAGCAGATAAAAGAAAATTACAGTAACAGTCTAGAGTGGTAGTATTAGTAGATTCAGAGAGAATGGACTAATTTGAGAGATACATAGAGGTAAAAATATTTTTAATGCAGAATCAAGTGGAGTGCTTTTCTTTCTTGAGCAACATATTATTTTCCCTGAAGTTTTACTGCCTTCCTTTTAGTCTAGCAATATCTACCTAAAGTTTCTTTAGTTCATTCAAATATTTCAAAGATAAAGGCAACTATATGAAAACACCTCACCTATTTACTCCCCAAATATATATCTCCTTTCTTGAGCCCTCCATCTTCCTCCCAATGCAATCTAGGCCTGTGCTATAGTTGTCATCCTGGAACTTCCTTTCATTAAGCTTCTGGGCTGAATCCACTATTGCTGGATTCTTTGACTTTTTCTTTATTGGTTAACTGCTTTGTTTGATTGTGCTCATCCTAGAACAACTGCCTAAGAAAGGATGTATGAGAGTTAAACTTTCTGAATCCTTGAATGTATTAAGATGTCTTTATTTTACTTTCACACTTAATTAATAATTTTCCTGGGTATATAACACGGGGTTGGAAATCATTTCCCCCTGGATTTTTAAGTCCACTGTCTTCTACCATCCAGTGTTGCTGATAAAAACATTAAAACTACTTCAATTTTTGTTCCTTGGAAGCATTTATGATTTTTCTCTCTATCCATGATGTTCTGAAACGTTGCTTCCTTTGTAGATCCTTTCATTCATCCTAACCAGCACTCAGTAAGCCTTTTTGATGCGCAGATATATGTCTCACTTTAAGTCTAGTGAATCTTCTCAAATTATTTATTCTGATTTGTTTGTTCTGTCTTTCTGGAACTTTTTTAAAAAAATTAATAGCTACTCTACTTATTTATTTATTCATTTATTTTTAGCTGTGTTGGGTCTTCGTTTCGTGCGAGGTCTTTCTCTAGTTGCAGCAAGCGGGGGCCACTCTTCATCGTGGTGCGGGGGCCACTCTTCATCACGGTGCGTGGGCCTCTCACTATCGCGGCCCATCCCGTTGCGGGTCACAGGCTCCAGACGCGCAGGCTCAGCAGTTGTGGCTCACGGGCCCAGTTGCTCCGCGGCATGAGGGATCTTCCCAGACCAGGGCTCGAACCCGTGTCCCCTGCATTAGCAGGCAGATTCTCAACCACTGCGCCACCAGGGAAGCCCCTTTCTGGGGCTTTTATTAGTCAGGTATCAGACTCCAGATTGCCCTCTTGTCTCATGATTTCTGTCTCCTTGTCTTTTTGCTTTCATTCAGATTATACTGATTTTATTTTCTGGCCCTCCAGCTAAGCTATTTTTTTTTCGAATCATAATTTTTACTTCCCTGTGCTCGCTCTTCTTCTTTAATTGTTCTTTTTTTCACGGCATGCTATTCTGTTTTATGGTTTCAATTTAGTCTTTAATTTCTCTGATGTTACTGATTAGTTTATATTACGTTTTATTACATCTCTGAATTATCCTGTTGTTCTTTCGTCCACTTTCTGTTTACTTATTTTGGGCTTTCTTTCACATGTTCCAAATTTTCCTCAAATGTCTCTTCATCCTTGTTTGTCTGCCTATACAGCAGTCCTATTATATCTCCACAGATGAGAAAATTAATTCATAAAGAGGTTAAGTAACATGTTCAAAACTATGAAATAATAAGTAGCAAATTTGAGATTCTAATTCAGGTGGTCTAATTCCAGAGCCTGATCTCTCAAACACCCTGCTTTACTAGTTATACTAGCTACCTTAGTTCTCCCCATATAATGCATTTAATTTACTTAGGGAAGGAATCTACTGTTTGTGGGGTGGGAAGAATAGGAGGAAACGCCTTGAAGGTTGTTGTTTTGAAGTAAGTGATAAGGAGTCACTTTGTCCCTTATCCAGCAATTTCTAATAGATGAACTTCTAAACATTACCACAAGATGGTGCACAATGACTACACATTTGTTCCCAGTGGTGGAAACTAACTAGGATCTGGAAATCTAATTATAGAGCTTCTGGTGACACCCCAAAATTTCAAGGCAGTGTTTGCAAGTCTTGCTAGGAATGAGAACCATATACAAGTTTGTTTACAGAATACTAGCATATGGCTATTACTACCTAAGTGACAAAAACTTCTACTATATTTCTGTTAGAAATGATACTTAGAAAATATAAGTGCTCCTCCACCCCAGCTCCACTCCCTAAGTCCTGAGAACTGTCTGAATTTGTCTTATTAACAAACACAAGCTTAACAGAGATTGTCAATTGGAAAAATAAGGTTCTGAGAGAAAACTGACCTAAGCTGTACACTTAGGTATAAAATTAACAGATCCCATACTCCATCACTATCATAATCTGAAATGCATATATTTTCTTAGTTCTGTCACATAATATATTAATTTACATGTTTTTAAAGTTCCAGTTTCCAAGTATTTAAAGCAAAATAAAGCATTAATGTGAACTAGAAATGTATTTGAAGTAAATACTTTAAAGTACTTTAGGGCTTCCCTAGTGGCGCAGTGGTTGAGAATCTGCCTACCAATGCAGGGGACACGGGTTTGAGCCCTGGTCTGGGAAGATGCCACATGCCGCGGAGCAACTAGGCCCGTGAGCCACAACTACTGAGCCTGCGCATCTGGAGCCTGTGCTCCGCAACAAGAGAGGCCGCGACAGTGAGAGGCCCGCGCACCGCGATGAAGAGTGGCCCCCGCTTGCCGCAACTAGAGAAAGCCCTTGCACAGAAACGAAGACTCAACACAGCCAAAAATAAATTTAATAAATAAATAAATAAAAATAAAGGAATTCCTTTAAAAAAAAATTACTTTAACAGGGTCGATAATGACCAGTGGGGTAAGAGTCAGTTGCTTAAAAAAAAAAATCCAGAAAAAACAAATTAAAAATAGGAGGCATCCCTGACACAGCTTCACATCCTAACTATAAATTCAAATAATGTGGTCTGTGTATAAGCTACTGGAATTAATATTTTTAAAAGAATATTACTTTTTATTTTGCAGTTCCTGATATACGCTAACCATATTTATGGACTTTATAATTTTACTTTTTAAATGAGAAAGCAAATCTCCTTTCAATTTTTTTGTCAAATATTACACTGTCATTTTGTTATTTATCAAGAAAAGGATAGCACTAATGAATTGGAGTCCTTGATTTTGCAATTTAATGCATGTATACACCAAAGAGTACAAAGAAAAGCAGACTGCCTTTTGACTAGCATTTAAATGTGCACACTTCCAAAGTGCTCGGGCACTGGTTTTATCCTTGCATTCTTCAAGTACATTAAATTTTCACACTCAAAATGGCATAGCAAATGCAGATGAACTTATTAATGTCAAATCAATTTTCTTCAAAGTAAACAAAGCCCATACTTCTTATTGAGAATGCATTTAAAGGATAAGAAGTTTAAATGCTAAAAATAAAAGTTAAAAAAAATCTTACAACTAAAAAGGTGTATTTTTCACACTGCCTAATCTTAAAAATAGCAAAAATATTTTTCCTAAAATTTTACAAAAATTTTATCTCTTGGACTATAACTGTGAGAAACAACTAAAAAAAATTTTTTTTTGAAAGAGTTGTAGGAAGCATAAAAAAATTTCTAATTATATTTGTACTCTAAGGTGCATACTTCTGTTTTTAAATATGGTCCTACTATTTGACAATATAAAATATTAAAATATTTGTTGAACCTACAAGCACATTTGGAAACAATCATTTAGCAACTATATTCTCTGAACTAAATATCAGTTTTTATCATTTAATAAAATGGTCTGACAAGAGGTCAGAAAAACTGAAATTTGTATTGTTTTGAAAAGGCTGTTGTCACAACCTTAGTAGGGTAAATCTATGACTCCTTCACTGTGTAAGTTACTGAGAAAGAAAATGCAGATACTGTATGTATGTTATGTATAAAGGTATAATTATACACCTTTATTTGGGGATACTTGAATTTGCATATAAGAACTGAATTATATAATCAGAATGTTCATAAGATTTGGGATGGTTGTATATATAATATATGTATGTGAAGGGGGTATGTGTATAATAAAACATTTGCCTGATAGGAAGCATCTTTTTTCTGTTTTCCACAGGGTTATGCTGAAAATGTGGAGGACTTTTGCTCTCATAAAAGTCTCATGCTAGTAGGAAGTATAGTAAACATCCTAATTTTCACTACAGTTGCAAGCAACAGAAACAATTCAAGCGATTTTTTAAAAAACCCATGTGGTGGGTGGTGGAAATGTATTACATGAACATAGCTATCTCACAGAATCCAAAAGCAGCAATGCAGCTAGGCATCACGAGGGACTGAAACCAAGAAATGGAAAGTCATCAGACCTTCAGCTCTGGCCTTCTCACCTTTTCTTCTTTCTGTACCTCTGCTTTAGTCTTCTCTTACATGGTCCAGCTATCTTTGATTATTTCTGTGCATGGTAAAGGATGGCCACCGACAGCTCTGATTTTATATTCTCTTAGTGCAGTCCTAATTCTAAATTGTCTTTCTTAAACTGAGGTATTTCTTTTCTTCTAGGAATTTGGACTTTGAACTGAATGAAAGAAGGTCACCCTGGTTCCTGATAATTTTGCTGTCAGAAAATTAGTGGCCAGAACGGGGGTCCGAGGAGAATGCAGTACAAACAAGACAAACAACCTACTTCTGTGATGTGGCAGTCAGTTCTAAGAAAAAGGGAGTCATTGAAAGATAGGCAGAAACCTTCTTCCTTTTATATATCTAAACATATACACCATGAGATTTCTAGTTTTCCTGTAGTGTGGTCTTTCATGTCTTTTGCTACTGTATTACTAGATATTTGAGATTTCTAATGCTATTGTAAATGGTATTTTCAGAATTATGATTTCTATCATTTTTTTGCTGGTAAGTAGTAATACAACTGATGTTTAAATTTTTTAATTGAAATAGAATTCATACCACAAAGACCTTTTTAAAGTACATGATTCAGTGGGTTTTTAGTATATTTCCAAGGTCGTACACCCATCATAACTATCTAATTCCAGAACACTGTCATCACCACAAAAAGAAATCATGAACCCACTAGTAGTCACTCCTCATTTCTTCCTACCCCTTGTCCCTGGAATCACTAATCTACTTCCTGTCATTATGTATATGCCTATCCTAGACATTCACATAAATGGAATCATACAATATCTGATCTTTTGTGACTGGCTTCTCTCATTAGCATAATGTTTTTAAGGTTCATCCATGTTGTAGCATGTATCAGTAGTTTATTCCTCTTTATGGCTGAATAATATTCCATTGAATGAATATACCACATTTTACTTATCTATTAGTTGATGGATATTTGGGTTGTTTCTACTTTTTGGCTGCTATCAATAATGCTGCTATAAACATTCATGTACAAGTTTTTGTATGAATATTTTTCAATTTGTTTGGATATATACCTAGAGGAGGAATTCCTGGGTAATTCTATGTTTAACTTCTTGAGAAACTAACAAAATGTTTTCCAAAGCAGCTGCACACTTTCATATCCCAACTACCAGAGCATGAGGGGTTCAATTTCTCTGCATCTTTGCCAACACTTGTTACTGTTCATCTTTTTTATTAAAGCCATCCTACTGGGTGATACCACACTGTGGTTTTGATTTGAATTTCTGTATTGATTAATGATGTTGGACATCTTTTCATGTTGTACATTGGCCATTTGTAGCTCTTCTTTGAAAAATGTCTACTTAAATTCTTTGACCAGTTTTAATTGGGTTATTCGTGTTTTTATTGTTGAGTTGCAAGATTTCTTTATATATACTAGATTCTAGTCCTTTATCAGATATATGATTTGCAAGTATTTTCTCATCTTGTGGGTTGTCTTTCACTTTCTTGATAGTGTCAGTTGAAGCACAACAATTTTTAACCTTGATAAAGTCCAATTCATCTGTTTTTTTTTCTTTGGTTGCTTGAGCTTCAGATGTCATATCTAATAAACTACTGCCTAATCCAACGTCAAGAAAATATACACCCATGTGTTCTTCTAAGAGTTTTACAGTTTTAATTCTTATCTTTAGGTCATTGATTCATTTTGAGAAAATTTTTATATATAGTATGAAGCAGCGGTTCAAACTAATTCAACTGGCTATCCAGATGCCCAGCCTTATTTGTTGAAATACTATCCTTTCCCCATCTTTGTTCAACATCAATTGGCCATAGATGTATGGATTTATTTCTGTACTTTCAATTATATTCTATTGATCTATATATCTATTATTATGCTAGTACTACACTGCCTTGATTACTGTAGTTTTATAGTAAGTTTTGAAATCAGGAATTGTGAGTCTCCATGTTTGTTCTTTTTTTTAAAGATTAATTTGGCTATTTTGAGTCCCTTACATTTGCATATGAATTTTAGAATCAGCTTGTGAATTTCTGCCAAAAAAAAAAAAAGCTGGAATTTTGATAGGGACTGTATTGAATCTCTGAATTAATTTGGGAAATGTTGCCACCTTAATGATATTCAGACTTCCAATCCATGAACATGGCATATCTTTTCATTTATTTAGGTCTTTAATTTCTTACAATGGTGTTTTGAAGTTTGCAGTGTTCACATCTTGCACTTATTTTGTTAAATTTATTAAGTATTTTATTCTTTTTTGATGTTATTGTACAATTTTTAATATTGACTCTTTATCCAGTGATGTTTCTAAATTTATATATTAATTCTAATAGTGTGTCCATAGAGTCTTTTATATTTGCTAGGTACATAATCATGTTGCTTTCAAGTAATGACAGTTTATTTCTTTCTTCCTAATCCTTATCCCTTATATTTCTTTTTCTATATAATTGTACTGACTAGGACTTCTAGCACAATGTTGAAAAGAAGTATTGAATAGTAAGAGAGAACATTCATCATTCTCCATTTAAATAGGAAAGTTTAAAAATATTTCACTATTGTGTATGACATTTGCTATATATTTTTAATGAAAAATTAACATTGAATTTTTGTCAAAGTTTTTTTGACATCTATCATGAGGATCACATGTTTTTTTTCCTTTTTTTTCTTTGCCCTGTTAATGTAAGGATTATATTGATCCATTTTTAAATGCTAAGGCTCTCTTGCATGTATGGAATAAGCCATACTTAATTGTGCTGTATTATGCTTTTTAAATATGTGGCTGGATTCCACTTGCTAATATTTTGTTAAGAACATTTGGCTTTATATTCATGAATAGACTGATGAATAATTTCTCTTTCTTTTAATGTCCTTGTCAGGGTTTGAAATCAAAGTCATGCTGGCCTTCAAAAAAGTTAAAACATTAGAAAATATTCTTTCTTTTTTTCTGGAAAAGTTTGGGTAAGTTTGATGTTATTTCTTCTTAAATATTTGGGAAATTTTACCAATGAAGTTTTCCAAGCCTCAGGGTTTCTTTATGGAAAGATTTTTTTTTAATTGCTTCAAATTCATTATTAGTGTTAAGACTACTCAGATTTTCTATTCCTTCTGTCAGTTTTGGTAAGATTTCTCCTCAAGGTATTCATTCCTTTTTACCCAAATTATGTCAAATTTATTGGTATAAAGTTATTCATAATATCTTGTCAGGGTCTTTTTTACGCCTGTAGGATCTGTAATGATATCACCTTTTTCATTCTTGATATTTTTTTAAAATTAATTAAATTATTTTATTTAGTTTTGGCTGCATTGGGTCTTCGTTGCTGCATGCAGGCCACCCCCAGCTGTGGCGAGCGGGGGCCACTCCTCACCACAGTGCGCAGGCCTCTCACTGCAGTGGCCTCTCCCCTTGTGGAGCATGGGCTCCAGGCACACAGGCTTCAGTAGTTGTGGCACGTAGCTCAGCAGTTGTGGCTCACAGGCTCTAGAGCGCAGGCTCAGCAGTTGTGGCACATGGGCCCAGTTGCTCTGCGGCATGGGGGATCCTCCCAGACCACAGCCTGAACCCATGTTCCCTGCATTGGCAGGCGGATTCTTAACCACCGTGCCACCAGGGAAGTCTGATACTGTTAATTCATGTTTTATCTCTTCTTTATCAGTCTTGGTAGGGACTTCTTAAATTTATTCATCTTTTCAAAGAACCAAATCCAATAAATTTGGCTGATAAATTTAGCAGTAATAATTAATTCCTTCAGTTATTTTTTTTCTCAAAATGTCACTATTTCACTTTCATTTTTGAAGGATATTTTTCACTGCACATGGAAATCTAGGCTGGCAACATTCTGAAGCTTATTCCATTATCTTCTGGTTTCCATCATCACTGCTGAGAAATTAGCTGTCAGTTTCACTGTTGCCCTTTGAGGGTAGTGTGTAGTTTTTCTGTGTTTGCTTTTTAAGATTTTCAGCAGTTCTGCTATACTGTGCCCCAGTGTGGTTTTCTATGTATTTGTCTCTGCTTGGGTTTGCTGAAATTCTGAACTCTGTGAGTTGATGTCTTTCATTATTTTGGAATGTTCTCAGCCATTGTCTCTTTAAATATTGCATTTGTCCCATTCTTTCTCTACACTGATTCTCAGACTTTATGCATATGTTAGCACTTTGAGTATTATGCTCTTTTCTGTTTTTTCTGTTCTCTTATCTCTGGGCTTCCATTTAGATATTTTCTATTGATATGTCTAATAGTTCACAAATCCTGTGTTTGGCCATATCCAATCTATTATTAAACCTACCCAAAGAGTTATTCACTTCAGATATTTTATTTTTCAGTTCTAGGAAGTTCACTTAAATCTCTGTATGGATTCCAATTTTCTGGTTAAAATTTCCATCATTTCATTCATTTTGTCATTTTTTCCTCTATTTTCTTGAAAATATTAATCATAGTTGCTTTAAAATCTTTAAATGCCAACTCCACCATTTGAATCATCCACAGAATTGCTTCATTTTCCTATATAGTTAATTATGAGTCATATGGCCCTTCCTCTTTACAGGTCTCTTAATTTTTTATTGTATGGCAGACATTATATCTACTGATTCCAGATTATGTTATATTCCACCAGAGAGGGTTTCTTTTTTTCTCTGTCAGGCAAACATGGTGAGTAGCTGATCATATAAAACCCCTCTTAAGGCATGGCTTACCCGGCCTTTTAATTAAGAGCCTATGGATCCTTGACTCCTCAGCCCTGGAATGGCTCTCCCTCTCTGGAATTTTAGTCCCTTTAGTTTGCTTTCACAGATGTCCTAAAAACTGTAATTTTTATAACTTATGTAGGCTTTTATAATTGCTGCTATCAGAGCATTGGCCTGCCCCAAATTACTACATCCTACCCAGAAGTGGAAGCTCCTCTGAATTCTTTAAAAAGGAGGATGAGTGCTCCTCAGCTCACAGAGTAGTTCTGTATGTCCTCTTTTGCCATCATTCACTGCAATTACTGTTTATGTCCTCTTTTGCCATCATTCACGCAATTACTGTTTATTATAACTACCTATACTATTCAGAGAACATGACTGTTTAGATTACTTTGGTAGATAGCTGCTGCTCTCGCATTCTCCAGTACCTGTTAATTGCTCCCTTTACTGGGCCTTTCACAAAGCAGTGAAAATAGAACCAAGTGAATAAGGAAGAGCTGTATGGTAGACTGCCTATGCCTCAAGTATTAACAACATTTAGTGTTTGTTTTGTAGATTTGGCTATGGAAAAATGCAAATGTTTTACATTACTATCAATCAGAATTAATTCTTAAAAACTATTCTAACAACAGAAAATAAAATAAAAATTAAAATAAATAAAACAGTACATGTGTATCCAGTTGGTGGGATACCCACATACAGAAGATCTATTCCAAGTGATGTTAAAACACAGTAATTTGATTACACATGCCTAGTGAGATATAGTCTAAGAATAAAAATATTTACCATAAAAGCCTTTAACTATTTTTAATAATGACATTAAGAGTGCACTTTGGGGAATTCCCTGGCAGCCCAGTGGTTAGGATTCTGTGCTTCCAAAGCAGAGGGCATGTGTTTGATCCCTGGTCAGGGAACTAAGATCCCACAAGCTGCACAGTGTGACCAAAAATTTAAAAAGTGCACTTTGGTGTTGTTATCCTGAGACTTTGTTGTCTGTATAATGTACAATAAAGAAAATTAGTGGGGAGGCCTTCAAGATGGCAGAGGAGTAAGACGTGGAGATCACCTTCCTGTGCACAAATACATCAGAAATACAATGACATGAGGAAAAACTCCTACAGAACACCTACTGAACGCTGGTAGAATCTCAGACTCCCAAAAGGCAAGAAACTCCCCATGTACCTGGCCGTGAGGCTGACAGGGTCTTGGTGCTCCAGCTGGGTGTCAGGCCTGTGCCTCTGAGGAGGGAGAGCCGAGTTCAGGACTTTGGTCCACCAGAGACCTCCCAGCTCCATGTAATATCAAACGGCGAAAGCTCTCTATCTCAATGCTAAGACGTAGCTCCAATCAACAACCAGCAAGCTACAGTGCTGGACACCCTATGCCAAACAACTGGCAAGACAGGAACACAACGCCATCCATTAGCAGAGAGGCTGCCTAAAATAATAATAAGGTCACAAACACCCCAAAACACACCACTGGACGCGGTCCTGCCCACCAGAAAGACAAGATCCAGCCTCATCCACCAGAACACAGGCACTAGTCCCCTTCACCAGGAAGCCTGCACAACCCACTGAACCAACCTAAACCACTGGGGGCAGACACCAAAAACAATGGGAACTACGAACCTGCAGCCTGCAAAAAGGAGACCACAAACACATTAAGTTAAGCAAAATGAGAAGACAGAGAAACACACAGTAGATGAAGGAGCAAGGTTAAAACGCACCAGACCAAACAGGTGAAGAGGAAATAGGCAGGATACCTGAAAAAGAATTCACAGTAATGATAGTAAAGATGATCCAAAATCTTGGAAATAGAATGGAGAAAATAACAAAGATCTAGAAGAACTAAAGAGCAAACAAACAATGATGAGCAGCACAATAAATGAAATTAAAAATTCTCTAGAAGGAATCAATAGCAGAATAACTGAGGCAGAAGAACGGATAAGTGACATGGAAGATAAAATAGTGGAAAGCTCTACTGCAGAGCAAAATAAAGAAAAAAGAATGAACAGAATTGAGGACAGTCTCTGAGACTTCTGGGACAACAGTAAATGCACCAACATTCGAATTATAGGGGTCCCAGAAGAAGAAGGGAAAAGGAAAGGGACCAAGAAAATATTTGAAGAGATTATAGTTGAAAAATTCCCTAATAGGGGAAAGGAAATAGTTAATCAAGTCCAGGCAGCGCAGAGAGTCCCATACAGGATAAATCCAAGGAGAAACACGCCAAGACACATATTAATCAAACTATCAAAAATTAAATACTAAGAACAAATATTAAAAGCAGCAAGGGAAAAACAACAAATAACATACAAGGGAATACCCATAAGGTTAAGAGCTAATCTTTCAGCAGAAACTCTGCAAGCCAGAAGGGAGTGGCAAGACATATTTAAAGTGATGAAAGGAAAAACCTACAACCGAGATTACTCTACCCAGCAAAGAACTCATTCAGATTCGACAGAGAAATTAAAACCTTTATAGACAAGCAAAAGCTAAGAGAATTCAGCACCACCAAACCAGCTTTACAAGAAATGCTAAAGGAACTTCTCTAGGCAGGAAACACAAGAGAAGGAAAAGACCTACAATAACAAACCCAAAAGAAATGGTAATAGGAACATACATATTGATAATTACCTTAAACGTAAATGGATTCAATGCTCCAACCAAAAGACACAGACTGGCTGAATAGATAGAAAAACAAGACCCGTATATATGCAGTGTACAAGAGACCCACTTCAGACCTAGGGACACATACAGACTGAAAGTGAGGGAATGGAAAAAGGTATTCCATGCAAATGGAAATCAAAAGAAAGCCACAGTAGCAATTCTCATATCAGAAAAAATAGACTTTAAAATAAAGACTATTACAAGACACAAGAAGGACTCTACATAATGATCAAGGGATCAATCCAAGAAGAAGATATAACAATTGTAAATATTTATGCATCCAACATAGAAGCACCTCAATACATAAGGCAAATGCTAACAGCCATAAAAGGGGAAATTGACAGTAACACAATCATAGTAGGGGACTTTAACACCCCACTTTCACCAATGGACAGATCATGCAAAATGAAAATAAATAAGGAAACACAAGCTTTAAATGATACATTAAACAGGATGGACTAACTTGATATTTACAAGACATTCCATCCAAAAACAACAGAATACACTTTCTTCTCAAGTGCTCATGGAACATTCTCCAGGATAGATCATATCCTGGGTCACAAACCAAGCCCTGGTAAATTTAAGAAAATTGAAATCATACCAAGTATCTTTTCCGACCACAACGCTATGAGACTAGATATCAATTACAGGAAAAAATCGGTAAAAAACAGAAATACATGGAGGCTAAACAATATGCTACATAATAACCAAGAGATCACTGAAAAAATCAAAGAGGAAATCAAAAAATACCTAGAAACAAATGACAATGAAAACAACCCAAAACCTATGGGATGCAGCAAAAGCAGTTCTAAGAGGGAAGTTTATAGCAATACAATCCTAACTCAGGAAACAGAAATAACTCAAATAAACAACCTAACCTTACACCTAAAGCAATTAGAGAAAGAAGAACAAAAAAAAACCCAAAGTGAGCAGGAGGAAAGAAATCATAAAGATCAGATCAGAAATAAATGAAAAAGAAATGAAGGAAACAACAGCAATGATCAAAAAAACTAAAAGCTGGTTCTTTGAGAAGATAAACAAAATTGATAAACCATTAGCCAGATTCATCAAGAAAAAAAAGGGAGAAGACTCAAATCAATAGAACCAGAAATGAAAAAGGAGAAGTAACAACTGACACTGCAGAAATACAAAGGATCATGAGAGATTATTACAAGCAACTATATGCCAATAAAATGGACAACCTGGAAGACATGGACAAATTCTTAGAAAAGCACAACCTTCCGAGACTGACCCAGGAAGAAATAGAAAATATAAACAGACCAATCACAAGCACTGAAATTGAGACTGTGATTAAAAATATTCCAACAAACAAAAGCCCAGGACCAGATGGCTTCACAGGAGAATTCTACCAAATATTTACAGAAGAGCTAACACCTATCCTTCTCAAACTCTTCCAAAATATAGCAGAGGGAGGAACACTCTCAAACTCATTCTACAAGGCCACCATCACCCTGATACCAAAACCAGACAAAGATGTCACAAAGAAAGAAAACTACAGGACAATATCACTGATGAACATAGATGCAAAACTCCTCAACAAAATACTAGCAAACAGAATCCAACAGCACATTAAAAGGATTATTCACCATGATCAAGTGGGGTTTATCCCAGGAATGCAAGGATTCTTTAATATATGCAAATCAATCAATGTGATAAACCATATTAACAAATTGAAGGATAAAAACCATATGATCATCTCGATAGATGCAGAAAAAGCTCTTGACAAAATTCAACACCCATTTATGATAAAAACCCTCCAGAAAGTAGGCATAGAGGGAACTTACCTACACATAATGAAGGCCATATACGACAAACCCACAGCCAACATCATTCTCAATGGTGAAAAACTGAAAGCATTTCCTCTAAGATCAGGAATGAGACAAGGTTGTCCACTCTCACCACTATTATTCAACATAGTTTTGGAAGTTTTAGCAACAGCAATCAGAGAAGAAAAAGAAATAAAAGGAATCCAAATCGGAAAAGAAGAAGTAAAGCTGTCACTGTTTGCAGATGACATGACACTATATATAGAGAATCCTAAAGATGCCACCAGAAAACTACTAGAGCTAATCAATGAATTTGGTAAAGTAGCAGGATACAAAATTAATGCCCAGAAATCTCTTGCATTCCTATACACTAATGATGAAAAATCTGAAAGAGAAATTAAGGAATCACTCTCATTTACCATTGCAACAGAAAGAATAAAATACCTAGGAATAAACCTAACTAAGGAGACAGAAGACCTGTATGCAGAAAACTATAAGACACTGATAAAAGAAATTAAAGATGATACAAACAGATGGAGAGATACACCATGTTCTTGGATTGGAAGCATCAACATTGTGAAAATGACTCTACTGCCCAAAGCAATCTACAGATTCAATGCAATCCCTATCAAACTACCAATGGCATTTTTCACAGAACTACAACAAAAAATTTCACAATTTGTATGGAAACACAAGAGACCCCAAATAGCCAAAGCAATGCTGAGAAAGAAAAACAGAGCTGGAGGAATCAGGCTCCCTGACTTCAGACTATACTACAAAGCTACAGTAAGCAAGACAGTATGGTACTGGCACAAAAACAGAAATATAGATCAATGGAACAGGATAGAAAGCTCAGAGATAAATCCACGCACATATGGTCACCTCATTTTTGATAAAGGAGGCAAGAATATACAGTGGAGAAAAGACAGCCTCTTCTATAAGTGGTGCTGGGAAAACTGGACAGCTACGTGTAAAAGAGTGAAATTAGTACACTCCCTAACACCATACACAAAAATAAACTCAAAATGGATTAAAGACCTAAATGTAAGACCTGACACTATAAAACTCTTAGTGGAAAACATAGGCAGAACACTCTATGACATAAATCACAGCAAGATCCTTTTTGACCCACCTCCTAGAAAAATGGAAATAAAAACAAAAATAAACAAGTGGGACCTAATGAAACTTAAAAGCTTTTGCACAGCAAAGGAAACCATAAACAAGACGAAAAGACAACCCTCAGAATGGGAGAAAATATTTCCAAATGAAGCAACTGACAAAAGACTAATCTCCAAAATTTACAAGCAGCTCATGCAGCTCAGTGTCAAAAAAAAAACAACCCAATCCAAAAATGGGCAGAAGACCTAAGTTGACATTTCTCCAAAGAAGACATACAGATTGCCAGCAAACACATGAAAGGATGCTCAACATCACTAATCATTAGAAAAATGCAAATCAAAACCGCAATGAGGTGTCACCTCACACCAGTCAGAATGGCCATCACCAAAGAATAAATGCTGGAGAGGGTGTGGAGAAAAGGGAACCCTCTTGCACTGTTGGTGGGAATGTAAATTGATACAGTCACTATGGAGAACAGTATAGAGGTTCTTTAAAAAACTAAAAATAGAACTACCATACGACCCAGGAATCCCACTACTGGGCATATACCCTGCGAAAACCATAATTCAAAAAGAGTCATGTACCACAATGTTCATTGCAGCTCCATTTACAGTAGCCAGGACATGGAAGCAACCTAAGTGTCCATCGACAGATGAATGGATTAAGAAGACATGGCACATATATACAATGGAATATTACTCAGCCATAAAAAGAAACGAAATTGAGTTATTTGTAGTGAGGTGGATGGACCTAGAAACTGTCATACAGAGTGAAGTAAGTCAGAAAGAGAAAAATAAACACCGTATGCTAACACATATATATGGAATCTAAAAAAAAAAAAAGGTTCTGAAGAACCTAGGGTCAGGATAGGAATAAAGCCACAGATGTAGAGAATGGACTTGAGGATACAGGGAGTGGGAAGGGTAAGCTGGGACAAAGTGAGAGAGTGACATGTACTTATACATACTACCAAATGTAAAATAGATAGCTAGTGGGAAGCAGCCGCATAGCACAGGGAGATCAGCTCGGTGCTTTTTGACCACCTAGAGGGGTGTGATAGGGAGGGTGGGAGGGAGATGCAAGAGGGAGGAGATATGGGGATATATGTATATGTATAACTGATTCACTTTGTTATAAAGCAGAAACTAACACACCATTGTAAAGCAATTATACTCCAATAAAGATGTTAAAAAAAAAAAGAAAATTAGTGACATTCTATCATTTTTGGAGTTATTGCGAAACAAATCTCTCAGCATGGCAGAAAGGAGATACAGATTATTGAGTACAGATCATTGAGTTTAAGGATAAATACTATAGCCCTGAATTTGATTTGGACATTTAACTATGAATCAATTACGTATTTTATCTTTAAAAACAAAAAAATCACATATTTCCTAAATCTGTGCATGGAAAAGGCAAGAGATAATAATCAGTCAATGGCAATGAGCTCTTCAAGCACACAGAAAACTATTTATCATGAAAAGAAACCAGGTATCTTTGGAGAAAAGGCTTATTACAGGTCTGGGTCTGGAATTATAAAACGTAAGCCTAGAACATCATATCACCTCACACATCAAGGAAGCTGTCAAGACTACTAGGGACATAGCAAAAGGATTCAGGAGCCAATCTGGTATATCTAGATGGTATCAAGATGATATATCTACAACATTTATGAGTAATCAGTGGTTTGAACATTAACTCAATATTGGATAATTATTAGTTACTATTAGCTTTTTATGTCTAAGAGTAACACAGTATTTTTTTTCTTAAATCCTTACCATTTACAAATATATATTGAAACATTTATGGAGGAAATAATATGATATCTGATTTTCTTCAAAAAATACAAGGGGAAATCTAAACAGAGGTATAGATGAAACTATATTAGCCCTGAGTTGATAATTGTTTAAGGTGGGTGATGAGTACATGAAGGTTCAATATACACTTCTACTTTCGTCTTTATTTGAATGTCTCATAATAAAAAAAAATTGTTTGTCACCTGCTTTGCCTTATCAAATCCGTTAATTCTTGTACATCACTTGTTCTCCCCCTGACATGGCCATAAGAATGGAGTGGGTATGAAAAGGGGGAAATGTATACAAAAAACTAGTCAAATAATTCTTTGCTCAAAAAATCACCCCAATTTTGACAAATATTAATACTAAGAATTCCTACTGTATATTATTAATGCAATTATTAGAAAGTCTAAACATCTAATTCCAGAGTATCCACAATCTGAATGAAGCAGTACTATACTGATACTACCCTCAGCCATATCTTTGCTTTAATGCAAAACAGGACTAAATACAGCTATTTACCTTTACTGGGCCCTGCTACTGAATGTTTAAAATGGGAGATCTCTGTTTCTGATTTTTTTCCCATAATTATTTGATTTCCAAATCTGTTGGGTCCTAAGTAAAAGACTGTAAATTTCTGCTGTATATCAAGTCCAACTGAAAAAAGAAAAGAAAAAGCATACAAATGCTTACTTAAGTCATATAAATCCACACATGAGACCATTTACTTGTTTTTATACCTGTTATATTTTATACCTTTTTGAACTGGAAAGTCTAACAAGTCCAGGAAATAAAAATGTTTTAAATATACTTTAAAAAGTATAACAAATGAAAATTTATACATCTGTCATAAAAATAAAAATCAATGTTCCTACAGTAATTGAAATTTATCTTAAAAAATAAAATGTCTATAAATGAAGATAAAATTTTAATTTTATTATCCTAGTCTCTGCTATCTTTTACATATCCAAATATATGAAGCTTCCTTTAAAATTATTCATTTTACTTAAATAAATTATTTTTACACAATATCGCTTATGTTGTTTTTCTGTTTTACATAAAGGAAATAACTTTTAAATGCTATCATATTTTTTACATTCATGTCTTCATTACTTCAATGAACTTACCATATTCAGAACTAATTAGATTTATGCTAAGATCTTCAGATTTAAGAGCTCGCCTCACATCAATCTTTTTAGCCCAATTTCCAGCTTTTAGCAAAACAGAATCCCTGAAAAAGAGTAATGCATCATTTAATAGTGATCTTGAACACTAAATGAAATGAAATAATAAATTAATGTTCAAGGTCTAACTGATCCTAAGATAGGTCCTATCTGGTAGTAAACTGAAGTCAGTTACTGAAAACTACCTTCCCCAAGTTCTGAGGATAGGGAAATGGAGTGTCAATGGAGCTACCGTTACCATAATTTTCTTAACTATAATGTTCACCCAATAGCTGGTTCTAAGTTGCACTGAATCATTTCAGGCCTGCTTGAATATATAATTGCTATCAATAACCTATGACCTTGACCTTAAATCACTATCACTTTAAAATGGCTATACATAAGTTACATGGATTTGTGAGAACTTCAACAGTATTTTTTTAAATGATATGAAATAGTTTGTATCTAATAACAACACATCACCAGCAACCAATTTTGTGATTGAACTTATTTTAGCCTCCTATAGTCAAGGCTGTCATTATATTTAGTTGTCACAGAGAATAAAGATTTGTATAATTATATATTCTCTGTAAGTATATCATGGCTAGTTGCAGGAGAGTAATTATCAGTGAAAAGGATATCCTTATCAGTCACTGCAGTCCATTAGGAACCTTGCATGGGATGTTTTAGGAAGCCATATTCCAGTACACTGGCAAAAATTAGGAGATTCCCATTTCAGAATCACTGCCATCCTGAACTTACAGGTACAGTTATATGCTAGGAGCATAGGCTCTGGAGTAAGAATGCTTGGCTTCAAAACTAGTTTTTGCTGTAAACTACCTATATAACCTTGGTCTCAAATTTCTCCTCTATAAAGTATATATAATGATAGCACCTATCTCATACAAAGATTAAACAATTCAATACCTGGAACCTACTAAGTGCTCAAAAAATATTAGCTGTAGCTACAACTATTATCTTTAGAGTTTGCTTATGACATCCTGGGAGAAAATATCAATATGTAATAGTATTAGAAAAAAGGCTGAAGTAAAAATTATAGAATGACATGTTAGAGAACTAGATATAAGGCAAGGTACCTCCTTTATCTATTGGATCTGGTTGCCTGGATCCTACAATGGCGGTAGTAGTTTGTTAGATTTTAATTTGGAAATAGAAGATATATTTTGAAGTAAGTAGGAGGAAGATTGCACTCAAAGAGTAGTAAGGTCATGAATGATAGGAGAAAAGCAACAAAATAAGAAAGTTCAGCAACAGTGAATTAGAGCTTCTCCTAAAGGTCATCTATTACTTGTTTCAAACCATGGTGATAGACTTTACACTTTGTTCATTTGAGTACTAAATATAATCTAAAACAACAGACCCAATATTAGTATCTTCTTTAACAGACAAACTATCCCATTATAGAATCAGGAAAATGTAATTTAATTGATCCCACCATGATTTTATTACTCTTTTCCTCAGCAGAATTTTTCTTTTATAGTATATGCTTAGAAATAAAACAAATAGAAATTTCACACTTACATAATTTTGTGCTTAGAAACCAGTTGATTGTGTGCATCACCTATGATTAAGGTAACGTAGTGAGAATCTGGTGCTGTTCTTTTAGTTTGTAGCTGTTCAAAGTTTCTTAATATAACAGTCACTAATATTTCTGCCACGGTATCACTATATCTTGCAATCTTTAAAAAAGGATAGGCATAAAAAGTGTTAAAAATAACCTTACTACTCATACTCACCTCCAAGTCAGCTATGGGTAGCTTTATTCCTGAAAATCAAAATATATGAAAAATAGAAAATATTTACCTGTTCCACTTCAAGTTCATATTTTGGTAGATACATCACCGTTTCTTTTATCTGAGTTCCAAAAGGGGGATGTCTATTTAAAATCTAAAAACATATTTATGTCATTATGTTCTTATTACAACACTAAAAACTCTTTTAGTAAAATATTTTTTAGAGTCAATAGTTTTAACATGCTTATTACCTAAAATCTTAAGTTAAAAATATATATGACTATGAGAAGGAAATCATTTTTTAGTAGAAATAAAGATACAAAAGTCAGGCTTTAGAATTTATACAGAATTCAGGTAACATTAGGAATAAGTAAATATTAAATACCAGTTCAAGTTTCCTTGCATCTGCTTCTTCTATCTTTTTAAAGGTAGTCAAACCTGCATTTACCATAGCATTTGATAATGTTACACCTGTGGAAAATTAATCAAATAGTTTTTAAACAATCCATTTAAAACTAAATCTACACTTAAATATTTAACAACTACATTAGTAAAAAAGAAAAATTTAAAGAGCCAGACTAATGACTTATTTTTAAAGTTGTTAAAAAATTTTCTCAATTGGGTTAATTGGGCTGAGACGTTATTTGATTGTTCATATTTATTTTTTCAAACTCAAATAAAACACTCATGTGCTTTATAAAAGAAAGAGGAATTCTTTGGTCCACATGATGTCTCAACCCTTAGTTTTACCTTATGTCATAGAGCAAGTACCAAGAAACATCTATGGTTATACTCGTGTTTTTAAAAAAGGCAACATTATTCAGGGATGGGAATATTGTTTCATGAAGCTATGGCTCTCTGAGCATTTCTGTCTTGAAATGAGTTCATGATAGGTTTATGTTGAACTTTTAAAGAAACAGGAACTCAAGAAATTGAGTTCTCTCTCTGTTTCTGTACTAATTCAGATAATTTTACTCTTCTGCCTAAAATTTCCAATGCCTTTCCATTGCATTTAGAATTAAGTGGCAATTTCCTTACTATGGCCAAACTCCCTTACCTATATGACTTGAACACAGCCTACCTCTCCCATTTAATTTCCTACCATTCCCCTCTTGCTGACTACTCTCCAGCCACACCGGCTTTAATTTTGCTCCTTAAATACATCAAGTGCTCTTCCATCTTTGGACCTTTTCTGTTTCTTCATGCTTTGAGAAACTGTAATTTTTAATTCTTACACTCATATGAATGAATTTAACCAAATCCCAAAATAGAAGATATTGTCAGAAGCATAAAATTCTAAAGTAGTACCACCTTGTTTAAGGCACACATATTACTGATGAGAGTATGATACTCCTTTCCTTACTCATATCTTTAACTATTCTTGGGAATTTCTCTTAATCAACCTTTAGACACAACTCCTAGTATTCTTAATTCCTTAATGTTCATTTCCATTTTCCCTTATAACCTTTCCCGATTTTTAATTTTTAGTTTATAAACATTGTTGAAAATCAATTTGCATTCATTATTTTTTCCTGGTGCTCAATAAGAACTTAGATTTGCTTTTTTGTTTGGATTCTCTCGCTTTTCTATTACATGAATTTTGCTGGTCAATATTTGTTTCTTTTTGTTCAGCTGTACTAAGTGTGAAAAACATGTTCGTGTTCAACAATTTGGAAGGGATAGAATGCAGCTGATGCCCAGACTGACAATATTCTAGAAAGTCAGAAAGACTGGCTTCTTCCAGTATAGTGCAATTTTATTAATCATTTTTTATGGATAATTCATACTTTATTTAATCATTCTGCTATTGATGGACATTTAAGATTATGCGATTATAAACAATGTTTATATTTGTATCCATGTGGAAATATTTCTATAAATTTAATTGCTAAAGTGAAATTGCTGTTTTAAAGAGATTGTGCATTTTAATTGGTAGATATCATGAGACTTAGGCTCCAACCAACACTGCATGAGAATGTTCATAACCTTATACTATCTCCACTACAGGACTTTTAGTTTTTGCTCATTTGGTGAGTGAATATAGTTTCCTTTGGATTTATTTATTTATTTATTTTTACAATTTTATTGACTGAAGTATAATTCACATACAATATACTTGACATGTGATTTTGTGTGTTTATGTATGTGTGTGTATGAGAAACTATCACCACAACCAAGCTAATAAACATTACTATTGCCTCTAAAAGTTTCTTTGTGCCCCTTTGTAATTCTTCACTACCTCTTCTGTCCCCTCCCCATACGGTCCCCAAGCAACCACTGATCTGCTTTCTATCACTATTCTATTTTCTAGTCTTTTATTTAAAAGGAATTAAATAGTTTTCTTTTTAGTCTGGCTTCTTCTACTCTGTATAATTATTGTAAGATTCATCCATGTTGTTGTTTGTATCAACACTTCATGCCTTTCTATTGCTGAGTATATATATCCATACTATGGGATATACCACAGTTTATTTTCCATTTGCCTGTTCATGGATATTTAGGCTGTTTTCAAATGTCTTGGTTATTAGAATTGTGTGTCTACATGCTTTTATTTCTTTTGGGTACTTAAGCATGAAAGGGCCGGTTGCATGGTAGGTTTATGTTGAACTTTTAAAGAAACAATCAAATGGTTTTCCAAACTGGTTGTAACATTTTACATTCCCACAGTGACAGTTCCAGTTGAACCACATCCTCTCCAGCACTCTGTCAAGTTTTAATTATTTTAGTGGTGACTTCCCTGGTGGCACAGTGGTTAAGAATCCGCCTGCCAATGCTAGGGGGCACGGGTTCGATCCCTGGTCCGGGAAGATCCCACATGCCACAGAGCAACTAAGCCCGTGTGCCACAACTACTGAGCCTGCTCTCTAGAGTCCATGAGCCACAACTACTGAAGCCTGCACGCCACAACTAGAGGCCTGCGTGCCCTAGAGCCCATGTGCCACAACTACTGAGCCCACGCACCGCAACTACTGAAGCCCAAGTGCTGCAACTACTGAAGCCCATGTGACACAACTACTGAAGCCCACGTGCCTAGACCCTGTGCTCCGTAACAAGAGAAGCCACCACAATGAGAACCCCACGCACCACAGCAAAGAGTAGCCCCTGCTCGCCATGACTAGAGAAAGCCTGCACACAGCCAAAAATAAATTAAAAAAAAAAATTATTTTAGTGGGTGTGTACTGGTATTGCATTGTCATTTTAATTTGCATTTCTCTAATGACTAATGATGTTGAACATCTTCTCAGGTGCTTATATGCCATACACATATCTTCTTTGGTGATGTGTCTGTTTGAATCTTTTGCTCAGTTTTATTCAGTGGTTTGTCTTATTATTGAGTTATAAGAATTTTTTATATATTCTAGGTACAAGTCCTCCATCAGTTATATGTTTTGCAAATATTTTCTTCCAGTCTGGTGGCTTGTTTTCTCCTCCTCCTCCTTCTTTAGTAGTATTTTATGAAAAGCACAAGTTTTAAGTTTTGATTAAATCCACTTTATTGATTTTTTTTCTTTTATAGTTCGTGCTTTTGTGTTGTATCTAAGAAATTCTTTGCCAAATCCAAGATCACCTGCTGACTTTGAAGGTAGAGGAAGAGGGCTATGATCAAGGAATCAAGTATTCTCTAGAAGTTGAAGGCAGGAAAATGGATTCATACCTAGTGTTTCTAGAAAGGAAAACAGCCTTGCCGAACCTTGATTTTATCCCAGTGAGACCCACATCAGATTTCTAATCTACAGAACTTTAAGATAATAAATTTGTGTTGTTTTAAGCCACAAAGTTTGTGGTAATTTGTTACAATGGCAATAGAAAACTAATATAGCATAGTTTTTCTAATTTGTTTCTGATTTTCCTTACTAGTACGTAGAAATAAAATTAATTTTTATATATTGACCTTACATCCTTCAACCATGCTAAACCTTTCCTACCCTCCATGGAATTTTCTACATAGATGATCATGTGATCATGTATGAATAAAAACATTTCTACTTCTTTCCTTTCCAATCTGTATGCTTTTAGTTTCATTTTCTTGCTTTACTGTACTGGTTAGAACCCCTAGTACAATGTTTACTGGAAGTAGTTACAGTGAGCAGCCTTTTTGTTTCTGATCTTAGAAGGAAAGCATTCAGTCTCTCACTATTAAATATGATGTTAGCTGTAGGTTTTTCATAGATGTCCTTTATCAATTTGAGAAATTTCCTTCTATTTTAAATTTGTTGAGAGTTTTTATTAGAAATGGATTTTGGATCTTGTCAACTTTTTTTGGCATTATTGAGATGATCATATGGTCTATTTTAGTTCGTTAATATGATGAATTACATTGATTGACATCAAGTGATAAACTAATCTTGTATTGCTAGAATAAACCACATTTGGCCATGATATGTTAGCCCTTTTATCTATCATTGTGTTCAATTTGTTAAAAGTTTATAAAGAATTACTGAATTTATATTACTGAGGGATATTGGTCTGTCTTTTTCTTGAATGTCTTTGTCAGGTTGTGATAACAAGGCAATGTTGGCCTCATAGAATGAGTTGGGAAGTATTACCCCCCTTTTAAATTTTCTGAAAAAGTTTGTGTAGAACTGATATTGCTTCTTATTTAAATGTTCAGTAGAATTCACCAGTGTAACCTTCTGTGCCTGGGATTTTCTTTGTAAGGTTTTAAACTGCAAATTTAATTTCTTTAATAAATATAAGCCTACTCATGTTGTCTATTTCTTCTTGAGTGGACTCTTGACAGTTTGTATTTTTTAAGGAATTTTCCCACTTCATCAAAGTTGTGGCATTTATTGACATAAGATGTTTATAACATTCCCTATCATTTTGCCATCTATAAGATCTATAGTTATATCTCACATTTTTGTTTTTGGAAATTTGTGTCTTTTCTCTTCATTGCTTGATCAGTCTGACTAGAGTGTTAGCAATTTCACTGATATTTCAAAATAATCACCTTTTTGTTTTGTTGATTTTTTTTTCTGTTTTCAATTTATTTATGCTCTTTTAAAATTATTTCTTTTCTTCTGCCCACTTTGGGTTTAATTTGTTCTTTTTCTCATCTTATCACATGGAAACTGAAATAACTCTTGAGAACTTTCTACTTTTCTAATATAAGTGTTTTAGTGCTATACTATTAATAATCATTCCATATAATTTCAAATTTTTCTGTAAGTTGAAATCTCCTAAATATTGTATGTAACCTTCTTCCCAATTCAGAACTCTTATCTCTGTGGGATGGGCGTGGCATTTGGTTTGCCAGGACTTATGTACTGATAGGAAAGTGAGCCTTTAATCAGGAATCTTTCTTCTACTTTGACCTTGCTTTCACCAGTCAATCTCCACCTTCACCCCAGTTCCCAGGACTGGTCAGCTCTCTGACTGATTTCCCCCACTGATTTCAAACTTCAAGGAAATAAAAAGTAGTACTTCCTCACAAAATAGCTGGAGATCTTTGTTCTAAGGAATAATGAGACAATCCCCAGTGACCCATTACCTAATTTTTTAATGTCCCCACGATGCATATAAAATTATAAAGCTAATAAGACTGTCAGCCATGAAATAACTCTCTTTTTGGAGTTCTAGCTATCTAAGAAGGAGCAGGGTCACAAAGCCAAAGACACCAAAGTGAAAAATTCCAAAGTGCTTTAGGCATATCCCAGTCTTTGTAAATGGCACCGTGTATAGTTTTTCAGTTCACATCCTGAGCTAGATCCCAACAGACAGGAAAGAAACTTGTCTACAGAATCTCTATGAAAATCATTACTAATATTGAAATGTTACTGAAAAAAGAGAAAAAGTTAAGATATAAATAAGTGACAATTTTCTGTAATGAATTAGGAATGACCAGGACTGCTAGCTCTGTACCTTGCCATTGAGATCAAAACAAAACAGTCATAAAAGTAGAAGAGAGAACAACACATAGTTACCTAATTACTAAAACAAACTTTCACTCTTGGTTTGAGAACAAATTTTAAAATAAGAACGTTAATTTTTATTAGGTTTCCAAATTGATTTCAAATAGAATCCTTTAAGCATAAGCAAATGAAAATCAGATTTTCAAGAGAAGGAAAGTATAATAACTTATTTAGGCCCATAAACACATTTTTCCTTAAAGGTCTATAACCATCTTAGAACAATTTTTCTAACAGTGAAATACAAAATAAAATGCAGACATTGACACATTGCCTACCTGTATTCAGTACCTACCAATTTTTTCCAGCTGTTTGGATACATGCAGAGAGTTTTCCCAAAGTTTACATCTAAAACACTTAGCTAAAATCAAACTGTTCAACAGTACAGCAAACTTTTCTTGAATAGCCACAAAATCTGACAACCCTAAAAAAAAGTTTCCAATATTAAATCTAGTATACTATTTTACTGGAAAAAATATTGAAAATCCATTAATCCTGTAACATACATCTTGTAATTCGTGAGCCATTTCTGAAAATCTTCGAGGTATCTTGCGTCAAAGCAAAGTCTTGTATGGGAATGCATCCTAGCTGAGCCTGAATAAGACTGGGGAAAGAAGAAATTTTATTATTTCTTTTTAAAAATTACTATCTCACAGTGTTTGATATCAGTGACTGAAGTATCTCTTCTTAAAACTCCTCTCTGCCTTGATTTCTGTGACACTACATGACTCTGTATCTTGTATCATCGTTATTGCAAGTCATTGTTGACTTCCTCTTCCCAGCCTCTAAAAGGTCAGTTCTCATTTTTCTACTCTTCTTTATTCACTCAACCTCTCTTTCTCTCAAAAATTTCATTTCTTCTCAAGATTTTTGTTATAATCTCTAGATTGATAAATTTCAAATGATCACAGGGCACTTGCACTTAGACTGTTTTTTTCATCTCAACACATCTAAAATTTGTTATCATATTCTTCTCCAATGCAGCTCTGACTTTGGGCTTTACTATATATAGGTATTATAGAAAACAACACAATTTATATAATCAACATATATTTATTAAGTACCTACTGAGTAAAAAGCATACTGTTAGGTGATGAAAATTCTGTTCAACATTTGAAGGTTGGTAGCTTATTAGTTGATTATTAGCAACAAACAGTTGCTTGGCTACAAAATTTGAGGGGTGGAAAGAGGGGAGAAAAGAAGTTACTGTCTATTGTGCCTACTATCTCCCAGGTCTTTGCTACCTCTTTCGACTGTTTACTTATCTAACCAGACCCTGATATGCAAGTCCCCCTATGATTCTAACTAAAATTATTAGACTTGTATTACTCTCTGGGGGGATCTCTTGTAAGACCAAAAACAGGTACACAAAGAGAAAGGGTAGAAGAGTTATATTTTATGGTTTAGTTTTAGCAAACAATATATGAAAATAGAAAGAAGCAACTAACTTCACAGAATGGGTGCATACAGCTGAAACTACAGAATGATTACTTCTTTTGGCTATAATATATGCTTCTGAAAATTATTTTATATCATCTATTTAGAAATGATTGTACACCCCATGTTCATAGCAACATTATTTACAATCGCCAAAGTATGGAAGCAACCTAAGTGTCCATCAACAGATGAATGGATAAAGAAGATGTGGTGTATATATATATATATATATATATATATATATATATATATATATATATACACACACACACAGTGGAATACTACCCAGCCATAAAGAAGAATGAAATTTTGCCATTTGCAGCAACATGGATGGACTTGGAGGGCATTATGCTAAGTGAAATAAGTCAGAGAAAGACAAGTACTATATGATATCACTTATACGTGTAATCTAAAAAATACAACAAACTAATGAATAAAGCAAAAAAAGAAGCAGACTCACAGATATAGAGAACAAACTAGTGGTTACCCGTGGGAAGAGGGAAGGGGGAGGGGCAATACAAGGGTGGGGAAATACAGGATTATTATGGGATTATATGAAATCATGTGTGTGAAACTTCTGAAAATTGTAAAGCACTATAGAATTTAAAGCATATTTCATTCAATTAAAAAAACAAGTCTCACAACCTATTAGCATTAAGATTAGCATTAAAGAAGGTTGGAAACTAAAAAAAGAAGAAAGAAAGAAATGGTTATAAAGTTACATGGCTTATTAACAAAGAAGGAAATGATGGGAAAATGTGTATGGGGTGCTTTCAAGTGCTGGATAAATAAAACTTCTTGTGAAACTATCCTGAAATGCACAAATGCAGAATATATACAAAATTATAGAGTAAAAATAAGACTTTTGAGGTAATATTTATTTATGTTTAACATCAATATACCTTAATAAATAGGACACTTTTCAACATCATACTTTCCTGTCAGAAACTTTACCACAAAAAGCAGTATGTAACAGAGAAGAACAAACCTGACTCCATATTGGATCTATTCCTTTAGCTCTAACCTTTGTGCTCTGTTGCCTATACTTAGTCATGCTGGCTCTGCACCTTTGTAAAAATGTTGCCTATGGCTTCAAATATACATAATAGCCCTTTCTCAATGCTCTGCCTCCTAGGCTTGACCTTTAAAAGTATAACATGTTTACATTCATGTAGAGATAAAAAGTTGCAGAACAGAAAATAATGATTGTTGATTGTCATGTTGGAGGTTTACAGGAACATTGCGACCAAACCTACATGGACAGCTGCAAGAACAAACGATTCTGGCACCAACAAGTCTGCAACAACAACCAGCTACACCCTATCCCCTTTTAGTATAAAAGAAGCCTGAATTCTAACTCGGGTAAGATGGTTCTTTGGGACATGAGTCCACCATCTTCTTGGTCTGCTGGCTTTCCAAATAAGCGGCTTTCCTTGCCCCAACACTTGTTTCTCGTTTTACTGGCCTGTCATGCGGCGAGCAGTACAAGCTTGAACTCAGTAACAATAAGCAGGAACGGAAGGGAAAACAGGGATTTATTCTAGTAGGAACAGAACCTTGGCAGGGCTGTCTGTCTCTCTCCACCAGATAAGGCCAGCCTGAGCTTATCCTCAGTAGAAATAGAAGTCTCACAGCCTCAGGTAAGATGGCACCTCTGCCATCTCAACTAATGGGGTCAGACTTGCATGATAGTTAAGTAATGACTAAATCAGGGTTATTGTAAGGATTAAATGAAATCAAGTAATGATGCAGTTTGAATTAGGTTCAACCATGACCAGACTATAGAGGCTTAAATATAAATGGTTTATTCTCTTATGTAAAAGAACTCCAGAGTTAGGCAGCCTAGGGCTTGGTATGGTGGTCCAACAAGTCACCAGAGACCTAGGATCCTACTATATTTCTATTCTGCCACGTATGGTTTCCATTCTCAGGCCATCTCATGGTCTAATATGACTGTTGGATTTCCAGCCATTACACATTCACTCTGTACAACATGTTGGAGGAAGTGGTGGGAGACAACAATTGATGCCCTGTTTACCACCTGACTCCATTTCCTTTAAGCAGCCTTCTAGGAAGACTTATATCTTCTGCCTACATCTCGTTAATTGGACAAACTTAGTCACAAGGCCCTATTTAGCTACAAAGTTGACTGGGAAATGTAATCTTTTCCCTGTGAAGGTAAGAATAAATACTGGGACAGTCAGCTAGCAGTTTCTGCTATAGGTATGTAGAAGTATACCACATTTTATTGCACTTCACTTCATTGCACTTTGCAGATATTGTGGGGTTTTTGCAAATTGAAGGTTTATGGCAACCCTGCATCAAGCAAGTCTTTCAGCACCATTTTTCCAACAGCATTTGCTCATTTCATGTCTCTGTGTCATATTTTGTTAAGTGCTGCAATATTTCAAGCCTTTTCATTATTATTGTATTTGTCACAGTGATCTTTGATGTTACTATTGTAATTGTTTTGAATTTTTAAATTAAGGTATGTACACTGTGTTTTTGACAGTGCTACTACACACTTAACAGACTACAGTCTAGTGTAAAGATAACTTTTATATGCACTGGACTGGGAAACCAAAAAAATTGTGTGACTTGTTTTATTGAGATAGTCATGTTATTGTGGTGGTCTGGAACTGAACCCACAATATTTCCAAGGTATGCCTGTAAAGCATCTAATGCAGTGCCTGGAACACAGCAAATATTCAAGAAATGGTTATTACTATTATTATTATCAATGGTTGAGCCATTTATGACCTGCTCTCAGCTTCCACAGTTAGCCAACTAATAAAAATGATACCAGAACTTCCCAAAAGACTTCTGTATACTGGCCAACTTAGTAAAGGAAGGTATAAAAAGAGTAGAAATCCTTCATATGAAGACAAGTTAAAGGTGTACTATAAAGCTGTACAACTCTCTTGAGAGGAGAAAAAGTTATTCTGAAGTCATCTTTTTCTGCCTAAACATAGAATAAGAATGCCCAAAGAATCAAATGAGAGAAAAAAATCAAGGTGGCACATGGAGCCTTCTATACATATAACTCCTCTTCAAATTCCATACAATGATGGACAAATATATAGGTGTGTTTTTGTGTGTTAGTCTCCATCCACAAAACTACAGGAAAGCAAGAAAGCATGCCATTGGTGGGCCAGAAAGTTGAATGTTAGAAATCATATCTATGAAAAAGATCAAATCTATGAGAAAAACAAAACTGGAGATTATCCATAGTACATGCAGAAGAATTAATAGATCAAGAAGGAGAGAGGTCCTGGGGTATTTGTTGGAGCAATTCACTGGAATGCTGTATTCTGAGCAGGTAGTTTAGTCTACCCCTGTCACTCTCTCTCATTTGTGGAAAACATTAAGCAGTTGTGGTATGTATTGAGAGGCTAAAGCAGGGAGTGTAGACTCTGAGGCCAGAGAGGCAGGGCAGTTCTCCAGGTAGGAATGAAAACCCCAGGAGAGGTAGAAAGACTTTACTCTTAAATTGCAAAGTATTTCCACACTTTTATTGCAGTCAATCTAATTACTTCTCCACAGTCATTAGAGATAGTAACAGAATAGGTAGGCAAAAATATATTTACAAATGCAAAAGCAAACAATGAAGAACTACCTAACATTTGAGAAAAAAATTTAAAAAGACACACAATATTAATAAATGAAATAACAATTGAGGAAACAGAGTTAAGTGCACAGAAGAAGAGTTTCAAAATTAAGTATAATTGATTTATCTAATTAAAATTTTTTCAGAGAGATTAGAAATACCATGTATAACATTTCTCCAAAGAAGACATACAGATGGCCAAGAAGCACATGAAAAGCTGCTCAACATCACTAATTATTAGAGAAATGCAAATCAAAACTACAATGAGGTATCACCTCACACCAGTTAGAATGGGCATCATCAGAAAATCTACAAACAATAAATGCTGGACAGGGTGTGGAGAAAAGGGAAACCTCTTGCACTGTTGGTGGGAATGTAAATTGATACAGTCACTATGGAGAACAGTATGGAGGTTCCTTAAAAAAATAAAAATAGAATTACCATATGACCCAGCAATCCCATTACTGGGCATATACCCAGAGAAAACCATAATTCAAAAAGAGACATGCACCTCAATGTTCATTGCAGGACTATTTACAATAGCCAGGTCATGGAAGCAACCTAAATGCCCATCAACAGATGAATGGATAAAGAAGATGTGGTACATATATATAATGAACTATTACTTAGCCATAAAAAGGAATGAAATTGGGTCATTTGTAGAGACGTGGATGGATCTAGAGACTGTTATACAGAGTGAAGTAAGTCAGAAAGAGAAAAACAAATATCGTTTATTAACGCATACATGTGGAACCTAGAAAAATGGTACAGATGAACTGGTTTGCAGGGCAGAAATTGAGACACAGATGTAGAGAACAAACGTATGGACACCAAGGGGGGAAAGCGGCGGGGGGTGGTGGTGTGATGAATTGGGAGATTGGGATTGACATGTATACACTGATGTGTATAAAATTGATGACTAATACGAACCTGCTGTATAAAAAAATAAATTAATTAAATTTTAAAATTAAAAAAATTTTTTTTAAAAAGAAAGAAACTTATTTCTTAACCCTGTCCTTACCTTTAATCTTATTCATGAAATTTGTTTTGTATTGCTATCAGAATAAACTTTTAAAATCACACACACACAAAAAAAGAAATACCATGTATATTTTAGAAAGCCAAGCAGAGATACAGTAAAATACAAATTTTATCAGTTATTTTCTCTGCAATGTTGTAGGAGCTTTCAAAATATCAATGCTTTAAAATTTCACCTAGAATTCTTTGAAGAATTCTAATAAATCCTTGATATGCTTTATTGCAAAAAAAGAAAAAAAATTTATCACTGAAAAAATTCAATAGATAAAGCTGAAGAGCAAATTAGTGAGATGGCTAACTGAGCTAAGGCATTCTCCTAAAAGCCAAGCACAAACAGATAAAAAATATGAAAGAATAAGTATAATATGTGGAGGAGATGGTCAGAAGTTCCAACATTCATCCAGTAGGAGTTCCAGAAGGAGTGAACAGAGAGAATAGAGAAGAAATAATTAAATTATAGAAGAAAATTTCCCAGAGCTGAAGAAAGATACAAGTCTACATATTAAGAGGGTCCACAGAATGCTGTGCAAAATAAAGAATAAAGACACACCCAGACTTTCTGGTGAATTTCCTAAATCAGATAAAGAAAAAAGTTATTAATAAAGAACTGAAAACATGGGGACTTCCCTGGTGGTGCAGTGGTTAAGAATCCACCTGCCAATGCAGGGGACATAGGTTTGAGCCCTGGTCTGGGAAGATCCCTCATGTCGCGGAGCAACTAAGCCTGTGAGCCACAACTACTGAGCCTGCGCTCTAGAGCCCACGAGCCACAACTACTGAGCCCACGTGCTGCAACTACTGAAGCCCGCATGCCTAGAGACTGTGCTCTGCAACAAGAGAAGCCACTGCAATGAGAAGTCTGCGCACCGCAAGGAAGAGTAGCCCCAGTCGCCAGAACTTGAGAAAGCCTGCATAAGCAAAGAAGACCCAATGCAGCCATAAATAAATTAATTAATTAATTTTTTTAAAAAAAGTACTGAAAACAGATTAGATCACCAACAATGGATGCAAGAAGAGCAGTATAAACATCTGAAGAATGATTTAGCCAAACTTATTCAAATGATAGGGCAAAATACACTTCAGGCTTACAAAGACTCAGAAGGACTCAGAAAATTATTTGAGAATGTATCCAAAAAAAATAAATTATATATCTAAGGAAAAGGAAGATAGAGATTTTAAAAAGCAGAAAGTAAGCAAAGCAATCAGTAAAAAAGAAATTAGGTTAAGTCTACAATTTTTAATGCACAGTAAAATATTTTAAATTTAACAATCTGGAACTAAAATCCCAGATGATCTGAACATGGGAGAGAGCAAGAAGCAAGAGGAAACTGAAAATATGATAAAAGTTTTATCTCATATGGGAAGTTTTTAAATGTTCATTTTCTATAGACATTGGTTTAAAAAATATAAAATTTTAAAAGAAGAGTTATTTAGAAGAACAAAAACAAATGAAACTTGACACATCCAAAAAGAGGCAGAAAAGGCAAAAGAAATAAGTGAGGAAAAAAGAAACAAGCAATAATCGTGCAAATTAGAAAACATACAATAAGATTAAGTCCAAACACAGTATCCTCAGGGGATACATTTCAAGACTCCCCAGTGGATGTCTGAAACCAAAGATAGTATGAAACCCTATATATACTATACATACCCAGGATAAAGTTGAACTTATAAATTAGGCACGCTAAAAGTTAACAACAATAACTAATAATATAATAGAACAATTATATAGTGTTAATAAATGTCATGTGAGTGTGGTCTCTATCTCTCTCAGAATATGTTATTGTACAAATATAATGCCTTTTCTATCTTAACTAAACACTTGACATGCACTGTGGCTGTAACTTTTGCAGCTTGAGGTGTGACAGCAAAACCAGCAGGAAATTTCTTTTTCCTTCTTTACAGTTTCCTTTCTTTTTCCTTCTTCACAATTTCACAGGTAGAAGACTCATTCGTACTGTAGATCTTAGCAACCTCAGCATATTAACCTCTTATTAACCAGCATAGCAACCTCTAAATTATTAAATCTAGAACTTATTATATCTAGAACTTTCACCTTTTCACTTATAGGAAGGACTTGACAGCTTCTCTTTGGCATATCTGAATTGTCAGCATCACTACTCTTGCGCTTTGGAGCTGTCAACTTTAATAATACAGTAGCCAGTTATATTATAACTGGCTACTGTATTATTTATAAACTTGCTTTATAGCAAAAGCAAGTTTATTCAGGAAGAGCCAAAAGAACTGCAATTCAGGATACGCAAACTATGGCAAAGCATAGGCAAATCAAGAGAACAAGGAATTTGCTTTACAAGGAAAAGGGGGGAGATAGGAGGGGCTGTGAAAACCAGAGTCCACTGGAGGAAGCTGGTAGTACAAAGTATGGAGGCTTCTCATTAGTTGGGCTGGTACAGTCTCTGACTGACTGGGCTGTCAGGGCAGAGAGAAGTTTTCTTTTTCCTGCTGGATAGTAAAGTAGAGGGATTTTCCTATCAGAGAGGTAGGTGTACACTTCTTTCTGCTTGGAGCAATTGATGACGCATGGCAGAGTGTGAGAGTTTCCCCTACAGGTCTGTCCTGATTCCAATTTTAGCTGAGGTTTCTTTAATTCCACAGGGCCATTGTTAATAAAATAAGGGTTAGTTGAACACAAGCACTGCAATATGGCAACTGTTATCTGATAACTGAGATGGCTACTAAGTGAAGAACAGGCAGGATACACTGGACAAAGGGATGATTCATGTCCCAGGTGGGACAGAGCAGGATGACGTGAGATTTTAAACTTATGAATTGCTACTCAGAACAGCGCACAATTTTAAACTTATGAATTGTTTATTTCTGGAATTTTCCATTTAATATTTTTGGACCACAGTTGACCACTGGTAACTGAAACCGTGGAAAGCGAAACCGTGGATAAGGGGGGGGACTACTGTAATTATAATAAATGTGAATGAACTTATTCTCAATTAAAAGAATTCTGAGATGAGGTAAAAAGAAGAGTGATAAAATCTAACTATATTCAATCTATACAAATTATAAAATAAAACAATATGAAAACATTAAGAAGAAAAAGATTAAATGATATTAAATGATATACTAAATAAAACAAGTATGGCAATATTATTAATAGTAGACAAAACGGAATTAAAAGCAAAAAGTATTCAATAGGACAGTTAGTTGACTCATCTAACCTGCCTCTTTCCATCAGCAGAAACGACAAGACAGGACAAGAAAGGCAACATGGACAAACGGGCCAATAGGCCTGCAGTACCTAACAAATGTCTAAATACACAGGTTATGTACAACTCCTTTTATGTACAATCCTAAGAAGACAATTTCCTTATGATTTGTTCCTTTATTGCATAATCCATTCTATACTTTTATAGTCATTTCCACAAGCCACAGCTGATTAGACAATATGTCACTCTTCTGTTTACTGTGTACTTGTTCCTTTTCTGTTTGCTTTTCCAAATATATTGGTGGTATGTATATATTCCCTTGAACTATCTGACATTACATCTTTAGAGCCATTATATAATCTTGCTATATTTTCAATATATTTTCCTCTTCCAATGTAATAAATTACTCTCTTGATTAATAAAACTTTACATGAAAAATGAGTGATATTTCACTTTGAGTAACACAATTAGCAAACTCTTCCTAATGGCAAAATATGCAGTTTAGTGCCTAAGGAACACATCATTCATTTATTCATTTACCATCCACATGGAACAATGATAAAAATTAACCATGTATTAAGCCACAAGTAAAACCACAATATCTATCATAAAGCAGAACTCTGACAGGCCACATTCTCTAATTACAATCCAATAAAATTAGAAATTGACAATAAAAGAATGACAATTTTTAAAAAGTATTACTTTAAAAATTTTAAACATAATTTTAAATAATTCTTAAGAGGAAACTAAAACTGAAATTATAAACTATTTAGAAAGAATAGCAATAGATTTAGAAAATCTATAGAACAATGTCAAAGTGGTATTCACTGGAAAATTTGTAGTCTTAAATATAGAAAATTTAAAAAAACAAAATAAATGGAGAAAAATACAATTAAAAAGATTACAAAAGAAGAAGGAAAAAAATAAAGACAAAATGGGAAATTAATGAAATAGAAAATAATAGAAAGATTAAAAATGTAAAATTAATAGGACTATTAAACATGATCAATAAGTCAAAAATAATGGCTTGAAAAGGTCAAAATATAGAAACCTCTAGCAAATCTGATTAAGAAAAAAGGAGATGATACAAATAATATTAGATATTAGAAAAGATATTATATATTTAGAGGAAATTTTTAACTTATTAGAGAACAAAATACTTTATGCCATAAAAACTGACAAGCTGGGTGAAATGAATAGCTCAGGAACATATAAAGTAAGAAAAATTGATTCAAAAAAAGTTAGTAACCCTGCAAAGAACAAAAAATGAAAGAAATCGTAGAGAAACCCAACTTTTAGATCCAGAGACAATGGTGAGCTAAAATGGGTTGCTCGCTCTTCTCTCTGAATTCAAATCTGTTTTTACAAATAAGTGAGAAGGAGGTTAATGGATTCCACAATCGAATCGAAAAAGTGTGAGAAATTCCCTGGTGGTGAAACACTGGAAACTTGACAATTAAAAACAGTAACAAGACAAAGATGTTTGCTCTCTCTAAAACTAGAGAACATATACTAAAGGTTCTATTTACAAGAAGTTAAGAAAAATAGAGTTGCAACTATTAGAAATCAAGAGATAAAACTATCACTATTTACAGATAATATGATTGTCTATCTAGGTAATCCCAGCAAACCAACTAAAGGACAACTCATACTGTTAAGAGAGTTCAGTGAGATAGCCAGATAAAACAATCAAAATTTTAAAAATTGATAGCCTTCCTATATACCATCAATAACTGACCATAAAATGCAATGGTATGCAATGTAAAGAAGGACTCACAATATCAAACTCCATAAAATACCAAGAAATAAACATATCAAGAAATATAAAACCTAAATGATGAGTTATAAAATATCACAGAAAGACATAAAGATCTGAATAGATGGAGAGAGATACCATATTCCTAGATAGATAGATTTCAGAACTGTAAAAGGAAGAATTCTTCCACAAACTAATCTATAAAGCCAATTTCAATAGGACTTTTTATAAATCTTGACAAACTGATTCTAAAGTTCATAGGGAGAAAAAATGCAGGAATATCCAAAAATTTTTTTTAAATAACAGTAAGAACGGACTTGCCTTACCAGATAACAAAACATGCAATAAAAGAATAGCAAGTAAAACAATGTGGTACTGTCATGGCAACAGAATAAACAGGCTAACGGTAAGTGTCCAGAATCAGATCCTTAGGAATTTAGTTTATGAGAAGGTGGCATTCCAAATCAATAGGCAAAGAGAGAAAGACAACATAGTTATCAAACACTCCTGTCTTTCAGGGACAAAATATAATTAAATTCTTAACTCATACCACATGTAAAAATTAACTCCAGATGCCTATGAAAAGCCTTTAGGTAAAAATAAAATGATTTTAAAGTATTAGAAGAAACAATAGGAAAAGTCCTATGATCTTAGGATGTGTGGCAGAGACAGCTTTACCTACCCAACATTCATTCTTTATTTCCTTATTAATAGCAGAATCCTAATTTTAATATAGGCACACTATCACCAAGATATTTCCCAGTCTCTTTTGCACTTAGCTGTATTAGGTGTGAAAGGGTTATCTGGGACTTCCAAGAAACCTACTGAAAAGAGAGAGGATACTCAAGTGTAATGGCTGAAGCTCTAGTAGTAATTTTGGACAATGAGGTGACCTTGAAATAGAAGTCATGTGTGGGATAGCAGAGCAGAAAGATAGGAACATAGTATTCATGACACCTTGAAGCCACTATATCTACCTTAGACTATCTACCTTGAGTTGTATATTCTGTGAGAGAAAAGTAGCCTGTTTTGTTTAATCTACTGTTAATTCATTTTATTACCATTTTATGTAGTTGAACCTAATCTTAAGAAATACAGGATGGGAAAGGCCTTCCTAAATAAGCAAGACACAAAACCTAGAAGTCATAAGGAAACGACTGACATGTATGGTTTTATAACAATTTAAAATTTCTGTATAAAACCAAATAATATGTATATTCCCTCCTAATAATTAGGGATTTGAAAATTTTTAAATTTTTCACTCATTAGATTGACAAAAGTTCAAAGATAAAAAAACAAGTATTGGGAGGATTTATGGAAATGGTCATTCTTTTTACACTGTGGGTGGGAACTGTAAATAAGATAAGCTTTTTAGAAGGCAATTTGGCATTAAATATTAAATCTTTTCATGTATATACCTTTTCACCCAGAAATTCTTGAAAAATATGGTGTAAATAAAAGAAGTTCATTTCAGCACTATTTGTAATAGCAAAAGTTTGTAAGCCATCTAACTCTTCATCAGTAAAGGAGTGGTTAAAAATTACAGTATGTTCATACTATAGAATACACTGCTATTAAAACACACATTGGTATCAAAATAAATGAGGTTGATGTGTATGTACTGATATAGAAGAACTTCATGACAGGAGCAATAATTATAGTATGACCTTTTTTATATGTAGACATAACATATGTTTATTAGCCCATATATATGTACTAAATAAATAGAAAGGAAATTGGAAGGACCCACAGCAAACTACTGATAACAGTTACTTCTGGGGTCAAGGGAGACCTGACTTTTTGCTTTATAAATTTTATTTTTGAATCTTTAAAAATGAATCCATGCATTACTTATATAATAAGAAGAAACAAACAAATGTGAAAAGAAATCACTGACCTGGAAATACACCCTATAAGTTCATTGAAAAATACCAATTAAAGAAAACAGAGCTAGTGCTGAAGATGAAAGACCCAGGAATTATGAAAAATTAAAAAAACAGCCTTAAAAGGCAGAAAGATAAAATTTTAAAATTAAGAGGATTAACACCTACCTGAAAAAGAATTGATCTGAAATTCAGCAAAGTAACAGGAATATGAGAGAGACATAAAAGTGGTAACTATTAGCCATCATCACCCACCAAAAGACTGTACATTTTGGATTAAGAAAATACTCCACACACATTCACTCTTCCTAGCCACACTCAAGTAGTTGCATAAAGGTGAGAAATTATAATGGGAAGCTAAATTATGATACATATAAAAACAATTATAAAGTCATCAATTTAAAAATCTGACAGTCCCAATCAAAAGAATGTATGACCCAATCTAAGGTAAGGTAAATGAAAGCGTTAAAATTGCAAATAGAGTATTCCCAACAAGATGCTTGTGGAAAAATACCTTGATTTAATTTGACTCAGTAATTGATACAACAGAGTATATTGAAAAAAACATTGTCAGAATCAAGAGATCTAGATTCTAGTTCTAGATCAGCCCCCAGTATAGCAACATAACCTCGAGCAAGTCACAACTTATCTGGGCATCACTTAGTTCATTTGTAAAATGAGAGGACCTGGGTACAGGATCTCTAAGTTCTGAATGATCTCTAAGGATATTTCAATTTCTAAAGAAATACATCTAAGAAACAGAACATTAACTTCTGTTGTCCAAGCTGTAGATCTGCCTGATGAGTTGTATACAGCAGTGGAAGTTTGTTTCTGAGATGTCATGGTATTTGGGAGATAAAATTCAATGAGACGTTAGGAAGTATCCCAGAGAACGAGTGACCTCCTTTAGCTAAGGAGAAAAAGGAAATTCTTTGGGCAACTGGTTTTATTGAGCCACATAAAAAAAATCATTCTTACCTGAAATGATCTAAATCAAATGGTTTAACACTAAGACCTAAATACTCAGAAAACCAAGCACTTGGCATAGCAGAAAAGAATACCTTTGCATTTGTGATTGGAAACTGGGTAAAGTCATTACAATACAATGTAACTTTAGTTTACCCTTCCAGTTACTACTCCTCTATACAAACTTCCCATTCCTGGGAGAATAGTCATCCCATTGTCACAAATACATTCCTTCACTGATATCACTGTTTTTAGTATGTCTTTCCCAGAATACCACTATCATTCAATAGACATTTACTGCATGTGTTTTCATACTGTCCATTATTTTTAAACAAATGGTTCTCATTCAAGCCAAGCTGAAAGTTCCTGTGGATGAGAAGCATATCTTCTTTCTATTGTCTAACTTCCCTCAACAGATTACACTCTCAACGTTTGTTGATTTAAAAATTCACAAATTATCTCTTTTAATTAAAGTCTGAGAGTTTTGGGAAATTAATTTCGCACCTACATTCTGACTCATTCTTATGTAAATATGTTCTTTTTTGTATTAAGGAAAACAAATTTAAAATAAGTTAAAAAAAAAACTTCATAAATATGAATCAGGGACAGGTGATCAGTATTTTAAGACATTTAACAATTGATTTTCTTTACCAATTTACTTTCATTTCTCTTGTTTTAATTCTTCCTCCCATTGGAAATCTGTAAATAAACAAGGCAAAACTTTTATTATTATTATTTATTTTAACTGAATAAAATCTTTTTAAAATTACTTAAAACATATTTAATTTCTGTACCTGATAGTTATCCGATTTGGATCTTTGTTCAAAGTATTCAGTGTTTTCTTTTCATTTACTCTTAATTGTATATCTAGAAATTCCTTGCAGCTGGCTATCATTGTGACCTATAAAATTTCAGCATTTGTTCATTTAGTTATGTCCATTCTTTACTTCTTTTCTCTCATTTATTTTTTTCTGTATTTATTTATTTTTAATGCTGCCTTGGGACATCACATTTAGCATAATAGAGTTAAAAACCTGCCTTATACATTTTGCTTCTTTAAGGATTCATTCATTCACTAATGAAAGTTTACAAACACTTGTTATATGTCAGACACTGTGTTACACACTGGGGCTATATCAGTAAGATTGTAAAGATTAACAAGATAAAATTTAGAATATTCAGCCTAGCACCTAACACATAATAAGCACTCAATAAATGAAGATTTTATTACTACCGCTATTACTACTGTTATATTATTATTCACCCTTCTATAGTTTGCAAATTATTATTCCTATTGAGGATTATTTTGTAATGAAAACAATGCTGTAGGTATTAAGAAATCTGTATTCTAGAGCCTAATTCTGCCAGATAACTTTGAGCAAAGTACTCTGCTTTGGTTTCTCACACTTGTAAAATGAAACTAACACCTTTTCTAATTCTCTTTCACACTTACTGAACTCAAAATCAGATGAGTTAATGTTAACATTAGGGAGTTTCTATTCTTGATTTCTTCTCAGTTAAGAATAATATTCAACACAACATTGTAAATCAACTATAATTCAATAAAAAATAAATTAAAAAAGAATAATATTTACATGAAAATACAAGCCTTCTACTCATCAATTTTTGTGCAATTTTTAGTATAATAATCTTATCACAATAATCAACTTAGATATTTTAAATAAAAATAAATAGTTTGGATTTGAGAATAAATATAAATTTCATGTTCATATCCCCAGTAATGGAAGAAAGGACCAATACAGTTACCAGGTGCCAAAAACATAACTATAGTTCTATTCATTGCTATAGCTACAAAGTTGCCCCCACTGGTGATATCTTAGTATAGCCTGTTTTTACGCCCATTTTCTCCAAAATCAGTTCTTTTTCCTGGTCTATCACCAATACTATTCTCTTTCTACTGTTATCATTATTCTGATGCAAAGGATTTAGGGAAGAGTTGCAAGTAGGAGGCACATGCGTCCCTCAGTGTCCCTCATTCATGGCAAACTTTCCTAATATACCATGCCACACCATCTTGGAATCTTTCTCAGCACATTCTTTCTCAACATATTACACTTGGTAACCACTACCAAGGTAATCAGCATTATCACATAAGTTGAAAGGCAGTTGCCATCCTGACTTTGGGTATGTATATAAATTTTCTTAGCCCTAACACAGAGATACAATTGGAAATATATTCTAAGGAGTACTATTCTATATCTTACAATCAAAGGCATATGAGGAGGAAAAACATAAGCACTATTAGAAATGCTTTCTTTTCTGCTCATTTATTCTTAAATTGAATGAGATACACAAATTATTTCCCCCAATATTATTTTATACTATAGCATTATATATTTATTTTCTTGTGAAAATTAATTTACCAGATCCAGTAAAGTTTCTTTTCCACTCATTGTACAAAATTTCTTCACTGTCTCAAATGTAATATAATACCAAGCCATCAATCTTCCTGCCTCTGTGGGAAAAGACGGAAAAATAAACATTCCCCATCAGCTGAAACAACTTGAATTTTCATCAGTTTAACAAACATTTCCTTAGCATCTTTGCTGTGCCTTTAACAGCATCAGGTACAAAAGACACCAAAAAATCTAGACGACACGGTCTCTGGAACCTATAGGTTAGCTAGGGAGATAACCACATGTGAAATAGCTAGACTAGAGTACAAAATCCAGTTAATGATAATGTTTACATACACAAACTTAAGTACAGAGGAAATTAAGCCTAAGAGAATGGTCCGTGTGGGATAACCTTCTAGAGAAAATGGGTCTAGAGCAGGATTTTAAAGTAAACAACAGGCCTTGGCAGAAAGGAAATATAGCCATTATGACCTCAGGAAAAAAGAAAACTTGTTTATCAAAAGAGTAAAGTTTAAAAGACTATCTTTAGGGCTTCCCTGGTGGTGCAGTGGTTAAGAATCTGCCTGCCAATGCAGGGTACACGGGTTCGAGCCCTGGTCTGGGAAGATCCCACATGCCACGGAGCAACTAAGCCCATAAGCCACAACTACTGAGCCTGCACGTCTGGAGTCTGTGCTCTGCAACAAGAAAGGCCGCGATAGTGAGAGGCTGGTGCACCGCGATGAAGAGTGGCCTCTGCTCGCCGCAACTGGAGAAAGCCCTCGCACAGAAACGAAGAACCAACACAGCCATAAATAAATATTAGAAAAAAAAAAAAAAAGACTATCTTTAGAATAATGTAATGAGAGATATGGCTTGATAAACATAAGACTAAAATTCAGGTCAAACTGACCTGCTTAGAATCTTTGGGCCACCACTTACTAGTTACTAGGTGATCATGTGCAGGTTACTTTACCAGTTTCTTAATGTAATGTGGGAATAATAAAAGTATGCATCTCATATGTTTGTTGTGAAGAAGATTAAATGCAATAATACATGCATAGTACTTAGCATAGTGCCCAACATTAAATAAATGTTGCCTACTTTTATTATCAAAACATGATGAAAGAGGGCTTCTCTGGTGGCGAAGTGGTTGAGAGTCTGCCTGCCAATGCAGGGGACGCGGGTTCGAGCCCTCGTCTGGGAGGATCCCACATGCCGCGGAGCGGCTGGGCCCGTGAGCCACAATTACTGAGCCTGCGTGTCTGGAGCCTGTGGTCCGCAACAAGTGAGGCCACGGTGGTGAGAGGCCCGCGCACCGCGATGAACAGTGGCCTCCGCTTGCCGCAACTAGAGAAAGCCCTCACACAGAAACGAGGCCCCAACACAGCCATAAATAAATAAATAAAATAAATTAAAAAAAGAAAAACATGATGGAAGATAGAATACAGAGGGCCCTGAAATAGCCTCTAAATGCTATAAAGGAGTTTAGATTTTGGTTTTGATTTGTAAAATAACAGAGGACCACTTAAAATTCTTGAGCAATATTTCAATTAAATTGGAATTTGAAACTAAATTGTTTTGGAAATAAAACATCAGGTAGGCTGTGGGTAGGAGGATGGGTAGAGTGAGGATAAGTAACTGATGAAATGGAATTTATTTAAAAGGTTACTGGCTTCAATTATAAGTTGTCAAAAACATTACAAAGAATTTCAAGTCTTGTGAACACACACAAAAAACAGCTGAGAAGAGGAAAATGGCATACTATTGCTCAAGGAAAAGGCTAATATTTAAGTATGTGCTACAGGTTTTGCTGAAGAGGAAAGAATTTGACATTATATCACTTATAGGCATCAAGAATAAGGTACAGTAGACAGAACTTAAGACTCAGGAATAGCCACTTTCTCAATTAGGAGTCTAGTGAATATGTTCAGCCAAAATGTGAGTAATGCAGTGGTTCATCAAAGGGAGATTCTAAGAGCAGAGTGTGAGATAGTGAGAATATGGTTACCAAGGGAACTAGTATATGTTATATTTAGGGTATATTTAAAGATGCTCCTCTTATCCTAGATGTTTATAAATTAATATAGGGTATCTCCCTGCTAGTGAAAATGAAAGGTTTCGAGAAAAGGCTTGATATTTGCTGGCTTATTAGTAAGGATGAAGGTTTCCTAGGTAAGGTATAAAAATAAACTAGAAAGAAAGCTATAAAGAAAATGAGTCAAGGTAGAAGGAATGGAAAAAATTTTTAAAAATTTGCAAGAGAAGAGAGAAAATAAAGAGTCACCTTGCTTGAAGAGGATTAACCAAGATGGCGGAGTAGAAGGACGTGCTCTCACTCCCTCTTGCGAGAGCACCATATTCACAACTGGCTGCTGGACAATCATTGACAGGAAGACACTGGACTTCACCAAGGAGGATACCCCACGTCCAAGGACAGAGGAGAAGCCACAGTGAGATGGTAGGAGGGGCGCAATCAGAGTAAAATCAAATCCCATTACTGCTGGGTGGGTGACTCACAGACTGGCAAACACTTATACCACAGAAGTCCACCCACTGGAGTGAAGCTTCTGAGCCCCACGTCAGGCTTCCCAACCTGGGGGTCCAGCAACGGGAGGAGGAATTCCTAGAGAATCAGACTTTGAAGCATAGTGGGAATTGATTGCAGGACTTCGACAGGACTGGGGGAAACAGAGACCCCACTCTTGGAGGGCACACACAAAATAGTGTGCGCATCAGGACCCAGGGGAAGGAGCAGTGACCCTGGGGGAGACTGAACCAGACCTACTTCCTAGTGTTGGAAGGTCTCCTGCAGAGGCGGGGGATGGCTCTGTTTCACCGTGGGGACAAGGACACTGGCAGCAGAAGTTCTGGGAAGTACTCCTTGGCGTGAGCCCTCTCAGAGTCTGTCATTAGCCCCACCAAAGAGCCCAGATAGGCTCCAGTGCTGGGTGGCCTCAGGCCAAACAACCAACAGGGAGGGAACCCAGCCCCACCCATCAACAGTCAAGTGGATTAAAGTTTTACTGAGCTCTGACCACCACAGCAACAGTCAGCTCTACCCACCACCAGAGCCTCCCGTCAAGCCTCTTAGATAGCCTCAACCACCAGAGGACAGACAGCAGAAGCAAGAAAAACTACAATCCTGCAGCCTGTGGACCAAAAACCACAGTTACAGAAATATAGACAAGACGAAAAGGCAGAGGGCTATATGCCAGATGAAGGAACAAGAAAAAACCCCAGAAAAACAACTAAATGAAGTGGAGATAGGCAACCTTCCAGAAAAAGAGTCAACTTGCTATCAATATAGCTTTTGAATAATGAATGTTCTCATAGTAGCAAATACAGGGTATTTCAAAGTAAAAGTCGTAGAATTGGGGTAAGGGGAGTGGAAGCAGAGGTCATGAGAATGCACCTCTCACATATCCTACTGCAAGAAGTGCTCTGATGGATGGCCCCAGCTGCTATGTTCTGAATCTATCACTATGTACACACCAAGATCATACTTCTCATGAGATACAAACAAATGACTGAGCATGGCAGGAATATTAAGGAAGACCTATAAGCCAAGGGATTCTTTGGATGGGCAACTTTGACTTGAAGATTCCCCATCAACTTTGCGAAATGGTCTTAGGACTGCATTGCAGGATAAAATTCTCCTTCTGTCTCTCTTTCCTTCCTTTTCTCCTTCCTTCCTTCACTCTCCTTCACAGAGGTAAGATTTGCATCCCAGTTTAATGACTTTCCATGCCTTTTGCAATTACTGCCCATTTTCATAAGGTTGTTAATCCTTCATAAATTTGCACAAACTAAGACTTGGCCTTTTGAGCCCTTCTTCTATACACATTAGCAGGCAGAATAGCTAAAAACCCGGACAAGAACACAAGCATACAGATAAAAATACCTAGATACTTGAGTATTATAACCACAAACTGAAAAAGCAAAAACTATATGAAGCAGAATTACTGGAACATACAGACTAAAAATTTAAATACAAAAAATAAATATTCAAAGAGATAAAAGAAGTAATAGTAACACAAAGGAACAAGAAGTCATAAAGAAAGAATTAGAAATAATATGTAAGGAGTTTCCATCTACATTAACAGCAGGCTAAGTAATTATGAACCAACCCCCCTGCTGAAGGCAACTACGTCAGATAAATGAAACATATGAAATATCTTTTATAAGGCAGCAAAGAACTAACAAGATACTTATCTGGGAGAGGGCTTAAAACCAAAGGGATAAGCACACACAAAATATTTATAAAAACTGACCACATACTGGGCCATAAAACAAGTCTCAACAATTCTCAAAAGATTGAAATCATACTGAAAATATTATCTGATACAAAGCAGCTGTATCAAATATCAAAAACAACAGCAACAACAACAAAACTGAAAAGAAAAATAACTAGAAAACCATCATACGTACAGAAATTAAGAACTAGATTTCCGACCTCCATAGGAGGGCCGCCGGAGTGTGGAGTGTTAGAATTTGGAGTCTCTGCATCCATCCACGTCTCTAACAAATGGCCCAACGTCGTTCCTTTTTATGGATTATTTATTGGGGAGGAACCAAGATGGCGGAGTAGAAGGACGTGCTCTCACTCCCTCTTGCGAGAACACCAGAATGACAACTAGCTGCTGGACAATCATCGACAGGAAGACACTGGAACTCACCAAAAAAGATACCCCACATCCAAAGACAAAGGAGAAGCCACAATGAGACGGCAGGAGGGGCAGAATCAGAGTAAAATCAAATCCCATAACTGCTGCGTGGGTGACTCACAGACTGGCGAACACTTATACCACAGAAGTCCACCCACTGGAGTGAAGCTTCTGAGCCCCACGTCAGGCTTCCCAACCTGGGGTTCCGAGAACGGGAGGAGGAATTCCTAGAGAATCAGACTTTGAAGACTAGTGGGAATTGATTGCAGGACTTTGACAGGACTGGGGGAAACAGAGACCCCACTCTTGGAGGGCGCACACAAAGTAGTGTGCGCATCGGGACCCAGGGGAAGGAGCAGTGACCCTGGGGGAGACTGAACCAGACCTACTTCCTAGTGTTGGAAGGTCTCCTGCAGAGGTGGGGGATGGCTCTGTTTCACTGTGGGGACAAGGACACTGGCAGCAGAAGTTCTGGGAAGTACTCCTTGGCGTGAGCCCTCTCAGAGTCTGTCATTAGCCCCACCAAAGAGCCCAGATAGGCTCCAGTGCTGGGTGGCCTCAGGCCAAACAACCAACAGGGAGGGAACCCAGCCCCACCCATCAGCAGTAAAGTGGATTAAAGTTTTACTGAGCTCTGACCACCACAGCAACAGTCAGCTCTACCCACCACCAGAGCCTTCCATCAAGCCTCTTAGATAGCCTCAACCACCAAAGGGCAGACAGCAGAAGCAAGAAAAACTATAATCCTGCAGCCTGTGGAAAAAAAACCACATTCACAGAAAGACAGACAAAATGAAAAGGCAGAGGGCTATATACCAGATGAAGGAACAAGATAAAACCCCAGAAAAACAACTAAATGAAGTGGAGATAGGCAACCTTCCAGAAAAAGAATTCAGAATAATGATAGTGAAGATGATCCAGGATCTCGGAATAAGAATGGAGGAAAGGATCGAGAAGATGCAAGAAATGTTTAACAAAGACCTAGAAGAATTAAAGAACAAAGAAACAGAGATGAACACTACAATAACTGAAATGAAAACTACATTAGAAGGAATCAATAGCAGAATAACTGAGGCAGAAGAACGGATAAGTGACCTAGAAAACAGAATGGTGGAATTCACTGCTGCGGAACAGAATAAAGAAAAAAGAATGAGAAGAAATGAAGACAGCCTAAGAGACCTCTGGGACAACATTAAAAGCAACAACATTTGCAGTATAGGGGTCCCAGAAGGAGAAGAGAGAGAGAAAGGACCCGAGAAAATATTTGAAGAGATTATAGTCAAAAACTTGCCTAACATGGGAAAAGAAATAGCCACCCAAGTCCAGGAAGCACAGAGAGTCCCATACAGGATAAACCCAAGGGGACACACCGAGACACATAGTAATCAAGCTGGTAAAAATTAAAGACAAAGAAAAATTATTGAAAGCAGCAAGGGAAAAACGACAAATAATATACAAGGGAACTCCCATAAGGTTAACAGCTGATTTCCCAGGAGAAACTCTACAAGCCAGAAGGGAGTGGCATGATATACTTAAAATGATGAAAGGGAAGAACCTACAACCAAGATTACTCTACCAGGCAAGGATCTCATTTAGATTTGATGGAGAAATCAAAAGCTTTACAGACAAGCAAGAGCTAAGAGAATTCAGCACCACCAAACCAGCTCTACAACAAATGTTAAAGGAACTTCTCTAAGTGGGAAACACAAGAGAAGAAAAGGACCTACAAAAACAAACCCAAAACAATTAAGAAAATGGTCATAGTAACATACATATTGATAATTACCTTCAACGTGAATGGATTAAAAGCTCCAACGAAAAGACACAGGCTTGCTGAATGGATACAAAAACAAGACCCATATATATGCTGTCTACAAGAGACCCACTTCAGACCTAGGGACACATACAGACTGAAAGTGAGGGGATGGAAAAAGATATTCCATGCAAATGGAAATCAAAAGAAAGCTGGAGTAGCAATACTCATATCAGATAAAATAGACTTTAAAATAAAGAATGTTACAAGAGACAAGGAAGGACACTACATAATGATCAAGGGATCAATCCAAGAAGAAGATATAACAATTACAAATATATATGCACCCAACATAGGAGCACCTCAATACATAAGGCAACTGCTAACAGCTATAAAAGAGGAAATCGACAGTAACACAATAATAATGGGGGACTTTAACACCTCACTTACACCAATGGACAGATCATCCAAAATGAAACTCAATAAGGAAACAGAAGCTTTAAATGACACAATAGACCAGATAGATTTAATTGATATTTATAAGACATTCCATCCAAAAACAGCAGATTACACTTTCTTCTCAAGGGCGCACAGAACATTCTCCAGGATAGATCACATCTTGGGTCACAATTCAAGCCTCAGTAAATTTAAGAAAATTGAAATCATATCAAGCATCTTTTCTGACCACAACGCTATGAGATTAGAAATGAATTACAGGGAAAAAAACGTAAAAAACACAAACACATGGAGGCTAAACAATACGTTTCTAGATAACCAAGAGATCACTGAAGAAATCAAAGAGGAAATCAAAAAATACCTAGAGACAAATGACAACGAAAACACGACGATCCAAAACCTATGGGATGCAGCAAAAGCAGTTCTTAGAGGGAAGTTTATAGCTATACAAGCCTACCTAAAGAAACAAGAAAAATCTCAAGTAAACAATCTAACCTTACACCTAAAGGAACTAGAGAAAGAAGAACAAACAAAACCCAAAGTTAGCAGAAGGAAAGAAATCATAAAGATCAGAGCAGAAATAAATGAAATAGAAACAAAGAAAACAATGGCAAAGATCAATAAAACTAAAAGCTGGTTCTTTGAGAAGATAAACAAAATTGATAAACCATTAGCCAGACACATCAAGAAAAAGAGGGAGAGGACTCAAATCAATAAAATTAGAAATGAAAAAGGAGAAGTTACAACAGACACCACAGAAATACAAAGCATCATCAGAGACTACTACAAGCAACTGTATGCCAATAAAATGGACAACCTGGAAGAAATGGACAAATTCTTAGAAAGGTATAACCTTCCAAGACTGAATCAGGAAGAAACAGAAAATATGAACAGACCAATCACAAGTAATGAAATTGAAACTGTGATGAAGAATCTTCCAACAAACAAAAGCCCAGGACCAGATGGCTTCACAGGAGAATTCTATCAAACATTTAGAGAAGAGCTAACACCTATCCTTCTCAAACTCTTCCAAACTATTGCAGAGGGAGGAACACTCCCCAAATCATTCTACGAGGCCACCATCACCCTGATACCAAAACCAGACAAAGACGTCACAAAGAAAGAAAACTACAGGCCAATATCACTGATGAACATAGATGCAAAAATCCTCAACAAAATACAAGCAAAAAGAATCTAACAGCACATTAAAAGGATCATACACCATGATTAAGTTGGGTTTATTCCAGGAATGCAAGGATTCTTCAATATACGCAAACCAATCAACGTGACACATCATATTAACAAATTGAGGAGAAAAACCATGTGATCATCTCAATAGATGCAGAGAAAGCTTTTGACAAAAATCAACACCCATTTATGATAAAAGCCCTGCAGAAAGTAGGCATAGAGGGAACTTTCCTCAACATAATAAAGGCCATATATGACAAAACCACAGCCAACATTGTCCTCAATGGTGAAAAACTGAAACCATTTCCACTAAGATCAGGAACAAGACAAGGTTGCCCACTCTCACCACTATTATTCAACATAGTTTTGGAAGTGTTAGCCACACCTATCAGAGAAGAAAAAGAAATAAAAGGAATCCAAATCGGAAAAGAAGAAGTAAAGCTGTCACTGTTTGCAGATGACATGATACTATACATAGAGAATCCTAAAGATGCTACCAGAAAACTACTAGAGCTAATCAATGAATTTGGTAAAGTAGCAGGATACAAAATTAATGCACAGAAATCTCCTGCATTCCTATACACTAATGATGAAAAATCTGAAAGTGAAATTAAGAAAACACTCCCATTTACCATTGCAACAAAAAGAATAAAATATCTAGGAATAAACCTACCTAAGAAGACAAAAGACCTGTATGCAGAAAATTATAACACACTGATGAAAGAAATTAAAGATGATACAAATAGATGGAGAGATATACCATGTTCTTGGATTGGAAGAATCAATATTGTGAAAATGACTCTACTACCCAAAGCAATCTACAGATTCAATGCAATCCCTATCAAACTACCAATGGCATTTTTCACAGAATTAGAAGAAAAAATTTCACAATTTGTATGGAAACACAAAAGACCCCGAATAGCCAAAGCAATCTTGAGAACGAAAAATGGAGCTGGGGGAATCAGGCTCCCTGACTTTAGACTATATTACAAAGCTACAGTAATCAAGACAGTTTGGTACTGGCACAAAAACAGAAACATAGATCAGTGGAACAGGATAGAAAGCCCAGAGATAAACCCACACATATATGGTCACCTTATCTTTGATAAAGGGGGCAAGCATATACAGTGGAGAAAAGACAGCCTCTTCAATAAGTGGTGTTGGGAAAACTGGACAGGTACATGTAAAAGTATGAAATTAGAACATTCCGTGACACCATACACAAAAATAAACTCAAAATGGATTAAAGACCTAAGTGTAAGGCCAGACACTATCAAACTCTTAGAGGAAAACATAGGCAGAACACTCTATGACATAAATCACAGAAAGATCCTTTTTGACCCAGCTCCTAGAGAAATGGAAATAAAAACACAAATAAACAAATGGGACCTAATGAAACTTCAAAGCTTTTGCACAGCAAAGGAAACCATAAACAAGACCAAAAGACAACCCTCAGAATGGGAGAAAATATTTGCAAATGAAGCAACTGACAAAGGATTAATCTCCAAGATTTACAAGCAGCTCATGCAGCTCAATAACAAAAAAACGAACAACCCAATCCAAAAATGGGCAGAAGTCCTAAATAGACATTTCTGCAACGAAGATATACAGATTGCCAACAGACACATGAAAGAATGCTCAACATCATTAATCATTAGAGAAATGCAAACTAAAACTACAATGAGATATCATCTCTCACCAGTCAGAATGGCCATCATCAAAAAATCTAGAAACAATAAATGCTGGAGAGGGTGTGGAGAAAAGGGAACACTCTTGCACTGTTGGTGGGAATGTAAATTGATACAGCCACTATGGAGAACAGTATGGCGGTTCCTTAAAAAACTAAAAATAGAACTACCATACGACCAAGCAATCCCACTACTGGGCATATACCCTGAGAAAACCATAATTCAAAAAGAATCATGTACCAAAATGTTCATTGCAGCTCTATTTACAATAGCCAGGACATGGAAGCAACCTAAGTGTCCATCATCGGATGAATGGATAAAGAAGATGTGGCACATATACACAATGGAATATTACTCAGCCATAAAAAGAAATGAAATGGAGGTATTTGTAGTGAGGTGGATGGAGTTAGAGTCTGTCATATAGAGTGAAGTAAGTCAGAAAGAAAAAAACAAATACAGTATGCTAACACATAGATATGGAATCTAAGGAAAAAAAAAAAGGTCATGAAGAACCTAGTGGCAAGATGGGAATAAAGACACAGACCTACTAGAGAATGGACTTAAGGATATGGGGAGGGGGAGGGGTAAGATGTGACAGGGTGAGAGAGTGGCATGGACATATATACACTACCAAATGTAAAATAGATAGCTAGTGGGAAGCAGCCGCATAGCACAGGGAGAACAGCTCGGTGCTTTGTGACCACCTAGAGGGGTGGGATAGGGAGGGTGGGAGGGAGGGAGACGCAAGAGTGAAGAGATATGGGAACATATGTATAACTGATTCACTTTGTTATAAAGCAGAAACTAACACACCATTGTAAAGCAATTATACTCCAATGAAGATGTTTAAAAAAAATAAAAAATAAAACAAAAAAAAACATTTAGAGAAGAGCTAACACCCATCCTTCTCAAACTCTTCCAAAAAATTGCAGAGGAAAGAACACTCCCAAACTCATTCTATGAGGCCACCATCACCCTCATACCAAAACCAGACAAAGATACTACAAAAAAAGAAAATTACAGACCAATATCACTGATGAATATAGATGCAAAAATCCTCAGCAAAATACTAGCAAACAGAATCCAACAACACATTAAAAGGATCATACACCACGATCAAGTAGAATTTATCCCAGGAATGCAAGGATTCTTCAACATACGCAAATCAATCAATGTGATACACCATATTTACAAATTGAAGAATAAAAACCATATGATCATCTCAATAGATGCAGAAAAAGCTTTGGACAAAATTCAACACCCATTTATGATAAAAACTCTCCAGAAAGTGGGCATAGAGGGAACCTACCTCAACATAATAAAGGCCATATACGACAAACCCACCGCAAACATCATTCTCAATGGTGAAAAACTGAAACCATTTCCTCTAAGATCAGGAACGAGACAAGGATGTCCACTCTCACCACTATCATTCAACATAGTTTTGGAAGTCCTAGCCACGGCAATCAGAGAAGAAAAAGAAATAAAAGAAATACAAATTGGAAAAGAAGAAGTAAAACTGTCACTGTTTGCAGATGACATGATACTATACATAGAGAATCCTAAAAACGCCACCAGAAAACTACTAGAGCTAATCAATGAATTTGGTAATGTTGCAGAATACAAAATTAATGCACAGAAATCTCTTGCATTCCTATACACTAATGATGAAAAATCTGAAAGAGAAATTAGGGAAACACTCCCATTTACCATTGCAACAAAAAGAATAAAATACCTAGGAATAAACTTACCTAGGGAGACAAAAGACCTGTATGCAGAAAACTATAAGACACTGATGAAAGAAATTAAAGATGATACAAACAAATGGAGAGATATACCATGTTCTTGGATTGGAAGAATCAATATTGTGAAAATGACTATACTACCCAAAGCAATCTACAGATTCAATGCAATCCCTATCAAATTACCAATGGCATTTTTTATGGAACTAGAACAAATCATCTTAAAATTTGTATGGAGACACAAAAGACCCTGAATAGCCAAAGCAGTCTTGAGGGAGAAAAACGGAACTGGAGGAATCAGACTCCCTGACTTCAGACTATACTACAAAGATACAATAATCAAGACAATATAGTACTGGCACAACAACAGAAACATAGATCAATGGAACAAGATAGAAAGCCCAGAGATAAACCCACGCACCTATGGTCAACTAATCTATGACAAAGGAGGCAAAGATATATAATGGAGAAAAGACAGTCTCTTCAATAAGTGGTGCTGGGAAAACTGGACAACTACATGTAAAAGAATGAAATTAGAACACTCCCTAACACCATACACAAAAATAAACTCAAAATGGATTCGAGACCTAAATGTAAGACCGGACACTATAAAACTCTTAGAGGAAAACATAGGAAGAACACTCTTTGACATAAACCACTGCAAGATCTTTTTTGATCCACCTCCTAGAGTAATGGAAATAAAAACAAAAATAAACAAATGGGACCTAATGAAACTTCAAAGCTTTTGCACAGCAAAGGAAACCATAAACAAGACCAAAAGACAACCCTCAGAATGGGAGAAAATATTTGCAAACGAATCAACGGACAAAGGATTAATCTCCAAAATATATAAACAGCTCATTCAGCTCAATATTAAAGAAACAAACAACCCAATCCAAAAATGGGCAGAAGACCTAAATAGACATTTCTCCAAAGAAGACATACAGATGGCCAAGAAGCACATGAAAAGATGCTCAACATCACTAATTATTAGAGAAATGCAAATCAAAACTACAATGAGGTATCACCTCACACCAGTCAGAATGGGCATCATCAGAAAATCTACAAACAACAAATGCTGGAGAGGGTGTGGAGTAAAGGGAACCCTCTTGCACTGTTGGTGGGAATGTAAATTGATACAGCCACTATGGAGAACAGTATGGAGGTTCCTTAAAAAACTAAAAATAGAATTACCATATGACCCAGCAATCCCACTACTGGGCATATACCCAGAGAAAACCGTAATTCAAAAAGACACATGCACCCAAATGTTCATTGCAGCACTATTTACAATAGCCAGGTCATGGAAGCAACCTAAATGCCCATCGACAGACGAATGGATAAAGAAGTTGTGGTACATATATACAATGGAATATTACTCAGCCATAGAAAGGAACGAAATTGAGTCATTTCTTGAGATGTGGATGGATCTAGAGACTGTCATACAGAGTGAAGGAAGTCAGAAAGAGAAAAACAAATATCATATATTAACGCATGTATGTGGAACCTAGAAAAATGGTACAGATGAGCCGGTTTGCAGGGCAGAAGTTGAGACACAGATGTAGAGAACAGACATATGGACACCAAGGGGGGAAATCTGCGGTGGGGTGGGGATGGTGGTGTGCTGAATTGTGCGCTTGGGATTGACATGTATACACTGATGTGTATAAAACTGATGACTAATAAGAACCTGCAGTATATAAGTACCGCACGCTAACTGATTGCGCCACTGGAGCTCCAAGAACCTGCAGTATAAAAAAACAAACAAACAAAACAACTAATACTAAACTTTCACTGGGTTATTTGTATGGAAATATGTTAACATAAATGTTTCAGACATTAAAAAAAAAAAAAGAACTAGATTTCCAAATAATCCATAGGTCAAAGAAGAAATAATGGAAATTAGAAAATACAACAAACTGATTGATAATGAAACTATTACAAATCACAGTTAATAAAACTTCTTAGCCTTAAATAAATATATAGTATTCTTATACATTTACGTAAACCTTTATTTCCTGTAAATATATAGTATATGCATTCCTATAAAATCTTGTATTCTATAAACTGCATACTAAAAATAACAAGGCTTATGGGAAAAAGTATTGAGGCAAACAACTAAAAAATTCATACAACCTTATAGCAAGAGCACTAACCTAAATAATCCTAATAAAAATACTAGCACAGTTAAAAAGACATGTTAAATTCCTCATAAAGTTATATATACATACATATATGTAACACTTTATGTGTGTGTGTTTTAAGTAGCTTGATGGTGTAGGGTGTAACAAGAGTTGAGGCTGCTGAGTTAATAAACACAAAGGACAAAATGTCCAATGATTGGGCATTGCATAATATGTGCTTTCAAAGCAGAGTACATGACAAACCTGGGTCCAGAGGAGAAACAGGTAAAACGGCATCATGTACAACACTGTATTCCTCTGAAAACTCAGCTACATTCAGCTAGAATGTATATTTTATGTTAAGCTGCTGTGATGGTTAATTTTATGTGTCAACTTAACTGGGCCATAGGGTGCCCAGGTATTTGGTCAAATATTATTCTGGGTATGTCTGTAAAGGTGTTTTGGATGATATTAACATTTAAATTAATAGACTGAACACTGATAGAACATTAGTGCTCTTTGCAATATTAATGGATTTCCATTTAAAAGATTTCTGTGGGCAAGTAAGAATGTAAAAATCTTAGGCTAATCAATTTCAGCTCTTTTTTACTACCTTTCTTCTTAGCACCTTTAATATGCTACTGAACCCCATGAATCTCCTAGAGAAGATAGTTTAGAGTAAAACTGCATTCTCTATTTTAATTTGGAATCTCTCTCCCCTCATGCCCAGAACACCCACTAAGATAAATTGGTGTATGACATGAAGATCTAAATAGATTTTCACTATACCACTTATTGAAACATCAATCCCAAGGCAGTTCTCAATTTTAAGGTGCAAAAGAAGCATCCAGGGAACAAGCTTAAAATCTAAATTACTAGGTTGTACTCCTAGAAGGTGAGGTTTGTAAGTCTGGAGTAGGGTTCATTAATTTCATTTTTAACATAACAGCACCCTCAGTTGACTTTGAGAGGAAGTAGTTAACCCAACCACACTTTAGGAAACATTACCCTGCTACGTGATAAGGAATATTTTCAGCTCCAAGATTGGATTGTCCTTTTGGACATTCCTGCCTGGACATGGAATGAGTGAGGAATGAAAGAGAAACCAAAGACATCAAACATTTTATAATAGGCTTAACAAACCGGTTATGCTATTGAGAATAAGAGGCAAGTAGAGATACATTTTCCTAACCTTGGACAAAAAAGAGCAACAACTCATGTTTTCAGAGGAATTTTTTTTTGCTGTAAATGTTCATTATCCCATTTCATCATCACAACAACCCAGTAAGGTAAGTAGGACATGTAATATATTCTTGTTTTACAGATAAATAAACTAAGGCTCAGTGAGCATAAGGTCACAGCTAGCATAGTGGCAGAACTGGGACTGAAATCCAGGCATTTGGAACACAAATTTTATGTTCATTCCACTGTATAGTATTGCAGGTCAAATTAACTGTTATATGCTCTGGGTGTCAAGTTTCATGTCATATATGTAAGAAAAGATTTCCAATAGAAAACTAACGTTCAAATGTCATAGCAAAGGTGAGAGACCAGGATCAAAACTACAATTCATTTACATAATGACCATAGCTTAAGCTGTGAAGGTAAATTATGTTTTCAAAGAAATTATCATAAACTGGGAATAAAGGTCCAACATCTACACATTTAAGAAGCCCATAGTAAAGCAAAAAAGGTCAGCAAAGAGAAATTGCCTAAAGAAGCAGAAAGAGAATCAAAAGAATGTTAAAAATAAGAAAATTAGTCAGGTAGTATCCACTGATGATTGAGAAAGAGGACAAATATTACACATATCATTTATTAGGTATGTTTAAAGGCAGAAGGAATGTTATCAGTGGATTCAAGAAGTTCCACAGGGAAAGAATGATAGTGGGAATAAGATTCTTGAGAATTAAAGTATCTGAAGAATAGATGAAGTTATATTAGTGATTCTCATGCCCCCTTTAGTGAGACATCCTAAAATACAAAGAAGGTAATTCTCACAAACAAATTAGGTTTATCAGAATGAGGACTATGGGAGAGGAAAAAAATGTTATAAATCTAGGGTTGAGAGTTAGGGAGGTAATTTGTTTTAAAAAACCTTATACAAATAAATACAAATAAAAACAATACAAAATCATACATTTCTATAGTACAGCTGCAAGTATGTAAAAATGCATTTAAAAATGGAAGGATACATGAAATGTTAACAGATAGTCAGATTCTGATTTTTTTAAACTTTCCTATACTTTCCAATTTTTATTCAGTAAAGTATCTCTTCTTAAAAAGTTTAATTTGTTATAATGAAGTCAATATTTTCCCCCAAGAAACTTCTAATCATGAGTGGTAAAAACTACAAAACATTCTTCCTTGCTTCTGTTATACCCTATATAGAATCAAAAAGAGAGACAGAGAGAAAAGGAACCTAAGTAACCATCCAGATAAGCAATGTTTGAATAATTAAGAATTGGCAAAAGGATAGCTACAAGAGTTATGACAGGACTGAAGCAACCCAAAGATTTGAGCATTTTAATCCTCTGCTAAGTCACCGGAGTTAGCGAACACAAATTCCGTGCCTGTCAAAAAGAAGCTCTATAATTTTAGAAATAGGACTCGTATAAATTGATCATGCTAATAATGATGATACCCTGTTGAGAACTGAAACCACAATTTAATTTTACCATCATCTAAATTTTAGTAGAAAAAAATTTTTAATTTAGCCTCAAGTAAGCAATTGTTAAATTTACTAACAATCATGGAAAAATTACCAGTTGGTTTGAAATTAACATCTTCATCCATCTTTATCAGGTCCAGAGATGATAAATCATTCAGATTCTTCAAACATAATTCTGTTCAATTATAGAAAACACATTTTTTACTTTAGTAAAATAAAGAAGCAACACAAATTAGAATTTATTATAAAATATCCTGAAGGTGTGTTTCTGTGTAATTGTTCTGGGAAGAACTGTAGTCCCTATTTAAGTGGTTAAAAAAAAACACAACTCATTTAAACAAAAGAGCCGACTAATATGCTGAAAAAATTTTCTAACAGTAAAAATAATACAAATAATAAAAATAACACTCAAGTGATAACATTTACAACTTGGAGCTTTTAAAATGATATATTTGTACTATCTCATTTAATCCTCAAAACACAACATGGCAGGTATTAATATTATTTCATATACAAGTTAGGAAATTAAAGAATAGAGAAGCTAAGTGACTTGCTCCAAGTCTAAATAACTGTTTTGCCATTTGACTTCCAATATGGCAGTAGTTTTTCTTTTTAAAAAAGCTTTAAGATATATACACACAAAGTATAAAGAATCAAATAGTTCTACAGAGATTGTTCAAAAAACACCAGTCTTTCCCCTCCTCCTAGTTTGCCACACTCTCTTAAGGTAACCATTATGACTATTTTAGCTGATGGTTCTACTATTTACTTCAGCATCTCTGAATATGACACTATTGCACCTGGAAGGAACCTCTGAATAGGAAGCAATGCAAGTTCACCCTCACTGATTGATGGGGACCAGAGCAGTCAATTGTAGTAACCTGTTGCATTCAGTGTTCTCTCTGTTCCCTGCTATAAAGCCCAGGAGATTGGAGGCAGTTAAGAGCAGAGAGTGGGAATACCACAACCTATTCAATGTTATATAGAATAGCCACTCAAAAAAACATAGCCCTTAGGGGCTTCCCTGGTGGCGCAGTGGTTGAGAATCTGCCTGCCAATGCAGGGGACACGGGTTCGAGCCCTGGTCTGGGAAGATCCCACATGCCGCGGAGCGACTGGGCCCGTGAGCCACAACGACTGAGCCTGCACGTCTGGAGCCTGTGCTCCGCAACAAGAGAGGCTGCGATAGTGAGAGGCCCGCGCACCGCGATGAAGAGTGGCCCCCACTTGCCACAACTAGAGAAAGCCCTTGCACAGAAACAAAGACCCAACACAGCCAAAAATAAATAAATAAATAAATAAATTTTTTTAAAAAATTAAAAAAAAAAATAGTCCTTAGAAAGCAGGGTTCTTTGAAAAATACTTGAGTTTAAGCAACATTGCTAAGGCAGCTTGATAGTTTTAAGTGTTTGGTTAAGTAAGGCTTTTGAAGTCTTTGCTAATTTTCTTAATTACCCACTATTAAATTAACATTCAGTGGCCATCAACAAAAGTCTACACATAATAAATGCTGGAGAGAGTGTGGAGAAAAAGGAACCTTCCTACACTGTTGGTGGGAATGTAAATTGGTACAGCCACTGCGGAGAACAGTACGGAGGTTCCTTAAAAAACTAAAAATAGAGTTACCATATGATCCTCTAATCCCACTCCTGGGCATATATCCAGAGAAAACTATAATTTGAAAAGATACATGCACCCCAATGTTCATTGCAGCACTATTTACAATAGTCAAGACATGGAAGCAACCTAAATGTCCATCAACAGAGGAATGGATAAAGAAGATGTGAGATAGATATATATATATATATATATATATATATATATATACACACACACACATAATGGAATATTACTCAGACATAAAAAAGAATGAAATAATGCCATTTGTGGCAACATGGATGGATGGATGGACCCAGAGATTATCATACTAAGTGAAGTAAGCAAGACAGAGAAAGACAAATATCACATGATATCACTTATATGTAGAATCTAAAAAAAAATAATAATACAAATGAACTTACTTACAAAACAGGAAGAGACTCACAGACACAGAAAACAAACTTATGGTTACCAAAGGGGAAAGAGGGGGAGGGATAAATTAGGAGGTTGGATTAACATGTACACACTACTATATATAAAATAGATAACCAACAAGGGCCTACTGTATAAGCACAGGAAACTATACTCAATATTTTGTAATAATCTATAAGGGAAAAGAATCTAAAAAAGAATATACATATATATAAAACTGAATCACTATACTGTACACCTGAAACTAACATGACATTGTAAATCAACTACACTTAAATAAAAAAAAAAAACCAATGCTGTCAATTTTCAACTTCAAAAAAATTAATATTCAGTAAGTTAATCAAACAAGAATGCTTACTATATGCTGAGCACTATTCTAAGCTTAAAGTTTATAGTAGTGAACAAGGCAAAGTTCTTCCTCTTTAAAACTTGTATTTTACTGAAAAAAGCAATCAATAACAAATAAATAATATAATCTCAGGTATTGAAAAGTATTACGAGGGAGGGAGAGATTGGGAGTTTGCGACTGACATGTACACACCACTATATTTAAAACAGATAACCAACAAGGACCTACTGTATAAGCACAAGGAACTTTGCTCAATATTCTGTAATAACCTAAATGGGAAAAGAATTTGAAAAAGAATAGATACATGTATATGTATAACTGAACCACTGTGCTGTACACCTGAAACTAACACAACATTGTTACTCAACTATACTCCAATATAAAATAAAAATTAAAAAAAAAGAAAGGTATTATGAAGGAAAATAAAGCTGAGAAAGGAACTAAAGAATAACAGAGTTTTTTAAGCTTTTCTTTAATTAAGCTTATGTGTATTTCAGATACACAGCTTATAATTTCTGATTAAAGTAAGGATGTAGTCATCCTAATTTTCAACATAAACACATCACCTTTTCCAAATGCAGGAAAACAGCAGTAACAATATAGAAATTGTTTTTCCTTCGTCTCTGTAAATGTGGGTTTAAATAAGGTAGTCCAGGAAGGTTTCTCTGAGGAGTTGATATGTAAACAAAGACCTGAATGAAATGACGGTTCAGGCCACGTAAAATATGCAAGAAGTGTTTCAAGAATAAAGAGAGTGCAAGGACCTGAAGTGTGAACAAGCTTGATGTGGTTAAGGAACAGCAAGACAGCCAATTTGGACAGAGTGGAATAAATGAGAGGAAAGTGACAAGAGATGAAGTTAGAGAAATAGGCATGGGGGTACCAAATAGGACTTTGTGGGTTCTGGTGAAAGTTTGCACTTTATTCTAAGAGTGATGGGAGAGCTACTGGAGGATACTGAGTAAGAAAGTATAACCAAATTTAGGAAACAGCATATTCTATGCTAAAGACCCTTCCTAAGAAATTTAAGGCAGACCTCCAAGGAAACCAAAACATTCTATCCAGTTATATAATAAATTTGGCTATTCCTTATAGGCAAAACTTAGCCACCTATAATAACTGAAAATAAGACAAATATGAACTGTTAAGAACATTTAAGAAAAGTTAAATCTTTACAGTTACCAGAATATAGCAAGATATTTCTTGGTCTGTCTCATTTTGTGTATTTGATAATTATGATAAAAAATATATGCTTTTAAAACTCCATTACAAATTTGGTCAATACATAAAGAATAATACAAGTATATTATAGATCTGTTTCTCAACAGCTGCATCATGAACATAAGCTATTGCTAATCAGCATGTTTTAACAATATATTTATTCTTTAAGAAAGACAATTTTACTGCTTCATCCTTATCTCTGCATTTTTATTTGCCATATGTGTATATCCAAGTAGAGAATAAGTTAAAATGGGCTAAATATTTTTAGGGATCTAACGTATTTTCTTTTCCTGGAAGACAGTCTCAATACAATGAAGAGGCAGCAATTTCTACTCCTAATAAATGCTTAACAATCTTTTGATATTTTAAAAGATAGGTAAAGAAATACTGAGTGATTAACTGAAAACTAAAACTGAGGTTTGATAGGAATACTTCACCAGCACAGATTAGGATAAGAAGCCCATAATCAAGCTTGGCTTATATTTTCAATTAAAATTAAACTAGAAAAGGAACATAAAGAGTTGAGTATCTATAGGCAACATTTCCAAAGACCAGGATCATTTTAAAAATAAAAACAAACCAAGTTAATATGTTATACAAAGGAAGATATTCTGATATTCTGATAGAATTAATAAATAGATTAATTCAGAAAAAAAGTAAATGCGCCAAGCTTTATTTACCTGTGAAAAAGAAATCCATATTTTCTTTTCTGCAAACAAGGTTACTTTAAAAAATACTTTACCAGAGCATTCTTACTTTCATAATAACTAGACTTTTTCATTAAAATTTATAGAATATAATTTTTTAGAAGGAAATGCATCTAACCTTGTAATTTTGATTCAATTCCATCTTTGCTCAATCCAGATGCAAAACCTATATGTTATGACAATTTATTAAAAATAAAATAGAATGAGATGAATTCATCTTTATAGGCTCAATTTATACCCCAGTTAACTAGAAAAGAGTAATCTAACTCAATCTTAAATAGAAGAAAAAAGTAGCTTAAAGTTAAAACAAGGTTTAAACATCTACAGAAAATACCCACTGTTGTGAAATCCTTTCAATATCAATTGGCTATCTCTTGTTCATTTTATTGTATAACAGTGACCAGGAATACTACATGTATTACATGTATTTTTTTTCCTTAGAGGTCTGAAAGTTTTGAACCTGTGTATATTAGAATGGTATTATAACACGTCAGGTTTTAATCTGATATCCTGCAATCCCAAGCATTTTTATTTTATAACCTGTACCACATGAAAGAACCCTCTAGAAGCAACATAACCATATGTGTGCTAGCTTTAGAAGCAAGATGAAAATTCCAGCAGCAACAGTATTACTATATACTTTGATTTGAACACCAGTTCAGACAAAATTCAAAACTTCTTTTTGACTTTAACTTATTTTAAATAATTTTAGGCATTTTAAAAATTTTTATTGAGATAATTTTTTTCTAAAAGATCTATTTTTAATGGTGTTAATTTCAAGCCTTATTAAAAGACTAGAAGTAAAACAGATAAAGATTTCTCACGTTTCTCTACTCTTGCTCTAACTGTATTTGTTATAATTGTTTTTACTTCTGCTACCTATTAGTTTATATAATCTATTCTGTGACTTATTAGTATAAAGTAGGCCCAATTGGCTTGATTAAATTACTACTCTTCAAAATCAAAGTAACAAACCATAATGAGATGGGTTTTTCAAGGCTCTGATATAAAGCAAGGTTGATCGTATCCATTCCAAAGCAATATTCACATCTGTGATGGTATGCAATACTATCTCCGCATTTAAATGCTCAATAAGATGTCTGTGCAAACTAATGGAAAAAAAACCTTTTCATTAGTAATATATATTTCAGTGCCATACAACTCTTACTTGTTTAGAATAATATTTGAATAATTCAATAATATAATTGAATAATATTGTTACTTTAATAATTCATGAAAGTTAACTTAATTTTCAAAAATATGACAAAACCTTAAAATGTCAGTTTAACTTTTAAAAAGATTATAGATTTCTCTCTACTCCATGGATCTAGAAGACATTATTGCTTAAAAAAAGGGTGGGGAGTGGATTACATCCTATTTTCCCCAAAAGTATTATAATCAAACACTTTATTGAAAGGTCTCAGGTTGCCTGTCTCCTACTATTATGCAAATTTTAAAGATGTAAAACGATGTGAAAATTACATTCCTCCCATTACTAATTTGGCCTTTTATAACAAGGATACATGCAACTGCATGCTAAGAAGCATTGCTGAACAAAGATATTACACTGTCTCTTTTTTAACTATTAAATTTCTTAAAAGTACACAAACTTTCTAATTAGATTATTGAAAAGTTTCAAGAAAATGGCCTTAGAAAATCCCCTAACATATTAAAAGGAAAAATATAGCCTATATTAACATTAACATTTTAACGTCTTTTGGGAATATTTTCCATATTACCTGCTTTCTACAGTGTCACTACAAGCTAGCATCTGAATATACTTCTCTTTTGTACTTAACCGAGTCATAATAACTGCAGTAGCTGTAGTGTCAAACTGGAAGAAAAAAAGAAAACAGAGAAATTTAGTAAAGAAAAGCACATGTTGATACCAGTCTTCTTCAATAACTCAAGATTTTCATTTTATATTAAACAGTTCCCTGTCTTAAACAACAGGTCAAAAAGGCCTTAAAAATGCTTCTGAATTTGAATGTTAACTGAAAATTTGACTTAAAAACCTTCCAAGAGTATAGATGTAAAAGTACCACTTTGGTTTCAATGTAACATAATTTTGGCAGTAGTAAAATCAAAACAAACTTAGGTAACTGGTTAAAAGCTGTAAGATTCAGTGCAATTTACATATAATCTAATTTATCCTATAATAATTATAAATTTGTATAACATAATATTTTGATATTCTTTGAAAAGATATTCTTCCTAAATTTTCCCTTAGTACCTATATGAATGACTTCTTTATTCAAGAATCTGTCAGATTAGGCCATGTTTTGTAATGTGTATGGGCTGATTTTTAATTGTCACAATATCCTGGGACCACTATTGGCATTTTGTGCTAGGATCCAGGGATGGTACATGTTCTGCAATGTATGACAGTCCTACACAATGAAAAACTGTCCCATCCAAAATGCCAATAGCATCCCTATTCAGAATAAAAAACAAACAAAAACAAAACAACTCAAAACCAAAAAAACCCTTTAACAGCATACACATTAATAAACCCAACCATTCATCAACCAGTGGGGGCTTAGAGGGAATGAAGGGAGTATGTCTCCTTTGGTGAGACTTGTTTTACTTCTACTCCTCCATTAAAGTAGATTTTCTTAGTTACATTTATATTTAAACCTAATCTAAACGTGAAATGTTAATCTTTTGTTTAACAAAAAATACACAATTATTTTTTTTTTTACTTTTTATCTTGTCTTTAAAATAAATTACAAAAAGTGAAAAACTGTCACTTACTTGAGGTCGACCAGCTCTACCAATCATCTGTAGAATATCTGTTTCACTGTACTCTTCAAACATTCCTCCAGCATAATGCATTGTAGATTTTATAACTACTAGGTGAGCAGGCAAATTTACTCCCATGGCTAAGGTACTGGTAGTAACTGCATCAAATTAAGGAATATTACTTTTAAGTCATATAGCTTTATTGCTTCAAGTAAACATTTTCTTATAAAAGATATATTCTTATAAATGTAATAAAACTCATATATAGGAAATTCAGAATAAAAAGAAAGAAGAAGACAACATTACAATGTAAAATAATATATCTTAAAACCAAAAAGCTACTAATTCTTACTTTTCAAATTGCACTATGTTCAGTAAGATGATAAAGAACTAAAATTGCCAGAGAGTTTACTACAGCACGTATATGTATGGATAGTTATATAATTTTAGATTCTTGGAAGAAAAGCAGAAATAAGTCAGAATACCTGAGCTTCTTCTTTTTCCAAAAGATCTTATAATATTCACAAGAATATCTTTTACTTACAAAGAACTGGTAGATCTCCAACAGTAAAAGCTCCTTCAACTACTTTTCTATCTGACAGCTCCATACCAGCATGATGATAACCAACACCATGTATTAAGATATCTATAGAAGAAATATATCATCTGTTATGTACTGTTGATATTTCATCAGTAATTGGCTCTTTTTATCTATAGCTGAAAATACTATTCAAAAATTATCTCTAAACCTACCTCTCAGTTTTGAATCTCTTATGGAATATGCACACTTATGTAACCTATTTTAAAAAACACAAAATTATTGAGTTATTCCCATTAACATCAAAACTCTTAGTGTATTAGTTAATTATTTTGAAGATTACAGATATCAAAATATTTTCACAACATCATTTTTTGAAAACCATCTTTAAGAAGTAGAGAATATCTAACTTTCATACTGAGAAGTCCCTAATTTTATAACTAAGAAAAAAAAAACCTAAATAATCCAATTTTAAAAAGGGCAGAGGACCTGAATAGACATTTTTTTCAAAGATGACATCCAAATGGACAGCAGAACAAGAAAAGGTGCTCAACATCACTAATCATCAGGGAAATGGAAATTAAAACCACAATGAGATATAACCTCACACCTGTCAGAATGGCTATTATCAAAAAGACAACAAATAAGTGTTGGTGAGGATGTTGAGAAAAGGGAATCCTCATGCACTATTGGTGGGAATGTAAATTAATGCAGCCACTATGGAAAATATGGAGATTCCACAAAAATTTTTAAATAGAACTACCGTATGATCCAGCAATTTCACTCCTAGGTATTTATCCAACAAAAACAAAACCACCAATTCAAAAAGACATATACACCCCTATGTTCATTGCAGCATTATTTACAATAGCCATGATATGGAAGCAATCTAAGTGTCCAACAATAGATGAATGGATAAAGATGTGGTACTTGTGTGTGTGTGTGTGTGTGTGTGTGTGTGTGTGTGTGTGTGTGTGTATAAAATATTACTCAGCCATAAAAAAGAATGAAATCTTGCCATTTGTGACAACATGGATGAACCTACAGGGTATTATGCTAAGTGAAATAAGTCAGAGAAAGACAAATAAGTGAAATAAGTAAGACAGAGAAAGACAAATACCATATGATTTCACTCGTGTGGAATCTAAAAAACAAAACAAATGAACAAACATAAAATAAAAACAGAGTCATAGATACAGAAAACAAACAGGTGGTTGCCAGAGGGGAGAGAGGTGGGTGGAGGAAAGAAATGGGTGAGGGAGATTAAAAGGAACAAACTTCCAGTTATGAAATAAATGAGTCATGGGTACAAAATGTAGAGTGTGGGAATATAGTCAATAATTACGTAATATCTTGCATAGTGACAGATTGTAACTAGACTTATCATGGTGATCATTTTGAAATGTATGGAAATACTAAATCACTGTGTTGTGTAATAGGAACTAGCACAGTGCTGAAGGTCAATTATACTTCAAAAAAGGAACAAATTTATGGAAAAAGAGATCAGATTTGTGGTTACCAGAGGTGAGGGGTTGGGGGGTGGGGAGGGGCAACTGGATGAAGGAGTCAAAAGGCACAAACTTCCAGTTATAAGATAAATAGGCACTAGAGATATAATGTACAACATGATAAATATAATTAACACTGCTGCATGTTACATATAAAAGTTAAGAGAGTAAATCCTAACAGTTCTAATCACAAGTGAAAAACATTTCTATTTCTTTAATTTTGTATCTATATGTATGGATGATGAATATGCACTAAACTTACTGTGGTAATCATTTCATGCTATATGTAAGTCAAATCTTTATTCTGTACACCCTGAACTTATACAGTGCTGTATGTCAATTATATCTCAATAAAACTGGGGAAAATAAGGAAATAAATAATTATAAATAAAATCAGCAAAAAAAAAAAAGAGAGAGAAAAATACCCCCAAAGGCTCAGGAAACATTTTCACTATGAGAATATTACCAATTAATTTCCTGACGTTAACTAAAATTTTTCAAAATATAGAAATATTTTTTAAGTTAAATGCATGATACAACAGAAAAATTATTTTTGAAAAAGCTAAAGAGACCAGAGTACACAAAAAGTTGGGCATGCTAGACAAGTTTAGAAACGTTAGCAACAGAATCTGGGGTTTATGGGCAAAAAGAAATCTTGTGGGAGCTGCTAGAATGTGACTGGTTAAAGGGGAATTGACATAAGCAGCGGTCTCTTCCCCTAGTCTATAGCAACTCAAAACGGCATTCCACTCCTTTTCACTTATGCTTTTCTCAGGGAATGAAGTAAAAGCCGAACATACAAATGAGAATCTATTCAACTGTTTATTGTTCCTGAGTAACAGACTGACTGTGATATATGATAAATATTCTCTAGGGTATAAAACAAAGAAGTAGGTACAAAGAAACCTATGTTATTGTTATCTTGATAGCATTAATTTCACATTTTCCCTTTCTGTCTACCTCTTAGACCTCATGTACTTTTTTGGCTATAAGCTCTATTTCAGTTTCTCTTTCTCTGACTCTCTACTGCATCTTATTGTTTAATCATGCTTTGCTGATGTTTGTAACAAAAGCTGCACCATAGAGAGTTTTTATCTTATGGCAGTAACTAAGGAGATCAAGTTAAATCCTTAAAGCAGAAGTAAAATTATGAAAATAGTATATACATCATGGATAGGTGGCTGCATAGGTAATTCTTTAATGTACTAAATGACTAGAGATCCACCCTTTTAGTGGATAGAAAGTCAAATGTCAGAAAGCTAAAGTGGTATCCTCTAGGTTTGGTACACATCTTTGGTTGAAAAGTAACCAGAGGTGTAGCCACAGGGTAGACTGTAATTGGAAAGCTGATCTGATCCAAAGTGAAGAAAAGTACATCCCCCCCCATAGAAAATTAGTCAGAAAAATCAGTATCTGCTCGTATCCACAAGTAATGATCTAATCCAATTTTGGTTTGAGGTCTACCACTAAACTTATTTATTTATTTCCAAAAGTTGTTATTAATAATAAGCTAATATTAGTAGTAAGCATGTGCTGGCATTCTGCTGAGTCTTGCTAAGATTGAGGGGTAAATAAGATGACCATGAGTCCTTCTTTCCTCAAGACGTTTACAATCTAAGGAATAGAACAGATATTAAGTAACAATTAAACAAAAGCATATTTATTATAATTACAGTAAGTTTTATGAAATAAAAATATAGGGTGCCTGTAAAAGCAAATAAAGGGACACTAAGAATCATGGAAAACTTCTTAAGAGACTGATACTAAAGGTGAGACTTGAAGGATGAATAAGAGGTAAAAAACAATTCTGGGCAAAGAAAATATGATTCAGGAAAGCTCTGTGTAGGATAACAGTTTGGTGTATTCACAGAACACATTATACAGGGTATTGCAGGCGATATTAAGTATTTAGGATTTTAGCCTAATGACAACAAGAAACTATTAAAGTGTTTTAAGGCAGAAAAATGACATGTTTAGGTTTGTAATTTTAAACAATCACTCTGCTATGCATATAACAGATTAAAGTGGGATAGGAGTGTGTTTGTGGTCATCAGATAAAAGGCAAGAGATTAATAATTACTTGAATGGGGGAGGTGGCAGTGCTGATGAAGATAAAATGATATATTTGAGATATATTTACAAGTAAGAATAGACAGGACTTGGTAATTGATTGCCTACGGGGAAGAAGGTGAAGGAGATGTCAATGACAGGTTTCTGAATGAGCAACTAGGGAGATGATAAATAATCAGGATGGGGAACACTGGAGGAGGAATTGATTTGAGAGAAAGAACCAAGGTTCTCTTTTGGACATACTGAGTTTGACATGCCCACAGATATACAATCGGAGATGTCAAGCAGATGGACGGTAGACCTGGAGCTCAGAATGGAGGTCTGTGCTGGAGCTGTAAATTTGTAAATTCACAGACATATATAAATATGTGTATACATATATTCCTTGAACCCATGTGATAATGAGACTCAAATACCTAGGAGTGTGGCATTAGAAAGAATGAACCTTGCAGAGAACCCCTAGAATGTTAACATTTAAGAATCAGGTATTATAAGTGAAAAGGGACTGAGAATGAGTAGAAATCAAAGTAGCAAGAAACATGGTAGAAATGATCATGGAAACACAGAGTCTGGAATTTTTAAATTAGGTGGGAGTGGTCAAATGTGTTAGAAGCTCCTGAGAGGTCAATTAACAACATCAGCTTTAGTAAAAGATTACAACAGATACTGGATTGAAAGTGAGTAAAAAATTGAAGACAGCAATATGAATAATCTTTCAAATCTGGCTATGAAATAAAGAAGACAGGATCACAGTTGCATCAAGATTCATTGTCTTACTTAATCTTCCAACTTACTTTTATCCTTATTTTACAGATGAAGAAACTGAGGCTTAGAGAGGTCAAGTAACTTGAAAAGGTCAACCCAGTTTTCTCTTCTCATCTAGGTTATCCCTAAAAGTCTTTCTACCTCCAATAAAAAATTTTAAAATATACCTCTGTTTCTGTTCCACAGTCATAATAAATTTCGCATCTTTCACAAGAACAGAAGCAGCCTGTTGCACACCTTTCCTTGTTGCACAAAACTAAAAATGAATGAATAATTTTTGTATTAATCATATTAAAAACTGAACATTACACTAAAAAATAAGCAACCAACAAACCATACCACAAGCGTGGGTTTCTGATCAGAGTACGTTTGTATAACACTGGAAATTTTGTAGTTGAGGGTTAAATCAAACTTAAATTCGGTTTGGTTATTACTGCAGGGAAATCCAAGGACCACTTTCTCAAGTTTCACTGGTCTATGTCGCTCATCCATTTTCAGACATATAGCAGATCTTTCACCATCTGAAAGCCATTCTGCAATCTTTAAATGACAGAAACATACACATTAAATTTTTTTCTAGTAAAGTTTTATGGCTAAAAAGCCCAATTACAGTTCACTTTAAAGTCAAGTTTAAAAATATTTAGTCAAGTAGTTATTTTTCAACATTACATATTCTAGTGACACTTCTATTGATATATTGGTAAATATTTTCAGTAACAGTGTTTCAAGATTATACCCACTTTTAACATGGTAAACTTCCCATTAATTATTATTATTTTGTTTTATTTTCCTCCTAAGAGTCTAAAGTAAAATTAAAATTAATTTCAACAGAGAAGTCAAATTTCTCACTAGCACTGTAACTCCTTTGCTATTTTTCAGAATGATGCCCAGATATGGCTGACACTTCTTTTGTGTTATCCTAAATATTAGCTGAAGAGTAGCAAAGTAATGATTAGCTTAGACTGGCAAAGGCTGACAACTTTTTTAAACAAAGAACAAATAAACACTGAGAGATGGCAGTGCCAAAAGCACATTTCAGACTCAATGCTAGAGTCCTTAGTTAATTTCTGGAGCTGTGGCGAGCAATCCTTAACTTCACATAGCCTGGTTAGTAATCAGGCTTTGTGCCCTGCTATGAAACTGATTGTTTCTTTGACAGGAAGATAAATTAATGAGTTTTTAATGGCATAGGAAGGAAATATTAAAACATTTTCAAGGCTCTCATGGGTAGGGATGAGAACAAGAATTTACAGTTTGAGCGGAGCAGAAGGCAAAGGATGAAGGCCTTAACTCAGGGGAAACCTGAGGTAGAGGACTTGTAGAAAGAGACAGAGAGACAGCATTCACAGAAGTAGTGATTATCACAAAGGGGAAGAGAGTTTCAAGAATTACAGAGTATTGATATTTTGTAACTGCTTACACATCAATAAGAAAAGTTTAGTATCCCAATGTGAAAAAAAGGTAAAGTCTATGACCTTGCAGGTTGCAAAAAAAGAACTTAAAATAGTTGACAAATATATTAAAAATATTTACTTCAGTAGTAATCAAAGCAGTACAAAATTTTAAAATAAGGTACCATTTTAAATAACAAATTTGAGAACTATTTAAAAGTAATAATAACAATAATAATTTCATTATTATACTATCCAGCATTAGAATACAGAGAAATGGCTGATGATAGAGGTATAAATGAATATAACATTTATTGAAAGCACTGTGTTCTTAGAGTTTTATATACCCTTTGACTCAGTTATTCTACTTTAGCAGACCATCCTAAGGAAATAATTGCAATGTTTTCTTAGATATAATTTCAGCACTACTTACAATAGCAAAAAATGGAAACAATCTTCCACCATTAAGGTATTAAATAAATTACAATAAAACCACAAAAAATTGTATTAAAGAAGAGTATTCAATAACATGGAAACATTTGTAGGTAACATGCAAGTCATAAAAGTGTATGTATATTATGATTCCATCAATAAATCTAGAAGGACAAATGCTGGGTTTTTTTTTATTTACACATACTTTAAAATTTTCTCTATTATTCTTGAATATAAACAAAACAAGTTGTCATTTTAAGAACAAAAAGGATTAACTGTGCTAAACTAAAGATAAAGGCAAAATTTTACATTGGATTAGAGAATACTGTACAGCAGCTTTTGTGGAAACAATTTCTAAGAATTAGCTGGGGGAAAAGTCATATTACAGTAGGCTGAGAAGTAAATAGGAGTAAGAAAGCAGAGTGAAATTGTACTACTTTTCAAGTTTGCCAAAAAACTGAAGAAGAAAATTAGGACATGTGTTTGTTATAGAAAGTATAATATTGTACAATTATTTCTTTACATGTTCATGTACCCTATTAACCATGAGATCCTCTTCAAGAGCAGGGTCTATATGTTTTCACTTTTGCATCTATCATTAGTGCTTACCACAATTCCAGGCACATAGAATTGGGGGTAACATAACACCTCATATTATGAAGTGTCTAAAACCCATGAAATTATGACTTTTAGATACTATTAAACAACAGACTCGCACCAAACATATTTTATTAAACTCAATCAACCAAATTTGATGGCCTTAATGCTGTCATACCTATGAGATCTAACCATAACTTTCCATGATATAACTTTCCTATTAAATTGGTTAGGTGATTTACAGAAAAAAAAAAAAAAAAAAACCTCACTTTTCTCTAAGACTAAATATTTCACTAAGTCATAAAAAAATCTGATAGACTAAAATTCTAACTTACATCCTCAGCATTTGGAATTGTTGCAGATACAGCTACAAATCTCATTGGAATAATACTGCTGGTATTTTCTACAGCATGAGGTAAAAACTGCACAGTTTTCATTCTGCTGACTACAACTTCAAGAGTTGGTCCACGATTTTCATCTTTGACAACGTGTATCTGAGAAAAAAATTAAGACTCATTAGCTATAAAAATAAAAATCTATCCAGTCAATTAAAATGTAAAACAATATTAAACACTCTTCCTTAAGAAAATAAGCATTTTCCACTTGAAGGGATAAAGCAAACATAGAGTTTGGTTGAAAATGTCTTGTTTCTTTATATCCATTCAAATCATCTCTTCATGTTTATCTCTGAAAGTGAATAACGTGTTCACTACCTCATCAATGAGAAACAATCGAACCAGTTGGACCAAAGAGTTGTCTCTCCATTTTCTGGTCATGCTATCCCATTTTTCCTAGAGAAAAAATGCAAGTGGTTTAACATGATAAGGAATTATAATAAGTATTACTAAGGTGTGATAAAATTTTTAACATGACTTGTTACAAATGATGGGCAATATTTTAGTTGATGTCTTAAAAGTATCCCAAAAGATACTTAAAGATTTTTAAAATTTTAAATAATTTTGATAATCATGTGTTTAAAAAATTGAACCCCCATTTATTTTTTAAGTTTAATCAAAAATATTCAAAAGTATAGTCTAATTACCCTTTCTAAGCTCTACCAAGGTCCTCCTGCTACAATACATAATATTTGGATAAAGAATACAAGCAATAAGTATGATTACAAATCATCCACAATAACAAACTGCCTATTCATATCTTTTGCCTATTTACTCCATTTGGTTGTTTGTCTTTTACTTAATTGATTTGTTAGTATTCCGTATGTACCCTGAATACTAGTACATTTTGTTTGTTTGCTTCACATTGCAAATATAGTCTTCTACTTTGTATTTTCTTTTAACTTTTTTCCATGGTGAAGAGAAAGAGATATTTGCTAATAAATCAAGGAAATAATAAAATATAAGCAACACCTACTGGAGTTGTCATAATAATATGGGCTTGCTGAATCTCAAATAGGTCATCCATTACTGTATCTCCAGTGAGTTCTTTACAGTTCAATCCTATTGGTCCAAATTTTTCTTTCCAATCATCAAAACGCTGACTACACAGGGCTTTTATTGGTGCCACTACAACAATATAAGATATTTATTTTAAATATCAGTGCAATTTAAAAATTATTTTCACAAATAGTTAATAAAGTTAGCACACATCTAGGTGCTGCCTAGTATTTATAAATTAAAAGTTAACAATATAAACATATTATTTAGAACTATAAAAGTAATCACCAAACAGAACTAAAAATAGAAAAAAAAGTGATTGCTCAGGTAATTGTAACTAAGAATGAAGAAAGGTAGGGTGGAAATTATCACCCTTTGTGATCACTGATTTTTTTAACCATGTGTATAAATTACTTTGATGAAAAAAATTTTAATATATACCTAAAAAAAGAGAATAGAGGTTCTTATGGAAATTTCTCATATTACAAAATGTTTGATTCTATTTGTTCATCTTCCCTGTCCTTTTAAAAATAAACATGTAAAGGCCAAATTCTCAATTCCAATACTATTTTTATCTATAAATCTGGGAAAATGTGTTTTGAATTTAATGTTAACAGATAAGACCAAATGTGACATGTCTTTATTTAAAAAGTATAGAAAACCAAATAATAATTCTTATGTCTTGAATTTGAACTTATTTCTTACTTTTACCTCAACGGTTTATCACTATTATAATTAATTATCACTCTTTCAATATATAAATACTTACTGTAAACAATTTTAATGTTCGACCATGGCAATGGTACTTCCATTAACAATCTTGTTATAGCTAGCTCAAACAATACAGTTTTCCCAGAACCAGTTGGAGCACAAATCACAAAATTCCTATCTGTATAAAGAAGCTAAAAAATAAAATTTAATCAACCATAGAATATACAGAAATTTTCAATTCTCAATTTGTTAGAAAATATGTCTTAAGAAGACTCTATGGGATAATAGTTCAAACATCTTTACCTCTAAACTTATTAAAATTATAAGCTGGCTCTAGATCCATCACCCTCAAAAAATAAAACTATTAATAATTTATCATCTTGTTTGGTCAAAGTAATATGCTAGATAGACCAGAAGAAAATAATTTCTTTAGCTTCCAGAAAAATTGTTATAAATCTAATAAATATAAACAACCCACCTATGAAAATTACATGCATTCATTTAACAAACATTTTTTGAGCTCCTATAATGTACCAGTCACTGAGTGTAGCACTGAAGACAAAAAGATGAATGTGATCTAGTCTCTGCCCTTAGAGAGCACACAATCTAGTAAGAAAAGGCAGATAATAATTAAACAAAATACTTACATCATCAAAGGCTTTGGACTGTATATAGTTGAAATATGGGAATTGTTTGAAAATACTTCTAAATTTTGTCGCTGAGAATAACATTAAGGAGTTAAATATTTCAGAAGTTTAAAAATCGGTTACTCAATTTAAAAATTAAGTTAATATTGCCTTTGACAATATTTAATGATGAGGTTTAATACTTGCTATTTTATCATAAGAAAGGAATTAACAGATACAGAGGGAAGGACCGAGATGGCAACATAGGAGGCTCTTGAACTTCCATCCTCCCATGGATCCACTGAACAAACAGCTACACGTGGAGCAATTCCCTCTGAGAGAAATACCCAAACTAGCTGAATGATTCCTTTACAACAGATGAATGAGAAAATACCTACATCAAAATGGGTGGGAAAGGCTGAGAAACCCTTGCCATAAATCCCACTCCTGGCACATCACCATACAATTGGAAAGAAACCCCCAACTCCCAGATCCTCCCTGAGGAGCAGAGGGTTTGGACCACACATCTAGTGCCCCAATTTTTAAGGCTCCTGCCTGAGGGATGGGCTCTCAAAACACTCAGTTCTGTTAGCCAAAAGGGCTTGCATTTACAAGCAAAGAAAATAAGCATCTTTTAAATGGGCACAGGAACATCCCACTACTCTCGCAGGTATACATCCAGGCTCAGTGCAGAGGGGGCAGGCAAGAATGCCCATCTTCAGTTTCTCCTTGAAAGGAATTTAATTGCATACTTTCTCAGATGCTGACTGAGGTTCTGGCTTCTAATCAACCTGCATCTACGTGCTGACTGACTGCAATCCTCCCCTGGGACATTGATGGATCTTGGCACACCCTTAACTTCTGTGAGCCACTAAGAACAAAGGCAGAGGCTTGGACAATCACAGAGGTTTGACAGGTAACTAGGAGCCCAGGCCAGGTTGATTGACAAGGTTCATCTCTTATACCAGACCAGTCTCTCAAGATTGGGGAGATACCTGTTTTATCTAACGTTCAGAGATCAACATAGAAAGTCAAGGAAAATGAAGAAACGGGGAAATATGTTTAAAAAATAAATAAATAAATAAATCTCCAGAAACTGAATTTAATGAAACAGAGACAAGTGATTTACCTGATAGAGAGTTCAAAATAACACATAAAGATGCCCATCAAGGTCAGGAAAGCAATGCATGAGCAAAGTGAGAATTCCAACAAAGTCATATAAAATATTAAAAAGTACCAAACAGAAATCATAGAGCTAATGAATATAATAATTGAACTGAAAATTTCAATAGAAGGTTTCAACAGAAGACAGATCAACTGAAAGAAAGGATCAGTGAACTTGAAGACAGGGCAGTGGAATTAATGCAATCATGGGAGCAAAACGAAAAAAAAAGAGTGAGAAAGAGTGAAATCAGCTTAAGGAACTTATGGGACACCATCAAGTGGACCAATATACACATTATAAGGGTTCCAGAAGAAAAAGAGGTAAAGGGGAAGAAAGCTTATTTAAAGAAATAATGGCTGAAAACTATCCTAGCCTGGGGAAAGAAACAGACATCCAGATCCAAAAATCCCAGAAATTACTAAAGAAGGTGAATCTCAAGAGACCCACACTGAAACTCACAGTAATTAAATTGCCAGAAGTTAAAGACAAAGAGAGAACCTTAAAAGCAGCAAGAGAAAAGCAACTTGCTACATACAAAGGAATTCCCGTAAGATTGAGTGAATATTTCAGCAAAAACCTTGTAGACCAGATTGTGGAATGATATATTCTGGGTGCTGAAAGAAAAAACTGCCAACCAAGAATATTTTACCTGGCAAAGCTGTCCTTCAGAATTGAAGGAAAAATAAAGAGTTTTCTAGACAAACAAAAACTGAAGGTGTTCATCACCACTAGACCAGCTTTACAAGAAATGCTAAAGGATGTCCCTTCAAGCTGAAATGAAAGGATGCTAATTAGTAACAGGAAAACATATGAAAGTACAAAACTCACTGATAAAGGTTGATCCATAGTTGCATTCAGAATACTCTAATATTGTAATGGTGGTAGTTAATCACTTATAACTGTAGTATATATGTTAAAAGACAAAAGTACTGTATCTATAATAATTTATTAATGGAGACACAATATTAAAAGATATAAATTGTGACATTAAAAACATAAAATGTGAGAAAGTGAATGTAAAATTGTAGAGCTTTTGTATGCATTCAAAGTTAGTTTTATCAGCTCAAAAGAGACTGTTAAAACTGTAAGATTTTTTTATGTGAGTCTCAAGGTAACTACAAAGCAAAACTCTACAGTTGATACACAAAGATAAATAGAAAACAGGGAGAACATACCACTACAGAATATCATCAAATCACAAAGGAAAAGAGCAAGAGGAGAAGAAAGGAGCAACAGAACTACAAAACATCAGAAAACAATAAAATGACAATAAGTCCAACCTATCAATAAATACTTTAAATGTAAATGGACTAAATTTTCTAATCAAAAGTCATAAAGTGGCTGAATGGATTTTAAAAAACAGGACTAAATTATTTGCTGCCTATAGGAGACTCATTTCAGCTTTAAAGACACACAAAGAAAGTAAAGGGATGAAAAAAGATATTCTATACAAGTGGAAATCAGAAGAAAGTAGAGGTAGCTCTACTTACATCAGACAAAATAGACTTGAAGCCAAAAACTGTAATAAGAGACAAAGAGGTCATTATATAATGATAAAGGGGTCAATTCATTGGGAGGATACAGTAACTGTAAATACTTATGCACCCAACACTGGAGCACCTAAATATATAAAACAAATATTAACAGATCTGAACAGAGAAACAGACAGCAATACAATAATAGTAGGGGGCTTCAAGACGCCACTTTCAATAATGGATAGATCATCCAGAAAGAAAATCAATAAGGAAACATCAGACTTAAACTATACCTTACACCAGATGGCTCTAACAGATATACACAGAGCATTCCCCTCAGCAGCAACAGAATACACATTCTTCTTAAGTGCACATGGAACATTCTCCAGGAAATATCATATGTTAGGGCACAAAACAAGTCTTAAGTTTTAAAAGAAGAATGAAATAATATCAAGCACCTTTTCCAACCACAATAGCATGAAACTAAAAATCAATTAAAAGAAGAAAACTGGAAAATTCACAAATATATGGAGATTAAATAACATGCTCCTGAACAACTATTTGGGTCAAAGAAGAAATCAAAAGGGAAATCAAAAACATATCTTGAGACAAATGAAAATGGAAACACAACATACCAAAACTTTTGGGATGCAATAAAAAGCTGTTCTAAGAGGGAATTTTATAGTGATAAGTACCAAAATGAAGAAAAAAGAAATATCACAAATAAACAACCTAACTTTGCACCTCAAGGGACTGGAAAAGGAGGAACCAAATAAGTCCACAGTTAGTAGAAGGAAGAAATAACAAAGATTGGAGCAGAAATAAATAAGAAACCAGAAAAACAATAGAAAAGATCAATGAAACAATGAGCTGGGTCTTTTTGAAAAGATAAACAAAACTGACAAAACTTTAGCTAAGATAACTAAGAAAAAAAGTAGAGATGATTCAAATAAATAAAATCAGAAATGAAAGAGGAGAAAACACAACTGATAAGACAGAAATACTAAGGATCATAAGAGACTACTATGAACAATTATATGCCAAAAAGTAGATAATCTAGAAGAAAAGGAAAATTCCTAGAAACAAGACCCTATCAAGGCTGCATCATGAAGAATAGAAAATCTGAACAGATCAATTACTAGTAAGGAGATTGAATCAGTAATCAAAAATTTCCCAACAAAGTCCAGGACCAGATGGCTTTACTGGTGAATTTACCAAATATTTTAAAAGAATTAATACCAATCCTTCTCAAACTCTTCCAGAAACTAAAAGAGGAGGGAATGCTTCTAAACTCATTTTATGAGGCCAGCATTCCACTGATACCAAAGCCAGATAAGAACACCATAAGAAAAGAAAATTACAGGACAATATCCCTAATAAACATAGATGCAAAAACTTCAACAAAATATTATGAAACTGAATTCAACAGTACATTAAAAGGATCATACACCATGATCAAATGGAATTTATTCCTGGGATATAGGATGGTTCAACATCCACAAATCAATCAATGTGATATACTGCTTTAACAAAGCAAAGAATAAATATCATATCATCTCAATAGATGAGGAAAAAGCACAGGACAAAATACAGCATCTTTTCATGATAAAAACTCTCAAGAAACTGGGTACAAAAGGAATACACTTCAACATAATAAAGGCTGTATATAACAAGCTCACATCTAACATTCATACCCAATTATGAAAAACTGAGTTTTTCCTCTGAGGTCAGGAACAAGACAAGGATGTCCATTCTTGCCACTTTTATTTAGCATAGTATTAGATATCCTAGACATGGCAATCAGACAAAAAAACAAAGAAAGAAAAGGAATCCAAATTGGAAACGAAGAAGTATAACTGTTTCTATTTGCAGGCAACAAGAAACTATATATAGAAAACCCAAGACTCCACACACACAGACCAAAAACAAAACAAAACAAAACAAACAAATTAAAAAATCTGTTACAACTAATAAACAAATTTAGCTAAGACACAGAATACAAAATCTATATACAAAAATCAATTGTATTTCTATACACTAACAATGACATATAAGAAAGAAAAATGAAGCAAATAATCTCATTAACAACAGCATCAAAAAGAATAAATACTGAGAAATAAATTTAACCAAGGATGTAAAAGATCTGTAAACTGAAAACTATAAGACATTGATGAAAGAAATTGAAGACACAAATAAATGGAAAGATATTTCATATTCATGGATTCAAAGGATTAATATTGCTGAATGTCCACACTACCCTAAATGATCTACAAATCTAATGCAATCCCTATCCAAACTCCAATTGCATTCTTCACAGAAATAGAAAAAACAATCCTAAGAATCGTATGAAACCACACACACACACACACACACACACAAAACCAGCTAAAGCAATAATAAGAAAGAAGAACAAAGCTGGAGGTAACACACGTCTTGATTTCAAACTATATTACAAAGCTATGGTAATCAAAGCAGTATGGTACTGACATTAAAAACAGACACATAGATCAATGGAACAAAATATCCAGCCCAGAAATAAACCCATGCACATATGGTCAATTAATTTTCAACAAAGGAGTCAAGAATTGGGAAAGCATAATCATTTCAATAAATGGTGATGGGAAAACTGTATATCCACATGCAAAAGAATGAAACTGGACCCCTATCTCACACCATACACAAAAATAAACTCAAAATGGATTAAAGACTTGAAATCATAAAAGTCCTAGAGGAAAACAAAGAGGAAATGCTTCTTGACACTGGTCTTAGCAATGATGTTTTGGATTTGAAACCAAAAGCGAAGGCAACAAATGCAAAAATAAAGAAGGACGACTACGTCAAACTAAAAAGCTTCCACACTGCAGAAGAAACCATCAACAAAATGAAAAGGCAACCTATGGAATGGGAGAAAATATTTGCAAACCAAACATCCAATAAGGCGCTAATATCCAAAATATACAAGGAACTTATAAAACTCAAAAAACAAATAACCCAATTTAAAAATAGGCAAAGGACCTGAATAGACATTTTCCCAAAGAAGACATACAAATGGCTAACAGCACATGAAAAGGCGCTTATCATCAGTAATCATTAGGGAAATGCCAATCAAAACCACAGTGAGTTGGCACCTAACACCTGTTAGAATGGCTATAAGCAAAAAGATAAGAGATAAATGCTGGCAAGGATATGGATGAATGGAACCCTTGTACACTACTGGTAACGATATAAACTGGTGCAGTCCTTATGGAAAACATTACAGAGTGTCCTCAAAAAATTAAAAATAGAAGTATCACATGGTCCAGCAATCCCTGGGTTATACCCAAAGGAAACAAAATCAGTATCTCAAAGAAATATCTGTATAGCCACGTTCATTTCAGCATTACTCACAGTAGCCAAAGTATGGAAACAACATAACCATTAAGAAATGAATGGATAAAGAAAATATGTATACAACAAAATATTATTCAGCCTTTAGAAAGAAGGAAATTATGCCTTTTGTGACAACATGGATGAAACTGGAGGGCATTATACAAAGTGAATTAAGCCAGACAGAGAAAGACAGATCCTGCATGATATCACTTATAAGTGGAATCTTAAAAAAAAAAAAAGTCAAACATAAAAATAGTACAATGAATGGTGGTTGCCAGGGGCTGGGGGTATGCGAGAAACAGAGGCTGGTAAAAGAGTACAAACTTTCAGCTATAAGATTCGTAAGATCTGAGGATCTAATGTATAAAATGGTGAGTAGAGTTGAAAATACTGTATTGTATAATTAGAATTTGCTAAGAGAGCTAACTTAAGTGTTCTCATCCAAAAAACAAAAAAAAAAAGGTAAATATGTGAGGTGATGGATGTGTTAACTAACTCGATGGTGGGAACATTTTGTAATGTATACATTTATCAAACTATCATATTGAACACTTTAAATGTATTATAATTTTGTCAATTATACCTCAATAAAGCTGGGGTGGGGGAGGAATTAAAATTATTCCAGTCCCCAGTCACCTTCCATATTCTGAAAAGAACTTGTAAAGTCATTATGGAGAAACAAGGTTATATAAGCGTTATACTTTGACAATTAGATCTGAGAGAAGAGATGCAAATACATATGTAAAAGTATATCAGAACTAAGAATGTAGTTTGTCTTTTCCAGAGTGGTATTTTTTTCTTATTCATCTTGATGAGGCCATTTGATATTTATCTCTTCTTTAAAATTCCAAATTTCATTTTTTAACTGTTGATTATGTTTCATTAGCTGATGTGTGTTGCTGCTGGTCACCTAACCCTGAATTCCTCTGTTTTTGGTAATTTCGTTGTGCTAAGTGGTGGATTTAATTGTAATTATCAGCATACTGGCTCAACAAGGACTTAAATCGTCCTTCCTCTGAGAAAGCTCAAAAATATTAATAGATATAAAGAATAAACTGTCCCCTCTCCAAGTTGTCTATTGCCAGTTTGGGAGATATTTGTACTTGCATGGATTCTTATTAGTCTGAGTCACATTTGTCAACTACATTTATGAAACACTGTGCAGCATACTAGACTCAGAAAGCTGCAGGAAGTTGTAAATAAAGAAGAAAATGAGTTCCTGCAACTGAGGCTGTTACAATCAATTAGGAGATATAAAACAGATAATATATCTGAGAACACAAATACATAGTTATTTAAGCAATTATATTTTTAGGAAGATATTAAAAAATTGATGGATTGTGGTAAGTGATCCTGATAAAAGTTAAATCAGAGCATATTACTTCTCTGCTCAAATTCCCCCATTTCTCTCAAAGTATATGGCCACAAGGCCCTACATAATCTTGCCTCCCCACTCCACCTTTGTGTTTCTGACCTCATGTCCTACTACTCTTGCTTCTGACTCATTTCCTCTGGCTTTATTGGACTCTTTTATGTTTTTCAAAAACATCAGCCATGTTTTTGCTGTAAAGCCTTCCCTCTGCCTAGATTGTTCTTCCCTCCATATTTCCTTGGCTCTTTCACTTCCTTCATGTGCTTACATCTCAACTTCTAAAGAAGACGTACCCTAATTACTCTATTTAATTCTAATCCTGAGCCCCCATTCCAGCATTCCCAATTTAATCTCCTTTACTCTGCCCCACTTTTTTCTTTTTTCATATTACTCATCACCTTCTAAGATACTATATGACTTATTTATATACTGTTACAATTGTTCTGATCTATCCTCTTCCCCACCCCCATACCAAGAATGTTAACTTCTCAAGGGCAAGAATTCATTGTCTGTTTTACTAACTGACATATCCCAAATGCCTGGCACACATTAAGAACTCAATTAATACAGGCTTGCATTTATTAAATCAAGCAGATAATTTATAAACCTTCATTTTACTTTCAATTGTGCACTGTGTCAGAATACTCATTCCGAATCAAAAATGTAATACTGAGTTTGTCAATCCATCAGTTTTTGAACGAATCTCATTTTTCCTTCAAAATATATCTCTTCCTTTAAAATATTTATTTGTAACAAGCCCACAAGTGGGTCATCATGCTGGTTTTTCTCTCATGAGGTAATTCCACATCAATTTACACTCACAAAAATGAACCTATGATTCAGAGTAGATGTAAAATCAGTTTCTAGCTCATGAGAAAACTCAGCTACTAAGTATACCATTTATCATCATTATCAACACTTGATATCAAATTTTTCCTTTTGTCCAACAAATTCTCAGCAGTCTCACTGCAATTACATGTTATAACGGGATGCGGGGCGGGAGGAGCGGAATGTCTGCAGAACTGAAAATGACAACAGTACTGTAGCAGGATCAATCTGACAAAATTTCTATTGTCCTGAGGATTCAAATATAGTAAAATATTGTAAAATAATCAGAAAATAAGTCCAAGTAATCCCCAAACTCTCAAATTATCATAACTAGCATTGTCTTCCACTGTAAATAACACACTTGGAAACAATAAAGTCCAGCAAGTTCAGCAAGTTTGACAGCAAATGAACTTTTTGGACAATAAATCAATGGACACAAGAGTAGGCAGTAGTCTAGCTAACAAAGAGACCTAAACAACAGAACCACTTCAGCTATGCTAAGATAGCAAGAAAATCTTTAAAACTCTTCAAAAATTAGTCATATTATGGCAAGTTCAGGTATGGGATAAGAATTTCCCATCATACAGATAATGAAACTACATTTGACTGTTTACTGCTAAAACTACATTTGACTGTTTACTGCTAACCTACTTCCTACATTCCCACACTATTTAGATCACCAGAGAGAAGGAAGTGCAACAAGACTGAGACACCATGATGAAGAGGAGCACTAATGGCTGGCCATTTCTGACATTATTATATCATATATAACCCTTTTATTGTCCCCTCCTCCCATTCTAATTCAGTTCAGTTATATGCACTGGAGGCAATTTTTCACAAGTGGTGAAGCAAACATTTTCTAACTATACTTCAGAATTCTCAGTCCCCAGAGTACCCAGGATTAGAATCACTCATCCCTAGATTTCTCTAGCTCAATGGCCCCATATCTGGAATTCACTGTTTTGTCAACTAGATCATAACTTTTGTGGATTCTAGAGCCTTCCCCAGCTTTGAGTCACTAATTCCATAATCCTAAAGCATGGCTTAGGTAATGTAACTTGACCTGCTCAAAAATATTGCATGGTTTCTCTTCATGGCTTACTAAATATATTAAAAATAAAAACTTCTTGGTATTTATGGCATTAAATGATCTAACCCTAAAATACCTATCCATCATTATTTCCTCCTACTCCTTTTTTTTAAAAAAATACAATTCCTTTTTACTGCATTTTTTTAAAATTTATTTATTTTATTTTATTTATTTTTTTGGCTGCGTTGGGTCTTCATTGCTGTGCATGGGCTTTCTCTAGTTGCGGCAAGTGGGTGCTACTCTTCATTGTGCTGTGCAGGTTTCTCATTATGGTGGCTTCTCTTGTTGCAGAGCACGGTATCTAGGCATGCAGGCTTCAGTAGTTGTGGCACACAGGCTCAGTAGTTGTGGCTTATGGGCCCTAGAGTGCAGGCTCAGTAGTTGTGGCACACGGGCTTAGTTGCTCCGCGGCATGTAGGATCTTCCCAGACCAAGGCTTGAACTCATGTCCCCTGCATTGGCAGGCAGATTCTTAACCACTGTGCCACCAGGGAAGTCCCCCTACTACTCCTTTAATCATGACTTTTTTCACCCAAACTGGAATGCTTGTTCTTTCCAAACATATTCCATACTTTCTTACCTTTGCCCTTGCTCATGGCTACTCTTTTGCCAGAACAACTTCTCCTCTTTATATGGCTTTCAATGAATTTGGAGATAAGAAGATACACAAGGCTTGGTCCTTGCCTTCAAGGAGTTCATAGGTCATAGGGAAATAGTTACAGAAACAGCTGATGAATTATAATAAAATAGAATAAGTACACTGTTACAGACATACACAAAGTATCAAAGAAGCAAAGAGAATGTTACCTCCAGAACACACATATATACTCAAAATAATTACGTTGGAAATACCCAGACATGTAAATAGGTATAATCTGCAAATTAGGTTGTTTCAAAAATTACTAGATTTGTAAAAATGTCCCCAGTCCATAGAATATCCCATTCTCAGTCATTTCCCCTACCCATGTTTATACCAATACGCTGTCCTTACACAAAATAAAGGAAATTATCTGTATCAATTTGTAAGTAAATATGCTCACAGTTCATTCAGTAATACAAATCTCATATCTGTACTTGTCACAGACTGGTAACAAACAGTTCACAACTGGTACCAGTCCACAGACCACACTTTCAGTAGCACTAACTATCACACATATTGAGACTCTTACATGACCCAAAAGATTCACTTTTCCCTCTTCTTCTTTGTCAACCAAAACAAACAAACAGAAACACAATGAACCAAAATGTTTTAAAATTATGACTTCAAATATAATGCTGCTGTAGTAAAATAATTTAAAGGATACGGATTTCTGTGACAGCCTTCAAGGAATTGAAACCATTTTCTGTTACCCCTAAAAAAAAAATCCTACATACTTATGCATATTTTTAACCTTTTCCATAAAAGCTACTTCAATAAAATTTGTGTAACTTTTTATTGAGAGCACAGTTAAAACAATATTAGATCACAGTTAAAAAACACAGTGCAATATAGTAAAGAAATTGTACATAGAGAGACAGCCTACTCAAATTTTTGTATTCTTACCTATGCTAAGAAATACAGACTAGACTGTACTTTTAGAAAACCAACTGAAAAAGCAAGGAATTACCTTGAACTTCATGAGGCTGGGAGGCAACTGAAAAAGATGGTCCTTTGATTATGCCTTCTCTGATTTCAGAAGCAGAAAAAGTATCACTGGCTCTAAACATATTAATGTCTGAATACTGAGGTTTCTGCTTACTATTGTTATATTTCCATGATTTCCCTTTGCTCATTTCCATTTGGACAATTTTCACTGAGCCAATATGAGAGTCCAAGTTTACTCTGTCATTGGAATAAGCACTCCCATGTATATTGTCAGATATTTTAAATAATCTGCAAAAAAAACATATTTGCATTTGTAATAGTTACTTAGAATGTGAAAAACTAGCATAAAATTGGTCCCTTTAAAAATACTTACAGATTTTGGTTTATTAGAATACAAAAGCTAATCATTCTCCTAAAGTACAATTTGCTAAATTTACCACTGAATTCTTTCTTTTTTTTTTTTTTTCAAACATCTTTATTGGCGTATAATTGCTTTACAATGGTGTGTTAGTTTCTGCTTTATAACAAAGTGAATTATTTCTTTTCACTTTCCTAACACTCAGATAAATCCATCTGCGGTAGCCAACCTCTGAGATAGTTCCAGTGATCCTTGTTTCCTGGTGCTCAACCCCTTTATTAGTCACCTTCCTTGAATCAGGACTGGCCTATGAGACTAGCAGAGTACTGCGGAAGGACAAGCATGTGACATCTAAGGCTAGGTCATAAAAGATTGTCACTTCCACATGGTCTCTTGGATCACTCACTCTAAGGGGAGCTAGCCACTATATCATGAGACCACTGAAGCAACCCTATAAAGAGGCCCATGTGGACAGGTACTGAGACTTCTTGTCAGTATCCAGCACCAACTTTCCAAACACTGTTCAATAATCATTTTAGTGTAAGAAATAGTTATTTGTAAAGTTCTAGAAAACAAAGAAAGGCCATCTTATGATTGTAATTTACTACATTTGACTGATTCAAAGACAATCCATCAAAGTAATTTGTTCACAATAGCCCTAAGGGAAGAAGTGACCAATAGGGTTCCTAATACAACACTAGCACCTTATAGAATAAGTAAAAGGGTGATGGCAGGTTATCAGTCTTACAGAATTCTGTAAGGAATGACACCCAAATAAGTACTGTACAAATACAGAATACTTTCTAAATTATTTTGACTATTAATCTTAATGACAGGTTTTTGTATGAGAAAGACCAATCTTTCAAAAAACTAGAGAGAGAAATGTATTTTAGAACAAACTGTGGAGTTGCATCCTCCAATGCCAGCAGTTCTATTTTTGAAAACAGAAAATTCAAAAGCAGATGGTTAGTCTTAGATAATATAATAGAATCCCATTATGAAATGGTATTGAAGACAAGGAAAACACTTATGCCACAAGATGACTCCTTGCTACATGCTGTGATATCAGTTAAAAGCACAGACTTTGGAATCAGACAAACCTGGATATAAATCCAAAGCTCCTCCACTTTCTAGCTGCATGACTTTAGAGTTTGAAATAGGTTTTTCAAACCATAAAAATATTATCCACATACTAGTTATCTAAATTCTCTGAACCTCAGATTCTTCCTAGGTCCTCTGGAACTCCCACTCCACACTCTCCATATCCTCAGCTTCTTTACTGAATTTTATATTTACTTCCTGGTCTTAACAAAAATATTTATTTGCCCTGGAAAACTCTTGCTCCTTAAAAAACTCTTAAGTGGAAAAAACTGTTAACTCTCTCACATCCAATGTATTGATGGTTGAGAGTCTTCTTCTCCACCCCAAATCTACATCATTACTTTTCCACTGTCTCACAAAAGTATCTGTGCTGTCTAGCTATACCACCTTGTAACCCTCCTCATGGCATGTATCATATATCAACCTCTGGTCACTTTAGAATCTTTTCCTCTCAATCCCAAACTCTGCCATCATCTGGGTTACTTCAACATACATGTAGACAACCCATTCGAAATCCTACCCTCTCAGTTTCTTAGGCTTTTATCTTCAGTGGCTTTCTCCCTCACATGATCTCAGTCACCTACTCTCTCACCTTAGACATTATCATTATCCAGAACTGCTCCTCCTTTCAAATCAATGATTCCGACATATCATTCTCTGAACACAACCTCCTATTCTTTTAGCTTGTGTGCTCAAGGTACCAATGAGGTCAAAGAACAAAATTACTATAATTAATCTCCTTATTTTTTCCCAAACCATCTTCCCCTTCATTTTTCTCACGTACCTTTAATGAATTTAATACCATGACCTATCTTTTTGACCACTCTCTTACCAATATTCTAAACTCCTCTTCCCCTTTAGCCTTTCATCATACTATCTTGCAAATCTGCAATTCTAGATGAATCTGTCTATTGTTTTATAATTGCAGCCGGGTGGTGGAACACTACTGGAAAAAGTACAACTGTTAGGTAGATGAGTTATATTAAAATTCAAAGTCATCATTAGCAAGACTGAAGAAACAAAATCAATATACAAAAATCAACTGTATTTCTATACACTTTCAATGGACAATCTGAAATTCCATTTAAAATAACATCAAAAAGAATAAAGTCCTTATGAGTAAATTTAACAAAATAAGTATAAGACTTGTCCACAGAAAACCACAAAACATCTTTGAAAGAAATTAAAGAAAACCTAAATAAATGGAAAGATATCCCAGTTCATAGATTGGAAGATTTAATGATATTAAGATAGCAATAGTCATCAGGTTACCTACAGATTCAATACAATCCTTATCAAAATCCCAGCTGGCTTCTCTGCAGAAATTGACCACCTTATCCTAAAATTCATACGAAAATGCAAATAAATCAGAATAGTAAAAAAATCTTGAAAAAAAAGGAACAAAGTTGGAGGACTCACACTTCCTGATGTAAAACTTTACTATCAATACAAAACTACAGCAATCAAGAAAATGTAGGATATGCCATTGTGAAAAATATCCTTATGCCAGGCATAAGGACAGACATACAGATCAATAGGATAGAATTGAGAGCATGGAAAAAAACCTTTATGTGGTATAATAGAAAATATATGTTTGGTTTTTGTTCCCAGTTCCTGGCACAGAGCTCCTGAAACGTTTGGAATTCCCTGCTTGATAGAAGTGATAGAAGCATCTTTTGTTATTCATAATAAGCCCCTTTCAATCATACCTGAGTTTATGCTAATGAGGTGACTCTTGTAGGGCCCCTAGACGGTTTCAGGATGGGGACCGATCACCAGAAAGAACTAAACTTGATTAGAGGGTTGAGATTTTCAGCTCCACTCCCAACATCCAAGGAGGGGAGAAAGGCTGGAGATTGAGTTCAATCACCAATGGCCAATGATTTAATCAATCACGCTTATGTAATGAAACCTCCATGAATGAAAAATTCTTAAATGGCAGGGGGTTCGGAGAGCTTCTAGATTGGTAACACATCAAGGTGCTGAGACAGTGACACACTCAGAGAGGATATGGAAGCTCTGCACACTCTTCCTCTCCATACCTTGCCTTATGCATCTCCTCCATTTGGCTGCTCCTAAGTTGTATCCTTTATAATGAACTGGTAAACATAAGTAAAGCATTTTTCTAATTCTGTGAGTAATTCTAGCAAATTATTACACCTAATGTGGGGTAGTGGGAACTCCCAAATTTGTAGTCTGCAAGGCAGAAATGTCAGTAGCCTGGCACCCTATTTGTGGCTGGCATTTCAAGTACGGCAAGGGACTGAACCCTTAACCCATGCGGTCTGATGCTAACTCCAGGAGTTAGTATGAAAATTGAATTGAATTGTTGGACACCCATTGGTGTTGATGAATCAGATAATTGGATGGTGTAAGAAAACCCCCAGACCTTCCATTTATGGTTGATTCATTTTCAGTGAGGGTGCCATGACATTCCATGGGGAAAGAATAGTTTTTGTTTTTGTTTTTTAACAACTGGTGCTGGAACAACTGGATATCTATGTGCAAAAGAATTAAGTTGGACTCCTACCTTGCACCATATTGAAAGGTTAACTCACAATGGATCATAGATCTAAATTTAAGAGCTAAATTTATAAAACTCTTAGAAGAAAATGTGGAAGTAAGTCTTTGCAAACTTGGATTAGGCAATGGTTTCTTAGATAGGACACCAAAAGTCCAATCAACATAGGATGCTAAAAGTCCAGTCAAAAATTAGAAAAATTGGACTTAACTTCATTAAAATTAAAAACTTTTGGGCTGCTAAGGATACGAACAAAAAAGTGAAAAACAACAAACAGAATGTGAGAAAATATTTGTAAATCATATAACTGATGAGGGATTTTTATCCAGAATAAAGAACACTTACAACTCAACAATAAAAAGACAATGCAATTAAAAAAACAGGCAAAGTATTTGAATAGACATTACTCCAAAGAAGATATACAAATAATGAATAATCACATGAAAAGTTGCCCAACATCTTTAGTCAGCAGGAATATGCAAATCAAAACCACAGTGGTACACGTCACACCCACTAGTATGGCTATAATAAAAAAGACAGACAACAAGTGCTGGCAAGGACATGGAGAAATCAGAATCCTCATATATTGCTAGTGGGATTGTTCAGTGGTATAGTTACTTTGTAAAACAATTTGGCAGTTTCTCAAAAAAGATAAATATAGAGTTACCATATGACCCAGCAATTCCACTTCTAAGTATAAATCCAAAAGAATTAAAATACATTTGACCCTTGAACAACATAGGTTTAAACAGCACCAGTCCACTTATACTCGGATTTTTTTTCTTCAATAAATACTACTACGGTACTACACGATCTGAGGTTGGCTGAATCCACTGATGAAGAACTGCGGATAGAGAGGGCCAACTATAAAGTTATACTTCATTTTTTGACTTCCCAGGAGGTCAACACCCCTAACCTCTGTGTTGTTCAAGGGTCAAATGCATATATTCACACAAAAACGTACACATGAGTGTTCATAGCAACATTATTCATAATAGCCAAAAAGTGGAAACAACTCAAATGTCCATCAACTGATAGATCAATAAACAAAATGTGATATACCCATTAAATGAAATATTATTTGGCCATAAAAAAGAATAAAGTACTGATACATGACATAACATGGATGAACCTTGAAAATGTTATGCTAAGTGAAAGAAGCCAGACACAAAAGGTCAGATATTGTATGACTCCACTTATATGAAATGTCTACAATAGGTAATCCCACACAAACAGAAAACGATTAGTGGTTGTCAGGGGCTAGATAGGGGAAGGAGGAATGGGGAGGGACTGCTAATGAGTATAGAGTTTCTTTTAGGGCAGCAAAAACATTTTAAAATTGGAGAGTAGTGATGGTTGCACAACTCCGTGACTATACTAAAAACCGTGAACTGTACACTTCAAAATAATGAATTTTATGATATGTGAATTACATGTTAATAAAATTTATTTAAAAATTCATAGACATCAACCTCAACTGGGCCCTTTACAGTGTCAAAAAATCCTACCATTATTCTAATTAGCTGCTTTCCCATTCTCCACAATTTCTTCCACTCTTCTCATACTTGCTCAATACCCCCACTCTTCCCCTCAAACTCCACAGATGACTTTGTCTCTTATGTCACAGAGAAAACAAAAACTGTCAACTAGATCTCTTCTGAATCCTTAACCCATACATCCAATTGTCTATTTGGACAATTTGTAAGCACCCAAAATCAACATGTCCAAATCTGTACTCACCACCTTCCCCTATTTTTCCTTTACAGTTTTCTGTATCATGAAAGAACACTATCATCCTTCATCATTCTGGCTCAAGCCAGAAACCTAGGAGTTAGGTCTCATATCCAAACGTCATTTAAGTCCTATGGGAACTCTATCTCCTAAATAACTTTGAACTTTCTCATTCCTGTTATCTCAGTCCTAGATCAGGCTACCATCCTCTCTCACCTACACTAATAAAATAGCCTAAGTGACCCTTCACAATGTATTCTAGCTCTCTTCTAATTTATCATACTGGGGCCAAAATGGACATTAAATAAAAAAGAAAATCTAATTTTACTCCTCTGCTTAAAACCCAGGACCTTAGAACAACGGTTCTCAAACTTTAGTGTGCATAACAATCATCTAGAAAATTTGTTAAAAATTTGGATTCCTGGGTCCCATCCTCACCTTTATCCAGACTGTGATTCAATAGGTCTAAGGTAGAAACCAGGAATCCAAATTTTTAACAAGCACTCCAGGTGATTCTGATGCAGAGAGTTCATGGGCCACAGTTTAATAACCACTGCCTTAAAAGTACAAAGTGTTTCATGGCCTACAAGACTCTGAATGACTTGGCCCCTCCATACCTTATCTCTTAGCATTCTCTCTTACTTTAAACTAAAGAAAAATTTCTAAGAATAAGCCAAGCTCTGCGTTACCTTGGTACTTTTGCACATACTATTCCTTCTGCCTGGCACACTCTCCTTCTTTATTTGCATTCAGCTTGATTCTATTCCTCCTTACTGTTAAGCTTAAATACCATTTCCTCAGGAAAGTCTTCCCTGATTGTGCAGAGCAGATTAGGACCTCACATTAACAGCAGTTCTCAAACGATGGTCAAGATTCAGAGAGTTCATATGATCAAAACAATTTCCATAACACTTTTTTCCATAATTTTAATTTATAATATTAATATTATATATCAATATCAATAGATATAAAGATCAAAAATAGATAGATATAGATCAAATATAATAGATCAAAAGCTCTATGGGAATCCTCAATAATTTTTAAGGGTAAAGGGGTCCTGAAAACAAAAAGTTTGAGAACCTCTGCTCTAACCATATATCTCATCAAAATAATTGTGGCGCAGAAAGTATTCAATCAATTATTTTTATTTACTATCTGCCTTTCCCTCAATAAACTGTAAGTTCTCTGAAGACAAGAACTTATGGCTAGAATCCCACAGTTAACAGAGTGTCTAGTACATAGTAGACTGTTTTTTTCTTTGTTTGCTTTTTAATATTTATTTATTTATTTATTTTGGTTGCGCCAGGTCTCAGTTAGGGCATGCGGGATCTTTAGTTGCAGTGTGAGGGATCTTTTAGTTGTGGCGTGAGGACTTCTTAGTTGCAGCATGTGAACCCTTAGCTGCGGCATGTGTGTGGGATCTAGTTCCCCAACCAGGGATCGAACCCCAGCCCCCTGCATTGGGAGCGTGGAGTCTTACCCACTGGACCACCAGGGAAGTCCCTGGTAGACTCTATTTGTTGTTGATGTTTTTCTCATTCAGATTCTACCATACTTCATACATCTGGACATACACATAAATATTCAACTTTATCATTGAATATTATTTATTTCATTTAATAAATTACCTCTTGCGGAAGGCTGACGTGCTCTCTCCTTTATCTTGTGTAAAATTAACTAACTCTGTATCATCCAGAACATTTTTCTCAAGTGCTATCTCAGTGCCAGTGTGATTTTTCCATTTCTGAGAAGAACGATATGTCAGCTTGCCAGCAACATGTAAGTCACTGTTACCTGCCCCTCCAAAATTTAGATCATCTTCTTCATATTCATTAGAAGGGAAGGCAAATTGGAATTTTTGTGTTTGTGAAATATAATTTGTGTCTTCATTAGTTATCTTCAAATTTGATGGTAACATTTTTGACCTCTTTCTCTGACCTACAAAAATGGAATATTTTAATTACTACATGTTCTCCTTGAAAACAAATTTTCAAAATGATGATAGAAAAATTTAATAAAATGTTTCAAAACAGCTTACTAGGTAAATATGAAAATAACAAGATAATCTGTAATACTATATGTGATTTTGAAATACAGGTAGTTGTTACTCTTATGGTATATCATAACACTACAGGATACTCAGAAATTAGTTAAGAATTAATGAAATTAAATTTGAAATTTATATTAAACCTACATTATAAAATAGGTTTAATTTCTGACCCACAGAAATAACCATAATTATAATGTTTAAGCATTTATCTACTACAAATGATACAATTATATAAGTAATTATGAAGATTTAAAAATTTATATAAATAATTTATACACAAAAATACAGTGACCAATCATATAAAATGTTACTGAATAGATTCAGTATTAAAATACATGACACAATGCTTTTAAATTTGTAATCTTGCTTCTAAAATCAAGATAAAGGAATGTTTTCATCAAGGTGACAGAATTTTAAAGGTGTCTTTACAGAGACATTATAAGCATCTTTGAAAGGTTTGGAAGGAGTTTGGAGGCCTCATTAGGGCTTAAATTTGCTTTATCATTTATGTGTACATACTATACTACTACATATACGTATTATATATGGGTGTGTGTTCTATTATAACATATAAGAGAATTATCATATTCTATATATGTAATAATTCTACATATTATTTGGTACACACAAGAGTATATAATATGTATTTTCATATATAAAATATATAAAAATTATGAAGCTTAATAACAAAATCTACATGCATGAAACTACCACTCAATTTAAAAATCAGTTTTACTAACATTATCACATTAGACTGCATATACTGTTTGAGTGTGCTTGTTTTCTAGCTTTGTAAAGATGGTAACAAACTATATATAATCTGCATCTTGTTATTTTCACTCAATATATTTCATGAATCTGGTTTCCTAAACCAGAGGATCCTACCTTTAGTAAAGGGTAAGGCAAAAACTAAATAGCAGTGACAGTTTTAATGGTAAGAGGAAACAAATTCACAGAACAATATAACAGGTGTGTCATAATATATTTTATGCATATAATATACATATGTGTGTATATGTAAGTATGGAGAAGGAAAATGTTTCAGATATTAAGATTTGCTGAGCACTATTTTGAATGGGTCTCTAACTTTCATTTTATTCCATTAAAATAAAAGATTCAATATTAGATTTTTTTACATTGACAAGAGCTGAATTGCTTTGGCTTCCCAAAAAATATGTGACAATTTACCTAACAGCATATGACTTTCTATTTCTTCCTCTAATGCTTGAGTATCTGGAATTTCCGAAATCAATGGAGCAGGTGGAAGAAACCAATCCAAAGATTTTTCATTGTGTGGATGGCTATATAAAATATAAAAATATGAATATATGTTAATAAAGATATAACATCAGAAACTACGTATTTATTGAGAGGCAGACAGCAGAAGCAAGAAGAACTACAATCTTGCAGCCTGTGGAACAAAAACCACATTCACAGAAAGACAGACAAGATGAAAAGGCAGAGGGCTATGTACCAGATGAAGGAACAAGATAAAACCCCAGAAAAACAACTAAATGAAGTGGAGATAGGCAACCTTCCAGAAAAAGAATTCAGAATAGTGATAGTGAAGATGATCCAGGACCTCGGAAAAAGAATGGAGGCAAAGATTGAGAAGATGCAAGAAATGTTTAACAAAGACTTAGAAGAATTAAAGAACAAACAAACAGAGATGAATGATACAATAACTGAAATGAAAAATACACTAGAAGGGATCAACAGCAGAATAATTGAGGCAGAAGAACGGATAAGTGACCTGGAAGACAGAATAGTGGAATTCACTGCTGCGGAACAGAATAAAGAAAAAAGAATGAAAAGAAATGAAGACAGCCTAAGAGACCTCTGAGACAACATTAAATGCAACAACATTCGCATTATAGGGGGTCCCAGAAGGAGAAGAGAGAGAGAAAGGACCTGAGAAAATATCTGAAGTGATTATAGTCGAAAACTTCCCTAACATGGGAAAGGAAATAGCCACCCAAGTCCATAAAACGTAGAGTCCCATACAGGAGAAACTCAAGGAGAAACATGCCAAGACACATACTAATCAAATTGGCAAAAATTAAAGACAAAGAAAAATTATTGAAAGTACCAAGGGAAAAACGACAAAAAACATACAAGGGAACTCCCATAAGGTTAACACCTGATTTCCCAGCAGAAGCTCTACAAGCCAGAAAGGAGTGGCATGCCATGTTTAAAGTGATGAAAGGGAAGAACCTAAAACCAAGATTACTCTACCTGGCAAGGATCTCATTCAGATTCAATGGAGAAATCAAAGGTTTACAGACAAGCAAAAGCTAAGAGAATTCAACACCACCAAACCAGCTCTAAAAACAAATGCTGAAGGAACTTCTCTAAGTGGGAAACACGAAAAGAAAAGGACCTACGAAAACAAACCCAAAACAATTAAGAAAATGGTCATAGGAACATACATATCAATAATTACCTTAAACGTGAATGGATTAAATGCTCCAACCAAAAAACACAGGCTCGCTGAAACAAGACCCATATATATGCTGTCTACAAGAGACCCACTTGAGACCTAGGGACACATACAGACTGAAAGTGAGGGGATGGAAAAAGATATTCCATGCAAATGGAAATCAAAAGAAAGCTGGAGTAGCAATACTCATATCAGATAAAATAGACTTTAAAATAAAGAATGTTACAAGAGACAAGGAAGGACACTACATAATGATCAAGGGATCAATCCAAGAAGAAGATATAACAATTACAAATATATATGCACCCAACATAGGAGCACCTCAATACATAAGGCAACTGCTAACAGCTATAAAAGAGGATATCGACAGTAACACAATAATGGTGGGGGACTTTAACACCTCACTTACACCAATGGACAGATCATCCAAAATGAAACTCAATAAGGAAACAGAAGCTTTAAATGACACAATAGACCAGATAGATTTAATTGATATTTATAGGACATACCATCCAAAAACAGCAGATTACACTTTCTTCTCAAGTGCACACGGAACATTCTCCAGGATAGATCACATCTCGGGTCACAATTCAAGCCTCAGTAAATTTAAGAAAATTGAAATCATATCAAGCATCTTTTCTGACCACAACACTATGAGATTAGAAATCCATTACAGGGAAAAAAAACGTAAAAAACACAAACACAGGCTAAACAATACGTTTCTAGATAACCAAGAGATCACTGAAGAAATCAAAGAGGAAATCAAAAAATACCTAGAGACAAATGACAACGAAAACACGACGATCCAAAACCTATGGGATGCAGCAAAAGCAGTTCTTAGAGGGAAGTTTATAGCTATACAAGCCTACCTAAAGAAACAAGAAAAATCTCAAGTAAACAATCTAACCTTACACCTAAAGGAACTAGAGAAAGAAGAACAAACAAAACCCAAAGTTAGCAGAAGGAAAGAAATCATAAAGATCAGAGCAGAAATAAATGAAATAGAAACAAAGAAAACAATGGCAAAGATCAATAAAACTAAAAGCTGGTTCTTTGAGAAGATAAACAAAATTGATAAACCATTAGCCAGACACATCAAGAAAAAGAGGGAGAGGACTCAAATCAATAAAATTAGAAATGAAAAAGGAGAAGTTACAACAGACACGACAGAAATACAAAGCATCCTAAGAGACTACTATAAGCAACTCTATGCCAATAAAAAGGACAACCTGGAAGAAATGGACAAATTCTTAGAAAGGTATAACCTTCCAAGACTGAACCAGGAAGAAACAGAAAATATGAACAGACCAATCACAAGTAATGAAATTGGAACTGGGATTAAAAATCTTCCAACAAATGAAAGTCCCGGACCAGATGGCTTCACAGGTGAATTCTATCAAGCATTTAAAAAAGAGCTAACACCCATCCTTCTCAAACTCTTCCAAAAAATTGCAGAGGATGGAAAACTCCCAAACTCATTCTATGAGGCCACCATCACCTTGATACCAAAACCAGACAAAGATACTACAAAAAAAGAAAATTACAGACCATTATCACTGATAAATATAGATGCAAAAATCCTGAACAAAACACTAGCAAACAGAATCCAACAACATGTTAAAAGGATCATTCACCATGAGCAAGTGGGATTTATCCCAGGGATGCAAGGTTTCTTCAATATACGCAAATCAATCAATGTGATACACCAAATTAACAAATTGAAGAAGAAAAACCATATGATCATCTCAATAGATGCAGAAAAAACTTTTGACAAAATTCAACACCCATTTATGATAAAAACTCTCCAGAAAGTGGGCATAGAGGGAACCTACCTCAACATAATAAAGGCCATATATGACAAACCCACAGCAAACATCATTCTCAACGGTGAAAAACTGAAACCATTTCCACTAAGATCAGGAACAAGACAAGGATGTCCACTCTCACTGCTGTTATTCAACATAGTTTTGGAAGTCCTAGCCATGGCAATCAGAGAAGAAAAAGAAATAAAAGGAATCCAAATTGGAAAAGAAGAAGTAAAGCTGTCACTGTTTGCAGATGACATGATACTATACATAGAGAATCTCAAAGATGCCACCAGAAAACTACTAGAGCTAATCAATGAATTTGGTAAAGTTGCAGAATACAAAATTAATGCACAGAAATCTCTTTCATTCTTGTACACTAACGATGAAAAATCTTAAAGAGAAATTAAGGAAACACTCCTATTTACCATTGCAACAAAAAGAATAAAATACCTAGGAATAAACCTACCTAGGGAGACAAAAGACCTGTATGCAGAAAACTATAAGACACTGATGAAAGAAATTAAAGATGATACAAACAGATGGAGAGATATACCATGTTCTTGGATTGGAAGAATCAACATTGTGAAAATGACTATACTACCCAAAGCAATCTACAGATTCAATGCAATTCCTATCAAATTACCAATGGCATTTTTTATGGAACTAGAACAAATCATCTTAAAATTTGTATGGAAACACAAAAGACCCTGACTAGCCAAAGCAGTCTTGAGGGAAAAAAACAGAGCTTGAGAAATCAGACTCCCTGACTTCAGACTATACTACAAAGATACAGTAATCAAGACAATATGGTACTGGCACAAAAACAAAAATATAGATCATTGGAACAGGATAGAGAGCACAGAGATAAACCCATGCGCCTATGGTCAACTAATCTATGACAAAGGAGGCAAGGATATACAATGGAGAAAAGACAGTCTCTTCAATAAGTGGTGCTGGGAAAACTGGACAGCTACATGTAAAAGAATGAAATTAGAACACTCCCTAACACCATACACAAAAATAAACTCAAAATGGATTCGAGACCTAAATGTAAGACCGGACACTATAAAAATCTTAGAGGAAAACATAGGAAGAACACTCTGACATAAATCACAGCAAGATCTTTTTTGATCCACCTCCTAGAGTAACGGAAATAAAAACAAAAATAAACAAATGGGACCTAATGAAACTTAAATGTTTTTGCACAGCAAAGGAAACCATAAACAAGATGAAAAGACAACTCTCAGAATGGGAGAAAATATTTGCAAATGAATCAAGGGACAAAGGATTAATCTCCAATATATATAAACAGCTCATGCAGCTCAATATCAAAAAAACAAAGATCCCAATCCAAAAATGGGCCAAAGACCTACATAGACATTTCTCCAAAGAAGACATACAGATGGCCAAGAAGCACATGAAAAGATGCTCAACATCACTAATTATTAGAGAAATGCAAATCAAAACTACAATGAGGTATTACCCCACAGCAGTTAGAATGGGCATCATCAGAAAATCTACAAACAACAAATGCTGGAGAGGGTGTGGAGAAAAGGGAACCCTCTTGCACTGTTGGTGGGAATGTAAATTGATACAGCCACTATGAAGAACAGTATGGAGGTTTCTTAAAAAAGTAAAAATAAAATTACCATATGACCCAGCAATCCCACTACTGGGCGTATACCCAGAGAAAACCATAATTCAAAAAGACACATGCACCCCAATGTTCACTGCAGCACTATTTACAATAGACAATAGCCAGGTCATGGAAGCAACCTAAATGCCCATCAAAGATGAATGGATAAAGAAGATGTGGTACATTTATACAATGGAACATTACTCAGCCATAAAAAGGAATGAAACTGGGTCATTTGTAGAGACGTGGATGAATCTAGAGACTGTCATACAGAGTGAAGTAAGTCAGAAAGAGAAAAACAAATATCGTATATTAACACATATATGTGGAACCTAGAAAAATGGTACAGATGAACCGGTTTGCAAGGCAGAAATTGAGACACAGATGTAGACAACAAACGTATGGACACCAAGGGGGGAAAGCGGCGGGGGGATGGGGGTGGTGGTGGGATGACCTGGGAGATTGGGATTGACATGTATACACTGATGTGTATAAAATGGATGACTAATAAGAACCTGCTGTATAAAAAAATAAATAAAATTCAAAAATTCAAAAAAAAAAGACTTAGCCTATGAACAAATAAATGTAATCATGGGCTACCTTAAATGTTTTGTAATACCTCCCCATATGTGTTTTTTAAAATGTGAATTTTCAGAGCCAAAAAATATATAATAATTTTATTTAAGAAAAAAAAAAAGAAACTATGTATTTATTAATTAAACATTACTCAATTACAGACTCTTAAACTTAATATACTACCTTTCTGCGGTGACTTTGACTTATCCCTATATAGCAGCATTCCTTTTTCCTTGTGTGTCATGGGATTAATGACACTGCTATGTGAGATATGCTACCTAAATAATGGCTATAACTCCATTTTCTTTTCTCCAATTCAAATGCTTGTGACAGGAATCTTAAATCTGCTCCAATATAAAAAAGAAAGTAGTAAATCATTCTGAAACTTTAGCATCTTAACCAATACAAGTAACAAATTACTGATGATACACCTGACATCTAATCATGGGTCACAAGTATGTAAATGACACCAGTATTGGTATTCTAGAGTACTCCTAAAACATTATTACGAATTAATGTCTTAACCCAAATATTCTTGGTCCAGAACCATCTATAACCACGGAAAATCCAAGAAAACTGTTGAAACTGACAATCACTTTGTAAACCTACAGTAATTGATGAGATTTTTGTCACCCTGTTTACATTGTTAACTACCTTTCCTTATCTTTCAGCTGTGATCCTGTTAACATATAATGTTTTAATGTTTCCTTTCCAACCAAAGTTGGCTTGTCCTTCATTAGAAGAAAAGATAAGCATTAGGTAACAAAATAAAGTTGAGAAGAATACCACATAAACTGTCTAAGCCAAGTCCCAAGGATTTTATGATTTTTTCTTCTCTCTTTATTTAGGATTTTAAACTCCCAGAAGTGAGAAGCCCAGTCTTTCAATTTTCTGCCTCTTACAGCACCTCAAACATAGCTACTACAGCTCTATTTTCTAAACCAAAAATCTGTAACACATCACCTGACAATGTCTGACAGATTGTCTGACAATACACCAAAGCAACTGAAATTTAGGACTATGTCACAGAGTCCCCAAGATCACCGCCAGGGTCAATGATTCCCTAGGACAACTTACAGGACTCAGCATATAGTCCTACTCATGACTGTGGGGTGAAGTCCAGGAGAAACCAGACACAAGCTTCCAAAGGTCCTCTCCCACTAGAGTAACACAAGATGTGCTTAATTCCCCCAGCAACAAGTTGTGACAACACACGTGAAATGTCGCCAACAAGGGGAGTCATTAAAGACTTAATGCCCAGGGTTTTTATTGAGGGCTACTCATGTAAGCATCCCTCTCTGGCACATACCTAAATTCCAGATTCCCAGAAGAGCAGATGTTCATTATAAACCACATTATTTTTATAAACAGTTTTTACACAATGAGCCAATTTATCAGTCAATGGTAGGAATCTTCCTAAAATCCAAGTTCTCAGACTCCAGCCAGAGGCCAACCTTACAAGTAGGCCTTTTCAAAGATAGTGGTTTGGGCCTGGTATATTAACTCTTTTCTGCACAGAGACTATTCCTAAAAATCCAAGAAAGATGTTAACAAGATACAAAAAGCACACATCTAGCTCTCTATTCAGCCTCCCCATAAAATCAAATCTTCCTTGATTTCCGTATTTTCCAGAGGTGTCATCATTCTCCCCATCACCCAGAATCCAAACCATAGTACAGTCTTTTACCCACTATATCCAGACACATACTGTCTCTTATTGCATCTTCCTTATAAAGCTTCTTGAATACATCACTTCCTTGTATTTCCATTAGCACTATCCTAATCAAGGCTCTAAGCAACTTATGTCTGATTGAGAACAACAGTGTTTTAATTGACCTCACTGCCTCTGGGCTTTCTCTCTATATTTCATATACTCTTATCACATTAATTTGGAATTGTTTCATGTTATTCCATTCAAAATCCTTCAGTGGCTTCTAAATAACACCAAACTTCCTAGAGGCTTTAGGTCACATTACAGTTTCAATTCTCCTACATGTCCCTTATAGTACAGACCAAAGTGAACTACTTGTATACCAAACACATAATACATTCTGTCCCTCCTTATCTTTGTTCAAAACTATTTTCTTTATTTGGCTTACCCCTATACCCGACACTACCCCTATATCCAACTATAGAAGTTCAACTGTTTTTTTTTTCATTCATTAATCAATTCAACAATTATTTACTGAGTACTATGTGCCAGGCATTGTTTTAGGCAGCAGAGCGTATGCTCATTCAAAATCCATTTCTAATCTTACATTCACAAAATCAGGGAACTAGATCCCACATGCATGCCACAACTAAGAGTCCGTATACCACAGCAAAGGAGCCCACATACCGCAACTAAGGAGCCTGCCTGCCGCAACTAAGACCCGGTGCAACCAAATAAATAAATAAATATTTTTTTTAAAAAAGAATTATCCAGTCCTTCAAAGCCTGAAGTCTCCCCCAACTACCATAAAGCCTGACCTAAACAGTCTGGCCCAAGTCTCTCTCCAAATCTGAAATTTCTTTGCATGAATATATGCTTATAATTTGCTTTGCACTTATTTTTTTGTATTGTTAGAAGAGCAACCATATGTTCCAAATTTGCCCAGGCCAGTCTTGATTAACACCTGTTGCTTCATTTGGATGCACTCTTTCACTCTCAAGTGTCCCAGTCTGAATTACATGGTCACATTATTTATGAATGACCTTTCTACATGTGTATTTAACCTCAAATAGGCTTTAAGTTTTTTAAAAGTAAAAGTCTGTTTCATTCTTTTTCTATCCCTTTCAGCATTCAGTCAATATTTGAATTAATATTTGAATGAATGGAAGAATAAATGAAGCAGTAAATAATTTACTCAATGCTTCATTAAAAAGGGTAATACAATAAAACAAATACATAGAAAACTTAGAATTAAAGTGATTCACATGTGAAACTCCATAAAAGCCAGTATTTAACAGACTCCCTATTCCCCATTCATATTTCCTTTGGTACCACATCTTTATTTCCACCCCTACTTCCTGCCTGCACTGAATCTGCCTATCACACTTGGCCTTTGGTACACTGCCCTTTCTGTTTCCAAAAGGTGCCATCACCACCCCTTGTCCTGAGCTACTCTTTGACCATTACTTTCAGTCTTTACTTCAGCCAAAAATAATTTGAACAAACCAGAAGTGCAAATGAATGAAAGCCAAATAGACAAGAATCTACTCTGTTTTTAAAATTGTAACATTTAACATGTTAAACTTCAGTTACTCCCTTATATCTGAATTCCATGTTTACCAAGCATATACCTGAAATGTCATTCTGTTGATCCCTCATTTTTTATTTATAAATTTACCAGAGAGAAAACTAAAATGCCTTAAAAATCAAAAACCCTTAAGCAATATACTGTTATCATTCTTTAAAGCAGACTTACTTTTCAGCTTCATCTGTTTTTTCAAAAAACAAATTATCCAAGGAAAACAAGGAGTCATTTGATTTCAGCATTGTTCAAAACTGGACTTTGTCACAAATCTAAAAAATACCAAAAAAAAAAAAAAGTTTATGTTCTATTTACAAATATGTAGAAACAAAATTTCTGGATCCATAAACTATAATCATTAATTTCCCAAAATAACCACAGATAGCCTTTCAGCAACATCTTTTGTAACTTCCTCCAAAGTGCTTAAATATTCAAATACATTATTCTCTGTTCTCCACTCATTCATACATATTCACATACGTACCCCTCTCTTCATTCTGCACCAATGCTTAAGAGTGTGTTTTCTTCCATTCTCCACCTGACAAATTCCTACCCATTCTTAATGGCACAGGTCAGACGCCATTTCTTCTTCAAAGGTTTCTCTGAATTACCCAAAAGCAGAATTAATGGCTCCTTTCGGGCTCCTAAAATACTTTGTTCATACCATTATTTTTGAGTTAGGATAGTGCATTTTATTGTGAATGTATGTGTTTCTAACAATATACTGTGTACATATGCAGGGATTTCCTTCAAAATCAAGGGATAGAGTAGATTTGCTTCAAAATAAAGAGAGAAATGTTGAGGGTTATTGATGAAACAAGATTGGCAATGAGTTGATAATTGCTAAAGCTACATAATAGGTACGTGGAGTTCCTCATAATGTTTATTTTTATATATGTTTGAATTTATCAAAATAAACAAATTTACTAGCTTAACATATATATGTATGTTTACATTATATTACATAGCATATATATAAATGTTTACATTCCTTTTTAACAAGATAATTTTTACATCCAAAGATGTTATCTGAATGTAAAGGATAAAAACATTCAGCATTGGCTACCTGGGAATATAGCAAAAATCTAGGGCTGAACAAAGCCTCAAATTTAACAGGAGACAGTAGAACTATTTCTACAGATACATACATTGCAATTCTTCCCCCTGCACATCAACACTACATCTCAACTTTTTTTTAATTTCTGAAACATGATATAAGATTCTATATGACAAAACATGAAATCAGACGCACATATCATAAAATATAAAATCACATTTCTATTTATTCTGTGATAGTTAATACATTGCAAAGCTTTCCTTAGGATGGAAACTAAAATCAAAGACACTATATGAGCGCCATCTCGTGGAGAAATCCATATTACCAAGTCAGAGCAGTGTGTGTATACGTATGTTTGTATGTATGTACGTATTGATCGATTGATTGATTGCTGCACCAGGGAAGTCCAGTCCCTTCAATTTTGAGTCCTCCCTGATGTGATAGTGAAACACATGTGGAAGTACGTGGGGGAAAGAGGCATGCTTCCACATGCACCCCTTGACAAAATGCTACTAACAAGAGGGCTAAATTTGATTACATTAGGACTGTTCTTAACTTTATCAGAATACTGTGGGGTTTTTCATTGGTTTAGTTATTGGGCTTTTCCCCTTTCCACCTGTTTAGCTTAGTTGTCCTTTTCATTTTTCTCAATTTATTAATCGCTTAGTCACCAACAAAAAGAAACAGGAAAGTTGAAACAAGGTAGCATGGTTCTATAAACGTCTAAAACAATTTAATTATGTGGACAATAGAAGCCTAGGATAACAGGGTGGGAGGCAGAAGGGAGTCACTCAGATATTGCTAACTGGAGTCTTTAACAACTTATTTAAGTAAAGAATTTCAGAAGTTGGAAACAATTACCCGATAAAGTATAAATAAAAGTGCCAATCATGTTTCTATATTATCCAAAAAGTAACAAATAAAATATTCCCTTTCTAGTCTTAGGAAAATTATATAATTTTAAACAACAAAAAGAGTTTTCCAAATTAAAACATACCAGACCACTTTTATATGGTACCTCAGAATTTAAGTAGAAACTCTTAAGGCTGACAGGCACATGTTTGAACTCTTTATTCTAAAAGAAGCTGCAAACAAAACAATAAAACTGCAAATTAAAAATATTTGTTTCTGAAAAAAAATATTTCATAAATTAATCTAAAAACCTCCTATATAAACAGCAAATATTTTCAAGAGAACTTTTGATTTGACTCCTAGTTCTGGCATAAAAGAGAATATAACTTGTTTGGGTCCAGAATAAAAACATTATGTATATATTTTAGTTCTGATGCAGTCCTATGAAAGAAAACCTCCTTTATCTAAAATACTCCATCCCCATACTTTGCATTATTTTTCTTCACAGCACTAATTTATAACTGTTCAGTTGTTTATCTTTCTCCCTGTAGAGGAAGCAGGGACTTTTTACTCATTAGTGTATTCCTATAACCCAGAACAGTGCCTGATACACAGTAGATGGTCCATAACAATTCACTGTGGAATAAATACATTAGCAATGTTCAGTTTATAAAAATAATTTATATAAAAATAATTTTCCGTCAATTCTGAGGCTTAAAATTTTACCCCCCAATCTTTAATATTCAGTGTTAAAATGTGATTTGTTTTTCTAATTCAGGATTCACGAAATCAAATCATGAAGGTTCTAAAAGACCGTGGGATTCGGCACTTGAATTATGTAAATAAATATATTTTTCTAAACATAGGTCCTACAAGGGACGTTACCATATTTCAATATGAGTTTGTCATTGTAGGAGATGACAGATTTTGGATTAATTAATTTTAAGTTTTAGGTTTAGAGTCAGATTTTCTAAGTTTCCACATTAGATTACAAAGTTCTAGTTTCAGCATGTGGTATAAAATTATGTTTTCTTTTTTTAAGTGCTTGCTTCTGCTCTAACTAATCACTCTTAAAATATTTAAACTGTTTCTGTAACTACATAATTTATTGATTGTTGAAATGACCTGCACCTTACCTAATTATTTTAGTGACAATTTAGCATCTTCTTACCTTCTATAATCCTTATTGTATAAGATGTTCAGATCTATTAGTTATCTCTTAGAATTTTTACTCTCAGAAATATATTTATTTCAAAAGTGCAGAAACCCAGATACGAAATATTGATTTGCCAGAAACCGGTAATCAGTGAAGACTCAGACCAACATTCACTGGAAAAACCAACCATCACAAATGACTGCAGGGAATTTGACAAAAGTAAGAGAATGAACGTGGGAACAAATTAATACCCCGAGTCTCGGCCGAGAGGTCCTTACAGTCGGAGCGCCTGATCTCCACCACGTCCCCGGGGGACCCACGGGGCCGGGAAGTTCCAGCAGGAACCGAATCTGGGTCTGAAGAAAAAATACCCCCGTGATGTTCCCAAAATCCGAGAAAGCCCACCCCAGACTCGCGGGCGCAGGGTGGAAGACTTCCGGCCGGGTGAGTGGCCGAGACGCGAGCGCGGGCGCCGGCACCGGGCCCGCGGGGCTGCAGGTCGCGTCGCTGTGGACACGCGGCTACACGCGCGCCGGCCACCAGTTCCCGCCCCGGGAGGGAAACACACTTGGAAATAAACTCGCGGGGCTCCAGGAGCCATCAAAGCAAAACAAGAGTGCGCCAGCCGACCCCTCAAGAGGCGGAGCCGCCTCAGGCCTCGCCCGCCCCTTCTGACGCGAAGGCGGCTGAGGAGCCGCGCGGCCTGGGGTCGGGGTCGGGGTCGCGCCGGCGGTCCTACACCTCGCCGCGCCCGTCCGCTGTCGCCCGACACTCGGCTGGGAAGCTCAACCACTTCGCCACGGCCAACCTGACCCCTCTCTCTCCCCGCGGGGTCCCCGTTCTCCCGTCCCTTCCTCCCTGTGAGACGCAACGGGCCCCAGTCCCCACCTTCCCCAGCTGCCGTCCCAGCTGCCCGCTCTCCCCTCCCCGCCGGCCCTCAGAGCCGAGCGCCTATTCACCGGTCCCCGGAGGACCCCCAGCCTAGCTAAGCCGAGCTCCAAGCAATGGATCGCCAGGACACCCAACCTTCCCTCCTCTCCTTCTTTCCCCCAGAAGTTTATAATTCCTTTTTAATATATGGCTCTCAGGATACTGTGGCTTATTCTCATTGAATACAAATCTTAATCCTTCCCCCAGCTCTTGGTAACTCTACTTTCCCTCCCGAAGAATTTGCTTATCCTAGGTACCTCATATAAGTGAACTCACAGTATTTGTCCTGTGTCTGGTTTACGTCATTTAGCATAATGTTTTCAAAGTTCATCCATGTTGTCGCAAGTATCAGAGTTTCATTCCTTTTTAAGGCTGAGTATTCAATTTGTATGTATATACCACATTTTGTTTATCCATTCACCCATGGATGAACATTTGTGTTGTTTCCAACCTTTTGGCTATTGTGAATAATGCAGCTATAAAAATTGTAAAAATCTGTTCTGGAACTTATGGTTACCAGGGGGGAAGGGTGGAGGGAAGGGATAGTTAGGGAGTTTGGGATTGACATGTACATACTGCTGTATTTAAAATGGATAACCAACAAGGACCTACTGTATAGCACAGGGAGCTCTGCTCAATATTATGTAACAACCTAAATGGGAAAAGAATTTGAAAAAGAATAGATGCACATATATGTATAACTGAATCACTTTGCTGTACACCTGAAATTAACACAACATTGTTAATCAACTATACTCCAATACAAAATAAAAAGTTTTAAAACAATAAATGAAAAACATTTGAAGCAGAAAAAAAAATCTGTTCTCAGTCCCTGCTTTCAATTATTTAGATAAATACCTAGGAGTGGAATTGCTGGGTCATATGATAACTCTAAGTTTAATTTTTTGAAAAACAACCAAACTGTCTTCCACAGTTAGTATACCACTTTACAGTCCCACTAATAATGCAGAAGCATTCCAATTTCTCCACTTCCTTGCCAACACTTGTTATTTTCCATCTTTTACAAATTTTAGTCATCCTAGCAGATGTGAAGTGGTATCTCATTTATTATGGTTTTGATTTGCATTTCCCTAAGGACTAATGATGTTGAGCATCTTTTCATGTGCTTAATGGTTATTTTAATATCTTTTGGGGGAAATATCTATTCAAGTCCTCTGCCAATTTTTTGTGTTATTTATGATTTTTTTTATTGATTATTATCTTTTTATTATATATTTTTTAAAATATTCTGGATATTAATTCTTTATCAGATATATGATTTACAAATATTTTCTCCCATTTAGTAGGTTTTCTTTTTGCTCTCTTGACAGTATCATTTGATGCACAAAAGTTTTTAATTTTGGTGAAGTCCAATTTATCTTTTTTCTTTTGTCACCTGTGCTTTTCTTGTCTTATCCATGAAGTCACTGCCAAATTCCAATATCATGAAGATTTACTCCAATGTTTTCCTCTAAGAGATTTACAGTTTTAGCTCTTAAGTTTACATCTTTGATCCATTTTGGGCATGCCATGGACCAACAAGGTGTATTTATTTCAAATAAAGGTGGGGGGTGGGGGGTGTTGTCAAAATATAGTTTCTTGAAAGACTGGAAGAGCTTGAAAGACAAATAATAAGTATTCATGACACAGGAGGAAGATAGATTTCTGCTGATACAACTGATGCCATAGGTTCTGTCTCATAAATTCAACATAATCAAAATTTTTCCCTACTTTGTAACCTCCACTCTTTTTAAACTCTGATCAGGAGGAACTGATATTGAAATATTGGTGCTGATGGCTTTAGAGAAGCGGAAACCAAGACATGTTGTAGTTTCAGGACTGTTTTTCTCTGGATGACAGCCAGAAATATGCTGTGTTGTTGTCAGACTTGGAAAAGAAAAGGTAAGCCCACTTTGGAGACACTGAAAATTGTACAGTTAATATCTGAGAAAATAAAAAGAAAGAAATCAAGTCTGGTATGATGGGATTCTTGGGCGGAAAGAAAAATTTAGAGGGTTATGCACAATTGTGTGCAGAAGAGTCTAGTGCTATCTATACATTTAGTAGATGCTTAAATAGAAAAAAGATGAATGAATGAAAATCAAAGGTTAATTGTTCTTTAGGGAAGGATTTAGTAAGTCTCTATGTAACCAAGAAAATAAAAGACAAATGTTAATTAGAAAGTAATTCCTTGAGTTCCAGCTTCTAAGGAGTATGTTTAATGATGATGCAGAAGAGACTAGTACCCATATTTTGGGAGATCCATTTGCTTGTTTTTAGGCAGAAATTGACTTCATCAGCCAAAATGAATTTAAAATATCTGCTGTTCTCCAAAGCCAAGAATGTTGATTTTAATGAGACTGTCAGATAGGGTGCTCCAGTTAGGCCCAGACCCCAGCCACAGCTAGCCAGAGTGTATCATTACAACATTAGGAACATTAGGAACTATATTCACCTATTTTATGTGTCCCTTAATTAACAGAACACTTAAACCATGCTATCCTAGGGAAACAATTACAGCATTAACTCCAAAAAAGAAGTCCTCCCAAACCCTGCAGCCTGTGTTCACACTTTATATTCCACCCACACTTGTAGAAATGGGCAAGTAACCAACCAGTAGGAAACATCTTTTTCCAGCAGGATGCTTTGTATCACAAGTCATTCGGGGAAATTTTAACTAAATAAATTATTTGGTAGGCTATGATCTATAATATTGGAGAATTACAATTTTTTTCCTGGATTAAAAAAAGTACCATTCACACAATTTATCTTAAAATTTCTCCAAATCAAGAAATATTCTAGAAATTAGTACTTGATTTTTTAATATAGTAATTTTGCCTGAATTTCTCTATACCTGGCCCCTGGCTCCTGGCTCCTTCTACATACCATACTATTTCCTTTGAACAACGGTTGTCACTGATTTGGTTGTTGTTGTTGTTATTTAAATGTTCAATTAGAAAAAGTTTATTTTTAAAATCTCCGGCTTTGAACAAATCTGATTTTATTTGCAACATATGCTGTTACCTAGAGTGGACTTAAAGTATAAAGGAGATATATCTTTCCTTAGACTTCATTCCCAAGTGGCATTTCCCCAACATATTCATATATACCAATAACATAAAATATATATATATAGCAAAGCATCTTCTAAACAGCTCTGGAATTTTTAAATTTTTTATTTCTTCCAGCCTAACATCTGAGCTGCCATGTGTTTTGAATTTTTCCAATCCACAGAGATTGCATAGCAAGTCACAAACCACATGTCTGGAAAATCTCTTAACATCAGAAGTTAGGGGTCATTGATCCACATGCAAATGGAAAAATGAACATCCCTCCAAACACATATCTGATACAAAACTAAAAAATTATTTTCAAGTCACAAAATGTTGGGGGTTTTTTAGCTTCTATCACTTATAAGCAGAATGTCTCAGTTGAATTATATTTCCTAATTAAGAAAGTTTCTCAGAGGTTTCTTACCTGTGCTTTCATTTCTGGATGCTAAAGATTTGACCTGAATCAAATCTTAGGTCAAATAAATAATGCCAGCTCCCTCATTATACTGAGGGGTTGATTTGCTTAAGATCAAGCTAATCACTCACTGGCAGAGCCAGTGAACTCAAATTTGCCTATACCTGGTCCTCTGCTCTTTCTAAAATTATTCTTTCTCCCTTGAACAAGACTTAATAGATAATGTATAAGACAAATGCATTCAGTTTTGGATGATTCTTTTTATAAATAATGTTGACAAACCAAATTATATTTCAAGGTGGCAAAACAGGAAGGTTAAATAGCTTAGGATTTAAAGAATATATTTTAAAAAGAGTCAGGGGGGCTTCCCTGGTGGTGCAGCGGTTGAGAATCCGCCTGCCAATGCAGGGGACACGGGTTCGAGCTCTGGTCTGGGAAGATCCCACATGCCGCGGAGCAACTGGGCCCGTGAGCCACAATGACTTAGCCTGCGCGTCTGGAGCCTGTGCTCTGCAACAAGAAAGGCCGCGATAGTGAGAGGCCCGCGAACTGCGATGAAGAGTGGCCCCTGCTCGCCGCAACTGGAGAAAGCCCTCGCGCGGAAACAAAGACCCAACACAGCCAAAAATAAATTAATTCATTTATTTTAAAAATAGGCCTCTCCTTGTTTAAAAAAAAAAAAAAAGACAGTCAGGGGTGGGGAATTGGGGAAAGGTACTACCTAATATGGAGAAGAAAAGCTGGCTCTTTTCAAATATTTGAGAGATTCTTGCAGTGGAATAAATAATTTGTTCATGCTTTGATAGGCCTGGTTTCAGAGGGCAGAACCAGGACCACAGAATTAGTTTATGGTTATTACTGACTTAGAAATAGATTTCAGCTATGAAGAATGATATTAAAAAGGGCTTCTCATTTTTTCTTATCAAATATATTGAGAAATAATTTATGTACAAAACTGCATACATTTAAAACATACCATTGAATGAGTTATGACAGTTATATACATCTGTGAAATCACAATCTTAATAAAAAATACAGACCATTTCCAGCATCCCCAAGATTCCTCCTCCCCTCTGTAAAGGTATCAGAAGATGCCTAATGGAGAATCAGGACTTTCACCACCACCAAACAATAGTGAGACTATGTACCCCTCACATTGTCAATGGAGACCACATTGTGAGTTGTAACATGGGCCCCTGAACAAAGCATCCAAAAAATGGGGACGTTTACTCCAATTATAAAATTTACAACTTCTGAGGATCTAATGTATGGCATGGTGATTTAGCTAATAATACTGTATTATATACTTGTTGCTAAGAGAATAGATCTTAAATGTTCTCAACACAAAAAAGAAATGGTCATTATGTGACAGGATGGAGGTGTTAGCTAATGCTATGGTGGTAAACATTTTGCAATATATAAATGTATCAAAGCAATACATTGTAACCTTAAAGTTACACAATATTATATGTCAATTATACCTAAACAAAGCTGGGAACAAATGAATGAAAGAACAAATAAATAAATAAGTAGTTTCTTCTAGTCACATAGTTCATATTTTGCCATCAAAATTTGTCTAAAAACAAGATCCAGCCTCATCCACCAGAACACAGGCACCAGTTCCCTCCACCAAGAAGCCTGCACAACCCACGGAACCAAACTTAGCCACTGGGGGCAGACACCAAAAACAACGGGAACTACGAACCTGCAGCCTGCGAAAAGGAGACCACAAACACAGTAAGTAAAGCAAAATAAGAAGACAGAGAAACACACAGCAGATGAAGGAGCAGGGTAAAATCCCACCAGCCCAAACAAATGAAGAGGAAATAGGCAGTCTACCTGAAAAAGAATTCAGAGTAATGATAGTAAAGATGATCCAAAATCTTGGAAATAGAATGGAGAAAATACAAGAAATGTTTAACAAGGACCTAGAAGAACTAAAGAGCAAACAAACAATGATGAGCAGCACAATAAAGGAAATTTAAAATTCTCTAGAAGAATCAATAGCAGAATAACTGAGGCAGAAGAAGGGATAAGTGACCTGGAAGATAAAATAGTGGAAATAACTACTGCAGAGCAGAATAAAGAAAAAAGAATGAAAAGAATTGAGGACAGTCTAAGAGACATCTGGGACAACATTAAACATACCAACATTCGAATTATAGGGGTCCCAGAAAAAGAAGAGAAAAAGAAAGGGACTGAGAAAATATTTGAAGAGATTATACTTGAAAACTTCCCTAACATGGGAAAGGAAATAGTCAATCAAGTCCAGGAAGTGCAGAGAGTCCCATACAGGATAAAGCCAAGGAGAAACACGCCAAGACACATACTAATCAAACTATCAAAAATTAAATACAAAGAAAAAATATTAAAAGCAGCAAGGGAAAAACAACAAATAACATACAAGGGAATCCCCATAAGGTTAACAGCTGGTCTTTCAGCAGAAATTCTGCAAGCCAGAAGGGAGTGGCAGGACATATTTAAAGTGATGAAAGGGAAAAACCTACAACCAAAATTACTCCAGCCAGCAAGGATCTCATTCAGATTCAACAGTGAAATCAAAACCTTACAGACAAGCAAAAGTTAAGAGAATTCAGCACCACCAAACCAGCTTTACAACAAATGCTAAAGGAACTTCTCTAGACAGGAAACACAAGAGAAGGAAAAGAACTACAATAACAAACCCAAAACAATTAAGAAAATGGTAATAGGAACATATATATCGATAATTACCTTAAATGTAAATGGATTAAATGCTCCAACCAAAAGACATAGACTGGCTGAAGGGATACAAAAGCAAGACTGTATATATGCTGTCCACAGGAGACCCACTTCAGACCTAGGGAAACATACAGACTGAAAGTGAGAGGATGGAAAAAGATATTCCATGCAAATGGAAATCAAAAGAAAGCTGGAGTAGCAATTCTCATATCAGACAAAATAGACTTTAAAATAAAGACTCTTACAAGAGACAAAGAAGGACACTACATAATGATCAAGGGATCAATCCGAGAAGATGTAACAATTGTAAATATTTATGCACCCAACATAGGAGCACCTCAATACATAAGGCAAATGTTAACAGCCATAAGAGGGGAAATCGACAGTAACACAATCATAGTAGGGGATTTTAACACCCCACTTTCACCAATGGACAGATCATCCAAAATGAAAATAAATAAGGAAACACAAGCTTTAAATTATACATTAAAAAGGATGGGCTTAATTGATATTTATAGGACATTACATCCAAAACCAACAGAATACACTTTCTTCTCAAGTGCTCATGGAACATTCTCTAGGATAGATCATATCCTGGGTCACAAATCAAGTCTTGGTAAAGTTACGAAAATTGAAATCATATAAAGTATCTTTTCTGACCACAACGCTATGAGACTAGATATCAATTATAGGAAAAAATCAGTAAAAAATGCAAACACATGGAGGCTAAAAAATACACTATTAAATAACTAAGAGATTACTGAAGAAATCAAAGAGGAAATCAAAAAATACCTAGAAACAAATGACAATGAAAACACGACGATCCAAAACCAATGGGATGCAGCAAAAGCAGTTCTAAGAGGGAAGTGTAGAGCAATACAATCTTACCTTAAGTAACAAGAAACATCTCAAATAAACAATCTAACCCAGCTCTACCCACCACCAATCCCTCCCATCAGGAAGCTTCCACAAGCCTCTTAGATAGCCTCATCCACCGGAGGGCAGACAGCAGAAGCAAGAAGAACTACAATCCTGCAGCCTGTGGAACAAAAACCACATTCACAGAAAGATAGACAAAATGAAAAGGCAGAGGGCTATGTACCAGATGAAGGAACAAAATAAAACCCCAGAAAAACAACTAAATGAAATGGAAATAGGCAATCTTCCAGAAAAAGAATTAAAAATAATGAGAATGAAGATGATCCAGGACCTCGGAAAAAGAATGGAGGCAAAGATCGAGAAGATGCAAGAAATGTTTAACAAAGACTTAGAAGAATTAAAAAACAAACAAACAGAGATGAACAATACAATAACTGAAATGAAAAAAACACTAGAAGGAATCAATAGCAGAATAACTGAGGCAGAAGAACGGATAAGTGACCTGGAAGACAGAATGGTGGAATTCACTGCTGTGGAACAGAATAAAGAAAAAAGAATGAAAAGAAATGAAGACAGCCTAAGAGACCTCTGGGAAAACATTAAACACAACAACATTCGCATTATAGGGGTCCCAGAAGGAGAAGAGAGAGAGAAAGGACCCGAGAAAATATTTGAAGAGATTATAGTCAAAAACTTCCCTAACATGGGAAAGGAAATAACCACCCAAGTCCAGGAAGTGCAGAGAGTCCCATACAGAATAAACCCAAGGAGAAACATGCTGAGACACATAGTAATCAAATTGGCAAAAATTAAAGACAAAGAAAAATTATTGAAAGCAGCAGGGAAAAACGAAAAATAACATACAAAGGAACTCCCATAAGGTTAACAGCTGATTTCTCAGCAGAAACTCTACAAGCCAGAAGGGCGTGGCATGATATACTTAAAGTGATGAAAGGGAAGAATCTACAACCAAGATTACTCTACCCAGCAAGGATCTCATTCAGATTCGATGGAGAAATCAAAAGCTTTACAGACAAGCAAAAGCTAAGAGAATTCAGCACCACCAAACCAGCTCTACAACAAATGCTAAAGGAACTTCTCTAAGTGGGAAACACAAGAGAAGAAAAGGACCCACAAAAAGAAACCCAAAACAATTAAGAAAATGGTCATAGGAACATACATATCAATAATTACCTTAAACATGAATGGATTAAATGCTCCAACCAAAAGACACAGGCTCGCTGAATGGATACAAAAACAAGACCCATATATACGCTGTCTACAGGAGACCCAGTTCAGACCTACGGATACATACAGACTGAAAGTGAGGGGATGGAAAAAGATATTCCATGCAAATATAAATCAAAAGAAAGCTGGAGTAGCAATACTCATATCAGATAAAATAGACTTTAAAATAAAGAATGTTACAAGAGACAAGGAAGGACACTACATAATGATCAAGGGATCAATCCAAGAAGAAGATATAACAATTACAAATATATATGCACCCAACATAGGAGCACCTCAATACATAAGGCAACTGCTAACAGCTATAAAAGAGGAAATCGACAGTAACATCATAATAGTGGGGGACTTTACACCTCACTTACACCAATGGACACATCATCCAGACAGCAAATTAATAAGGAAACACAAGCTTTAAATGACACAATAGACCAGATAGACTTAATTGATATTTATAGGACATTCCATCCAAAAACAGCAGATTACACGTTCTTCTCAAGTGCGCACGGAACATTCTCCAGGATAGATCATATCTTGGGTCACAAATCAAGCCTCAGTAAATTTAAGAAAATTGAAATCATATCAAGCATCTTTTCTGACCAGAACATTATGAGATTAGAAATGAATTACAGGGAAAAAAACGTAAAAAACACAAACACATGGAGGCTAAACAATACGTTACTAAATAACCAAGAGATCACTGAAGAAATCAAAGAGGAAATCAAAAAATACCCAGAGAAAAATGACAATGAAAACATGACAATCCAAAACTTATGGGATGCAGCAAAAGCAGTTCTAAGAGGGAAGTTTATAGCAAAACAAGCCTACCTCAAGAAACAAGAAGAATCTCAAATAAACAATCTAACCTTACACCTAAAGGAACTAGAGAAAGAACAAAGAAAACCCAAAGTTAGCAGAGGGAAAGAAATCATAAAGATCAGAGCAGAAATAAATGAAAAAGAAACAAAGAAAACAATAGCAAATATCAATAAAACTAAAAGCTGATTCTTTGAGAAAGTAAACAAAATCGATAAACCATTAGCCAGACTCATCACAAAAAAGGAGAGGACTCAAATCAATAAAATTAGAAATGAAAAAGGAGAAGTTACAACAGGCACTGCAGAAATACAAAGCATCCTAAGAGACGACTATAAGCAACACTATGCCAATAAAATGGACAACCTGGAAGAAATGGACAAATTCTTAGAAAGGTATAACCCTCCTAGACTGTACCAGGAAGAAATAGAAAATATGAACAGACCAATCACAAGTAATGAAATTACAACTGGGATTAAAAATCTTCCAACAGACAAAAGTCCAGGACCAGATGGCTTCACAGGTGAATTCTATCAAACATTTAGAAAAGAGCTAACACCCATTCTTCTCAAACTCTTCCAAAAAATTGCAGAGGAAGGAAAACTCCCAAACTCATTCTATGAGGCCACCATCACCCTGATAGCAAAACCAGACAAACATACCCCCCCAAAAAAAGAAAATTACAGACCAATATCACTGATGAATATAGATGCAAAAATCCTCAACAAAATACTAGCAAACAGAATCCAACAACACATTAAAAGGATCATACACCACGATCAAGTGGGATTTATCCCAGGGATACAAGGATTCTTCAACATACGCAAATCAATCAATGTGATACACCATATTTACAAATTGAAGAATAAAAACCATATGATCATCTCAATAGATGCAGAAAAAGCTTTTGACAAAAGTCAACACCCATTTATGATAAAAACTCTCCAGACAGTGGGCATAGAGGGAACCTACCTCAACATAATAAAGGCCATATACGATAAACCCACAGCAAACATCATTCTCAATGGTGAAAAACTGAAAGCATTTCCTCTAAGATCAGGAAAAAGACAAGGATGTCCACTCTCACCACTATTATTCAACATAGTTTTAGAAGTCCTAGCTACGGAAATCAGAGAAGAAAAAGAAATAAAAGGAATACAAATTGGAAAAGAAGAAGTAAAACTGTCACTGTTTGCAGATGATATGATACTATACATAGAGAATCCCAAAGATGCCACCAGAAATCTACTAGAGCTAATCAACGAATTTGGTAAAGTTGCAGGACACAAAATTAATGCACAGAAATCTCTTGCATTCCTATACATTACTGATGAAAAATCTGAAAGAGAAATTAAGGAAACACTCCCATTTACCATTGCAACAAAAAGAATAAAATATCTAGGAATAAACCTACCTAGGGAGACGAAAGACCTATATGCAGAAAACTATAAGACATTGATGAAAGAAATTTAAAATGATACCAACAGATGGAGAGATATACCATGTTCTTGGATTGGAAGAATCAATATTGTGGAAATGACTATACTACCCAAAACAATCTACAGATTCAATGCAATCCCTATCAAATTACCAATGACATTTTTACAGAACTAGAACAAAAAATCTTAAAATTTGTATGGAGACACAAAAGACCCTGAATAGCCAAAGCAGTCTTGAGGGGAAAAAAAACGGAGCTGGAGGAATCAGACTCCCTGACTTCAGACTATACTACAAAGCTACAGCAACCAAGACAATATGGTACTGGCACAAAAACAGAAAATATAGATCAATGGAACAGGATAGAAAGCCCAGAGATAAACCCATGCACCTATAGTCAACTAATCTATGACAAAGGAGGCAAGGATATACAATGGAGAAAAGACAGTCTCTTCAATAAGTGGTGCTGGGAAAACTGGACAGCTATGTGTAAAAGACTGAAATTAGAACACTCCCTAACACCATACACAAAAATAAACTCAAAATGGATTAGAGACCTAAATGTAAGACCAGGCACTATAAAACTCTTAGAGGAAAACATAGGAAGAACACGCTTTGACATAAATCACAGCAAGATCTTTTTTGATCCACCTCCCAGAGTAATGGAAATAAAAACAAAAATAAACAAATGGGACCTAATGAAACTTCAAAGCTTTTGCACAGCAAAGGAAACCATAAACAAGACCAAAAGACAACCCTCAGAATGGGAGAAAATATTTGCAAACGAATCAACAGACAAAGGATTAATCTCCAAAATATATAAACAGCTCATTCAGCTCAATATTAAAGAAACAAACAACCCAATCCAAAAATGGGCAGAAGACCTAAATAGACATTTCTCCAAAGAAGACATACAGATGGCCAAGAAGCACATGAAAAGATGCTCAACATCTCTAGTTATTAGAGAAATGCAAATCAAAACTACAATGAGGTATCACCTCACACCAGTTAGAATGGGCATCATCAGAAAATCTACAAACAACAAATGCTGGAGAGGGTGTGGAGTAAAGGGAACCCTCTTGCACTGTTGGTGGGAATGTAAATTGATACAGCCACTATGGAGAACAGTATGGAGGTTCCTTAAAGAACTAAAAATAGAATTACCATATGATCCAGCAATCCCACTACTGGGCATATACCCAGAGAAAACCATAATTCAAAAAGACACATGCACCCCAATGTTCATTGCAGCACTATTTACAATAGCCAGGTCATGGAAGCAACCTAAATGCCCATCGACAGACAAATGGATAAAGAAGATGTGGTCCATATATACAATGGAATATTACTCAGCCATGAAAAGGAACGAAACTGGGTCATTTGTAGTGCCGTGGATGGATGTAGAGACTGTCATACAGAGTGAAGTAAGTCAGAAAGAGAAAAACAAATATCGTATATTAACGCATATATGTGGAACCTAGAAAAATGGTACAGATGAACCGGTTTGCAGAGCAGAAATTGAGACACAGATGTAGAGAACAACCGTATGGACACCAAGGGGGGAAAGTGGTGGGGGGTGGGGGTTGTGGTGTGATGAACTGGGAGATTGGGATTGACATGTATACACTGATGGGTATAAAATGGATAACTAATAAAAAACTAAATAAATAAATAAATAAATAAAAATTAAAAAAAAAAAGAATATGCCAAATTTGTTTAAGCTTTCTTCTGTTGATGGACATTGAACCAGGAAGCAACCCTCACTCCCAGACACTGAATGTGCCAGCACCTTGATTTTGGACTTCCCAGCCCCCAGAACTATGAGAAATGAATGTTTGTTGTTTATAAGTCAACCAGTCTACGGTATTTTGTTATAGCAGCCCTGACAGACTAAGACAGACATTTTGGTTGTTTCCATTTTGGACCTATTAAAAGTTGTGTTGCTATAAACATTTACATACATGTCTCTTGGTGCACTTAAGAATGTATTTCTCTTTGGTATATAACAAGGAGTAGAATTTCTGGGGCATACAATATGCACATATTCAGTTTTAGCAGACACTGTCAGGCCACTTTTCAATGTGATTGTACCAATCAATATACACCCCCCTCAAATTGCTCCACGTCCTAGCTAATTCTTGATATTGTTCATTTTTTTTTTCTTAATATCAACCATCCTTACAGGTATGCAGTAATACCCCATCGTGGTTTTAATTTGTATTTCTCTTATTACTAAGAAGTCTTAGCATTTTTTTCTTATGCTTATTGGTCTTTTATGTAATCTTTTATTTATTTATTTTTTGGCATGCGTGAAATGCCTGTGTCACTCTTCCCCACTTTTTTGTACTGATTTGTAGGCATTCTTTATATATTCCAGGCATGTCTTTTGTCAGCTACATATGTTGCAAATATTTTCTCCAACCCTGTGACTTGTCTTTTCACCCTCTTAATAGTGTCTCTTGATAAATAGAAGTTCTTAATTTTAATAATGTTCAGTTTATCAATATTTCCCTTTTTGGTTACTACCTGGTTTAAGAAATCTTGGCCGACTCCAAGTTCATAAAGATACTCTCCTATGCTATCTTCTAGGAGTATTATTCCTCTGGTTTGCACAAGAACTGATTTTTGTTTACTGATTTTCTACATGGATATTCAATTGACCTAGCACTACTTATTGAAAAGAACATCCTTTTCCCTGTGGCACTGCAGTGGCATCTTTGCTATATATTAAGTGTGAGTTTATTTCTGAACTCTATGCTATTCCATTGGGCTATTTGTCTACCCTTATGACAACACCACACTGTCTTAATTATCACTTTAGAATAAGTCTTGGTATTTGGTAATAAAAGTTTTCCAACTTTATTTTTTAAGACTTTCTCTTTGTATGTGTTTTCATATAAATTTTATAATTAGTTTATCAAGTTCTACAAAAAAAAAATCCTGCTGGCATTTTGATTAGCATTGCATTCAATCAATAGATTGATCTGGAGAGAACTGAAATCTTACACTGTTGTTATTATCAGATGATTTCCTGTTTAATAATTTATTTTTTATTTTCCTTGTCTCATAAAGTGGGATATAAGCTCCATGAGAACAGGAAATTTATCCATTTTGTTTATTGCTCCATCCCAGAACCTAGAATAATACCTGGCATGTTGTAGGTTCTCAAAATACTTTTGAAATAATTAATTAATATTCTAACTGAGATGTCTTTTTTATCCTCCTCTCCCCTTTTTCTTGGTCAATCCACCTCATCCTTCAGATCTGAAATCATATGCCATATCCTCAGGGGAACTTTGTCTGATCCCCAGACTGGGACAGGCTCCTCTGTTACCTGTCGCCTATTCTGACATCCTATACTTCTCTCTTTTTTTTAGCAATTACCTACAAACTATCATGTAATAATAATAGTCGACATCAGTCTCCCATACAGAATGTAAGCTCTGTGAGTAAAAGGACCAACTCTGTCTTAATTTCTTACTCACTGCTATACTCCCAGTACCTGGCCTGGTACCATACACAAGGCAGGTGTCAAAAAAATTATTAAATTATTCTCTAAAAGAGGCCTAGACTCCCTCTGCTGTTTCTTAAAAATAGAAGTTATTACATTACCAACGCTTTGCTACCCTAACATCAAAAATCTTTCTAGATGTTTCTACTGATTTTTTCTTCTGGATTATTTGGTGGACATTCTCTACCAGATTTCCTGGGTGGGAAGGGGATCCTTCAGGACCCCTACCCCAGATTGGCTGAATCAGAAGACTCCTAAATTGGAAATTGGGATGGTATGTTTCTAACAAACTCTGCAAGTAACTGTTGCAGTGGTGAGTTTGGCACTCACTTCTTTGGATTACATTCATGACATTGTTGCTTTATCTCTTGCATGCCATAATTTTTGTAACACAGCTCTGGGTCCAGTTTCTCTCATCATGCTTGCCCATGTCATGTTCTGCTCTCAAGGCTGCATTTTCTCTTTGGCCATCTGCCCTCCAAGGACAGCTGGAAGGCCACCCTGACTGCCTAGTTAAGAACCTCATTAATCTCATCTTTATCTTTCTGGTCATGCTGACCACCCCAGCTAGAGGGGCCGCATGATGTCACAGCTCTCTGATCCAACTTCAAAGACACTAAAAAGGAAACAGCTCAATATTTAGGGAATTTTGAGACAGGAAACCAGAATTTGCTGTCTGTGTGACCTTGAAAATGTCACTTAACTGCTCTTTATTCCAGGTGTAATAATACCTGCCCTCCCTACCTCAGAAATGTTGTGAGGATCAAATGACATGATGTATTGTGTCAGAACTTTGTAAACTATAAACTGGTGTATAAATATTAATTACAATTAATAATCTCAACCATCCAACTCTTTGCGTGATAAGAGGGACTATTTATACACTGTGAGTTTAATGGGAAAGGACATCCTTCCTAGCATTGCTTCATTCCTTGTAAGAAATAAACCAACTGGCTAACTATTGTCTTCTCTGACTTCAAAATGTCCCATACTCTGTAGTTCCAGCTGCACAGTAAAATCTTTTTTTTTTTTTCCTTTGGCCGTGCTGCATGGCTGTGGGATCTTAATTCCCTGACCAGAGATTGAACCTGGGCCACAGCAGTGAAAGCACTGAGTTCTAACCACTGGATCATCAGGGAATTCCCTAAAATCTCTTAACACTTTTGAACCTTTCTATTTTTTACTACTTATCTGCATGGGTTATACAAAATTGCCTTGGTAAAAGTAGTATTTTTCAAGTAATGAAAGTAGAAAAGTCTCAAGTTGTCCTCTTGAAAAACCAAAAGTATTAACCTATTCAGTGTAATAATGATTTCCACTTCTGTAATGAACTTTAATGATCTCTCCCCTGTAGTCTAACACCCAATCTTGTTGAATCTAATCGCTAGCTCTCAATTTCTTACTCTCCCTTTCACCTCTATTGCCATCGTCTTATTCAAACCTTTCTCATCCTTAATGTTGACCATTAGAATTCCCTCCTGGGACTTCCCTGGCAGTTAAGACTCCGTGCTTCCAATGCAGGGGACACGGGTTCAGTCCCTGGTCAAGGAACTAACTTTCCACATGCTGCAAGGCATGGCCAAAAAAAAAAGGAATTCCCTCCTGCCTTGATTAACTGCCTTTATTTGTTGCCTTCCAATTCCTCCTTTGCACTGCCATAAGGGGTCAGCAAACTATGGCTCATGGACCAAAAAAAGCCAACCCATAATATTTGATTAGAACATAGCTGCACTCATTCATGTACATATTGTCCATGGCTGCTTTGGTGCTACAACTGCAGAAATGAGTAGTTTCAAAAGAGACCAGATGGCCTGGGTAGTGGGTTGAATGATGGCCCTCCAAAAGATATGTCCACCTCCAAATCCCTGGAACCCATGAATGTTACCTTTTTTAGAAAAAGCATTTTGTAGCTGTAATTAAAGAAAGGATCTTAACATTCTAGATTACCCAAGTGGGCACTAAATTCACTGATAAGTGTCCTTGTTAGAGATACACATAGAAGATGCACACAAGGGAGTAGGTGATCTGAGGATGAGATTGGAGTGATGTGGACACAAGCCAAGAAAAGCAAGGAATGCCTAGAGCCACCAGAGACTGGAAGACACAAGGAACTGAATCTCCCCCTAGAGCCACTGGAGGGAGTGCAGTCGTACTGACACCTTTAATTTGGACTTAAGGTCTCTAGAACTGTGGGAAAAAAATTTTTTTTGATATTTTAAGCCACCAGGGTTGTGGTAAATTTTTACAATCATCTTGGGAAATTAATACAGAACGAAATTCTAAGACATTGACTATCTGGTACTTTAAGACAAAGTTTTCCAACCTTTACATTTAGAGTTCTCTTTTCTAAAATACAAATCTAATCACTTCAGCAAAAAGTTCAAACTTATTAGCATGACTTATGAGGAACTTCTTAACTAACCCCTGCCTACTTTCCCAGCTGCATGTTGCCTACTTTTCCTCTTCATTTTCTCCTCCTTTCTTTTTTTAAAATAAACTTTTAGTTTAGAATACATTTAGATTCATAGAATAATTTCAAAGATAGTATTGAGGGTTCTCATATACTCTAAACCCAGTTTTCCCTTATTAACATTTTACATGAGTACTGTACTTTGTCACCATTAATAAACCAATATTGGTACTTATTAACTAAAGGCCATTCTTTATTAAGATTTCCTTAGTTTTTACCTATTTTCTGTTCCAGGATCTCATTCAGAATACCCCATTACATTTAGTCATCCTATATCTTTCTTTTTATCTCTTTTCCTTTTATTTCCTTTTCCTTCCTTCTTTCCTTATTTGTTTGTTTTCTTCTGCTCTGTGACAAACACTGGGCATATAAACAAGCATGGCTTTTCCTTAAAAGTCTAGTGGGGATAACTGAAAATGAAGAGTTAAATTAATTAATTAACATAGTCAAGATAAATGCAAAGAAGAATATGAACAGTGGACAGACAGAAGCCACATTTAACAGAGCCGTATTAGGGAATAACTCCATCTGATTAATTTTAAAGATTATTCTTAGTGGGAATAAAATGGCACAAGAAACACATTAAGGAAGCTATTGCGATCGTTCAGGTTAGAGATGACAGTGGCTTGGATTGAGCTGGTGCAGTGGAGATGGAATTAGAGATATTAGCCATATTCCGGAGGTATTTCTGAGGTAGAAACAAGGGGACTTGTTGATAAATGTAGATGTGGTGGATAAGGGACAAAGTAGAATCAGTCACCAACCTATGAGTATAGATCTATTCTCTAGCCATACTAATCACTTGTTACTCCTCATACAGGTTCCAAGCTCTCACACTTATTGAATCCTCTCTGGGTAAATGCCCTTTTCTTCCCCAATTGTTTTATTGGTAAATAATTTCTCTTCAATATTCTCTTTAATATTCTTCGCCACTTCTGGGAAGACTTCCTCTACTTTGCCTCTGTATCCTCCCTCCACTCCAACTCCCTGAGTGAGGGGTCTTTCCCCTTTCTGTCCTTATAGCTGCCTGTACATACTTCTATGCTAGCTTGTGGCACCCCATATTGTACTGTTATTTGCTCACATATCTGTCCTTTGTAGGCATTGTGTCATATTCATAGTACAGTCCCTGGCACAGAGAGAAGTAAATGAATGTTTAATTGATCAAGTCTTCCTAATTTCACAGGAACAAAAAATAATATTACTTATAATTTTCATATTAGAAAGTCGTTATCAAAACAATCACTAGCAAATCTAAAATATAACTAATGTCATCCACAGTGCGCTTACAACTTCTGATCTTTTGCAAGCACATTCCTTGTTAAAACTTGTAATTTAAACAAGTCTCTTTTGTTCTAAAATATATAGAACTCTCTATTAAGAGACATCTGTAGAGCAGAGTCATATTATTTGTAAAGTTTCAGCCTTCATTTTTTAATTCCATCACTCTTTTGGTTTCAAGTAAGAACAATAGTCTCCATTTCTAGAAGTAAGAATCACTCATGTAAATCAAAGAACTGAAGCCCCAAACTTCGATTAATTAAAAGTTTTTGGTGATGGTCTTTTTTTTTTTAATTAATTAATCTATTTTTGACCGTGTTGGTTCTTCGTTTCTGTGCGAGGGCTTTCTCCAGTTGTGGCGAGCGGGGAGCCACTCTTCATCGCGGTGCGCGGGCCTCTCACTGTCGCGGCCTCTCGTTGCGGAGCACAGGCTCCAGACGCGCAGGCTCAGTAGTTGTAGCTCACGGGCTTAGTTGCTCCGCGGCATGTGGGATCTTCCTGGACCAGGGCTCGAACCCGTGTCCCCCGCATCGGCAGGCAGACTCTCGACCACTGTGGCACCAGGGAAGCCCTGGTGATGGTCTTAAAAGTGTGTATGTTTCAATTCCTTTTCTTTCAGAATACTGTCTTCTGTTTGATCTCAATGAAATTGGATTATGATTATGTAACTTATTTAATCAGCTTGATTTACAAATTTAGTCCATGCTGATAATAAGGGTGTTTTTCTTCTTATAAATAAAGACATTTACCGTGTATTTATTTTCATATTAGAAACATGTTCACAAGTTGGTCATATTTTTTATAAATAATAGCCACTGAATTTCCTAAAATCAAGAGCAACTTCCAACAAGTATGCCTTGTTCAACATTTTATAGATTCCTTTCAAGATTTTCTCAGGAAAAACAAAATGATGTTCTGGGACTTCCCTGGTGGAGAATCCGCCTGCCAATGCAGGGGATACGGGTTGAAGCCCTGGTCCGGGAAGATCCCACATGCCGCAGAGCAACTAAGACCACAACTACTGAGCCTGCGTGTTGCAACTACTGAAGCCTGCACGCCTAGAGCCCGTGCTCTGCAACAAGAGAAGCCACCTCAATGAGAGGCCCGCACACCGCAACGAAGAGTAGCTGCTGCTCGCCGCAACTAGAGAAAGCCCACGCACAGCAACGAAGACCCAACGCAGCCAAAAAAAAAAAAAAAAAAGTGATGTTCTGCTGGGTTCTGTTTTCTTGTCTAATGCAACATATTGTAGTATAAAATACTTAGAAAGCCTGGAGTTGAGGTTGCACAAATGTAGCTAATTTTCACGTCTTTTAAGACATCATAGTCTTAAAAATGTTAGCTAATTCTCTGTGAAGAGGCAATCTAAAAGTCTTAACTCCAGAGTGGGAGTCAGAAAATTATGGCTTATTTTCAGACCACAAAAACTCAGAGCTGGTCACTGAACTTATGCAAACTATAAATAATTTGCTATTTGTTTCTGTTACGTGTAGAATTTGCTGGTTTCTGTTTACTTGTTAGCTTGAGTCAATAATACCAATTTTGATATTTGAATTGCTAGAAGGCAGGATCTAATTCTGTTGAACATACTCTATTTTGTATTTTGGATACTGATGTGAATATATAGAGATGTTTTTAAAATAATATTTAAATGATAACGAGGCAACCTTCAAAATTTCCTTCTGGGAAAACACTTCTTTCCCCTCAACGTTGTCAAGCACAGATAAGATAGTCAGATGGGCCACATTCAACTGAAAGTTCTCTTCTAAATAATCTTTCACTATTAAATAATTCTGACCTCTGACCCTGCTTTGTTTTTAAGGAGAAAAATTGACCCTTATCTATGAAGGAAGCCTATCTTTCTAAAAAAGAATACCTTGCTCCCGTTAGCTGAACAAATATCTGGACTCCTCTTTGGGTACGAGTCCCCTGCCACCACCATCTCCAGAGCTTAGATGGGAAGACTTTTATTTGCATTCCGAACTGGCCCTGTTCATATTTAAACTAAATCAACCATGTCTAAGCCAACTCAATCAAAGTGCTGTTGAGCTTTTATTAAAGATCTTCAGGGCAATAAAACTACTTATGACATCTTTAGTGGTAACCGCTAGTATGGGAATAGAAGGAAAGGGAGAAGGAGAAAAAAAAGAAGAAAGAGGAAGGCAAGGGGAAGGGAAATCCTTAGGGGAGCTTTGAAAACTATGGTCCTTCTTTTTAAAACATTTTCCCAATCTCATCAAGATTTAAGCAGATGGGAACAGCAGAATGTCTTGGTATGCTCCGACAGCCCCTTGAGTTTCTTTTGTACCACCACCATGCCCAGATTTCATGGCCCTTAGAAACCTGGCTCTGGCTGAAACATGGAAAATAACCAAATTCTTTTCCCTTTTTCCCTAAACACAACTGAGAGCCCCCATATTGTGAATGTATATTCCCCATAAATATGAAATTGCTTAGGAAGTATCCAGAGCAATCTCATTAATAAGAAATGGAAATATTGTGGTTACCAATTTCTAAAAACACAAAATTAAGTCTGTGTGGTCAAGGCTGCTAGTTGTTATCCAGTATCCATTCTCCCCTTCTTTATTTTGTAATGAAACCACTGACTTTTAGCTGCTCAGAATAAAAGCTACACTTCCCAGTCTGCTTGCAGCTAGGTATAGTCACATCACTGACTTCTGGTCCATGGAATTTGAGCAGATGTGATGTATGCACCTCTTGATCTACCCTTAAAAGGGAACAGTAGCCTCCATGGGTTTTTTTTTTGTCTTTTTTTTTTAATTTTTTTTTTCTCCATGTTTTTTTCCCTTTTTGTGCTAACTGGAATGCAGAAGTGATGCTGAATAGTTTTGAGCAATGTGTGTGTGGGAAATACCTTGTGGCAACAAGATAGAAGCAGTCTGGATTCCTGGACAACCACCAGGTTTCCTGGAGCAAAGCTACCATCTAGCCCTGGAGCACCAACCACCAGACTGTTACACAAGAGGAAATAAAGAAATAAATGTCTACCTTGTTTCAGTCATTAATTTGGGTCTCAATCTAGATACTGAACCTGTATTCTAACACATACCAGTACGCCAATGAGTTAGAAGAATAATAAAAATACCCTAAGGCTGAAAAATTAAAAATTATGTCCAAAAGGATGAAAAGGAACTCAAATGTAGTCAAAACAATAGTATCACCAGTAAAAACCTGAAATTTAAATATTTTTAAAAGGCTGACATGCCATTTGAAGATTGATGACAGAAAACTGAAATTGGTAAAATTGATAAAAAATAGCAAATAATGTTCAAAAGCTTAGCAAAAATATCAGAAGAAATCAAAATATTTTATCACAGATGAGATGTTAAATTTTAGCTTTAAACAAGGAGCAATTGGTATTTTGAGTTGATAACAGTTTGCAGAAAGATTTGACATCCTTCTGTTCAAACTAGTGGAAAGGAAATGAGGATTTCTGGAAAAGATTACTAATTTCAACTGTATGTTTAATATCTCAAATAATATTCATACTTTCTTTCATCAATAAGAAAGTATAGGGAAGTATGTGGGAAGGATCAAAAAATAAATTGACTAAACAATATTAAAATGCTATAATATGAGTAAAGTGAGAAATGACAGTATCAACCACACCATATAATAAATTTGTTGATTTTTAGAAATAAACTAAGTTCAAAAATTCCATTTGAGAAATTGGTGAGAGAATTCTAAGGACTCTAAACATTGGTATTCAAACATTCAAAGACAGAAATGTCATTGAAAAAGTTTGAAAAGAAATTAACATATACTGACTTTTTTAAAAAATATGTATTATTGATATGATAGAAAGAGGATGAAAGTGGATGCAGATAGAGATAAGAATGAGGGCTACTGAAAGTGAGTAATGGTATGAGCTATAAATTCAACTTCAAATGAACTTTGCCCCTGATTGGGAGTGAGGGCAAATGTGACCAGATTTCTCACATTTTATTCTTATTCAGCACATAGTAGAAGGTTTTTAAGATGGAGCATTTCCAAGCTTTTTTAAAAAAATGATGCTAAACTGCTTTCAAAAATAATCTTGTGTAAAAGCCCAAAGTAAGAAACAAGCAGTAAGCAGAGTGTCTCTTTCTAAGGCTGAAGCAATTGCCAGGGCCCAGAAGTCCAGCTGCCCAAATATTTTGGTTTTTCTGTATCTACCTTCCTGTGCTCCAGATGGTTTTTCATAGGAAGGGGTTCCTTGACATCTTAGAGGTTCCATGAAGGCTCATTTAAACACCGTATTTATATTGTTATCAGTTTGCTATACTGATCAGTGATAGCATTCATATCTATCTGCCTGGATAGCAAATATTTATTGCCTAGTGGAAGGAAACAGTAATCCCTTTTAACCAATATTTAGTACCCTTCATTTTGGTAAATATCAGTTTAAATGAGGTTCTCCTTTTCCCATGGTTGGTGGATTAACAACAGACATTATTTCCTTTTCCTGAATGTAGACATAGAATTTCCTCCCTTCAACTTCTCCATTTGAGAAGTATTATTTAATAGTAACCCCAAATATTTGGTTAGGTTCTGAGTATGAAGTTGTTCAACCTTTTATTTTTAGCTTTAAAAAGAGGACCAAAAACAATCCTGAACATCTTCCTAACTTTCAGCATTTTTTCCAAAGATGTCTCTCTTTTTCTCATCCACTTTTAAAACGTGATTGACTATCTACAGGAGGCTAAGTTCTGAGTCACTCTCTATATTCAACCACTCATTCAGAGCTATTACTGTTGTCTTGGGCTTTGTCCTCTGTGGACCACTTTGAAGAAGAAACTGAACACAGTTCTGAACAGTCTTCTGGCCAGACCCAGAGCCACAGTGCATATTACAATGTAAGACTTGTTAGTAATGGAGGGAAGAATAGAATGCCTTTCTAAAAATGTGTTTGTTAATTCCTGGTAGAAGTCAATAATGTTTTTTTTTAATATTTATTTATTTGGCTGCATCAGATCTTCACTGTGGCGCACGGGCTCTTCACTGGGGAACGAGGGCTCTATAGTTGTGGCACATGGGCTCTAGAGAGCGCAGGCTTAGTTGCCCTGTGGCATGTGGGATCTTAGTTCCCCAACCAGGGATCGAACTGGCGTCTCCTGCATTGGAAGGTGGATTCTTAACCACTAGATGACCAGGGAAGTCCCAACAATGACTTCTTTAATATGAAAAGTATGCATGTCTTCTTTACAATTTTTATAACCCAAAATTAATATGAAACTTTATCATCATCAGGAAAAAAGGGTAAACATCATTTCCATGCCAAAAAATAGGAAAGAAAAACATGCTAGATCGTATGACTCAACTAAATGTTTCATAACAATGTGTTGATAAATTATTATCATATTTGGTAAAATTAAGAATTTTATGATACCACTTGTCCAGTTTATTCAATCCAAAATTTAAAACCACCAAAATTGGCATCATTAATGCTGAAAAAGTTTCTTTTTTCTTTTTTTTTAACTTTGCCTGGCCTTGGTATACTATAATGCTCACTAGAAACAGAACTTCAAGGGTAAGGAGGAATAAACAGGGTCCAAAGTTTTCTGCGATTCTGTAGCCCTTTAATCATAGTGTTCCTAGAACAGGAGAAGAGTGGGGATAGACAAAAACAGCTTCAAGGAACTAGCTACTTTGGAATACTAACCACAGTCCCCGAGCAAATTCTATTTTAACAATAGCCACAGAATCTTTTCTAAAGTATTTCCTCATCTTTAATATTTTAAACCCAGTGCCTTAAGTGATATACTGGTTATCTTCCTCTCTCTAGATGATTCCTGCTTTGATGAGTTGCTTTATGTCTCAGGGTTTCAGTAGATGGTCTGCTGGGTATGGCAAAAACATTTCACATTTGGCTGCTGAGATTTCTGTACACTTCTGACAAGCTGTTGGATTTAGGGGTAAAGCAAGATTTTCTCTGAATGTGCTTCTTTGTTCTATCATGGGGTTTAAAATAATTTTCTTATAAACCCTCAACCTTTTTTTCGTATTGGAAATGAATGAAAAACAAGGAGAAACCTTATTACAGCTTACTTTTCACCTAAGCAGTACAAAAGAAGATCTTTTAAAATCCATAATCTTTGTGACTTAAAAGTTTATAGATTTTGGTTTCTTACAAATGAAAGTTAAGTAGACAAAGTTATATTATGGAAAAACTAACTTGAAAGAGTGTTTTCCAAGGCTGGTGCATAGTAGATGCTTAAAAAATTCATGTTAATTACTTTCTTTTGAGGCCATCAGGAGTTTCTTCCTTCTTCTGTCCACAAAATTATTATTATGTCAAAGTTAGCCTCGAAACTCTCACAGACTTAGAATAATTATGCTTAATGAGCATCTGATTACTTACCATATTCTGAAATTGGAATTTCAAAGCCGTCATGGTGTTTATTATTGGGAAGAGGTATGGGGGAGCAGCACAGGGTGTGGCTAGGAGCATGGGCTTTGGCATTACCTAGACCTGTGTTGGAGCCCAGAGCACCTGGATAAGTCACTGAACTTCTCTGTGCATCTGTTTCCTCACCTATAAAATGGAAGAAAAAATACCCACCTCAAAAGGTGTTGGTACAAGGACCTACTGTATAGCACAGGGACCTATACTCAATATTGTCTAATGACCTATAATGGCAGAGAACATAAAAAAAGAATATATATATATTTTTATATATATGTATAACTGAATCACTTTATACCTGGAACTAACACAACATTGTAAATCAACTATATTTCAATAAAAATTTTTTAAAAAAGAAAAAAGCCCCCCGCTCCCGCCAAAAAAAAGGTGTTGGTAAAGACATGAGATTATGCATGTAGAGCCTAGCCCAGTAACTTACATTGTGGGCATCGTTATTATTATTGTCATTATTATCAAATGCCTGAAGTGTCAGAGAAGAAAAACAAACAACATAAGTTTTAATATATTTATAAAGGTAGGTCTTCTCTATTTATACTAAATTAGCACTTTCTACATGTGCTATGAAGAACATGAGGATCCTGTTATTTTCTAGAGAATATACTGAAGTATTAGATTCTATTAACTAAATTATAAAGATTATTTTTTATATATTTACATGTATATGGAACCAGGACAAGCACTGAGGGGAAAATGCAAAAACAAAAAATCCTGAGCCTTTATGTAATATCCACTCAATCCTTCTAAGGTTCTGAGTTAAATAACAATAGTTTAATTTTTCCTCTGGCTTTTAAAATTTACACTGTAGTAGATTTTCACTGTCCACTAGAGGTAATAAGTTATCCATTGGAAAGAGCCAGTCGAAGGCCATATCACAGTTTTTAATACTCTTTATTTCAATGACATTCTATAAACGTAATAATTATTGAAATTAATTAGTCTACAAGGTTATAAAAACCAGTGTAAAGCAAAAAAAAGGTAAAAAAAAAAGTCTTCCTAAGACATACATAGCAATGATAAGCACTATCCCAGCTTAACCTTATAATGTCATCTAGAGATTTTAATATAATGACTCTTGACTCTTTCTTTCTTACTTGTAGTTAAACTTACCCTATCCCAAAATACCTTTTTTTTAGGAAGAACTTAACCCTTACTCCTTCCCCTTCCTCCTGTACCATTTTGCTGCTGCCTTACTTCTAACTTTTGCCATGTTTTCTCTGGAGGATCTTGTTTAACATCAACCCAGCACATCATTGCCCTAAAATCTCCTCTAGTTTTCTGCCTAACTTAGATAGGCTGGCTTAATTCAATTCTTCCTTCTTTTTTCCTCACAAAATATACAGGCACACTTCATTTTATTGCACTTCGCTTTATTGTGCTCCATAAATACTGCATTTTTTTACAAATTGAAGATTTGTGGCAACCCTGCATCGAGCAAGTCTATCTGCACCATTTTTCCAACAACATTTGCTCACTTCATGTCTCTGTGTCACAGTTTAATAATTCTCACAATATTTCAAGGTTTTCACTATTATCATATTTATTATGGTGATCTGTGATCAGTGATCTTTGATGTTACGATTGTAATTGTCTTGGGGCATCACAAACCATGCTCGTACAAGACAGTAAACTTAATTGATAAATGTTGTGTGTGTTCTGATTGATCCACCGACCAGCTGTTCTCCCATCTCTCTCCCTCTACTCAGGCCTCCGTATTCCCCAAGATACAACGATATTGAAATTAGGTCAATTGATAACCTACAATGACCTCTAAGTGTTCAAGTGAAAGGAAGAGTTGCGTGTCTCTCACTTTAAAGCAAAAGCTAGAAATGATTAAGCTTAGTGAGGAAGGCATGTCAAAAAGCCGAGACAGGCTGAAAGCTAGACCTCTTGCACCAGTTAGCCAAGTTGTGAATGCAAAGGAAAAGAAGGAAATTGAAAGTGTTACTCCAAAAAAAAAAAAAAAAAGTGCTACTCCAGTAAACACATGAATGATAAGGAAGAGAAACAGCCTATTGCTGATGTGGAGAAAGTTTTAGTGGTCTGCATAGAAAAGCAAACCAGCCACAACATTCCCTTAAGCCAAAACCTAATCCAGAGCAAGGTCCTAAGTCTCTTCAATTATATAAAGGCTGAGAGAGGTGAGGAAGCTGCAGAAAAAAAGTTTGAAGCTAGCTGAGGTTAGTTCATAAGATTTAAGGAAAGAAGCTCTCTCCAAAACATAAAAAAGCAAGAAGCAGAAAATGCTGATTGTAGAAGCTGCAGCAAGTTTTCCAGAAGATCCAGATAGATCATTAATGAAGATGTCTACACTAAACAACAAATTTTCAATCTAGACAAAAACAGCCTTATACTGAAAGAAGATACCATCTAGGACTTTCATAGCTAGAGAGTAGCAGTGAACACCTGGCTTCAAAGCTTCAAAGGAAAGGCTGACTCTCTTGTTAGAGGCTAATGGAGCTGGTGTCTTGAAGCTGAAGCCAATGCTCATTTTCCATTCCAAAAATCCTAGAGCCCTAAAAATCAGGCTAAATCTACTCTGCCTGTGCTCTATAAAAACAAAGCCTGGATGAGAGCACATCTGTTTACAACATGGTTTACTGAATATTTTAAGCCCACTGTTGAGACCTACTATTCAGAAAAAAAGATTCCTTTCAAAATATTACTGCTCATCGACAAGGCACATGGTCACCCAAGAGCTCTAAGGAGATGTACAATGAGGTTTGTGTTGTTTGCATGCCTGCTAACACAGCATCCATTCTGCAGCCCATGGATTGAAAAGTAATTTTGACTTTCAAGTCTTATTATTGAAGAAATACATTTTATAAGACTATAAGATTATTGAAGAAATACATTTTATAAGACAAATCACTATCAGTGATTTGTCTGATAGATCTGGACAAAGTAAACTGAAATCCTTCTGGAAAAGATTTGTCTTTCTAGATGCCATTAAGAACACTCATGGGGGCTTCCCTGGTGGCGCAGTGGTTGAGAATCTGCCTGCTAATGCAGGGGACACGGGTTCGAGCCCTGGTCTGGGAAGATCCCACATGCCACGGAGCAGCTGGGCCTGTGAGCCACAACTACTGAGCCTGCACGTCTGGAGCCTGTGCCCCGCAACGGGAGGGGCCGCGATAGTGAAAGGCCCGCGCACCGTGATGAAGAGCGGTCCCCGCACCGCGATGAAGAGTGGCCCCCACTTGCCGCAACTAGAGAAAGCCCTCGCACGAACTGAAGACCCAGCACAGCCAAAAATAAATAAATAAGAAAGAACACTCATGATTCACGGTAAAAGGTCAACATATCAATATTAACAGGAGTTTAAAAGAACTTGATTCTAACCCTCATGAATGACTTTGAGGGATCCAAGATTTCAGTGGAGGAAGTAACTGCAGATGTGGTGGAAATAGCAAAAGAACTAGAATTAGATATGACTGAATTGCTGCACTCTCATGATAAAACTTGGATGAATGAGGAATTGCTTCTTATGGATGAGCAAAGAAAGTGGTTTCTTGAGATAGAATCTACTCCTGGTGAAGATACTGTAAAGATCGTTGAAACGACAACAAAAGATTTAGCATATTACATAAAGTGAGTTGATAAAGCAGTGGTAGGGTTTGAGAGGACTGACTTCACTTTTGAAAGAAGTTCTACTGTGGGTAAAATGCTATCAAACAGTATTGCACACTACAGAGAAATCATTCTTGAAAGGAAGGATCATTTGATGTGCAAACTTCATTGTTGTCTTATGTTAAGAAATTGTCATGGCCACCCCCAGCCTCAGCAACCGCCACCCTGATCAGTCAGCAGCCATCAACATGGAGGCAAGACACTCCACCAGCAAAAAGATTATGACTTACTGAAAGCTCAGATGATGGTTAGCATTTTTAGCAATAAAGTATTTTTTTATTAAGGTGTATACATTTTTTAGACATAATGCTATTGCACACTTAATAGACTACAGTATAGTATAAACATAACTTTTATATGTACTGGGAAACCAAAAAATTCATGTGACTAGCTTTATTGCATTATTTGCTTTATTGTGGTGGTCTGGAACTGAACCTACGATATCTCTAAGGCATGCCTGTATTTTCCTGTGTAGATAACATTTCTGCTGCTCTTCATTATTTTGTGCAGACCCATATTTCCCATCTGGTGTCATTTGCCTTCTGCCTGAAGGACTTCCTTTGGCATTTCTTGCAGTGAAGGTCTGCTGATGATGAATTCTTTCATCTTTTATATGTCTGAAAAAGTATTTATTTTGCCTTTCAAAGATATTTACACTGCTTATAGAATTGTTTGACAGTTTTTTCCCATCAGTACTTTAAAGATGTTGCTCCAACATCTTCTCACTTGCATTGCTCCCAGTGAGAAATCTGCTGTCATCTTTATCTTTGTTCCTTTGTACATCATAACATGTCCTTTTGTTTTCCCCTCTTCGGCAACTTTTATGATTTTTCTCTTCATCATTGGGGTTGAGCAGTTTGAATATGATGTTCTTTTGTGTAATTTTCTTTATGTTTCTTCTGCTTTGGTTTCATTGAGCTTCCTGGCTCTGTGTGTTCATACTTTTTATCAAATTTGGAAAAATTTTTGACTACAATTTCTTCAAATATTTTTTCCATTCTTCTCTCTCCCTCCCTCCCTCTCTCTACCTCTCTCTCTCTGTCTCTGTCTCTCTGTCTCTGTCTCTCTCTTTCTCTCTCCTCTCCTTCAGGGACTTCAGTTACATGTATATTAAACTGCTTGACTGTCTCTGTTTCTTTTTAAAATTCTTTCTCTTTGTTTCATTTTAGTTTATTTCTATTAATATTTTTGAGTTCACTAACTTTTTCTTCTGCATATCTAATCTGTTGTTAATTCTATCTAGTATATTTTTACCTCACATATTGTTTCATCTCTAGAAGTTAGACTTGGGTCCTTTTTACATTGTCAATGTCTCTAACTTTTTGATGATATGAAATACAATTATAACTATTTTCTAATGTCTTTGCTAATTCTAACTGTGTGTCATTTCTGGGTCAGTTTCAATTGATTAATTTTCTCCTCATGACAGGTTATATTTTCCTGTTTCTCTGTATAGCTGGTAATTTTTGATTGGGTGCACTGTGAATTTTAACTTATTGGGTCCTAGTTATTTTTGTATGTCTATAAACATTGTTGGGCTTTGTTAAGTTACTTGGAAACAATTTGGTCCCTTTGTGTCTTGCTTATAAGATTGTTAAACAGAAGCAGAACAGTGCCCAGTCTAGAGCTAATTATTACCCACTATTGCAGCAAGTAGCATTTGTATAATGTACCTAGTGCCCCATAAACTTGGAGGTTTTCCTGTCTGACTGGTGGGGAATGGGCATTATTTCTAGCCCTGTTACTTCTAATCCATGCGGGTGGTTCTTCCCAGCCAAAGGCACATGTTTCCTGGCCAAAGGTGAGATTCTTTACTCTTATGATCATGCTTATCAGTACTCAGCTGAATACTTGAGAGGACCCTCTGCAGATCTATGGAGTTTTTCTCTGATATCTCTCGTCCCTGTGATTCTCCTTCCTGTAAGCTCTAGCTGTGTTGGTCTCCCTATACTTTCAGCTCTATCTCCTTAACTCAGAGATTCTTCCAGACTCCATCTGGGTTCCTCCTTCCTGTGCTGGGACCTAGAAACTCTCTCAGAGCATACCCCACCCCCAAGTCATGAATGGAGCACAAAAAAATTAAAGAGTTATTAACTTATTAATTCTATAACTTATAGAGACTGGGGTGCTCATGAAACAATGAGACTGGAATCTCATTCTCCAAGTGGGCAGATTCCTAGGCAGTGGTCCTTTTGATTGTCCTGTATCTACCTAAGCAGGGGAAAGCAATTGGAATGGGCTATAGAGAAGGGGTTTTAGGGAATAGGCATAGTAAGAATGCATGAATTCCCCATGGGTAATATCAGGAGAGTAGGAGGGCTTTAACCATCGTACTAGTGCCCCAGCTAGATGGGAATTCTGCTGGTTGACATGACACCAGTAGCAAGAGGCAATCAATGGGGTAAACCATCCTTGAGGGTGTCAAGGAAGTGGTTCCTCTGAAAAATCCCACAAATGCCCCCACCAGAAACAGCAGTCAGACATCTGGCACAGAGGGCACAAATGTCGAGTCAACATTAACCAGAGAAGTGATGCACATCCATTTCAGTAATGGGCTCAGCTAAGTAAAAAGACTAGTGCACTTTTCCTTTTATCTTTTTCCCCTTCTCTCAAGTCCAAGGAGCTTGAAGAGGGAGAGGGAGAAGAGAGCATGAAAAAGCAGCTCTTGTCTCCCTGTCCTTGTCCCCTGAGCCACAATCAAGCCAGGGCTGGGGAGGAAAGAAGATGATGTTAGAGTTTTAAACTGACCAGACTGATTGTTTAATAACTGAGGGTGACTAGAAAGTTATGTATTTGCCTACGATTCTATTGAGAGAGCAATGATTGGAGAAAAATAAAACCACTCCGTGTTTATTCCCCAGTAAGTTCAAACTGCTAGATAAATTGGTTACATTTCTACCTTCAACACAGAGTCCCCCAGAACATAAGAACTATTTATTAAACTAATCAATTAATAGCCCCTGATTATTTGGAATTATAATTTTTATTTATTTATATATTTTTTAACATCTTTATTGGAGTATGATTGCTTTACAATTGTGTGTTAGTTTCTGCTTTATAACAAAGTGAATCAGCTATACATATACATATATCCCCATATCTCCTCCCTCTTGTGTCTCCCTCCCACCCTAGCTATCCCACCCCTCTAGGTGGACATAAAGCACCGAGCTGATCTCCCTGTGCTATGTGGCTCCTTCCCACTAGCTATCTATTTTACATTTGGTAGTGTATATATGTCCATGTCACTCTCTCACTTCGTCCAAGCTTACCCTTCCCCCTCCCCGTGTCCTTAAGTCCATTCTCTACATCTGTGTCTTTATTCCTGTCCTGCCCCTAGGTTCTTCAGAACCTTTTTTTCTTTTTTTTAGATTCCATATGTATGTGTTAGCATACAGTATTTGTTTTTCTCTTTCTGACTTACAATGGAATATTACTCAGCCATAAAAAGGAATTATAATTTTTAGATGATGTAAGTACATAATGCAAATTAAAATCTGTCAGGACTAAATCTTAGCTGTTAGGCAGCTGCCTGGATTCTCCAACATTTAGTCTGATAAAAGAAACAATTATATGAAACTGATTCTCAAATATAAAAGCAATTATTTAAATTTTTTATTTCAACTGTCAAATCAGGTATTTCCTTTGTGCTGTTTTTCAATATTTGTGATGAATTTCTCCCTTTCTCTACGTTAGGAAAAACAGTATGCTTTTATGAAATACTGTCTGGGGCTAAGGTGATATTTACGTGACAGTTCTTTGTTGTAAAAAGGTAAGTGACCCACTAAAAATTACCCCACCCTCATTCAGCATCGAATGTAAACCACAGTGAATTTACACTGCCGCATGTGATAGATAAGTCTCTTTACCACTAGATGGCCTGATCCTCTCAAAAAATGTCTAAGAGCAATTTAATATTGGAGACTGGCATTAATTGCCCTGTAAGTAAAGAGAACTAAGTTCAAGTAAGGGTATGAGACTGAGAAATTTTTGTTGAAATGATTGAGCTTTAATTAACTTTTCCTGATATATTTTTTAAAAGATTATTCCCGGGCTTCCCTGGTGGCACAGTGGTTGAGAATCTGCCTGCCAATGCAGGGGACACGGGTTCGAGCCCTGGTCTGGGAAGATCCCACGTGCTGCAGAGCAACTGGGCCCGTGAGCCACAACTACTGAGCCTGCGCGTCTGGAGCCTGTGCTCCGCAACAAGAGAGGCCACGATAGTGAGAGGCCCGCGCACCGCGATGAAGAGTGCCCCCCACTTGCCGCAACTAGAGAAAGCCCTCACACAGAAACGAAGACCCAACACAGCCAAAACTAAATAAATAAATAAATAAAAAAATTAAAAAAAAAAAAAAAAAAAAAAAGATTATTCCCACTTCTACTATTATATTTTATCATTTTCCACATGGTATATGCTATTTGCCTTTTAAAATTCTCAGAATATCTTGCTATGGAAATGATTAGGAATAAGCTGTATAATTCCCATAATCACACTCTTTTCAAACCGCATAGTTATAGTTTCATCATTGGAAGGATACTCATTGCCTTTTAAGCATTTCATAAAGGAAAAAAAAAATGAGGAGTCTTCATTTTAAAAAAGACCATATGCCTGTCATAAAATCCTTAGGAGTTCATAAAGCATTAAAATTCTTTAATAAATACCTTAAATAGGGACTTCCCTGGTGGCGCAGCGGTTAAGAATCCACCTGCCAATGCAGGGGACACGGGTTCGAGCCCTGGTCCGGGAAGATCCCACATGCTGCAGAACAGCTAGGTCAGTGCGCTACAACTACTGAGCCTGCGCTCTAGGGCCCTCAAGCCACAGCTACTGAGCCCATGCACCACAACTACTGAAGCCTGAGCATCTAGAGCCCGTGCTCCACAACAAGAGAAGCCACTGCAATGAGAAGCCCGTCGACACAACTAGAGAAAGCCCGCATGCAGCAACAAAGACCTAACGCAGCCAAAAATAAATAAATAAAATAAATAAAATTAAAAAAAAAAAAAAAAGAATCCACCTGCCAATGCACGGGACACGGGTTAGATCCCTGGTCTGGGAAGATCCCCCATGCTGCGGAGCAACTAAGCCTGTGCACCACAACTACTGAGCCTGCAGTCTAGAGCACACGAGCCACAACTACTGAGCCTGTGTGCCACAACTACTGAAACCTGTGTGCCCTAGACCCCATGTGCCTCAACTACTGAGCCCACGTGCCGCAACTACTGAAGCCCGCGTGCTCTAGGACCTGTGCTCCACAAGAGAAGCCACCACAATGACAAGCCTATGCACCACAACAAAGAGTAGCCTCCGCTCACCTCAACTAGAGAAAGCGCACACGCAGCAACGAAGACCCAACGCAGCCAAAACTAAATAAATAATTTTAAAAAACCCTTAGATATCATTTTCTCTCCCTTTACATTCATAGAACTTGCAATTATTCAGGGCTTGAGCATTAATTCTGTAAGCTAATTCAGAGACCTCAAATCCCTATTCTTCTCTTAAGTGCAACTGGCCTTTAGGTTATTTCCCTGCTCATTAGTACCTCGACCACAGGATGGACAAGGAAAACAAAAGCTCTGTTCTTTTCTAAACGCACTCCTGGAATATAAATGACTGGTGCTGCAATAACTCATGTCCTTTATTTAGAAAGGAAGTAGGTAGAAAAGAATTAAAGATGAGATATGTCTGGCACAGCTCTCTGTACCAGGCCCCACAGGCATAGCAAGACTGAGGCAAGTCCTGCTTTTAAAAAGCAAATATATAAGATCTTTTTCCAGGTTCTTGGAATTTCCCTCCATTCATATTTGTGAGCATGATTAGAACTGCCTGAACTTTGGTGCTTTCCGTGATCGTTCCATTTTGTGAGCCCAGAAAAGTAGCACACAGGCAATGTCCATGTTTCTATAAAACCTCCGTTTTATTGTATATTCTTGGGTTTGCATTATTTCATAAAAAGTACATGGAAAGTTAAGGCTACCCTGGCTGCATTCACAAAAGTTCAGACTTACTGAAATATTCCCAATTAATCTATCAACCACAAATACATAAGGTGAATATAACAGCAATTGCCTTGCAGAGTTATTAGAGGATATTATTAGAGAATTACAGACATGGATAATGTATGTAACACAATGCCTTGCATATTAATAGATGCTCAATAAATTAGACTATAATAAAATATATTCAGCAATGATAATAGTCTTAATTTTTTAAGTATTTATAGTACTTACTAACAAATTTATATCATTATTAGATAATTCAGAAGTTAACTCAGAACCTGGAAGTACCTCAAGGTCATTGTCCCCTATATCCAGTTAGTCACCATTATCACCTACAACTCTGAGAGCACCCAGGAGTCCTATATAAGCTAGAACAAAAGTGCTTCAAAACCCCATCTAAGGTTCCTTAGTATTTCTACCAGACTCAGTCTGCCCTCTCTCTGCCTTCCATATCTTTTTATTTCCCATCCATAGCTTGATTCCCCCCCTCTTCCCCTACCCCTATGGATTAGTAACCCTGCTTTTAGTCATAGCTATAATCCTGGCATCCCTTCAAGGCACAATTTCTGTAATCTCATCAAAGAAAAGAAGTAACCAACACACCGCCTCCACCCTTGCTAGAGCCTTGTCTGATGGTAGAGAAAGTCTGGGCACCAGACTCTACTGATTCTGATACAAGTAACAGACATATTTTGAATTAGCTTCAGCAAAAGGAATTTATTGGTAATGATTCTGACTCCAATTCCAATGTGTGTGTGTTCACGGGATTGGTTCCCCACACCACCAAGCAATTCTCCTACACCAGCTGAGCGTCCTACAATTCAACTCAATTCTGACACTATCTACCTGGGGATAGTGTCAGATTCCACAGGGTAAGGGCTCAGTCCCACAGGACTGTCCACCCCTGCCTTCAGACACCAGTCAAAAGTCCAGGTTATCACTTGTGCTTCTGACTAAACTGCTATACATTGGAGGTTCCAACAACCCCTTTCTTGGGTTCAATTAATTTGCTAGAGTAGCTCACGGAACTCAGAGAAACATTTTACTTACTAGATTATCAATTTATTATAAAGGGATATAACTCAGGAACAGCCAGGTGGAAGAGATATACAAGGCAAGGTATGGGGAAAGGGCATGGAGCTTCCATGCCCTCTCCAAGCATGCTACGCTCCCCAAATTGCCATGTGTTCACCAACCTGGAAGCTCTCCAAATCCCATCCTTTGGGGTTTTTATGGAGTCTTCATTATGTAAGAGGCATGATTGACCAAATCATTGGCCATGGGCAATTGATTCAGTCCCTCAGACGTGGGGGGTAGGGGTGGGGAATAAAAGTTCTGACCCTCTAATCACAAGGTTAGTTCTCCTGGCAACCACCCCTTATCCTTAGGTGGGCTCCAAAAATTACCTCATTAACATAACATAAGACACATTTATAGCTCACATCACTTAGGAAATTCCAAGAGTTATAGGAGCTCTGTGCCCGAAATGAGGATGAAGACCAAATACATACATCTTACTATAAATCACCCCCCACCCCCTTCTATCTCTGTCTTTGTTCCAAAGCTGCCCTAAGTTTTTATTTTCATGTGGCCAACATAGCTTCCAAATTTACACCATCTTTGCTCTTGGGAAGACTTCAAACTTACTAGATGACTCAATCCAAATTTCAAATTCTCAGGAAAGGATGTGATTGGCCCAGTTTAGGTGAGGTGTAATCCACCTTGGTCCAGTCAGCTATGGACAAGGGGCAGATTCAAGTAATACAAATATGGCAACAGAGGGTCCACTTTTATGTTCTCAGAGAAGAGATGGGTCGTCAGACCTGAATGGTGTCTCCTACATCATGTCTCACCCATTCTTCCCTTCTTTTCCATTCCCACTGCCACCATTCCTGGCCCTTCAAGTCAAGTAGGCCTTCCCATTCACTTCCCCCAAAGCTTTCCTCCTCCTTTCTCTTCCACCTCTGACTTTTTTCATTCACTTTCACCTATTTTTGTTGTTGTTGTTGTTTTTAACTTTTTAAAAAATTGAGGTATAATTGACATATAACATTATATTAGTTTCAGGTTCCAACATGATGATTTGATATTTGTATACACTGCGAAATGATTCCCACAATAAGTCTAGTTACCATTTGTCACTCTACATAGTTACAAATTTTTTTTCTTATGTAACTTCCGCAATTTACTCTCTTAGCAACTTTCAAATATGCAATGCAGTATTATTAACTATAGTCACCATGCTACACCTTACAACCCCATGACTTATTTTTTTTATAACTGGAAGTTTGTACCTTTTGACCTCCTCCCATCCCTCTCCCCTCTGGCAACCATCAATCTGTTCCTTTTATCTATGAGCTTGGTTGTTTTGTTTTCTTTTGCTTGTTTGTTTGTTTTGATTTTTTAGATTGCACATATAAGTGAAAGCATACAGTATTTGTCTTTCTCTTTGTGATTTATTTCACTTCGCATAATGCCCTCAAGGTCCATCATGTTGTCACAAATGGCAAGATTCCATTCTTTTTTATGGCTAAGTAGTATTACATTGCGTATATATACCACATCTTCTTTATCCATTCATCATCCATCAATGGACACTTAGGTTGCTTCCATGTCTTGGCTATTGTAAATAATGCTTCAATGAACATGGGGTGCATATATCTTTTTGAATTAGTGTTTTCATTTTCTTCAGATAAATACCCAAAAGTGGAATTGCTGGATCATATAGTAGTTCTATTTTTAGTTTTTTGAGGAGCCTCCATACTGTTTTCCATAGTGGCTGCACCAATTACATTCCCACAGTACATAAGGGCTCCCTTTTCTCCAGATCCTCATGTGACATTTGTTATTTCTTGTCTTTTTGAGAATAGCCATTCTGACAGGTGCAAGGTGGTATCTCATTGTGGCTTTGATTTGCATTTCCCTGATAATTAGTGATGTTGAGCTTCTTTTTCACCTCTTTATTTTTAAATTTTTGGTTCATACCCCAGCTTTTATTTCTGCTCCTGGTCTCTTTGTGATTTTGTGACCCTTGACCACTCACTGTCACATTAAACTTCAACTTGCCCTTATGATTTGTGACTCAGCTTACTTCTCTTGGTCCAGCAAATCCACTGGCCATCTCAGATGAAGGGTTCTGTTATAGTCCTAATCCCTCAGAACCCCATTCCCTTCTCCTCTGCCCATTTCAGCAATGGTCCCATGAGAGGGAAGACGGAGAACATGAGCCTGCAAACTGCTTCATGATGAGTACAATATTCCTAAAACACTTCTTAGATCATATCACTCCTTGCCTCAAAAATTCTTCCATGATTCTTTAGCCTGATATTCAAAGATCTTTCAGAGTCAGGCTCCAAGCTATTTTCCCAACCTTTTCTCTATTTCCTTAATGAAGGGTCTAATCCACACACATTCCCTGAATGCTTTGCACAGAATTGTATTGCAGGTCTATTGTATACCTGGCACCTGGGAAGCAATACATACTTGTTTCCTGTATGAATAAATGCAGAGTAAATGTCGGTCTGGCATAAGTTGATTTATTTGACCTTGAACAGTTTTTACAGTATAGCTATATGGAAGATGTGAGAAATTACATTAAACCTATACTGACCCTATGGCATATGTTGGTGCTGGTTTTTAAACCAAAATTCTGACAACAGCATATTTCCTATTTGTCTTTTTTCATAAAAATAGAGTGCAGAATATGACAGGAAAACATCTTAACTATTTGCATATGCTGGTTGTTTGAATTCCAAGCTAAACAAAAGTTTACTGTATTTCTAAATCCATCCTTTACTAGATGCCAGTAACTTGGGCTGTATTGTGAAGCCATCTGTAATTTTTTGCCTCTAGGATCTTTTGGCCTCTGGACAATACTGTTGCTTATCCTCTTTATCAAGTTTAGCCAAGTAAAATGAGACAAAGCCTGTTTTGTATGCTATAAGAGCAACCACTACAAGTAAAATTCTTTCGAGTCTGTTCTCACATAATTTCGTGTCACAGATACAAAAATCTTGACCTTCATTCTCTAAAATCTGTCTTTTGAAAGGTCATAATGAATCACAATACCAAAAAATGATGTAAGCATAAACATTTTTTGCCGATGTATGAAGATACTCTTGTGAAAGGAATATTTTACTATGAAATATACTATATCTGTTTTAGCTCACCACATAAACCAACTTTAGTGTGGGTATCAATAAATACTTGTTAAATGAATGAATGAACAAATATGGAAAGTAAGAGAATCATGCATTTCCAGTCAATGACAGCTGCATTAAATGGAGTTAGATATAGGTTAATTAATTTTAAAAGTAATTAAAGAAAATAAAATACCTAGTTGCGCTAACTAAATTTATTCTATATTATTCATTCCATAACTGTCTTTCTACCCTTTTCTTTTATCTTCTCTAAAAAAGAAAATTATATTTAAAAATTTTGGTGTTAAGATTTTTCAGTTTTTACATTACTGTATAAATTTATAATGCTTATTCACTGCTTCTGTATTGAATTTTAAAATATGTTTTATCTTGGCATAGTGACCTTTGAATTATTTTATTCAACTTTTTAACTGTCATGTATGCAAGGTGGCGTTGGGGCAGGGGAGGCATGGTGTCTCAGCCTGAGTTCCTAAAACTGATGCTGTGACGAATTTTGGATGAAGTTTTCTCAGGCTACTTTTGTAGTGGAAAAGGGCTGTCTTTTTAAAGGGTCATTCAATCCTTGCCTTTTTAAAAATCATAATCAAAATCTCTTTAAATATTCTTTAAATTTTAGAAATAGATTTTTTAATATATGAGGCTCATTCATTAAGCTAAGATTCCAATAAATTTTCACTTATAATATTGGAAATCTTATTGCCAATTATGTTAAATTTATGATAATATTTTCAAGCTTTTAAAATATATCTAATAATACTAATAGCTAACATTTTTTCAGGGTCCTTGGTCTATGTCAGATACTATGTTGGGGATTTAACATGAATTATCTTACTTAAGCCTCACAATAACCTTATTTGTGCCCATTATACAGATAAGAAAACAGTAATTGAGAAACAAACGATGCTCAAGATCATACAGCTGGCAAATGGCAGGACCAGGATTTGAAACCAGATCTGTCTGATACCAAAGCCTCCAGTTTTCAAATCTGCAACATTATGGCGAAGTCCCCTAGTAACACAGTCCTGAGAGAGGGCATTTCAGAGAGGCAAAGCCTTGAAGGAGGTTGATTGCTTTGGCATACCTTCCAGGTCTTCAGTACAGATTAGTATTTGCCTGCTTGCCAGAGGCAAATAGAAATGGTACAACAGGAGAACGAGTTAGAAGCCATTGCATTTCCAGGGTTAGTGCACTACAGCAGCTGCTACATCCTGGTATACCGGATTCTTGCCCTTTGGAAAGTGGGTTGCAAACAGTTGTGCTCAATTATGAGGTTTAGATGAAAGAGAATGGAAAGTCTGGAGAGCTATTTTAAATTGTGTGAGCATGAGGATGTGGGGATGACTGTTTAAGGAGAAGTAAAGGGACCCTCTCCCTGACCCTCTCCAGCCCCAAAGGAGAAAATACCCACTACCCTACTGCTCATGGGTACACCTGGATTTTCCTCTTTACCTGGTACTGCAGGAATCAGACATCTCTGGGAATTTTTCAAAGTTAATTTGTCCCCAAAGGGAGTACAAAGGAATGGCATGCTTTTAGATCTCTTTTTGCTGGTTTAAGCCAAGAATGATGCTTCTAGACAGCAGTGGAAGTTGAGTATGTGGCTGAGTGCAGCATGTGGTCCTTTAATTTCACTAGAGTTCCATCCTGCAGACTGAGGCTGTTAGATGTCATCTTAAGTGTGTGTTTAATTTTTCTCAGTTTTGAACTTTGACCTTAATCAGGGCAGGCATATGCAGCTACTTGTTTTTAAATGGGGACACCAGCATTCTTTTTGTGTCAGTGTTTCAGGTCATACTCCTTGGGTATCAGATATTCCCAGAAAAAGTCTAGCATTTCCAGACTTAATTTTTTAAAGTCATCACTGATGGTTCTTGAAAAGAAAGATCCAACTAGCATGCTAAAGTGAAATTTCCAAGGCTGAGTATACAATAACTGTTTAAAAGGTATTTTGCAAAACTCTGATCCAGTTCTTCCCCTCATGTTAAGTAACATATATTTGCCACACACACTCTCCACCAGCTCTTCTAGGAGCGGGCCTTTGGTTTCACATCCCATTCTCATTCCAGCCTCATCACTATGCTGAAACTGCTTTGTTAAGGTCACCAGAAAACTTTATATTGCTACATTCTAAGATCTTCTTTTAGTTATTTTATTGTTGTTGCTAATCCAGTCAAGTTCCTTATCCCCTTTTTATATAGTGAAACATACATAAATTTAGTCCAAATGAAATGCCTCCCACCCCCTACCGTGGCCGGATAGATGCAGTGGATTTTTCCAAGACTCCTCAAAATCCCCACAGGACATACTGCTGCCAGTGACTGTATCTGCACCAGGTGGAATCTTGCTAAATCCGAGACACTTAACTCCGTGCAGTGCCAAGCCATTTTATACTTGGAACTTACATCACCGTTCAGGAAGTACCTACACGCCTGTCTATAAATGGTTTCTGGTTTTGGCTCAAATTTTCTCCTCATTTTCTTTCTATTTTTTTGGCTGTTCTTTCTTAGTCTCTTATGTCAGCTTCTCATCTGCTACCCAACAATTAAATGTCAGTGTTCCTCAGAATTCTGTCCTAGGCCCTCCACTCTTTGCCCTCTATACTTTCCACTGAGAAAATATCAATTCCCATGAGTTCAGTTGTCTATACACTGACAAATCCCAAATTTGTATCTCTGGCACAGATCACACTTCTGAGTAACACATTTGAATATGGAACTGCCTCCAGGACACTTCAGTGTGGATGTCTCAAATGTATCCCCAAGTCATTCAGTGTGTCCAAGACTGAACACACTGATCAGTGTTTCTTATCTGAGTTTATGGCTCCATTATTCATCCAGTTACTCAAGTCATAATCCTGGGGCCCATCCTTGACTCCTACTTCTCCCTCATCCCTCCCATCCAGTCAGCCAATCAAATTCTTAGATATGATTTACCATTGTCATCATCCAATGGAAAGTGTCCTTGGCCACAGATGCAAGCATCTTAGTCCTTGGGATAGGTATATCTCATTTATGGTTTACCTATTACCAAACACGGAACTGAAGAAAGACCATCACATCTGTGACAAACACTCCCCCAGTGATGATAGTTCACTGCTGGTTGCCCCAGCAGTAACATCAGCTGCAGGTTATGTGCAGTTCCTGGCACTAACACCAACTCCATCCATTTCTCTCTCACAGATGTATGACACATGGAACTCTCCTTACTGTAATCTGTACTCAGATTTCATTTGCTAAGCAAACATTCCAGTCTTTGGGACAGTTACTAATATATAGATGTTCTGGCTTTTTCCATCAGTCTTTGTGGGCTGATTAATATAAGCCACTAATGACAAATAGATCTACGTTGTAAGTGTTGATAAAATCCAGTTTCTAAATCTACAGGACTGAGAGCCAGATCATAGGCTGTGGTAAATTCACCAAGATAATCCATCCTGCGGAGCCTCTTGAAAGGAGGCCAGTTGATCTTGCCTAGAGATACCCATGTGCTTTCCATTTGCAATGTCTCTGAGGTCTTCTTGTGAAGATACCTAAAGCCCTTGAACATTTGTTGAAAAAAATATACAAAATTGCTTGATTTAGTATAATACATGCACAGACTCCCTTTAGTGATGGGGATTATTTGCAAAAATATGCCAGAATCTGGGATAGCAAAGGGAGTTGTTCACCAGCCATTCAGAGTGCCTGGATGTGGTATTCCTCCTACACTGGTAAATATAGTGGCTACACAGAGAATTAACAATGTGGTGTTTCTCATAATAGCAACCTGAATATAAATGCCTTTGTTCATCTAATGTTTTATCCTTCTCCCAAAGAGGACTGACCACCATATGAAATATGCCTTTGGGGTCCATTTTGTGACAAGTAACCTCAGAGATGGTTCAGCCCAAATACAGCTGACTCTGGCACATACAGTGCCCGTCCAAGTCAAGTTCACCATGGCTGCGACACTGAATTGGGTTCACTAAAAGCATCCTGCTGGAATCATTGCAGCCTACATGGCAAACAACTGGCCGTTCTCTGTGTGTGGCAGGCATTTTAGGGCTTCAAGGACACCTTTCGTGGCCCATCCAGTAGAAACCACAAACTGCTTTAGGAACTCAGAACGATGAGAAGAAATGAGGCTAAAAAAGACAGGACTTCAAGGAGGAAACAGCATTCCCTGAGTACAAGAGGAGAAGGTAGGGCATTCCAGACAGAGACAAGTTTTGGAAGCAAAAATGAGCTTTAAGAAGACCAGCCTGCAGAAAGCAGAGGGTACAAATCATGCCAAAGTTTGGAAAACAGTGCAAATGGAGGGTTGGTGCCAGATTGTGGAGGGCCTTGAAAGCCAGGAAAAGGACTTTAATCTTGACCGGTTGGAAAAAGGGAGCATCTTGAGGACAGCTTGGAGAACAGAGACCAAGAATCAGGAAGACTAACCAGATGACTATTGTAATAACCAGGGTCTAAGGATGTGAACTAAACTGGCCGCTGTAAGAAAGAGAGGCGTTTCTGAAAGGAAAATGGTACAGTAGAAAATAACCCAATTCACAATTATAACCAGCTATCATGCATAAGAGATAGTGTAGGGCTTGGCACTATGAGTCTCTCAATGGGGTCCATAAAATGTTTATAAGCACCCACCTTGGCTTTCTTTCATCACACACGCCTTGACTCAAAATTCTGGAACATTTTCCTGTTCCCTATCTGAGCTGCAGATAAGGGAAAGGGGAAAGCTTTCTAGGCTTCTAGAAAATTGTTGTCCCACAGGGCAAGAAAATTACCTTGGTTCTCCCTCTTTGTCCCTCATATTTAATGTCATCAAGCCCTGCAGATCCCAAACCTCCCTTGTATCTGCCCTTTTTCATCCATCTCCACTGCCTCTGTTCTCATTGCTGCATCTGGGTTCCTACCATAGATAACTAACACATCACCCATCTTCCAGTCTTGCCCCTTTCCAATATATCCTCCATACTTCTATCAGTGAACTGATAATCTTTGCAAAACTCTAGTCTGACTATGTCAATTCCACTTTAAAATATTAGTGATTTCCTGCTAAATGTGTTTAGAAGGAAGTTCAATCTCTTTATCCTAATATACAAGGGTTATCTTGATTTGGCCCAGATGTTGCAGACAGATGCATTTTGTTTGGCCACATGATATTTTAAGATGTTTGGGAAAATTCACATAAAAATCTGTATGTTAGATTTCTCTTGAAAAAATAACAAAAAAATATCTGACAATATTTGGACCTTCATTCATAATGACCACATCAGGCTGGAGTGAGGAATTGTTGCCCATTTGGACAAAGCATGTGCTCTCTGGTTTATCACTGTCTCCACTCTCCATATTGTATTTTACCCAACCTGCTTCACTCATTCACCTTATCTGCTTAGTTTCGGAAGCATTTTTGTTTGCAGCCTGTGGATACCCTCATATCATCCCCTATTACTTCTTCCCACACCCCTTATTTTACTGAACTACTTATAAGAAGAGGTAATATTGCAATAGGTAATGTAGCTTCCGGACTGTGTGACTTTGTAAATGCTGCTTCCTCTGTTTAGAACATTCTGCCTTTACCCTTTACCTAACTAACACCAACTTTCCTTCAAGACAGTTCAAGGGCTCCTTCTCTAACTTCCCCTTAGTTCCCAGGCTCATTTCTTTGCCCTTCTCTGTAGTTTTCAACTCTTACAACTTGACTTTTATTGCCCCCATCACACCCTATACCTGCTCATTCACAGCACCTATCATAGTGTGCTATAGTTAATAATTAGAATATTTTCCACACTAGACTATAAGTTCCTTGCTAGATTTGCATTTCCTTTGCTTGGCACAGTGCCTGGCATCTTATAAGAGCTGAGTAAATGTTAAGTGAGTGCTGTTGGAAAAATTTATTTAGAGGTAACAGGCAAAACTAGTAAGTACAAAAAAGAATGTAATGGAAAGAGGAAGAGGACTGAACAATAGTTAGTAGGTGAGAAAAGGGAAAGGAAACAAAGAAGAATTAATTTAGAGGAGAATTTGTCTAAACAATCTTAAAGGCAAAAGGAAGAGAGAGTTTCAAGTTCCAAAGGGAGACTCAGAGCCATCAAATGCCCTAGAAATACCAAGGATGACGGTATATTGAGAAAGTCCAGGCTTTAAACAAACTGATATCCAACCCTCAGTTCCACCACTTACTAGCCGTGTGATCCAGCAAGTTACTTAAGTTACTTAGCTCTTTTGAAACTCAGTTTCCTAATTTGTCAAATAAAACCTACTGTGGCAAGGGAGTGATTGATTAGAAATAAAAAGCCAAAAGCTGAGAGAACTATTTTCATTAAAAATTCTATCATACACTGGTACCCCTTTATCAGTGTGTGGCAGGTACATTCTCCCTCACTTCTCCATAGAACACCATATAAATCTGAAACCCTCAAGACTTCAGGCCATTGACAGTGGTAGCCAACGGAATTGATAGTGATGCCCAGCAGAAACAATGGTACCAATCAGGAACAGCAGTGCAGGACAAGGCTGATGCCCATCAAAGCCCAGAGGAAGCAGCACTAGTGGCTGGCAATCTGCAGCAACGTGTGCGTGGTAGACACAGCGGTACCCAGGAAAGATGGTCACTGGCTGAACTTGTCTGTGAACACGTGAGGCCCCACTGAGGACTCTCAGAAATATTTTAGGGTAAGCAGGGAGTTTTGAAAAGCATTAGCAGGTAAGAGCAAAATCCAGAAAAACTCAGGTTAAATTACCATGGACAGTTGTTAGGATTCAAGACAATGCATAGTAAATTAGCTAGCAGAGCACCTGGCATTTTGTAGGCACTTTATAGTATTCAAAAAAGATGTGTATTGCTGTTATCATTATGAGAAGAGCCAATCATCACAAAGACCTTGTCACAGAAACTGCCTTCCACTTGCTTTTTATAAGTACCATGTTTTACCTTTTCTTTGCCTATGTTTATCTCATCTAAACAATTCAACCAGAATACCAGCTTCTTCTACATACCTTCCCATGCTTACTATTTTATTCTTCCCCCAATCTTGGATTCCAATGTTGCAAAGTGTCAGAGAAGTCCAGTTGAAAGATTTCACTTCGCTTAGCCAATAAAACATATCTTCTGTCTTATTTGCAATGGAAAATATGCCACCTATTCTAATTTCCCACCCCTTCCCCGCCAGGCAGAACCTGCTATCTCCTGAGAATTTCCCCAAAATCTTCAAAATACTAGCAATAGACATTTAATGATGGCCCAGTAGGATGTTCAGTTTTCCTGTCTCTTCACTAGGAATTGGAGTATTTCATCTTCTCCACGTATGACCTGAAGGAATAAATGAGCTTCTTCATGTTTCTAGTAGTCTCTGCTGATAACTTACTCAATAACCAAAAGATAACAAATTACAGGAGTATGCACTGTTTCTTAAAAAAAATTCCACTCATATAATTTTTATGTGCTTGTCTTGATAATAATTAGATTACAAGTTACATTACCCAGTTTCAATGTAAATTCTTTTTTTTTTTTTTTTTTGGCCACACCGCATGGCATGTGGGATCTTAGTTCCCCAAACAGGGATCGAACCTGCACCCCCTGTATTGGACGCGTAGCATCTTAACCACTGAACTGCCAGAGAAGTCCCTGCCATATTCTACAAGTTCCTCAAAGCAAAGAACAATTAAATTTTATCTTTGAAATATTGTAAATTATAGAAAGAATTATTTCATAACACGTGACCTCTTAAAATTGTTTGAATAGTAGACATAAATTTGAAGAAACAGAGTCAATATATTTCTTCATCAAAAGTGACCTTTAGGGAGTTTCCTGGTGGTCCAGTGGTTAGGACTCGGTGCTTTCACTGCTGTGGCCCGCCGGGTTCAATCACTGGTTGGAAACTAAGATCCTGCAAGCTGCTTGGCAAGGACCAAAAAAAAAAAAGTTACATTAAACATACTCTAAAGGTAGAGTGAGACATTTAAAAGAGTAACTGCCATGTACACACACAAAAAAGCTTATTTATTAACAAAAATTAAAGAACTACGTTTCCTAATAATAAAGCTGAAAAACAGAATTTCTGACATAAAACCAAAGGTTGCCAATGAGGACAACCAACAAAATTGTCTAGCAACAAGAAGAAATGAAAGAAGGCAGGGAGTTGTTCTAAACTCTAGAGTTAGTTCATTAGGTTCTAGGACGACTAGTTGACCTGCTGACTCTCTGACCATTCCTGACAACCTGATCTCCTAAAAAGGCAAGAGGTGCTTCATGGGAAGAGGGTAGTGGACTAGAGCAGAGAATCTGTGTTTACTGGAAATCATCATGGCTTCAGGTCTCTTATTTTGGTCTTCAGAATATAATCAGCCTCATAGAATACAAAACATACAGACATATATGCTATCTATGGCTAACATATACAAATTTGGTAATTTTGCTAGAAATTGTCTTAGTGAAAGATCACACAGTGGTTGAAAAGGAGGATTTTATCTAAGTAGCATTATTTTTATTTTACTCATGGATAATTAAGAACTCTAAATATATTGGTATGAAACATAGAACCACAGATGATTTGAGATTCTCTTCGCCACTACAAGTTGAAAGGGCAAAGGTTTATAAAACCACAGTGATAGATGTGTATAATGAAACAAAGGAGAAATGACTAAATAGTATACATTTATTTATACACATATTGAAGTTATGATTTTAATATCAAAGTAGCTGTTGACTTACATCATCCTACATTTAAAAACAAAGATCCTTCTTGATCTCAGGCTCTTGAATGATTACATCAGGAAAAATCTTAGTAATTAAGGCTTTTGGTGTCTCTAGCGTAGCTCCAAATGGGAACATTTTAATAGGCTTATATAAACTAGAAATAGGGTGATCACATAATTTACTGTCCAAGCCATGACAATTTTGAGATAGAAAGGGGGCACTGACCAGATGGCACATGAGGAAATTAGGCATAAACTAGGACTGTCCCAGGCAAACCAGTGTGTGTATTCCTTCTAGTCTAGTGGAGATAAATCTCTTCTCCCATCTCAGCTTTTTATAGACATTTCCCAGTTTCAGCCTTGTCCTACCCCATGGCTGTAAGGTAGTGTGGAGGGAGAAGTCCATCTTTCACCCCTACCCTAATTTCCCCCTTAATTCAAAGAGGCTTCATCTTCCCTTTGAGAGATTTCCTCACTGGCAACATTCAGCACTTGCCTACATGTCCAGCATCAATAAATCAAATGATTATCAAAATCACATACAACATATCTGTCAACTAGAGAAAAGATAAAAGACTTTCAAAGACTAAAGACAAAAAAGATTGTAGATTATCACCTGATGACTCTGCTTAAAATGTGGTGGAATATTATCTATGAAGTATTAACAGAATATTTTTCTTTGACACTTTCCCATCTTTTAACACTTCCCCTCCTTCGTTGCCTCAGGGAAGGGGTGTTACAGAAGAAAGCAGATTTTAAAAGAGCCTCTTCCTTGCTTTTAAGTTTCAAAACCCAGGGCCTCAGGAGACCTGAACAGACTCAGGGCAGTTTTAAGAAAAAAAGAAAAAAGGAGAAAAGAAACAAAAATAAGAACCTGGCTTCAGGCCTGGAGGGTGGAAGGAGAGGAGAATCAAGGGGAAGAAATAAGATCTTAGAAGCTTGGGGTCCTTGAGAAAAGAGCATCTGCACTTCCTCACCCCATCCCTCAGGTTGAATTGAGACCTGCAGGGGTCTACAGAAATTTGGGATAGGTTTAGGAGAGCCAAGAACAGAGGGGGGGTCCTGCAGGTGGCAGGACCCTGGAGAACAGGCACCTTAGACAGCCTCACCCATCTCCCAAGATGGTGCAGAAAGCATGGAACACCTTCTGTGTGCCCAAGAGGGTGATGAATGACCCTGACACCTTACAGAGTTTTCCACTTCCCAGCAGGTCATGGGAGCACTTGACTCAGCAGCAGAATGACCACTGTTGCCCAAGAGGAGGGGCCAGACCCAAAGGGGGCTTTAGGAATGAGCCTGAGAGCTGACTCAATGTCAGCCCGCATAGAGCACAGACTGAGGACTCAGTGAGGCGATGGTGGCCCCAGAGGATGTCAGTTTGGCCAGATGATCTAATGCCCAACCCCCACCTCACACCCTGGCACTCCTGAAACATAGGCACAACCATGGGAAAAGGGAAGAGAAACCCCAATTTAACTGAAATTATGTTTCTGCCATCTGAGGGGAAAGCTCAAAACAGAACTTAGGCTGAGCTAGAGAAAAAGACATTTATATTTCTTATTCATACGTGTTTGTGGATGAGAATTTGAGCCCAGTACATATAAACAAGGACATGCAAAATGACAGATCGTAGTGCGACCTACACAAAAAGAACAAGGAGGAAGAATATCAACCAGAACAGCTTTGAATCCAGACCTCCTCCACTCACACAGTGAATTCAGATAGGTCCTCCGCCCCTCCATTCTTTTCAAACCACTTTAACCACTATGTTAACAAGTCCTTTCAATGCCATTTCCTTGACACCATCCCCTTCTTTCTATCTCCAGTGCCACTGCTTTAGCCCAAGCACTCACCATTTCTCTTTTGCACTAATGTATTGTATTAATAATAATAACAATAACAGCAACAACAAGCTAACATTTATGTGGGCCTCCTATGTGGCAGGCATTGTGCTGTTTGCTGTATCTCTACTAACTCTTTTAATTGTCACATCAATCCTATGAGGTAGTTACTATCTTTATCCCCATTTCACAGAGGAAAAAACTGAGGCACAAAGAAGCTAAATAAATTATCCACAGCCATAGAGCTAGAAAATGATGAAGTCAGAAAATCTGGGCCCAGGCACCTGTCTCCAGAGCTATTTCAAATGACTACTCTATACTGCTTCCTCTTAGTTTCCTAACTCTCCCTGCATCTAATATTGTGCCTCTCTCTTCCACATTATTACCTACATAATCTTTCTAAACCATAAATCTGAACAGAGTACATCTTTCATAAAATCCTTTAAAGGCTTCCCATCATTTTTAGCATAAAATATAAACTTCTTAGAAAGCTGTCATGATTCAGCTCCTGCCTGTCCAGTCCCATCCTATAAGCATATTTTCCTGGCAGTGTAGAATTTTCCTGACATATAGTACTGGCAATATTCCCTGACCCAAATGAACGGACAGGATGTCTCACTCACACAAACCCCCAAATTCCCACTTGCTCCTTTTAAGAGTTCACTTATGTGCTTCCTGGTTTTGGAAGCATGTTTTTTTATGATCCTAACCTAAAATATATAATAATAAATTCTAATCAGTAACTTTCTTGTCTGGTCAGCGAATTTTTTGTCTATCTTCCCAATACACTGGGAGCATCCTAAAGTCAGGCTATATTTGATTTTATTTGTATTGGGCCAGAATGTGGCAGGCACTCAATACAATTGCCGAATGAAATAATCAAAATATCTTTCATATCCTCATCCATTCGGCTCAATTCAACAATAATTTTACAAATATAAATGCCAGGCACTTTGAAATACTTTCAAATTCAATTCTGCCGGCAATATTATAAGATAGCCATTAGCATTCCAGTTTTAAAGATAAAGAAGACTGAAACTGAGAAGTGCATATAGAATAAAACAAGGTAATAATGTATTATCTTGCAATATTTTTTGAGAATTAAAAATAACATAAATAAGTACCAAGTACCAAACATAGCAGTAACTCAATAACTGGCGATCCTTACAATTATTGATCTGTTGTAAGTACCAGGACTTATTAATGTTTCCTAACTATATGTCAAGGCTGGTCCAGATATACCACATCTGCTCATAATTTAAAATTAATGTCCCATTTTTTTTTTCCTAAGAATGTTACTTCCATTCTTTAGTGCTCATTCTGATCCTTGGTGTTAACCCTTGGTTCCCACAAGGTCCACATTTCTAATATCTACAGATCATTTCACAAAATGAGACACAGCTCCCCCCCTGGGGACCTCCTAACCCCATTTTGCAAAATACATTCTTACATTTTTCCCAGCATTTTAAAAGAATTTCCTTCCTGGCTTTAAGAAACTGGATGCTGCCTGCTTCTTGTCATTTTAAGAGTTGATGAGTTACAGCCTTGCCTACACACGGCCATGGAGGACTGTGAGAGAAGCAGCTGGCTCTGCTCAGATGAACTAAGCAAGACTCCCTCAACCTTCAGTTTCACTCTCCAGCCCCTGTCCGCTAGCACCTGGAAATGCTCATGGGGTACCATAAAATATTTGCTTCCCACTTCAGGGTGGGGTGGGGTTGGCGCTGCCCAGCCCAGATGAGCAGTGCCCAATTTTAGGATGCCAGTCCCAACGGGCTCCCACCCTGACTTCATGCTCCCTCCCTCCTGGCACTTCTGAGCCTTCTCCTCAGGAATTTAGGGAGAAGGGAAAGGAAGAGAGGAAAAGAGTGCAAAGAAAAGCCAGGAGCGGGTCCCAGATGAGCTCACACTCACTCAGAAAAGAGGATCTAAATTTGAAGATCCATTAGAGTAGGAGTGAACGTTGAAGCCAACTAGTTTACTGGTGAGTAAACGTCTTTGCATTTGGGCCGCAATGAAAATGTCTGCAGGTGTGGCAGGAATGAATCTTTGCAATTTAACAGAGAGTTTTTACTCCACATTTCCTCATACCTCACAACCCTTCTCTTTACACAGGTGGCAGATAGAATATGAGGCACGTATTACCTCAAAGAAAAGATGACATAGCAGGCCACGTAAAAATTCTTGGCTTATGAATTTCAAATTCATGGGCTTAATAATAATATTTTATCAAACTAAACATTTTGCATGTATTCTCTTATTTAATCTCCATAATTATGTGGTGTGGTAGATAGAATAATGGTCCCCTCAAAGATCTCCATGTCCTAATTCCTGAAACCTGTGAATAGGTTACCTTAGATGGCAAAAGAAACTTTGCAGATGTGGTTAAGGATCTTGAGATGGGGCGATAAGCTTGGATTATCCTGGTGGGTGAAATGTAATCACAAGGGTCCTTATAACAGGGAGGCAGAAGACTCAGAGTCAGAGAAGGAGATGTGATGGTGAGATGAGGTGAGTTGAAGGGGAGAGCAGGGGAGGGAAGGGAATGGAGTTCAAGGAGTCATTCACTCTAACCAGGACCGGGGAACGTTTGTTTACGTGATTTGGACAAGGTTCATGTTCTGTTCTGACATAAGTATAGAGTGGACTTGCTTTTGCCTTGATCCATCCCCTTCACAGACTGGCCTTGTCGGATGTTGCTGTTTTGCGAAATTGTTTATGTTGAACAGGGGAACAGTAAGGCCTAGCCAACAGTACCAGGCTAGCTCTTGTATGTCAGGGGCTGCTTCTTTCTCATTTTTATAGTTTGTATAATCATCCATTTGATGTTTCATTCTTTATTTAACTATGCCCTTCTCTTGAACATATAGGTTGTTTCCAGATTTTCAGTATTACAAATAAACCTGTAAACTTAGGCCTCCAGCTGCCTTAAATAATAAAGGAGATTTACTGGCTCCTGTAACTCATATGTCAAGAAAATGGAAAGACAAGCCACAGACTGGAAGAAAATATTGGCAAATCAAATACCTGATAAAGGCTTTGTGTGTCTAACGTACACAAAGAACTCTCAAACCTCAGTAATTTTTTTCTTTTTAATGCACAAAAGGTTTTAACACATTACAAAATATATATATACATTGGGCATACAAACAAATGAAAATATGCTTAGCATCATTAGTCATTAGGAACATGCACAATGAGATACTACCATACACATATTAGAATGACTAAAATGAAAAAGACTAACCATACCAAGCGCTGGCAAGGATATAGAGGAACTGGAAGTCTCATAAACTACTAGTGAGATGTATAACCACTTTGGAAAACAGTCTGGCAGTTTCTTAAAAAGTTAAACACATACCTACTGTGTTATACAGCCACTCTACTCCTAGGTATTTACCTAAAAGAAAAGGAAATATATGTCATACAAAGACTTGTATACAATTGATCATAGCAGTTTTATTTGTAATAGCCAAAAACTAGAAACAACCCAAATGTGCATCAGCAGGTACGTGGATAAACAATTGTGGTACATCCATACAATGGCACACTACTCAACCATAAAAAGGAAGGAATTTTTGATACATACAACATGAATAAATTTTTTAAATAATTATGCTGAATGAAAGAAGCCAGATGGAAAAAAGTACACCTATTTATATAAAAAGTACATTCTAATTATATGAAACCCAGAAAACGCAGCTAGTCTATAGTGAAAGGAAGCATATCAGATGTTATCTGGGGAATGGGAGGGGTGGGAGTGACTGATTACAAAGGGGCAGGAGGAAACTTCTGGAAGTGATGGATAGGTTCACTGTCTTGTTTGTGGTGATGGTTTTACAGGATATACATACATCAAAACTCATTAAATTATACAATTTAAATATGTGCAGTTTAAATCATTATTTTTTAAAAGGAGGGAGAGTGAGGATGGGCTTCAAAGAAGCCAGTGACTGTCATCAGAGATCCAATTTCTTTCCCATTCTCCACTGTGCCTCTTGGTCTGGAAGACAGAAAGCATCCCCTGATTGACAGGGGATTTCCAAGCAAGATGCCTGAGACCTGAAATTCACCCCGACTGAATATGCTTAGGTCATGTGGCTATTTTCCAAACAATCACTATGGTCAGAGGAACAAAATACAGGGAACTAGGCTCACCACTGGAGAAGGGGTCATATATCTTTGTAGCTCTGATTATTTCCTTGTGAGAATATTATAAGTAGAATTACTCTGAAAAAAAAAGTTACCAAAATTTGTAAGTCTTAATGTCCTGGGGGAAAAAAAAGAAAGGCAGAGTTAGAAGGGTAATTAAGGAGAGTTTAGTGAAGGACTGTTTACAAAGATGTGAGGAAAATTAAGGGCTAATGAAATTCCTGGGGGTACTAACAACAGTGAGAGAGATGGGGAGATGGGGCAGGGAACCTTTTCCATTTTCTAGACCTGAAGGTGAATGGAGGAGCTTCTCTTGCAACCTGGTGAGAGAGAAAACTATGGGAGAGGAAATACGGGTGGGTTGCTGCAGCCTTATGTAGGGAACACAGCCAGTCAATTTGGGGCCCAGCAGGGATGGAGATACGGAAACAAAGCCCCAACCTCTCTTTCCTTCTCACCTCTCTCCTGCCGGTTAACCAACCTTGCCCAGAGTCTGGAGGTTAAAGGATCCTTGGTGATGTGGTCCAGTCAGTAGGGATCAGCTTCCCAGGGCACAGAGTGGAGAAGGGTGAATAGGGGATATTGAACAAAGAGAATATCCAGCACAGTACTTCTTGCTCAGTTGCTTTCCTCAAAGCTACCTTTTATTTTTATTCTTTCATAAATTTATGTATTTGTTTATTTATTTTTGGCTGATTTGGATCTTCATTGCTGCTTACGGGCTTTCTCTAGGTGTGGCGACCGGGGGCTACTCTTCGTCGCGGTGCATGGGCTTCTCATTGCAGTGGCTTCTCTTTGTTGCAGAGCACGGGCTCTAGGCACGTGGGCTTCAGTAGTTATGGTGCACCGGTTTTGTTGCTCCGCGGCATGCAGGATCTTCCCGGACCAGGGCTCGAACCCGTGTCCCCTGCATTGGCAGGTGGATTCTTAACCACTGCACCACCAGGGAAGTCCAAAGCTACCTTTTAAGTTTTTGTATTTTCCTTTCTTAAAATACCGCTGGCAGGTGGTTAATGAAGGACTTCCATGCCCTGCTAAGAAACAGCCTCCTGTCTTATCCCTGTCCCCACATTGTTTGCTAAATATGTTTGAGGTTGTCCTACAACAACTGAAGTTCTCCGAAAGGTAGGACAGCTGGGCATCTGGCAGCACAAACGGGGAATGGCTTTTTACGGGAGTGTCTTGCCAGCTCCAAAGGCCTAAGTCAAAAGAAAGTTCAGATGATCTCTTTCTCTCGGTTTCTGCCCTCTCCCCAAATTCATAAGCAGAATAGTCCTAACTGGATAAAGATGTAAGATAGCAGTCTCCTCAATTTGTCATTAAAAAACGTAAACATATGGTAGGTACCACTGAATGGCCATGTTAGGAAATAGGAGAGGAACTGAGAAAAGATAGTGACTTCCTTTCCATCGTAAAACAAAGAGATTCGTGCCTTTACTTTCCAAGGTTTGGTATCTGTTATAAAATGATATTGTTGTTTTGTTGGAGCAGTAGGGAGCACTGTCTAAGCAGTGAGTCACTCTGCAGACCAGACTTGTCTGAGTGTGTCTGCAAATCACTAGAAGATGGGGGCGGTGGTGGGGGGAGGTGGGGGTGATGGTGGGAGTCCTGGTCTGAGTCAGAAAGCTGAGATCAGGAACACCCACGTTCAAGGACAGGAGAAGGTGGATGTCTCAATTCAAGCAGAGAGGGCAAATTCACCCTTCCTCTACCTTTTTGCTCTACTCTCTTTTGGTTCAGTGGATTGGATCATGCCTACGGGACCTGGCAGGGTGCTCTTGACTCAGTCTACTGATTCAAATGCCAATCTGGAAACACCCTCACAGACACACCCAGAAAAAAATGTTCTACCAGCTATCTGGCCATTCCGTAGCCCAGTCAAGTTGACACATAAGTTTAACCATCACACTGTGTTTGAAAAAAAGAAAAACCTGCTTTTACTACCTGCCTAACAGGATTATTGAAATATTACACTAAAAAATTTAACGTGAAATAAAGCACAATGTCTGGTTCATAATAGGCAAAGTTAGTTTTCTTCTTTTTCATACTATCTGCTTCCCCATTCAATGCCACCGTCTACGTAAAACCTCTTTTCATCAGTCATAAGAAGTTGTTTTTAATCACTTGACTGCTTTGTTCATTTTTTTTTCTTTTTGTTGAGATTTCAGCTGCCACTCAGTCAGGTATAATTTGCTAATATCCTTTTGAACATACTCTGATTTAAGTTAAGATAAATGCTGTGTACATTTAAGGAAGGAAGGGAAAATGGGACAGTCACTATAGTGGATTGAATAGTGCCCCCCAAAGACAGGCCCAGCTCCAAATCTCTGGAACCCGTAAATGTGACCTTATTTGAAAAAAGGGTCTTTGCAGGTGTAATTAAGCCAAGAATCTCAAGATGAGATCATTCTGGTTAATCTGGGTAGGGCTCAAATCCAATGACAAGTGTCCTTATACGAGACACATAAGGAGAAACAGGGAGAGAAAACAAGAAGATCACGTGACGGTGGAGGCAGAGATTGGAATTATGCTGCCGCCAACCAGGGTATACCTGGAGCCCCCAGAAGTTGCACCAGGCAAGAAAGGACCCCTCTAGAGCTTTCAGAGGGCGAGTGGCCCTGCTGACACCTTGATTTCAGATGTCTGGCCTCCATAACTGTGAGAGAATAAATTTCTGTTGTAAACCATCCAGTGTGTGGTAATTTATTATAGCAGCCACAGGTACTGCTATAAGAAATCACATCTACTGCATGCTAGCGCTCTTACAGGAGCTTCAAACATGCTGTGTCATTTAGCCCTCAAAAGAACCCGTTCAGGTAGTATTACAATCAGTGCCTATTTTTAGATGAAGTAATTTATCCACAGTCACAGAGTTAATGAATGATAAGCTGAGATTAAATCTAATAACTTTTATCATAAAGCTCATACACTATCCATTGTATCATGCTACCTGTCAAATACATTATGCTATTTAAAGAGAATGTGACATTGAAAAAAAATCAAGTTTTTTTTTTAACCCATAAACATACAAAGTAGTCTCACCATGTAAGTGTTCATAAATATTTTCCACCTGCTTGATAATTGAATGGACAGGAATGTTTAAGGAGAGATAAGATGACAATACCCTATTAAGTATGTCAAGGAGTGCTACACTTCAGTATTGGTATTTATGTTTCTTTTGAATCTTTTATCTTTTCCTTTAGGTGACCTTAGTTTTTCATTTATTCATTTAATAATTCATATGTGCCAGGTATTGTGCTAGGTGATAGTGATGTAAAAATAAATAAGATACTATTCCCGTCCAAGTTACTCCAAAAGGAAAATTAATTACAGCTTATAGGTTGTATAAAATAGATTGTTCAAACCCTTTAACCATCGATAATGTAATGTTGCTAAAATTTTCATACCTTCTGCTCTTTACTGCTATTCAAACAATGAAGATTTCCCACCTTGGTGTGAAACATAAATTTACAAAAGCTCTGTTTTACATGTATGCATGGAACAAGTTGTCAATATGACATAAGTACATGTAGTTATTAGTCATGACGATAATGTGTGGGAATGGGTAACGGTCAAGGCAGACCCAAAGAACTTCTAAGGTTTTTCATAGTTTAGCTCAGATCATTGCGTGAATTTTCCCAACCCAGGAACAAGAGACTCTGAAGAGATTATCTCATTTAAGCAAGGTGACCAGTCTCAAAAGGCTCTTAACATTTCTGTTACTGAAACCTGTTAAACTCCATTTCTACTGAATACCACTCGTAAATGTTGGGAGATAATTTTCTATTGATCTCTCACTTTTCCGCACGTCATGTTAGTAGAATCACTGATAGCTACTGTTCTAGGCTGTCTTTTTAAGGATGTCTGTCTATATAGCAAACAGCTTGGGACGACTGAGATAGTATTTGTCTCTGGAGTAGAGGGCAGATTTATTTGCTGACCAATAAAATAAAGATCATGTCTTTCACCAGGGAAAAGTTTGAGCAGGTCTGCTTGTGGCCACTCTGGCATGTGCAACTTGGAAGGGAGGAGGGAGTTGACCAACGGGGAAGAGAAAGCAGTGAATAAATACTTGCTTCCTCTTTTAAACCTGCGTGAAAAGTTCTATAACACATTTCAAAAGCCCCCTCAGAGGATTCTGCAAGATTGTGCACCAGTCACCCACAGGGGTGGCCAGACCCTTAACACATCCTTGTCTTGGCTTCTCCACCTTCCTGCCTGTTATGCCTGCTCCCTGGAATAACACAGTTTAATAAATGTTACTGGCCTTAAGGGGAATCCACACAAAGATACCATCTTATATATCTTGGTTTTAACAATTGTTATTTTCCTGTAAATTAATGTCTGGAATATTTGAAGAGTTATTATTATCAGTGTTGGGACTAAGCTGTTAGTGCAAAAATCCTGGGTTCTAACAGAATCCAATGCTTTTCAGGTGCCTTAAGAAGAGTGGTTATTTCCTCTCTTAATTTCTTTCATAGGACTCCCTAATTTCATATTGAAAAAGAGAAAATGTAAACTGATAACCACAAAAGAGCATGGAAGAGAGAAGTGGGCATATTCCATGAATACATTAGTTTCTATAACTGCCTACTCAAGATTAACTAAAAAAAAAAAATAAGAAAAAAGACAGGAAAATTTGGGATGCTGGTTGTTAAACCAGTTTTACAATAAAGTGTTCACTTTGTTCAAGCAAAGTGTAAAGTTTAGGGAACTTATCCTTCATTTTTAATATTCATGATGACTATCCATGGGTAAACTGCAGTGGAAATGTGGTGGAAAGAACTCACTGGCCAGAGGTCTTGCTACAAGGAACTATCTTGTAAAGTTAACTTGCTTTGACAAGTTCCAGATGTGCTTCATCTGACCAGAATTATTGACATACTGGAGCTGAGCATAGATCAAGGAGATGTGATTTCTTGAAATATAGAAGATGAGTGTTTATATAATCAATTGTTTGTCTTATAGAATCTAAAACTAGAATATATATATTTTTTATTTTAATCATTTTTGGTAAGACTGTTGTTATGCTTTATGTGTGTGTCACATGAAAGAAGGCACCAATCATTTTCATTTCTGGGCCTCTATTTTCCCTTCTCTTTTATATTTTGGTTACCACCTTCCACCACTTTCTTAGCTATGTGATGGCTTGAAGTGATAGTGGCTATACCTTCTTAAAGCCAATAACTCACTACCTTCAAGGATGGCTAGTAGGCAAGGGACCCTCTTTAGGTCCCTCTAACATATTCTGAGATCAGAGTTACCCTTTCTGAGGAACTTGCAGGTTTCTATAGAGGTGCCATAAAAACTCTCCAAGAAAGTTTATGATGTAGCTTATAATCTGCTCCAAATTTTAAGATACATGTGCTACTCTATCCTTTTCATGTGGATATGGAGAAAGCATGTATTAGAATGTATGAGTAACAACATAAGTGTGACTTAAACTGTTAAGAAGGATTAGAATCATTGCTGTTGAGAACACTGAAGTAATTTTACTGGCTTTACCATAACCCATTACCAGCTATACAAATGCAGGAAGGAAAGGCTCAGTGGATCTTTGCCTTCACTTCAAAGAGGCACTGAGTATTTGCTGCCTTCTCCCTCTTCATATCAAAATTAAATACCAGGGGCTTCCCTGGTAGCACAGTGGTTAAGAATCCGCCTGCCAATCCAGGGGACACGGGTTCGAGCCCTGGTCCGGGAAGATCCCACATGCCGCGGAGCAGCTAAGCCCATGCGCCACAACTACTGAGCCTGCGCTCTAGAGCCCGCGAGCCACAACTACTGAGCCTGCATGCCATAACTACTGAAGCTCATGCACCTAGAGCCCGTGCTCCACAACAAGAGAAGCCACCGCAGTGAGAAGCCCGCGCACCGCAACGAAGAGTAGCCCCCACTCGCTGCAACTAGAGAAAGCCCGCGAGCAGCAACGAAGACCCAACTCAGCCAAAAATTAATTAATTAATTAATTATTTAAAAAACGAATGTCAGTTCGTTATCAAGAGTCTTAAAAAGAGTATTTAAAAAAAAAAATTAAAGACCAAAATCATTGTCCATCCAGAGTCACACTGTTAAAGACTTCAGGATATGGATTTGTGCCATATTTCCTCCACTCTGCCTTCTGTACTTTTTTCACACGGAGAGGGTGAACTGGGGCTTTCCTATCAAGAAAAAGAAACTACCGTTAGAAAGTACTAGTCTCAATTCTTAACTGTTGTAATTAACAAATACTAGTGCACTTGTATCCTCTCTTTTTCTGTATTAAATAGCTGATTTACTGTATGGTAAAAATTTCTTCTGCACTCCTTAATGGCATTTGTTTAATTTGTATGTTCATGCTAAAATGCAAGCTGCTTTTGTGAGAGTCTAAAAGCTGACAAACTTTTTCCATAAAATATTTTAGACTTTGTGGGCCACACGTCTCTGTGGCAACTATTCAACTCTGCCATTGTAGGACAAAAACAGCCATAGATGTTACATAAACAAATGAGCATGGCTGTGTTCCAATACAACTTTATTTATGGCATTGAAATTTGGTTTTCATGTAATTTTCATGTGTCACAAAATAGTATTCTTTTAAAAAAAGTGTTTTCAATAATTTTAAAATGTAAATTCATTTTAGCTTGCCGTGTGTACGAAAACAGGCAGCAAACTAGATTTGGCCCACAGATCACTGATGCTCCAATATCAAACTTATGAGAGTTACAGTTTATCATTGTGCTTAAAGCTTCAGAGTAAACCATGCCTGTGCCTCCATTTTAAATTCTATTTTAGTATTTTGGGGGAGGGGCAAGGATTTACAACCTTACTGTAAAATTCTTCTTTGGGATAAAATTTGGTATTTAAAACCTAAAATAGAGAAGACAATTGTTCTAAATCTGAAATATCACTAGGACTGAACCCCAACTAACGTTGCTGTATTAAACTATATCTTGCTTAACTGTCTTAAAAATAATGAACATTCACCTCTTTAAGTATTTTAAATAAAAGTTGACTAATTATAATTTTCTTCTGTAATTTAAAAACATACAGGAGGGACTTCCCTGGTGGCACAGTGATTAAGAATCAACCTGCCGGGGCTTCCCTGGTGGCGCAGTGGTTGAGAGTCTGCCTGCCAATGCAGGGGACGTGGGTTCGAGCCCTAGTCTGGGAGGATCCCACATGCCACGGAGCAACTGGGCCCGTGAGCCACAACTACTGAGCCTGCGCGTCTGGAGCCTGTGCTCCGCAACGGGAGGGGCCGCGATAGCGAGAGGCCCGCGCACCGCGATGAAGAGTGGCCCCCGCTTGCCGCAACTAGAGAAAGCCCTCGCACAGAAACGAAGACCCAACACAGCCAAAAATAAATTTAAAAAAATAAATTCAAAACAGTGATCAAGAGAAAGACAAATAAATCATCAGAGAAAGCTGAGCAAATACACATTTAAAAAAAAAAAAAAAAAAGAATCAACCTGCCAATGGAATCAACCTGCCAATGCAGGGGACACGGGTTCAAGCCCTGGTCCAGGAAGATACCGCATGCCGCGGAGAAACTAAGCCCGGGCACCACAGCTACTAAGCCTGTGCTCTAGAGCCCGCGCGCCACAACTACTGAACCCACGTGCTGCAACTACTGAAGCCTGCGTGCCTAAAGCCCATGCTCCACAACAAGAGAAGCCACTGCAAAGAAAAGCCCAGGCACCGCAGAAAAGAGTAGCCCCGGTTCACCACAACCAGAGAACGCCCGCGCACAGCAACAAAGACCCAAAGCAGCCAAAAAATTTTTTTAAAAAAGCGAATGGCGGTGCCATTTAAAAAAATAATAATACAGGAATATTAAAAGTTTCATACAAAACTGATATATCATTTAAAATTTTTCCTCAAGCATATTTCTTTTCTAGCAAAAGGGCGCCAAGACAAAGGCCCTGAACTTGGAAATTCTAGCGATTTTTCAAAACCTTAAATCATCTTCTTTAAAGATAACAAGAAAATGGAAGTCAAACAATTATGACTTCACTGTAGTGGATATTTTTCCCATTAATGGCTGAAGTGAAATTGTCAGCTCATTTTGGAGTGATACAAGATGCTAGCAAGATTTAGTCCCAGGAGATGAAACTTGACACATCACAGTACTTGCTCCTTGACCTCCCTGTCCTAACAGTATTTTACATTATATTGGAGCCCGGTGAATGTAAAGAAAAATCTCAACTTTCATAAGTTTGCATTTGAACTTTAAAAATATGAATTTGGTCCTATGAGTCTCTCTGAATTTTAGTGGTAATAACAGGGTTTATTCCAAAGTGTTTGAAATCTGTATGTTTTAGGGGGGAAAAATATGTTGTTTTCTTTGTATGCTTCAATCACCTTCAAGTATAGCATGTTTATTTCATCTTATGAATACTTTTTCTCCCTTGGTAGATTGCCAGTTATTTCTTACAGATCTTTCCATTCTTCATGTTTTTAATTTTGGAACTGAGTTACAACTACCCACATGTACCACATAGATGGATAGATGAACAAGTATACAAAACAAAAAGAGAGATAAATATTATACTAAATAGGTTGGCTTCTTCTTCTTTTTTTTTTCCCTAATCATGAGAGATTTGTCTCTCTTTAAACTATGCTACAAAACAGTATGTTCTTTCCAATAATGGAGCATGCAATTACTTATTCTGTACTTTCATACTGAATTACAAATTTAACTTAGCCTGAAGCACTCATTTGCTAGCTATGTTAAACAAAACATTTTTGAAAATATAACTGAGGTATACTGGAAAAACTGGATATCCACATGCAAACAAGTGAAGTTGGACTTTTACCTAACACCATATACAAACATTAACTCAAAATGGATCAAAGACCTAAACATAAGAGCAAAAACTATATATCTCTTAGAAGGAAACAAAGGGCAAAAGTTAGATTTGGCAATTTCTTGAATATGACACCAAAAGCACAGGCAACAAAAGAAAAAAAATAGACAAATTGAATTTCATAAAAATGAAAAACTTTTGTAAATCAAAAGACATTATCAATGGAGTAAAAAGACAACCCACAGAACAGGAGAAAATACTGGCAAATCATATATCTGATAAGGGATTAATATCCAGAATATGTAGAGAACTCCTAAAACTCAACAAAAACAAAATGCAATTCAAAAAGGGTGAAGAACTTGAATAGTCATTTCTTCAAATAGGATATACAAATGACCAAGGAGAACTTGAAAAGATGTTCAACATCACTAATCACTGGGGAAATGTAAATCAAAACTACAATGAGATACAATCTCACACCCATTAGTATGGCTTCTATCTAAAACAAAACAAAAAACCAGAAAATAAGAAGTGCTGGCAAGGATGTGGAGAAATTAGATCCCTTTATGCACTGTTGATGGGACTGTAAAATGGTACAGCTGCTGTGGAAAACTGTACGGAAAACTCAAAAAATTAAAAATAGAATTACCATATGAGCCAGCAATTCCTCTTCTGGGTATATACCCCAAAGAAATGAAAACAAGGTTTTGAAAAGATATTTGTACACCCAAGTTTATAGCAGCATTATTCATAATAGCTAAAATGTGGAAGAAACTTGTGTCCACTGATCGATTAACGGATAATCAAAATGTGGTAAACGTATACAGTGGAATATTATTAATCCACAAAAGGAAGGAAATTCTGACATATGCTACAACATGGATGAACCTTAAAGACATTCTGCTTAGTGAAATAACTCAGGCACAAAAAGACAAATACTGTATGATTCCTCTTTTATGTGGTACATAGAGTAGTCAAATTCATAGAGATAGAAAGTAGAATGGTGGCTGCCAGGGGCTGAGGGAAGCAGGGAATGGGGAGTTATTGTTTCACGGGTATAGAGTTTCTGCTTTGCAAGGTGAAAAAGAGTTCTGGAGATGGCTGGTGCTGATGTTGCACAACAATATGAGTGGACTTAATACCACTGAACTGCATGCTTAAAAATGGTTAAGATGGGTAAGGTTATGTGTATTTTACCACAATAAAAATTTTTGTTTTAAATATAGTCGAGGTCTAATATAAACCAAGACCTTTGTAAACAAAGAGTCCTGGATTCAGATTCCAGTTCTGCCACTTACTGGCTGGTTGTCGTCAGCAATTTACTTAGTCTTTTCTAAAGCTCATTTTCCTAGGCCATAAAATAGTTTCAATAATTAAAGAATTAATGAGATAGCACATATAAAGATCTTACTACAGGGCCTGACTGAGTGCCTGTGACAGTACCCATTCAATATATCCTTTTCTCTTCTTCTCATTATACCAATAATTCAAACATACATCAAACGGGATTGAAAGGGAATTCTTGGAAGTTTTCCCTTATTGCACTGCTATTGAACTTTCCTAATTTCTATTCAGGATGCCTGGCTGAGAGGGAAGTCCCCTAGTTCGGTTGCTAGAATTTATGTCCCTCAATGCCACTACTGTTTACCTATAAATGTCCATTTCTCTCACTATTCCAATTTAAGACTAAGCTTAAACATTATGCACCTACCTCAACTGGAGCTCAGCCCTGAGAACAGGGGTGGGGTGAGAACCATCTATCCCAATTCTCTCTCAACTATCCACCAGGTTTTTAAAAACAAATAGGCCTATTTATTCGAGAGGCAGCAAGCCAAAAAGAAAGTAGTGCCAACAGCTGTCAGCCTCTTTTTGTGAGCCAGCACCTGTATACAGGGAATATCTGTTCTGTTTGTTCATGTTCTCCCACCATGGACCCCAGAGCAGCGTAGCCTCCTGTTTTAGGTGTTTTCTCACAGGAGAGATGTGTCTGGAGGCAAGTGCCATGTTAGTGACCTTTCCTGGCCTGTGACTTCAACTGCTACTGACTCTCATCTTCAGGGGGAAGCAAGCAAAGGTAGAATCCAGTCTCAGTCATCACCCAGACAAGCAGGATACACATAGGAGGTTCCTCCTGTGCCCAGGCTTCAGGCTGTTCCCTCTCCAGCCCCTACTCCACACAGGGCCCCACTGCTCACTAATCCACCTCCCTCAAAAACGGCTACATCAAAAGAAGGGATGTCTTCTTCATTGACTAATTTGTTCCTACATCCACTCATTAGAATCACTGACCTACTTATTATTGCTTCAGCTGTTTTCTCCTGCAAAGGAGACCACATTTGGCAACACTAGAAATAACATTCTTGTGGTCACATCAGCAATGATGAGAACAGGGTTGTTACTTTTGCTTTCTTGTAAACTTTTTAGTTTATAAACAAACTAGATGCGTCTCTCCTTTCAACATCTCTCAAGGAGAAATAAGCACAAACAAAATAGAAAGAACGTGTATGCAGCATAAAGCATCATGTAGGAATAAACTCCTTTTGAAACTTTTCCATAAAGAGACCATGACAGATCATCTATTTCAAGTTTTCACTCTCGCTCGCTCTCTCTCTAAACACTTATTGAAAAGGGCACCTTGCTTATAGCTACTTCCTCCTACACTCTCTCCTAAGTGATCTTAATAAAACTTGTGCTTTTCTCTCTCTCTCCTGCAGTTAATATCCTTTACTAGCTCTCTACCGCCCTCATTTTGAGAATAGCACACGAGAAGCTTCATGATGAGGTTCCTGTGTACTCTCTAGCTTTTCTGCTACCAACCTTTCTCTATTTGTGCTGAAATAATACCAAACAACTTATAGTTCCCTGAGCAGTCCTCTTAGAAAGCCTAAGAGAATGCCTCTTCCTTTCCCCATCACTGGGGAACTTCTATCAAATTTTCAAAGCCCAGCTTGGACTTCAATTCCCCTGGAAGAAGTTTTCTGATTCAGAATTAATAACTCCTTCTTCTATGCACTTATTCCATTCTACTCATTCACTTATTTGACAAATTCAATAACATTCGACAAATATTTACTGACCTACTTAACACACGTCAAGTACTGTGCTAGAGAATTTCATCACCATTATTTTCATCCTGGCTAACACTCACATAGAGTTCACACTGTGCCAGGCACTGTTCTAAATGATATACATGTACTAATTCATTGACCTGAGTAACAACTCTCTGAAGTAGATACTCTTACTATCACCATTGTGTAAATGAAGCAACTGAATCCCAGACAAGTTAAGTAACTTGCCCCTGCTCCCCCTGGCAGTCCAGCTTCAGAGTGCATGTTCAAGACAAGCCTCATCCATATCGTAACAGAGATAACAAGGCTAATGAGGAAGATGGACATTAACAAGCAATTATAGCACAATGTGATAAAAGAATGAATACAAGATTCCATGGAAGTGTGCATTTGAAGAACTAACCTATTCAGTTGGTGAGGCTTCCCTGAGAAAGATGTGCTTAAAGCTGGGTTGGTGAAGGATGAGTATGGAAACTGTCCACTTCAACCCCTAGATAGACTTCAAACTACAGTCCTCTTTTTAGTTATCTCCGTATAACAGGACCTACTCTACTGCTAGGCACACGAAATGTGAGGAGGTATTATTTACTGAATAAATACATAAATTAAAATGTTAGGTATCTTCTATGAGCTCCACCAGGAGCTTTATTTTTATTTTTTTAACATCTTTATTGGAGTATAATTGCTTTACAATGGTGTGTTCGTTTCTGCTTTATAACAAAGTGAATCAGCTATACATATACATATATCCCCATAGCTGCTCCCTCTTGTGTCTCCTTCCCACCCTCCCTATCCCACCCCTCTCGGTGGTCACAAAGCACCGAGCTGATCTCCCTGTGCTATCCGGCTGCTTCCCACTAACTATCTGTTTTACATTTGGTAGTGGATATATGTCCATGTCGCTTTCTCACTTCGTCCCAGCTTAACCTTCCCCCTCCCCGTGTCCTCAAGTCCATTCTCTACGTCTGCGTCTTTATTCCTGTCCCGCGCCTAGGTTCTTCAGAACCTTTGTTTTTTTTTAGATTCCATATATATGTGTTAGCATACGGTATTTGTTTTTCTCTTTCTGACTTACTTCACTCTGTATGACAGACTCTAGGTCCATCCACCTCACTACAGATAACTCTCGTTTCTTTTCATGGCTGAGTAATATTCCATTGTATATATGTGCCACATCTTTATCCATTCATCTGTCGATGAACACTTAGGTTGCTTCCTACCAGGAGCTTTAAATATTTTACTTAATCTGTACATAACAATTCTGCAAAGCAGTTATTTTTCTCTTTTGAATTGCTAATTGAGAAACTAAACTTCAGTTCATTCGTGGACCTTTGTGTATTTCAAAATTCCTTGCTGTTCTGCAGTTTCAGAATTGACTCATGGACAGCTCTCTGACTTTTAAATAATTTATAATTTTATTTTATTTTTATTTATTTATTTTTTGGCCATGCCACGTGGCTTGCAGGATCTTAGTTCCCCAACCAGGGATTGAAACTGCACCCTCTGCAGTGAAAGCATGAAATCCTAACCAGGGAATTCCCTATAATTTTATTTTTGAAATACACATTTTCCCCATGAAACTCTAAGTGTTTTGTCTTATGTATATTTTACAATGAAAATCTAGGATTTTATTTTGTAACATGTGGGTTTATTTCATTTACCTATTTCTTAGTCCATTCAATCTGCTGTAACAAAAATCATAGATTAGGTGGCTTAAACAACAAACATTTATTTCTCACAGTTCTGGAGGCTTGGAAAGTCCAAGATCAAGATTTAGATAGAATGAATATCTGGTGAGAACACGCTTCCTGGTTCATAGACAGGAACTATTTATGTCTATTACTATTGCTATGTCCCCACCTGGCAGAAGAGGTGAGGTAGCTCTCTGAGGTCTCCTATATAAGAGCCCTAATCCCATTCATGAAGCTCCACCCTCATCATCTAATCACCTCCCAAAGGCCCCACCTCCTAATACCACCACTTTGGGGATTAGGGTTCAGTATCAACGTGTGAAGTGGCTGGGGCGAGGGGAGCGGGGGGAGGCATAAACATTCAGTCTACAGCAATTGCCCTAAGAGACAATTTTTGTTCATATTCAAAAGCTATGTACCTTGAACGACCTTTAAAAAACACGGGGTTAGGGGTGCTAACCCTCTATGCAGTCCAAAATTTTTTACAGTCAGCCCTCTATACCCATGGTTCCTACATAATCATCGTTCTACATCCGTGGATTCAGCCAACTTCAGACCCTATAGTACTGCAGTACATATTTATTGAAATAATCATCATATAAGTGAACCCACACAGTTCAAACCTGTGTTGTTCGAGGGTCACTTGTAATTGCTAAGTTGTCTATCTTTGAGGACTTTCTAAGAGAGTACCTCAGCTTCTCAGCTTAATAGTGAAAATAAAAAAAATAAGTGGGGAGAGGATAAGCCTTCTCATAACTTTTCCTTTTTATACACTAGGCGTTTCTTTCTTTCTTTTCTTTTTTTCTTTTTCTTTTTTCCATTAGTAGGTACCTCCACGAAGAGAGAAGAGATGAACAGAATTATTTGAAAGTTGTGCTGGGAACTTATTCTGCGTTGACTGTACAACTAACCAGGAACTCCACACTCTTCCCAGAGTGAGAGACTGTACTCAACTCAAATTAAGTCTCTACTTGGTGGGCACCTGGTTTTCCCCATACTAGCTGTCTATAATCACTTGGAATCTAAACACAGATCGCCTGGTGACCAAGTACTTTGAACTCCACTCATAAGATTGTTCACCCCTGTTGCACATGGGAGACAAATGGGGAGTTTTAAGAGAATCTGATGTTTGGATCCCACCCCCAGAAATTCTTATGTAACTGGTCTGGGCTTCGGCATTTTTAACAGCTTCTTAGGTGATTCTAATGTGCAGGCAAGGTTGAGAACCAGTGTTCTAGAACACTGGACTGTAGATTCTGATCCAGGAGGTATGGGGTGGGGATGAGGTTCTGCATTTCTTTCCTGTGCCTATGTGCTGAAATGGCTGCAAGCAGAAAGTACTAATGGAGCCCAGAGATGGGGCTACTACTTACTGCCTGGGGAGAAATTGGAATAGGCAAAATAACTGAGCCTGAGCATGGGAATCAGGATATTTTAAATCAGGATAATTTGGTCTTTTCACACCAAAACACAACTTTTCCTCCAGCAAATTTAACTACCCTCTGGAATGCTCTTATCTCTGAAATCCCAGTTTTCACCACTCCGTGAACCATCTACTACTTCTATTCGTCTAACTCAACCTTATACCTCCATTATAACCAATCCTTACATTACAGAGAGAGTTCCAATTCATTGTTCCCAGCACTTCTTATCTACCTATCTATTGATTCAACAGTCCATCAATCTATATATATCATTATCTATCACCTTCCTAAAAACTTTCCTCTTCACCTCCCAGAGATTCCGTGGTGCATCATTACAATCACTTCCTTGTAAATATCCTTACTTGCCCCTCTCTGTGTGATGTCCATCCTTAGTTAAATCCAGCTATTCCTTTCCACATCTGCATTCTCTTGACTGAAGTTTACTTGAGGACTCTTGACTGAAGTTTACTTGAGAAAATAAACATAACACTATGCTGTCTGGACTCACTTTAAATTTCTGACACAAATAGAAAATGGGCATTCAACCCTGCTGGCAATGTCACAATCTTTCTACACTTCACCTCCTCACTCTCAGAAGATACCTCTGACCTTCTCACTCCTCCAACCTTTAATACCCCCTTCTTGCTGAAGACCTCATCTCATATTTTATTAAGAAAATTGATGTGATCAGGTAGGAGCTATCTTATTCTCCCACCCAAACACAAACCATTGCATCTGAATTAAATCTTCTGTCTTTCCCGCCTGTTAAAAGGTTGGGAATCTGGGTTCTTTTCAAAGGTCCATCCCCCCTCCTTATGCTTTGGACCCATTCCTTCATCCTCCTCTATAATTTCATTCCTGTAGGTATTCCCTTTTTCTCCAGCATCAAATATTTCTTTCTGCATTACATCATTCCCACAAAAATATAAGCATTTATCTGCCAACACAACATCAACAACAAAAAACTTCCCTTGCTCTATTTGACCAACTATACCCACCATCCTATTTCTCTGATCTTCCCCCTCCAAAAAAACAAAAACAAAAAGAAAACACAAAACAAACAAACCCAGAAACCAACCAACCAACGAAGCAAAACCTTAAGACTTGTCCTACTTGTACACCTTTTGTTCTTCATACACTTCAGTCTTTCTGCCTCACTATACCTCTGAAACTACTCTTGCCAGAGACTAATGATTGCCATGTTGCCAAATCCGTTGTCACTTCTGTCCTCAATACTTGACTTCCATGAAGCATTTACTATTGTTGACCACTCCTGTTCAATTGTAAAACGCTCTCCTCTTGATTACTATGACATCACCTTCTTACCTCACAGGTCATTCCTTCTCATTCTCTTGCTGGTTCATCTTCCTCCTCTGCCCAACTTTGAAATGTTGGAGATTCCCCTAGCCCAGTTCTCTATCTACAATCTTTGATTAGATAATCTCATCTAGTCCCAAAGTTTTAAGTTTCATGTATAAACTCATAACTACCAAATTTATGTCTCCAGCCTAGAATCCATTCCAGACCAGTATATTCATCTGTTTACTTGACATTATCACTTAGATATCTAACAGGCATCTTGGACTTGATTATTGTCAATGCCCTCCAGCAAAAGACCGCTAGGAACACAACTGTAATTGAACGAGTTAGGTTTATTACTTGCTTCTATGAGAATGCAAACCATGCAGAACCATGTGACATCTCAGTAAGAGGGTGTTAGAAACTTGGGTTTGTGTTATGTGATTTAGGAAAGGGTTCAAGGAAGAGGGATTTTACTCTGGATTGGAAGCTGTAGGAAGGCAGGAGTAATTCTATAATTGTGTATTTTAATTAGTACTATCTAGAATGACTGAGTATTATCTGCTGGACAGAGGCTAAATAATTAGTACAGGAGCAGCAGTTCAGTCATATTATCCAGGATAAGGAAATGTTTGCTCATTTTTGTGGCTTGGACAATGTTTATGTTTAGTCTATATCCAGGCATGATTACGGAGTGATTTTTTTTTTTTTCTTGTCTTGATCAATCATGGTCACAGAGTAGCCTTGTCTGGTGTTGATGTTCTGTGAAATTTCCCCCCTCTAACTTACCAAGCTCATTTCTACCTCTGCACTTACTCTGTCCTTTGCCAATTAGTCTCTTTCCCATTTGGCTCCCATCTTGGTGACTCCTTCTTAGTCACCATCACATCCTTCCACTTTTTTTCCTTCTTTGGAGCCCTAATCAATATCTAAAAAGAATGTTGCTCATTTGTTTATTGCCACTGCCTCACTGGAATTTAGCTTCATAAAGGCATGGCGGTTTTTTCTATCATGTGTTCCCCGCTGTAACTCCAGCCTCTAGAAATCAGCCTCAGAGCCAAGGGCTCAAATATATACTGACTGACCGACTGAGTGAATGTCACTGGGCTCATTTCTTCGAATACAGCCATAAACAATTAGTACTTGCCTTTCTCTGTTTGCTTGCTTTTAACGGAGAAGTAGGGCACTCAACAAAAACAAGTGAAGCTGGGAGTCAAGAAAATGAATGTCTTTTATTCAGCGGGCCCAATGTCTCTGTAAGTAGGGATGTGTTACGACTCCAGTACCTGAGAATTTTCTGTCTCTGAATTATCCTGTTTCCTGAAAATACTGTTAGATCCTTAACCTTACGTTTCACTCTATTTTTCAGTAAAGGATTATGCCCGGACTTTATATCTGTAACCGTTATTTCAGCCAGCCACAGCCTTGGGAAAGAAACCCAACCCGCTTGCGCAAGCGCCCAGTAGCAGATAAAGCGGCGCACAGGCATTTACAGTGCGCATGAGCAATTAGAAGCAGCAAGGCGGGAAGTGCTGCGCAGGCGCGTTTGGCAGACTCGCTAGGTGAGCACTCTCGGCGGCGGCGACCCAGGCGTTTGGGGAGCCAGAGAAGTCGTATTCCTTTAAACCGTGAGTTTCCGACGGTTTGCTCCATGGCGCGGGATTGTGGGGGATTAGAAACGAATTCTGGATCGTGACTTCGGTCTCTTCGCAGCGCAGTTACCACCCCGCCCCCCACTTCGGATCCCGCTGACGTGCGGCGGGAATGTCGTGCGCCTGCGCACTAAGCATCCCGTTCGGTCTGGCGTCTGAGGGAAGAAAACCCTTCCCCGCGGAGCTCGCAATCCGCGCTCGCCGAGGGATGCCGTTCATTCCCCCTTCTCTTCCTCCGCCCGGCGCTCGTGAGCCGTGTCGTATCAGTTCTCCACCAACTTAACTGGGGCCTTGGACAAGCCGCCTGGCGCTGCCTTTCAATAGTCAAACGATCTCCTCCTCCAGCCCTCTTCCTCAGGTCGAACCGCTCTCCCCACTAAGGTCTCTCGCCCCGCATTCGCTGCCTCTGCAGTTCCCACCGCCGCCCTTGCCCCTGACGGCGGCTGCCGGGGAGACTCCTCTGTTAGGCACGTTTCCCTTTGGCCCCCTGCCGGTGTTTCTGGGAGGTGAAAGTGAAGCCCATGGAATCTTTAGAAATGGCTCACGGTTTTCTTTCCTTTGGGGATTTGGACATAGAGTGCGTTTTTAATTGTTTGCCCCTTTGGGGACAGTAGCATTTTTTAGTGCTTAGTTCACTGAGTGATTTAAACTTCTCATCTTCTCCAGTATGCCGAGTTTCACAGCTGCTTTGCTCCCCCTGTGGACATGACCCCTTAGCTGGCGTTTTGCGCCGCAGTTGCTTTGCGATGGAGGCTTCTTTGGGGATTCAGATGGAGGAGCCAACGGCTTTTTCTCCCCTTCGTGGCCGGTTTCTGGCGGATGGCTCATTAAAAAAACATGAGCAGAATTTTAAACTACCAGGTATGTGTTCATTGCCAAAGATGTACAGGCAACAATTCTGTAATTTCGATTATTTAAAAACAAACAACAACAAAAAACACGTCCTGAATCTTAAAGTGAGTTATATGTTTATATAGGAGCATTTTACGAATCAGTGAAGCTTCATAAGATCTAGATTTAGGATTGGATTGCATTTTAGAAGGAGGACTGTAGTCTAACCATGTCATTTTACAGATGAAGTTGCTAGAGTCTAATATTAGTCGTTGTCTAAGAACACAAAGTTTGTTGATATCCAAACTAGAATTTCTCTTCTAGACCTGTGTTCTTATTTCTAATCACCAAATTGCATTAAGCTTGAATTTAGAAATCGGCATTGGAGGGACTTTCACTTACATATTCAAAGGCAGAATTAGTTGACAAAAGTAAATGAAATGTTTGTAGCAGTAATGAAGGACTGTATCTCAATGTACATCATGAAGTGTTGCTTCACCCTTACCCAGACCTTGAAATGAGAAGGAGAGGGTCAAACAATGCCTGATCTTGTACACTGTAACATGCACCTTCATTCCTGCAGTGTGCCTGGGACATAGCAGGCATTCAATAAATATTGGTTAAGTAGGAGTTCCAATTGACTGTTGTTTTTTTTTTCTTTTCTTTTCTTAAAATGTAGCTAAATGTTCTTTTCTTTGTCTTAAGCATATTTAGTGCTTTTTCAAAAATATTAATTTTGACCTTTCGTCCATGATATATACTTATACACTACAAAATAGACTTTAACTCGACCCTAGAAAAATATGACATCCCATACTTTTGCTTTCTGACTAAGGGTAAACTCATCTTTGATGTTAAAATGAGTACCATTCCTGATGTCCCCATTTGATGAAAGCCACTGTTATTCCAGTTAAAGTTTCTATGCTTAAAACTTTAGAGTTATCTTTGACTTATGCTTTGTATTTGCTCCTCTCATCCAGTCACCCAATTTTATCTTACATCCTTTTAGTAGGTATAGTGTTGCCTCTTCCCATTCCCACTTTCACCACATTAATTCATTCCCTTACACTTTGCTCCTGAACTACAACGAAGTTTCTTACTTAAACTGCCTGCTTTCACTTCTTTTTTCATCCTCCAGTTCATTTTGTACACGGCCACTAGAATAATCTTAAAATGCCACTTTCATCCAGATTCGTGGATGCTTTCCCTCTTCCCTTCCATTTTTCTTGCAATTACCTGTTTTTCACGGTTCACCTTTCCCTATGTCATCAGACACATAATACAATAACAGTCATTATATTATTATTCTTCTTGTATTGTTTAGCACTCTGTGTATTTTGTCTCTTCAGTTATACTGTAAGGTCCTTGAAGGCAGTATCTTGTATAGCTCCTGATGTACATTGTGCATTAGGCAGAGTGTATGAATGAATGAATCTGACTTGGCTCTAGCATATACGTTCAGGTAAAAAGTACTATTCTAATACTCTTCTGAAAATCTGCTAGGAAGTGAAGAGTGGTGTGAATTTTATTCCAGATTTCCAAAGTTTGGTGGCTTTTATATGGAACAGAACATTGAACATTATAAACAGTACCTTTGATAATTTATAAAACATGCTGAAATTTTATTCATATGGTTCTTTTTTATTTGACCCTTAATAAAAGCTAAGATTATATCAAAACCATAACTTGAATAAGGAGTAAAGCTGATGAAGTCCAGGCACATAACTGTCTCATGATCTAATGTGATTTACTCTCCTTTGATGTAATAACTTTTGGATGGTGGGATTTTTATATATCTTTGTATTCCCAGAGCCTAACAGTCTTCAACACATAGTAGGTGCCTGAAAATATTTGGTTGAATGATTAGATATCATTCATCCAAAGGATATAAAGTAAAATTTTTAGTACAATGGCTGCATAGTATGGCCCTTTGTTTTGGGATATTTGTCAGCTTTTTATAACTTTTTTTCTGATAAAAATTATACATGCTTATTGAAGAAAATACAGAAAGTCAAAGTAAGAAAATATCCCACTGTACAGATATTGCCACTGTTGACATTTTGTTGTATTCCTTTGGTTTCCTGTGCATATAGAGATACATTTTGTAAAAAACTGAATTAGGATCACAGCCAACTTATTTCTGATCTCCATTTTTAACTTAGCAATATATATCTTGAACATTTCTTAATGTAATTAAATACTCTGGGCTTGGACTGCCTGATGTTCCGTTGCATGGTATCCTATAATTTATTTAATTGCCTTTTCTTATTGAACCTTTAGATTGTCTTCTGTTTTTTCCTATTAAGAAAAATGCTGCAATGAACAAAGTACCTGGCAAAGTATTAGATCAAATGTTTATTCTTTCATTCTTTCAGCAGGCTTTTTTTTTTTTTTAAGTATCTACCATATGCCAAGTTTAGTAAGTGATAAAGATCTTTTCAGTGAAAGAATGAAGTATAAACTGTATATATACTGAATGTCTCCTCCATACTGTTGAACTGTACTGGAAGGCTTGCTTTCATTGTGTTATATGGATGCTGTCAGCCTACGATTCTAAAGTGGGTTATAGGTAACGTCCTCGTTTGCCTGAGACAGATCCAGTTTATGCCTGTTGTCACAGTGTAATTATTAGTGCCCCCTTTCACTCTGAAGACTGTCCCAGTTTGGGCTAAATTATATGATATCCCTAGTTGTAGGAAGCATTATTTTAGGCAGTACATGAAGCCCCAGAATAAGGTCAGTTTTACTCCATGGTAAGTAATTGAAAACATTTCATTTGTATGATGAATAGTTCTTAAATGTCTATGTCTATTATGTGCAGGCACCTTTCTAGGTGCTAGGTGCTAGGAATAAATCCGTTCGTAAAATAGACAAAAGTCAGTGCCCTCAATCTAGTGGATAGAAATAGAAAATGAATAAATAGTATGTTCAAAAGTGATTAGTGCTGTGAAGAAAATGTAGAGGGGAAGGGGAGATAGGAGGTATTGGGAGAGGAGATGGTGATTTTAGTAAGTGTAATTGGTTGGAGAAGGCTTCAGTGTGGTACCATTTGAACTAGGACTTGAAGGTGGTGAAGGAGTGAGCTGTGCATGTATCTGGGGAAGAGCATTCCAGACAGAGGAATCAGCAAGTACGAAGGCCCTGAGCTGGGAGTGTGCCTAGCATTTAGAAATAGCTAGGGGGTCATGTGAGTGGAAGTGCGAGAGTGATGAGAGTGAAGTCGAAGAGAAGGGTGAGGAAAGGAGGTAGTTCTTTGGCTTTTACGTGGCACAAGAGGAGGGTGAAAGCAGGGAGTATGGTTAAGGACGCTGTTGCTATAGCCAACTTGGATATATTATGTAGCAGAAAAAAAATTAGCTTAAAATTTCAAAACAGAAGCGTAGACCTTCATAATATTTAATGAAGACCTAAACAATATTTTACTTTGTGGACTTTTCAGGGTCTTGCCCCAGTCCTCAAAGTATATATTCATTGGTCTCTGCCTTTAGTAGTATTTTCTAGCTTTTGATATGAGTACTCTCTTTCACTGTCTACTCTCATCTCCCAATTCAGAATCTGGGAATTTTTCATTCACTTTGGTCATCAGGAAATTTTTCTGTTGTTCAGAAACATCAAAGTTGTTCTGCAGTGACAGGAAACCTTAATATAAACATAGTTTGAGTTTTGTAGAGATATGTAAGTACATAGTAAGTGAGTGGTGGTGTGGAAGCACATTGAGCTTGCATAGTCATTCACATGGCCTTGCATTACAGTATTTTCTTACTACTTATATTTTCTTCCTGGATATTTCTAACAGTTAACCAGCATCTCTACTACTAACTGCCAGCTCATGTTTATGCAAAGGGAAGTTCCAAAATGCGGAACTCGTAGGAAAAGCATAGAATATTGTAGTTGGAAGGTAAAGTTCATCTAATCCAGTTCCTTTGTTTTAAAGGTTAAAAACCTGAACACTAATGTGGTTTAATTATAGGAGTTGAATCCAGACTCTTTAGATTCCAGGCTTTTTTCTATATCAGCACTGTCCAATAGAACTTTATGCGCTAACAGAAATGTTTGTATGTTGTCACATGTGGCTAAGGTGACTGAGGAAGTTGATTTTTAATTTTATTTAATTTTAATTTAAATAGCCACATGAAACTATGTCATCCTACTACAAAGCTTTTGTAATTAATCATGTATATACAACAAAACATGCACACAAACACTTCAATACATTTAGTAATAAAAAGACCACAAATGGTTCTTGAAATATTTCATCATACCTAAACACCATTAATTGTAAGATACACCATTATTTTATGTACTGGTCAGAAATACTGCCAGTTATACTGTGACAGTGCTTTCCTTAACACCTAGAATTTTTTTTATATAGTTATTGGAAGAGTTCTTTTAGATGTAATTAGACAAATAATTGTATATCTCTGGGACATACATGAAATGGAAAATAAACATTTCAGATCTGTCTCTTCTGAATCACTTTTTATACTCAGACTTGTTGATATCCTATTTTTTTCCCTCACAATATTGTTCTCATACATTAGTTTTTGTTTTTTTTGGCTGCATTGGGTCTTCATTGCAGTGCACAGGCTTCTCACGGCGGTGGCTTCTCTTGTTGCGGAGCACAGGCTCTAGGCGCGCGGGCTTCAGTAGTTGCGGCATGCGGGCTCAGTAGTTGTGGCTCACGGGCTCTAGAGCGCAGGCTTAGTAGTTGTGGAGCACGGGCTTAGTTGCTCCGTGCATGTGGGATCTTCCCGGACCAGGGCTCGAACCCATGTGCCCTGCATTGGCAGGCGGATTCTTAACCACTGCGCCACCAGGGAAGTCCCTGTTCTCAAACATTAGTGATGCAGAATTTCTTTGAAGAATTCATTAAAAAAAAAAAGTCATTGTTAATGAGTTCTTAAGAACAGCCCAGTTATGTGGAGCTGGCCTAGGTTTGATTTCTACTTCACCACCTCTACTATTCCTCCCTACAGCCATTTGGCTCTTAAGGGTTAAATGTGAATGCTCCTCTGTGATTTCTTGAATTTTCTTCAGGTCATTGACACCTGTTGTATAAGTTTTGATGCTGGCCAGCAACAGTTGTAAGTTGCATCCCAATTTCAGAGTCGTTAAAATTGTGTCTTAGAATCAAAGAAATGTAATAACAAATTGAATATATCATTTTAGTGCCTTTTCATGATGCCTTTCCTATGACACTGGAATTTGAAGCTGGTTGGACTTGACACTCATTAGGAATGATTGTAATTGACTGTGGCAACTATTACTGCTAGAAAGCCAGCTTTTCCCCCAGGCCTTGGTTTTGTTTTCCAGGGAGAAATAGTGTGGTAGCTGATGGTGAAGTGACTGCTTTTGTCTTTGGCTTCACTCTGTTGTAACTTGTAAACTTTTGCTTTTTTTTTTTTCCTACAGCTGTCTCTGAACAACCATGAGGATAGTAAGAATTCATTCATTCAACAAACATGCCAGGCAGTTTTCTAAGAGCTGAGTGCATTGTGGTGTATTATACAGACAGGGAGCCTGTACTGGTGGAGCTTATATTCTAGTGGGAGGAGGCAGACAGCAAACAAATAAATAAACAGGATAATTTTATAGTGGATAAGAACTCCAAAGACAATAAACAGGGTAATGTGGATAATGGGAGGAGCACTAATTTAACTAGCGATGTCAGAGGAAACTGTGACAATTGAGCCAGCCATAGGAAGTTATAAGGGAAGAGGATTTCAAGTAGAGGGAATAGTAAGAGCAAAAGCCCTAAAGAAATAATGTTAATAATAGTTACCACAACAATAAGAATCACCAGTATAATTTAATATTTACAATGTGTCGGGCATTGTGTTAGAAGCTGCTCTTGTGTTATGTATATTATTTCATTTAATCCTCAGTATTTCAGCGGCATGTGTACTGTTATGCCCCCTTTTCTATAGATGGGGAAATTAAGGCTCACAGAGGATAAGCTGTGTGCTCTAGAAAGGTCATACCAGCTGGGTAATAGTGGAGCCAGCATTTTGATTTGGGCCTCTCATCTCCAAAACTGGTTCACAGGATTACTGTTATATTGCTTGTTATATTGAAATCCATGAAGCTTCTCCAGTTCATCTGCAAGGTAGATGGGAAGGTGAGGGTAATTTAAGTAAGTTCTTCCCATTACCTTAGATGGAGTGATATAGTGGAAAGGCTACTGGATTAGGTCTTCTTGGCCTCTTATTTAATCTCCACCTCTTCGTATTCTTCACCTCAGATTTATCCTCCACTTGTCATCTTCCTGCTTAAAAACTTTACATGGCCTTCCTTTGCATCCTCTGCCTTTCCTTTCTCAGCCACATTGAATTTTATTATCTCTCCTACTCTCCCCTCCCTCCACAATAATCCATGCCTTTTTCCTTTTCCATGTCTTTGCATAGATAGTAGTTCCTTCCTAAAATGCCTTCTTGCACTTTCTCTACTTGGTGAATGCTTCAAAACACAGGTTAACAGTCACCTGAAGCTTCCTGGCACCTTCAGAAGTGTTCATTCCCCTCCCCCCTTCTACCTAGTAGTATGTGCATTCCTCTAATATTACAGTTAAAATCTTGTATTAAAAGTGAGCTTTTAACATCTGTCTCTTCCACCAGACTAAGCTCCTAGAGAACAGGGGCTTCACCACCTTTGTTCATTTGTATTTTTAATATGCCAATTGCTGGGCATTTTTAAAAACACAGTGTTTGTTAAATGAGTGAGTCTATAAACTTATCAGCAGTACCTCTGTGAAATTGGACAAATGATTTAATTTCCCTGAATATGGATTCCTTCTCTGAAAGATCAGGATAATTATTTCTGTTCTCCCAATATCACAGTGCTATTATGTAGATCTGAAAAGATAATATGTGTGAAGGTGCTTTGAAAATGTCTTAAAACTGTTGCATGATGCAGAGTGTTATTATAACTTTAAAAGTAGCTGATGCTTGGCCTAGATATTGTAATAAAATCTGAGGACTCTTATGTAGTTCTTTTTTGTATCCAGTAGTTTATCACATTTTGTATTATTGCCTCTCTGAATTTTAACCATGTAGGTTTTTGTAAAGAGCTTATATTTATTTAAAAGTAATGATTTTTCTGCTGTCAAGATATAGGATACTACTGGTAATTGGGACAATTTTTAAAGAATATTTTTTTTAACATTTTTGACACCTTTAGTAGACCTTCTTTCTAGAGTATACTGTGAATATTCAATATGTAAAACTTTTCCAAGCCTATAAGATTTTGTATCTTTGGGGGAAAGAAATAGTTTTCAAGAAGATTGCATTGTGTCCTTGTCATGCCATCTAGTGATCACAGCACAAATTGTTTAGTTATTTTTTAAATTTAGCTTCTTCATTGTGTTGCACTCTATGCAGTGACAGTGTATCTATATGTTAGTATGTAATTTCAGAGTAGCAGCAATTGGGTGTGAGTGATTCAGTTACTTTGCAGTTTTGTCTGTTCAAGAGGTGTGTGAGTTAGAGCAACTTGATGGGGTTTTAGTCTTATCATGAGTTTAAGGTTTTTTATAGATATTTTTATTTGTAATATAATTATGTTTTAGAAATTATTTTATTGAGATTTTTTAACCTAAGTAATTAATTGTACCTAAATTCTTTTTTCCTTGATAGGTGTTAAGAAAGATATTCAGAAGCTTTACGAAGCTGTACCACAGCTTGGTAATGTGTTTAAGATAAAGGACAAAATTGGAGAAGGTAATCTGGGGATATACTTCATTATCTTTATAAGCTTTTTTTTCCTCCTGTTTTCCTTTGTATAATCTTGATTTTCATTATTATTTCTTATTGGAAAAATACCCCTTTTAAAAATACTAAGACCATGGTTATATTACTAATTATCAGATTTTCTTTTTTCCTTGGAAAGAATGGAAGAATAAATAAATATTTACAGTAGAATGAACAGTCCTATTTTAACCTTTATAATTTTATACTATTAAAAGTGTTGCTATATTAATAATATATTATTAATGATAATTATGAAAAATAAAAAGTTTAAGATTTAAGTGGGGGGATTTGATCAGGGAAAGCTGAATATTTTTTCTCTTTCTACATTGCGTTTAGGTAGAATTGTATGTTGAACAATGGCAATTTTTCATGGCAAAATGATGAAAATAAAGTGGTAACAATATTTATAGGATAGTCAGTATTTACGTAAATACCATTGAGAGACTGGCAATCATATTGATTGAATGAAGGGTGAATTTGGCAGACAGATGTGAAGGGATTGAGAAGATAAAAGATAATAGAACTTTTTAGTGACTATACTGAGAAATAGTAAATAAAAACTTAACAGTGAAAAAACCCCAAAAAGCAACAAAACTTCCATTTATTCATTGCTTGCTTTTCACAATGGAAAGTGTGAGATGAGAAAAGGCTGAGTCAGTGAAGGCAGAGAAATTAGAAGATGAGATGATTTGGGATGTAAGAAGCAAATCTTTACATTTTTTTTCTTAGCTTTTTTTGAACACTGACTTAGTGTTCAAAAACTTTGTTCTGGAAAACTGATGTCCTCATAACAAGTAGTTAACTATTCCTGGAGAGGGGGAGGAGTGGAGTGTGATCTAAGGCTAATAAGTTTGAAAACTATAGCATGTATAGCTCCCTTTTGGTTATTTATATTGTACTTCAGTACATTAAAGGTCTAGAAATAATCTATCAATTTGCTTTAACTTAGTATTTCTCAGATTTAACTGACCACCAAATCTTATATTTTTTCTGTTTAGTTTCATGGTGAATTTAAAAGTTTAAAAACCTTTTTAAAATAAAAAATGTAGTTTTTTTTTCCCCCTAAGACTGTTATCATTTTTACTTCTAACAGAACTGAATCCAAGTCTTAAGAAAGTAATTTCCAATGATAATATTGTAGAAAGATACTTGGTAGATTGGGTCATACTATGGAAATATTTTATGCTAACTCAGTCAAACAGATTTACTGTATAGCTTTGCTGAATTAATATACTCCCTAAAGATGTGAGGACAGTTAAGAATGTATTGGAAATTGAAAATAAGTTGTATTTACAAATGTGTTTGCTTTTTGTATTCAGTGTCATTAAAATATTGATGACAGATTATGATAATTTTATGGGTTCCAAACAGTTTTTAAGAATATTTTAGCATTGTCTCATAAACATTTTTAAAAACCAAATATTGAAAAATCTAATAAATTGTTTTACAGGCACTTTCAGCTCTGTGTATTTGGCCACAACACAGTTACAAGTAGGACCTGAAGAGAAAATTGCTCTGAAACACTTAATTCCAACAAGTCATCCTGTAAGAATTGCAGCTGAGCTTCAGTGCCTAACAGTGGCTGGGTAGGCAATTTAAAGATATTTTTAATTGAACTGCTGTATATAATTTTTAAGATTTTTAAGTAGATATCTAATAGGGATGATGAGATTGTGGATTAAACATATTCTTCAGTCAGGTATTTGCAGTTTGCTAGTACTTTTCCGCTAATCTTGGAATGGCTAGTTAAGTTTATATTAATTTTTAGAGTGGATTTCTCCTGAGGCTCAGCTTGACTTCCTGCTCTCTTACCACTTCTTTTTCTAATCTTCCTGCCAAATCATAAACCTTGGCTTCCATGGTGTAGATATTTTTTTAAATGTGGGGAACTCATTTCACATCTCCCCAGATATTGACAGCCTCATCTCATATTTTATTTTGAACAACAGAATCCTCTGGCATGTCTTTCTATTTGGTTTCTCTCTGCTAGGTCATTCCTGTCAACATAGAGACATGATGTAGTATCTCTTATCCTCCCTGTACCGCCATCCCTCTTCCAGCTACTCCATCATTTCTTTGCTTACCTTCATGGCCAGACTTCTCAAAAATTACCTGCACAGACTGTTTTCATTTCCACACCCGCCTTTTGCCACACACACACAGTGAGGCTGCTCTCCGCTATGCTAAACGGAAACTACTTTAGAGGCAACCATGACTTTGTTTTGCTGGTTCCTTTTTCTGTTCACATGAACTCCTGGCAGTGTTTAACATAATTGATTTGAACCATTGTCTTTTGACTTCTGTACTACCATATACTCCTTGATTTCTTCCTGCTTTATTTGGCCTTTCATTTTCAGTATCCTTTGCCAGTTCTTCCTCTTCCACCTGACCCCTAAATGTTGGAGTTCCTCAGTGCTTGATCCTGGGCTTTCTTTCTCTAGACTTCTTTAGGTGGTGTCATGTATTCCACGTGGCTTTAAATATATAGTAATGATTCCCATAAGTGTATATCTAACCTCAGACCTCTTAACTGCAGATTTGTATATATCCACCTGACGATTTGATATTTCCATTTGGGTACCTAATAAACATCTCAAACCTAATATGCCAAAAACTAAATTTTAATCCACCTTCACCTGCCCCAAAAATTACCTGTTGCAACAATCTGTTTTCATCTACCCATCTCAGCAAATGGTACCACAGTCTACCTAGTTACTCAAGCCAGAAACCTAGTAATCACACTCAATTTCTCCATTTCTCTCCTAGTCCACTCCATCACCATGTCCTGGAAATTCTGCCTCCAAAATGTATCTAAAATCTCATCCATATCTTTGTCTTCTCAACTGCTATCTCAGTCCAAGTGTAGATTACTACAATAGCCTGCTTCTTCTCTTCCCCTCTTAATCCCATAGTCACAAAACAGCCAGAGTGATGCTTAAAGTATAAAAATATGTATGTATGTAATATAAATTGGATACTATTACTTCCACTACTTAACAGTTCTTCAGTGGTTTCCCAATGTTCTTTGGAAAAAAAATCCAACTTTATCCCATGCCAGCCTTTCCACCTCCTTCACTGTGCTCTATTTTCTTTAGCTACTCAAATTTGTGTCAAGAGCTTTCTCATTTCAGGGCCACTACCCATACTTCTTCCCTATCCAGGAAGATCCCTCCCAGTCCTTGCATGCTGACTCCTCATCTTTCTGCTCTGAGCAAGAATGGTACCACTTCAAAGAGGTCTTCTCTGAATTAGATTCTATTTTTTATTGTCACAGCACCTTTTGATATATTTCAAAACCCTTACCATAATTTGTCATTATTTGTTACCTGGTTTATTATCCATATTGCCCACTATTTAGTAAAGTCCATGAGGGCATAAATCATGTTAATTTTTATTCACCTTCTCATCCTTAATGTCTAACATAGTGTCTGTCAAGTAACAGTGCCCACTAAATATCTATTGAATGAATAAACACACCTATTAATTTGTTTTACACCTCTGTTTATTATAGAAGACAAGAGAATAAGATGGCTTCTGTAAGGCGTGATTACATAATACCTTCTAGTCCCCTGAATAAGATTATTCCTTTTTCCACACTTTAAATAACTCCCTCTACCACTTTTTCTTTCCTTGTTGTTCAAAAATGTGCATGCTAAAAAATGTCTACCTGATCTTGCTTCCTTTCTAGCTCCCACACTGGTTTTTATTCTTTGACAGATATTTCAGGAAAATTGTCTTTATGTTCTGTTTCCATTGTATACTATTTTCCCTCCTTAAATCCTGTTTGGCCTCTTCCTTTCCACTTAAACTGCTTTCTGAAAATTAGTTAATTCCTTTTTGCCAGTTAATTCCTCTTTGCCAGACTGAAAGCCTTCCCTCAGTCCTTATTCTAATTGACCTCCTTGTTGATCATCCCTTCCTTGAAAACTCCTCACTTGCGGATGTCCCTATCTGGGCTTTCTGCTCCTTCCTTATTTTGCCCTCCAGCATGAGACTTTTCCAAGGCTCAGTTTTCTCTTCTCTAATAATTTCACAGCTTTAGGTATCATTTTTCTATAATACTGTCACTGACTTACACTTGACTTCTCACTTAAGATATAGTCTTGTATCTAGATATCTCTGTCAAAATGGTGAGGTTTTGGTTTTTGATGCTTCTTTTCCTGTTTTCTCTACATATTTTGTTGGTATCCATGTTGTTTTACTTACTCAGTCTCAAAACTGTGAAAATCCAGTTTACCCTAGTTTCCTCACCTTTCTCTGAGGTAGTATAGTATAGTGGTTAAGAGTCTAGGTCTGGAGCACACTGCCTGGATTCAAATTCTGGCTCCATGACCTACTAATTGAGTTACCTTGGGGAAGTTCCTTAGCCTGTCTGTCCCTCAGTTTCCTTATATGTTAAAAAAAAAGGGGGGGGTAGGAAATAATGGCACCATCCTTATAGGGTTGTTGTGAAAATTAAGTGAATTTGTTGATAGGTGTGAAGTGCTTAGATCAGAGCTTGGCATGTAGTGAATGTTCAATAAATATTAGCTATTATTAATTTTTACTTGATTTATTTATTACTGTTACCATCTTATCTGCTACTAAGTCTTGTTAATTCATTTTTATTATTCCTCTTTTCCTTCCCATTCTATCACCTCCCCAATTAAAACTGTAATTATCTCGTTTTGAATTATAACCCCATAACTGGTACTGTTTTTGTTTAAAAAAAAAACCTTTATCTTGTATAAGTCAGTTAAATGAGTAATCTCCCCTATATGGTGATTGTTTTAAGTTAGTTTTCTGGCATTATTTATGCATTGCTAAAATTGCATTTTTTAAAAAACTGCATAAAGTTTCAGTTCATTTGACCTTTCTTCTTAAGTTCGTTGTGCATTTTTCCACTAGGGGGCAAGACAACGTCATGGGAGTTAAATACTGCTTTAGGAAAAATGATCATGTGGTTATTGCTATGCCATATCTGGAACATGAGTCCTTTTTGGTAGGTTTTAATATTTCTTGAATTTTTATTAGCTAAATATTTCATTGAAAACAATCTTATAACCTTATTCATAACTTTATTTTAGGACATTTTGAATTCTCTTTCTTTTCAAGAAGTACGGGAATATATGTTTAATCTGTTCAAAGCTTTGAAACGCATTCATCAGTTTGGTATTGTTCACCGTGATGTTAAGCCCAGCAATTTTTTATATAATAGGCGCTTGAGACAGTAAGTATGGAAAGTTACCAGCAAATACTTAACACTTGACGGAATCTGTGCTGTGGGGTCCATCTCTTAGATGCAGAGCATCCTGCAACAGCCACACACATCTTTTTCTGTTTCAGATTTTCACTGTGGTTGAGGAAGGGAAATACCCTCAAGGAGAAGAAAAAATTGTATTAGTAAAACAGTGTACGTCATGAGGTATAGCATGGCTCAGTGGAAATAGCTAAAAGAGACTTAGAAAGGGTCTGGTTTTTTGTTGTTTGTTTGTTTAACCTTATACATTTATCTCTGGGCTTCATTTTTGTTTTCTAGTAAATGAGGGGATTGGACCACATGATAGCCAATTCCATGTTTCAACACTAAAGTTTTGTTTTTTGAATATTTTTTATGCTGATTATATACATAGAGGCATTGTAAGCTGAAAACTTAAAAACTGCTGTTTATATAATGGCTCATATTGAGTATAATAAGGATAATAGAACCATAACTTCTTGGGCTTTTATATTCCTGACTTTTAATTTTTTCTTTAATTAATCAGATTTTTAAACCATGATTTTAATATATTTTTCTTTTAAACTTGTTAATTAAAACTTATCTGCTATGATGCCATCTCTGCCACCATCAGAGGACAAAGGATTGTGTTTACATCCTGCATTCCTTGTTGCCTTGTCTGCACAAGCCATTGGAAGAAGGGGAGAAAAGATGTTTTCTTGTGTGGGATACATCTTTCCTTAATTTTCAGTAGTTAGCTATTAAATCCTTACCTTGTCTGTAAAACTTACTCTTCTTTTTTCAAGAATGTTATAAATCCTTAATTTATCCCCCACAGAATACAGTTTCTGTGTGAATATGGTTTGAGCATATTATGATATTAACTAAGCTTTGTTACAGAGAAGTAAAAGTGCTTATTTTTGTTTCATAGGTATGCCTTGGTAGACTTTGGTTTGGCCCAAGGAACCCATGATACTAAAATAGAGCTTCTCAAATTTGTCCAGTCTGAAGCTCAGCAGGAAAGCTGTTCACAAAATAAATCCTATGTAATCACCGGAAACAAAATTTCATTGAGTGGCCCAGCAGCACCTAAGGAGCTGGATCAGCAGCCTACCACAAAAGCTTCTCTTAAAAGGCCCTACCCAGATGCACAAATTCAGATTAAACAAGGAAAAGATGGAAAGGTTCTACCTCTTTTATTTCTTAAGTACTAATATGGTTCTAGACATGTACTCCATTCAACAGAGGTAGTTACAATTCTAGGATAACACTTGCAACAAAAAAAAATGTTGTTTACACGTGTTATATATTCAGTTGATTAGATTTCACTAAGATTTACAATGGATTGTTTTGATTTCAGAACTGAAAATTTTGCTTGGTAGATTTATAATGTCTTTGTCATTATAATTGCATTATATAACAAAAATGGAAAATAATAAATTTTCCCTGCATGTTATAAAGTTCATATTAATTATCCTTTTTAAAAGAAAGCATTAGTTATAGGGGAAAAATTCTGAAGTGTCTATCTCCATTTTAGCTGCACAGCAAAATGTAACATCCATGCAGGTGGTTTTAGAATTTTTTAGTTATTTATATTTGTGGACTGTGATAACATTGTATGGGGGTTAAGAGTTCTGTCTAGACTGTTTTCTCCTTTCACAGAAGTGTTTTGGTGCCTGAGAATGACTTGGATGCAGCTGTTTTTGTTTTATGTCACTTAACTCTTTCAAAACTATGGCAGAGTACAGCTGGCAGAAAGTGTTAGAGATATAATCCTTATTTTCCTTGTTTTTGTTGGTATTGTAGGAGGGATCTGTAGGCCTTTCTGTCCAGCGCTCTGTTTTTGGAGAAAGAAATTTCAATATACACAGCTCCATTTCACATGAGAGCCCTGCAGTGAAAGTAAGTAATGTAGCTTAATAGTGCAATCATCAGTCAGTCGTACACTGGAGAGAATTTGGGGAATGGCTAGCTTTTATTATCAGTAAGTTTTTAAGAGTTTTGCTTTAGCAGAAGGTATTACTGCTTTGAGCATTTAGTCAATGCTTTCATTTTCTCCAGTTCTGAACTTTTCTTTTGGAATTTTTCGTCATTTTTGATTAGCTGACTATTGTTGCTCTTTCTCTAAAGGAACACTTAGAACGTTAAGGCCTTTTCTCTCATTGGCTGGAACGTGAGCTCCCAACAGCTAACACATTTCTGACACACAGTTGATAGCGTAAAGATGTTTGTAAAATTTACAAAATTATCATCAATGTTAAGTGGTTTTAAATTGACTTATGATATCCTGTAGCAGCTAGATAGCATGAGGAACAAATTAAAACTAATTTTAGCCAATGTAATTGTGCAGTTTACAGTTCTGAAATGCAGTTAGACACTAGAATGTAACTGTTTTGTAACATTTCAGGAAAAGTTCTAATGAAGGTAATACAAATATTCACCAAACTAGGAATGGTTAGTAAATTTTTAATATGTTTATTCAACACAGTAACCTAAAGAGACCTTAAATATTTTGATAGATGAGTGTTTATTTACAATCCAACAGCACATTCAGCAGTTTTGAAAGTTACGCTTCCCCTATTGCTTTTTGCTCTACTAGCATCTCAAAGGCATCATGTTAAATGCCATGAAAATAGAGAATATGACTTTTCTTTTACAGCTTATGAAGCAGTCAAAGACTGTGGATTTACTCTCTAGAAAATTAGCAACAAAAAAGAAGGCTGTTTCTACAAAAGTTATGAATAGTGGTGTGATGAGGAAAACTGCCAGTTCTTGCCCAGCTAGCCTGACCTGTGACTGTTATGCAACAGATAAAGTTTGCAGTATTTGCCTTTCAAGGTAATGTGTTTTGATGGTGCTATAAAATCACCAGCATGCTGCCAGACAAGATGAGAAATTGCATTGATTTTGGTGGACAGTTGATTTGAGTGAGTGAAAGGGAACAATGCAGTTCTGTGAACTGCATAGGCACTAATGCAGATTGGTACCTTGAAGAGCAAAGGACAAGTATTGTCATATTTGTTCCATTGACATGCAAATGCTCTTTGCTTTTACATGCAAATAATTTTGGTAGGGGTAGGGATAGCTCTTAATGAAACTTCAGAATTGCATGTTTTACTTGCTGATTTAATCTTGTTTTCTTTCTTTATTCCTGCCTGTGTAGAATAACCTGAACCAAATACTAGAACTCTTCTCTCACTCCCACCTTCAACTGTTTGCCACATAAATTTCTTTCTTCCCTTCGACTTTTATAAGCTTTCATGAGCCTTTCCTGATTAACGCAAGTATATAAGTGAACAGGTATCTCAGAAATTAATCACTCCAAACAGAAATAAATTTTTATACCTCAGAGTTCCCATTGTATTCTATTTTTCTGTTATGGTTCTTACCATGTACTACCTCTTTTTATGCCTGGAAGTTACCTTAAAACCCTTCTGGAATAAGGCCTGGGAACTGGTGTGGGGGGAGAGACCTATAGAAACAAAATCCAGGATTTTCATCACACTGGATTATCATTTGCTTTGTAATAACTTATATTTATATAGATATCAAGGTAGAATTTACTGTGAACTAAATTGATAAATGTTTCTTTTGGTCTTAAATAATTAAACTTTACATAACTAGAAAAATCTTATTTCATCATCATAAGGCAGCAACAGGTTGCACCTAGGGCAGGTACACCAGGATTCAGAGCACCAGAGGTCTTGACAAAGTGCCCCAACCAAACTACAGGTATGTTGCACTAGAAATACAGAACCCAGTTAAATTGGTTGCCGTGGGTGTATTTTATTTTATGATTTTTGTCTACTTATGATTAAATTTGAGCTCTGCTGCTTTTAACTAAGTTATGTAAGTGGTTCTAGCAGTGTGGCATTCCCATTTTTGAGATAGTGCTATTTGTGAAAGCTCCTAATCCTAGTGTTTCCTTTTTTTTTTTTTTACCCGATAGATTGCATTTTGCTTATCTATTTACAAGATGATTTTACCAGGAATAATTTTAACATCACCTTTGTGGGGGGAAGAATTGTGTTTAGTAGTATTTGCTAACTTAAGACTTGAAACATTTTGTGTTTGTCTAATACCTCAAAATTCTTCTGTGATACGCATATGATTGTGTGTTTGATTAAAATTTTTTGTTGTGAAAACAATATAATAGCATTAAAGAGATTTTTGAAAAAGAAAAAAGTCTACAGCCTGAAAGAGTTGTCATGGAACATCTTATTGAATAGATGAACCCTGCTATTCACTTGGATTATGGACCTTACAGAAATGTATTCATTTTTTCTATGTTTATTCTGTGCTTGCTAATGATATAAAAAATGAATGAAATTCTCTGCTTACACTCTGGTCAGGACACACTTGCAAATATAAAATAATCTGTTAAGTATGGTTATAAAACTTTATACAGAGTATTTTAAGGGTATCTAACCTTATCTGAAGGGATTATGGAAGGAAGTTCATGGAAGATAGAACATCTGAAAAGAGAATGTAAATTGGAGTGAGGGGTTTGCATGAGCAGAGGAACTCAAGAAATAGCATGGTCATACAGGAATCAATAAAAGTTTAGTGTTGCTGGAATGTATGATGAAAGTCAAGGAGTGTCGGATCACAGTTGTTATATGGCTTGGACTGTATCCTGTAGGTTTTGGAAAGTTATTCAAGGAAAAGGGATGGTAATAATTGTATTCTAGATGGGTCATTCTGGCAGGTGTACAGAGGGGACCAGGTCCAGGTGAGAGATGATGAAAACCTGAACGAGGGCAGTAATAATACAAATGAACAGAAAAGTGAAGAATTGGGGACTTCCTGGCGGTCCAGTGGTTAAGACTTCACCTTCCAGTGCAGGGTGTGCAGGTTCGATCCCTGGTCAGGGAGCTAGGATCCCGCATGCCTCACGGCCAAAAAACCAGAACATAGAACAGAAGCAGTAGTGTAACAAATTCAATAAAAACTTTAAAAATGGTCCACATCAAAAAAATCTTTGAAAAGAGAAGCGAAATATTGGAAAGGCAGAGCTTGATGGATAATTGGATGTAGGATTTGGGTATGAAGTGGTGGGGAAAAGGCATCCAGGATGTTTATCAGACTCCTAGATTGGGAGATTTGAATGGGTACCAGTAACCAAGGGGAGAAGAAGTAACTGGTGTACAGGGAAAGATGAAGATGATTGGGGGCATAATTGGTTTGCGATATATGTGGAACATCCAGATAGAGATGTCCAACAGGATAAAAGTAAGTGAAGCACAGGGAAGTCTGGACTGGAAATACAGTTGACTGTCATCATTACTATATAAAAGGTAGTTGAAGCTGTGAAGTGTATGGGCCAATAAGGGAGAGTATATAGGGTAGAAGCCGGAACTCTGGGTAACCTCAGCCCTTAAGGCTTGGAGAAAACATTGAAGGAGCAGGCGGAGGTACAAAGGGAACCAAGAAAGGCAGATGACGCAGTGGCCAAGGGAGTAGAGCCAATAACTTGATGATACTGGGAGTTCAGCCATTAGGAGAGAAGATGTCCCTAAACACTTTTTTTTTTGGCCACACGGCATGTGGGATCTTAGTTCCCCGACCAGGGATCGATCCCATGCCCCTTGCAGTAGATGCGCAGAGTCTTAACCACTGGACAGCCAGGGAAGTCCCCCTAAACATTTTTTTAAAAAATGAGTTTCTTCACATGAGGCTGAGCTGGTCTTAATCATAACTGCCAGAGTTCTAGAGATTAATAGTTTCTACAGCAAAAGTTAGGGTTAACATCTTGCTGAAGACGAGCTTCTAATGTTTAATACTTTTCGCTAAAGTGAAACACTTTCATTACTATGGTGTGTAACTCTTGGGGTACATCCAGATTTTTTCCTACATAGCTACTTTGGATTTATTTTGATGTTATAAAATGTGCATTTACTTAGTGATGAAATATCCTTTTAAACTTAGCAACTTTCATGTTGCTCGAGAAAGAAAATACTGTATTTTGCATTAAGGATGTTAAACCAGGGATTCTTAACCCTGAAATCATTAAAAGCACCTGAGGAACTTCAAAAAAAAATACTGATGCCTGAGCCCTACTCCAGAACAATTAAATCAGAACCTCTGAAGGGATTGGCCAGGGCATCAGAATTATTTTAAGGCTCTTAAGAGGATTTGAATATACAGGAAAGGTTGAGAACTGCTGATGTAGGAGTAAAATTATAGATTGAGGATTTTTTTTTGTTTTCTGTTACAGCAATTGACATGTGGTCTGCAGGTGTTATATTCCTTTCTTTGCTTAGTGGACGATATCCATTTTATAAAGCAAGTGATGATTTAACCGCTTTGGCTCAAATTATGACAATTCGTGGATCCAGGGAAACTATCCAGGCTGCTAAAACTTTTGGTAAGCAATTTTATAGAACAAAACAAATACCTTTGATTATCTCCTACAAATCACTTAATAAATTATTATGAAATTCTCTTTACAAATAAACATATTCATAATGTTCTCTGATATTAGATACAAAGTTTCTCAATTGCTTGAAAATTAATTGCATTGTGTAAGAAAATAATTTATCACTTCTCTTCTCTACATGTAATCAGTTTATCTTATCAAGTGCAGAGTACTACGCTTTTCCAATATTTAAAGTTCAACTTTATAATCTTAAACAAAAGAATAAGGAATAAAATCTTAACTCCCTGTGGTTATGGTTTCACTTTATTCCATAAATATTTTTCATAATATGTTTTAATTTGTTTATTGTATATTTATTAAGCATCAGGTGCTCTTGGGCCTGCCTTAAATACTCTTAGTCTGTATTAACAAGTAAATAGTTAATTCTAATACAGTGTAGTAAGGACTGCAGTAGGGGACATAATAGGATGCATGTTGTTGTCAGGTTCCTTAGGGTTAGAGTAGCTGAGAAGTGAAATGAACAGAATACCTTTACTGATGGAGTAATATTGTAAGCATTTATTGGACGTGGGAAGTCATCTTAGCTACACAACTTCTTGTACTTCAAGTCTGGGATATGCAGTGTACCTCATAGGGCACCTGAGAATTATCTCAGCCTTGCTCTTGCCAACAACTTGAATTCAAATGGCCACCTTGTATTTATTCTCCATGCACAATTATAGTTAATACTTTCCAAAGTGGGTGGGTGTGATTGAGTCAGCATGCTGCCCCAAAATATGGAACACTTCTTTGGGACAAAATTTCAGTCAACCCACCTCAAAAGTCGTTGGGCTGCCTCTTGCCCAGCCCCCAAATCAGTGGGTCTTAATCAGGGGTGCATATCAGAATTATCTGAGGAACTTCAAGAAATACATATGCCTGTCTCACCACACCTATTCCTGGAAAATATGGTTCAGAAAAGTATGATACCTAGAAAGCGTTGAGACTTGTTAGTTTGAAAACACAAGTGATTTTGACTAAGAACATTTCTGAGTAAGAATCACTGCAAAAATGATTGTCCCTCGCTTGGGCACCAGTGCTGTGGTCAGATCCACCAGGAAGGCTTAGTGGTGATTGTGGTTCTGCAGCACAGTCTACGACTTGCACCTTTCTTGAAACTATAATAAGAAAATTTTATCTGAGGGTGATAGGGTGAGATATTACATACACACATGGGAAATGGAACCATGAAGCAAAGCCTTGGAAATTGTATTCTTACATGAGAATGTTTATTTTCAACTGATGGGGAAAACTATCATCTGCTATTGAATAACTTCATAAGAAGTTTATGAACATGAAATTTATCAAACGCTAAAACATTTTGTTGAAGAGCTCAAATCTCCCCCATTTGTAATAGTAAATAATGACCAAAAATGGAAGTGCAACATCTAACAAAAAAACACTGTAGGGCAAGCATCATGATAGCAGGCAAGGGCTTTTAGAGATTTATCATTGTAATGCTTGTTCTCATATTTTTAAAAATGCTGTACAGCACTTGTCTTAGTTTCATTAGTATGACTTCTGTAGTTACAGCTGACCCTTGAAAAACGTGGGTTTGAACTGCTTGGATCCACTTATTTGCAGATATTTTTCAATAGGTACTACAGTACTGCACGATCCACAGTTGGTTGAATTCACATATCAGAACTGCAGATACGGAGGACAGACTATAAATTTATATGTAGATTTTTGACTGCGTGGGGGTCAGCCCTCCTGACTCCCTTGATATTCAAGGGTCAGCTGTATTGCAGTCAAATCTTACTATAACTTTGGGCTGAATACAAAAGGATTCAGAACTTCAACAACGATGACCTTGTTCCCCTTTATGACCCAAAGAGACTTACCAGAACAGCAGGAGCACTTCTCTACTTCTCTTGTGTTGTGTGTAACCTTCCCCTCTGTCCTCAACCCCTAGACCTGGCCCCATTGTAGACTGTCATTAAGTACTCGTTGAATTAAATAAATTCAGAAGAAAAACCTTGAGCTATTCTCCTCTGGCTATAATTTTTTAGAGAGAATAGGAATAATGAAATAGATTTAAAAGTAAAACAGGATTAACACGCTCTACCCTCACAAACTTAGTTTTGGGTAGTTTATTTCCTTTGTCCCTCACTGCTTCCCCCCACCACCTTTTTTCCCACCACCTTAGTCCACCTATCCAGCAGAGATGAGTGTATGTAAAAGTAACTTTTTATCACCCAGAGATAGATTGTTTTGTTAACGATCCACATACCCCAGAAAGGAATCTAAGTGCTATGCAAACTCATTGTTTAGAGCCATTTCTATTTAATAAGGAAATAATACGGCAAAAGTAACAGACTATTGCCTATTTGTGTGCCTAGCTTATTTTTGCCGATATCTAATAATTTTGTTGGGGAATTGTTTCAAAGACATTTATATTTTTTAAAACAAAGATCTGGTTGGTTTATTAACTGATTTTAAAACATTTATTGAGACCATATGTGTACTAGGTTAGATAGACTATTATTGCGTCTCTTCTCATAGAGCTTAAATTCTAATGGGAGAGAAAAAATAAATACATACTGTCAGACAGACGGGTGGTATTGAGAAAAATAAAAGGGGAAAGGGAGTGAAGAAGGCTTAGCTATTTTGAATAGGTTGGTTAAGGACAGCATCTGTAATAAGGATGTGATATTTGAACAAAGATGTGAGAAGCTGAATAATGCCTTTTTGTCTAGTCCAACAGGCATTAATTGAGAACCTAGTATGTACCTAGTATGGATGTCTAGGTTTTGGGGGTTCGAAGATAAAAAAGACAGTCCCTATCTTCAAAGGCTCATAGTCTAGCAGGTGAGACAGACATATATTTTATCAGTTACAATACAGAACAGCAAAAGTAATAATAGAAACCTTCACAGGATATAGCAGAAGCTTAGAATGATCAACTCTGTGAGTGTCAGGCCTCTTAGAGGTAACGCTTGAACTGAGTGGTGCCCTAAGTGGGAGTATTCTGGGCACGGAGTTGAGGGGGAGGTGCAGGGCATCCTAATCAAAGACAGGAACCATGTAGTCAGAGGCATGTAGAAGCTTGGAAGAGGGAGAGGGAATGGGAGCTGCAGCTGATTAAAGATTACAGAAGAATATAATGAAGCTGGAGACTTTGACAGAGTCAAGTGTGTCCTTATTAAGCCACTGCTTTCTACTTACTATCTTTCACTTTATGATTTGACCTTCAACTATGTAAGGTAAAACACAACTTAAATATAGCACGTGATGTTCTATCTCATATTCAGTGTAAATATATCCAAAAAGCATGCAGTTGGACTTGCATGTTTCTCATGGGAGAGACTTCTGATATAGTCAAATAATATAAAATATGTATATTTTTTCTCTTTTAGGCAAATCAATATTGTGTAGCAAAGAAGTTCCAGCACAGGACTTGAGAAAACTCTGTGAGAAGCTCAGAGGTGTAAATTCTAACACTCCTAAATTAACAAGTGATATACAAGAGCTCACTTCTCAAGACCCAACTTTTTCAGAGAAGATGGACCATAAAGCTGCTCACCTCATACAAACACCTAAAGCACAACACTCAGGGAATTCATTGTATAAAGGGGACAGTAGTGGCTGTGGGAGTAATTTTGATGAGTCTCCTACCAATCTAGAAGGCTGGGATGAGGTACCTGATGCAGCTTACGACCTGCTTGATAAACTCCTAGATCTAAATCCGGCTTCAAGAATAACAGCAGAAGAAGCTTTGTTGCATCCATTTTTCAAAGATATGAGCTTATGATTATTGTTCTTTAAAGTTTGCTGTTGTGTATTATGAGGTGAGGTGAAAAAGAGTTATTTGTAATAGCCATAAATTCTTGATTGGAGACCCGGGCAGGGTGAATAATTTATTTAAAAATTTTAGTATTTGCTCTCCTGGCAGATTCTAAAATATGGATTAAGATTATTTAAGATGACTAGGATAGTTCTTAGACTAACAAAATGAACTTTGAGTTAGATCTACCCGAGTAGAATCAGATCTTTCATTTCCCTAATTGCTTGTCACTGCCATATGCAGAAATAAGAGCAGTCTTAGCCTAGTACATAGGGGTTCAAGGTACGAGTCTTAAAATTAAGGGTTGTGACAGGGATTAAATGAGTCAAAAGACTTAGCTTACTGGTTTCTTTGAACTATCTGTACTTTTGGAAAACTCCACCTGGTCCTGGTACTCTAACCATTCTGTAGGTAAAGAAGATAATTTCCTTTTCTAGAGGCATATATTATACCTTTTATGAACACTAAAACAATGAAAAAATATTGGGGGGATATTACTTGAAATTGAATTTAATTTATTCATTTTTTTAAAAGTATTTTGTGAAAGCATTTTTTGTGTGAATTGCCATGTTTTTCTTAATGGTTTCTCTTGATTTTTCTGCCTTCTCTACCCTCACCTAACACATTCTCCTTGGAAATTTTATGATACTTTCCACAGAGTTTCTGGGTGCTTTGTTAAATATTGCCTGTGTTCACAGTTGAGAAATTAAAATAGTGTGTTCACTGGTTGATAAAGGGAAGCTGCAGGACTATGGTGAAGATTGATAGTCCAAAATGCTTTTCTTTTTCTCTGAATGTGTATGGTTTTTTCATACCATCTTAGATATGATTAGGTAGCTGCTAAAAGGAAAAGTGAACACAGAATTGAGAATATTATTGGAGATTTTTCCTCTGGCTAGAGCCATTCTATACCCTGTTTTGACCAAGTTGGTCCTGCTCAGAGAAGGATGCTTACTAGAGTCTTGGGGTAGGTTGGGAAGAGTTCTAAAGAAGTAGGCAATGCAGAAAAGGAACTAAGAGGTTTATGTATTATGACATTCCAAAATGATATACATATCAATGACAGCATATCAAATTTACTATGGGAAATAAGTCTGCGAGTGTGGGTCTGCTGAGAAGTTTCCCACTTAGTAGTCATAGAGTTATAGTACAGCTAAGGTAGATACAACATTCTTTTTGTTGTTTTGAGCACTGAAGTTAGTATGTCTTATCTATACTCCGTTTGGCAAGTATTATATATATATATATATATATATATATATATATACCATTACCATTGATCTGCTAGCTTCTCATGCTGTAATCTTTTTAAAAAAAAAACTTTAATGTTCTTGAATTTGTATGTTTAATAAAGTCATCCTTTTATATTTTTTATGTCAATGTCAGACTACTCATTTGAAAAATGCCCTTTTTTAAAAAAGTATTGACCACTAGGAGTATTTGCCTTCTGAGACTGATGAATTCTCTCTGTTCAACAAATAGTTGGTAGTAAGTTAACAAACATTGACCTGACTCAAGTAATATATGAAAGATAGATGTATTTCTTTATAGAAATGTGGCTCACAATCAAGTTAACATATTCTCAGAAAATTAACAGGAAGAAAAATTTACCAAACGTGCAAGTAAGGAGACATTCTCTAAGAAAGTTTAATATTCAGGGCTGTGGTTTCAACTTTCCATTAATGTCTTTTGAATAGAAAAGTTGAAATACTCGACTTTAAGAATAGAATTTGGTTGATATGTAAGGGAAGGTAAAAGGAGCTAGTGTTTTAAAAGATATCCAGTGTTACAAGTTAGTTAGTTCTCAGGGAATTTCAATCCCACTAGAGAATGTTGCCTCAATTTTTGGTGTTTTGTAGTTAAAAATTAGGAAGGCGCTTCCCTATTCATATTCTTCAGGTTTTTCAGCCTTCTGAACACTATTTTACAACAACAGATATCTCCCTAAAAGATGATATTAATAGGCAGAATAGTCATTTCTAGGGAAAGACTGAGAAGGTAACTAGTTAATGCCATTTCCTATTACTATGGAATCTCCCAGAATATTCAGCTATTTTTCATTGTCAGCTTTTTAAAATTCTTATTGCTCAGACTCTTGAGATAAAACTGTTATGGGTGTTTTCATTTAATAAGCCTTAGACATTTATAACTATTAATACAACAAGCTACAAGTATTGGTTTTCAAAACAGGCTGCAGCTCTCTAGCATTTTTAATGAAACTTTTCCTTATAAGGAGATGCTTATGGTTGTCTTAATGACCTAAATAAAAATGTGGCTCAAGAATGGTTATTCCAAAGAATTAAACTTAGTTTATTCAAAATCTGAACATAAGTCATCAAGCAATGTTATTAATCTCTTACGTTCCTGGCATCAGTAACAAAATGGTGTTACAGATGTCAGAATATTGATTGCATGAAATCTTGAAACCCACAAAACTCGTAGGCTTAGGTCTTAGTAATTTCTGCTGTTTATGTAATTTCAGCCCTACGCGTCACCGAAAAGTTATTTATCTTAAGAAACTGTGGCCAAATTTGGCGGGTAATGCTGTCTGCCAGTGTCTGCAGATGTATTGTTTCCGCCTACAACTGTGTGTGCTGTCTGTGGTCTTTAAAGAACACTAACACCAGGCAGAAATGTCAATTCTCTGTTCAGATTTTTTCCTATGTTCTTAGAACTGATGTTGCCATTTCCTAATTTTGTCAAATTCGGTGTTTGAACTATCTTCCTTTCTTGAAAGGTGGATATTATCGCCCATGTACTAGATAAGTAATCAGTAGTTAATGCTGTGTCAAACTACAGCAAGATTTTCAACAAAGTCACCACAAAGTTCAGTGCTAAGGCAAGTATATAGTAAATAACGACATTTTAGATACCTGAAGTAAAAAGGCATGATCTTCGCAAAGCAGTTGGAAGTTGGGTGAGAAAATTATAAAAATGAAGTTCAGAAGAAAGAGATTGCAAAATAGTTTGTGCTTAAAAATAGTTTGTGCTTAATGTGAGCTGCTATTTTTTTTTTTTTTTTTCTCAATAGAAGAAAATGAACTAAGAGACTAGAATTTCCCTGATCTCTGTTTTGAGTACTTTAAAAAATCAGCAATGTATGTAAAAGAATTCGAGAGGACCAAAAAACTTATTTGGAGAGTATGTACAAACCCTTTATAAGGCAAGAAAGATGACTACAAAACAGATGTAAATGTTTTATCTTTTGGGCCGTGCTGGGGTTTATGGGATCTTAGTTCCCCGATCAGGGATCTAACCCAGGCCCCCAGCCATGAAAGCACTGAGTGGTAACCACTGGACTGCCAGGGAACTCCCAAGATGTAAATGGTTTAGAATTTTGATGCACTGAATGCAAAACGCCCATTTAAACTTAACACATGACACTGTCCTAGCCCTTAAGCAGATTCCATCTCAGACCCTACTGAAGCAATTCTTTGAGGAAAGTAATGGATTTAACACTAGAAAATTTAATCCTATCTTATGAAGGGAAATGAAGACCAAATAGTGTCTAGATTGATCTCTACTTCTAGATTTAGAGAAGGCCAAGGTCACCCACTCTAGTAGGGAACGAAGAAGATGAACCAAGGGATAGGCTTCCGACATCCTGAAATCAGAACAGTAATAACGACACTGTCAGCTGCAGGGGTGAGTGGCACAAATCAGAAAATGAAAGAGCCGTCTGATAATTCTTTCTAATTTTTGCATATGTTTCTTGTCTACATTCTATTCATGGTGTGTTTTTATATGTGTGTATTTAATTATGTATTCACCCTTTGTGTAAATTCCTTCTGTAATTTCTCTGAAGACTGTAGCATATGATCCAGAAATGACTCCAACTAGGACAAAACTAAGACAGTAAATCAGAAACAGATGTATGGCTCCGTAGCTTCACATTGTTGTTTCAGCTCTGTCCATAAGCAAAAGGAGCAGGGGGCCCGGGAATCCAGCCACCTTCGAATTTCTCTAGACACTCATCTTACTGCTTTTTTACCCGATGGAAGTTTCTCTGTTTCTTCTGGCATGTTGCTGGTCTTCCTACACACAAACGTTCTGACTGAAATCAAAACCAGTCCCACTGTATGTGTATGTATGAGTCATCTTTAGACAAATATGATCAATGCTCCTTTACGCTTTTCCCCAAGGTTAGTGAAATGAATGTCTGGTGTTGTGTGAGTGTCCTTTTTGTCATTTTCACTTTTTATTTTAAAACTCCATAAATGGCCATATCAAATGTGTACTCCTCTTTAAAATTTCAATCACTTTTATGTGTTAAACACCACCATCTTTACATCTCTATGTTGCGTATTATGAAGAAACATCTTTTTTGTTTGCCCCTGTACAGTGTGAGTGACTAGGCATTTATTGAGTGGGTGTTCAATGGATATTTGTTGAGTGCATGCATTTAAGTTACACTTAATTAATCTGCTTCTTTTGGCAAGATATAAGCCAAAAGCCTCTCTTAAGAAGGGTGCCTATTTTTCCTGTTTGGTACAACTTATTTGATAGGGAGTGACACCAAATGGTAAGAAAAATGAAATGCCTCATCCCTCCTTACATAATCTCTTTCCAGTCGACCGTCTCCTCCCACTCCCCACCCCCTAACAAATATGTAGTGTAAAGAAGGCACAATTTTGATGCCAGGCTTTAGGTTCAGCATAGCCCTAAAGGGGTCTTTGGACTTTTAGTTGCCCTTCCCTCCCTTAGCCCAGATGCATTCATTGTTACTAGGCTATCAGTAGTCCCACTCCTTCCTCTACAAAACCTTCCCTGATCACTCCAATCCAAAGGATCGTTTTCTTGGTTCCCTGTACCCAGATTGTAGGAAGGTAGAGACTGTTTTATGTCCCACCGCCCCCCCCACCCCCACCCCACACACACACACATTTCTTATCAACGCATTAGAGACTTAAGTACTCAGTCAAGAAAAATGGGTTGACGAAGGACCTGACACCAGGGGTTATTTCCAAACCCCACCAAAATAATCTCAGCCTAAAGGCAGCCACTTTCATTCTTAAACATCTACAGGATTAGAACATTTTCCCGTGGTAGTCTGTCCTAAAATTTCCCAGCTTCTCACCCCCTTCCCATCCATATCATTTCTAATTTTTCTCCAGTCCAATTCCCATCGCTTTGACCTCAGAGACAGAGAACAGCTGGTGGACATTCTGTTTGTAATAACCCTTAACATCCTTGTATAAGAGGCAAGTGAGCAAAAATTTTATAATTATTATAGTCATGGTTTTAGCGCCTACTGTGTGCCAAGCACCATAACAACAAAATCAGTTTGTTTTAATGACTTATAAGCATGTGTAAATTCCTATGGGAAATCATTATATACACACTTGATTATGCTTTGCTAATGCGATTCATCTTCATACATGCAGGACCCTATTCATCTTGGATTTTTCTGAGGCAGCTTCTGTTACAAAAATATCAGTCCTCATTGATGTGTTCTGAGAATCCCAATATTTTCTGCATCCAAATTGCGTTGGAATGTCTTTCTAACTAGAAGTAGTGTGAAATTGTTAGAAACGCATTCTCCTTTTTTATCTTTGAAAATGTGTCCATTATAACATATGTGGCATTTGAGGTTCTCTTCTTTGGGAACCAGCTGATGTACATATTATTGAGTAAAATGGAGAGTCTTTTAGTGCCTTTTGAGCACCAAATGGGGCCTTAAGTATTTTCATTGAGGTCCTCACACTTAAAAGTATAGATGTCACAACTGGGGAACTAATGCCCTCTTACTCACCCTTTGTCCATTAAAAATAAACCCTAGGGAATTCCCTGGCAGTCCAGTGGTTAGGACTCAGCGCTCTCACTGCCAAGGGCCCAGGGTTCGATCCCTAGTCGGGGAACTAAGATCCCACAAGCCGAGCAGCTCGGCTAAAAGAAAAAAAACAAACAACAATCGAAAAAACCCTGCCTAGAGGCAGTATAACGTAAAGGAGTCAGCCAAGGCTGGCTTTTCCCTTTACTGAGAGTCTTGGTTTCCTCAACTGCAAAATGGGGTTTATATGCCTATCTATTGTTTGGAGGAATGAGAGCCTGCTTCCTAAGTATAATGTTGACACAGTACACAGTTGTTCTCCTTTCTGCCCCAATTTTCCCTTCATCTCCCCCATACAGGGGAGTAGGGCCTGAGAATATTTGTATATATTTCTTCCTTAACTTTTAAAACAATTTTAGCACATCAGGGTTTTTATACCTTTGAATGGAAAACTGTGATAATCGGGGATGCTGTGAGCCCGACGTTATAGTAATGCTAATTTTCTATGCATTGTGATGTTCTGTCTGTCCACCAGATGGCAGGAGTTCCTCTGGCACGTCCTGTCAGCTGCCTAGACCTGTTCGGACTGGTGTATCAGTAAGGCTACTAAAACAGACAAGAAGGTACCCCAAAATACTGGCCCTTACATAATCAAAACAATTTTACCAGGCAAAGGAGGAGCTAGTGATCATCTACCACACACTCATGTTTTTCAGTCACAAACTTATATGTTCTGCTCCTTCTCTCCTGGGCTTCTACATATCCTGCTTCCTTTGCCTGGGGCACTTCTCCACCAAACCCCAGCCACCATCACCTGGATAACTCCAGTTCATCCTTCAGGGCTCAGTTCAGACATCACCACCATTAGGAAGGCTTTCTTGACTTCTCATTCTGGGTTCAGTGTACCATACCCTTCTTCCCTGATTCCTGGATCCTGTCACTATTCAGTACCCTGCTCAAATGTTGCCTGCTCAAACAGGCCTCCCAGTGTACTTATCATCTCTTTCTCTAGGCTCTAGAACAGTGCTTGGGACAAGTAGACACTCAGACCCCTATGGTAAGGAATGACTGTTCTCCCATAGCACCCTGAAGCCTCCAGTCATTCCTATGTGGTGCTTACAGCCTATATCATCAGTCTGATCTGTATCACCTACTAGATTGTAAACATCATGACAACAAGAATCATGTCAATTTTATGTACCATCGAATCTTCAATGCCTGGCACAAAATTGGGTCTCAATAAATCTTTGTCGAAAAATGAGCACATATAACAATAATATACACATAGGCACACAGTATGACCAAAGTGAAGCAAATGATTTTGTTTCATTTTTTGAAGAGCTCAGTGAAGCAGAGGAAGAGAAATGGTAGGAGGGACCTATACTAAGCCTTTTTTTTCCCCCTACAACAGCATCTGTACATTCGGAGTCAGCCAGGTGGGCTTTTGACAGCTGCTGCACTAAATGAATAGGTTTTATGTTGGCCTGAGTTCTCTAGTGGATTTAGAATTAATGTCAAACTTTGTAGGAAGTTAAACGCGGTTTGCAGAGCAAGAGTTTGGGAGGCTGCAGAAAATTTGAAGAGGTAGAAAAGATGTTTGTGAGATGTTTGTGGATATGCTCTGGGTCTTGACCAGCACGTGATGCTCATGTAAATGTGTGTCAGAGGGTCTCAAGATAAAGGTAGAACCAGTTTTAGCCAGAGTCAAGATGGGTCACTTCCAATTCCTTAAAGATCCCAATATATTATTTTTAAAAGAATGACAAGGGACTTCCCTGGTGATGTGGTGGTTAAGAATCCGCCTACCAGTGCAGGGGACACAGGTTCGAGCCCTGGTCCGGGAAGATCCCACATGCCGCGGAGCAACTAAGCCCATGCACCACAACTACTGAGCCCACGCGCCACAACTACTGAAGCCCGTGCGTCTAGAGCCCGTGCTCCGCAACAAGAGAAGCCACCGCAATGAGAAGCCCATGCACCGCAACGAAGAGTAGCCCCCACCCGCCGCAACTAGAGAAAACCCGCGCACGGCAACGAACACCCAACGCAGCCAAAAATAAATAAATAAATAAATAACTTTAAAACATAAAAATAAAAAATAAAAGAATGATGAGATGACAAAGCAGATTTACAAAAATGATAATTTTTAAATATTTCATCTAACAAATTATCATCAACATATATAATTTACAGTGTATGTTATGTATTAAGTTAAGCCACATGATATTACTGATATTCAACCACTTTTTTGACCTAGAAAAACAACTGTTTCATCATTGTTGCTTTTGTTGTGGTCATCCATGTACAATGCTTGGTGTCAATCTATTTATCTCTTGTAAAAATAAAATACAGTGTGTGTGTGTGTGAAAAAAAAAAAAAAAGCCAAATGAAAAAATAATGTAAAGAGCACAGAAGGTAGTAACCAAAAGTCAGTGTTTTCTAAAAAAAATTGTCAAAATGTGACCTCTAACTGTGCTTATTTGCATTTGGAACTTCCTGTCTGCCAATAAACTGATAGTCTTCTTAAAAAAAAAAAAAAATCAACATTCCCAAGGGGGAGATAATCTACGTATTAATTGATAAAGAAATTCCTGCCAGGTTCTGTGTTATAAGCAAGTTGTTTGGCATGAAGTCCGAGTCTTCTGAATTAAAACACACTTCAAACTAAAAAAAAAAAAAAGAAAATGTTCTGTAATGACTTAAAATAGCTCTACATAGTGCTTCTCCTGTCATAATACTTAGTACTGGTCTATATTTACCAACATTTATCACATTTTGCAAAATAAAGTGGAAAAAAAAAAAAAAAAAAAAGAAAAACAACTGTTTCATACAGTTCCGCTTAATACAACCTCACCTGGAGATAAATGTCAGAAATCTAAATGGGAGGCTCTGCTCTTCCTTCTCATGACTATGAGCAGTGAGCTAAATCCACCCCTGCCCACTCTGACTCCCCCAGTACTGACCAGAGCCTTAAGATTGAGGGCGTCTCATTTGTGTGTGAGCATGAAATCTCAACTTCCAAACAAAAGCGGTCTCAGCTCTCTGACCCAGGGCCGGAGGCCGAACATCTGGCTAAAAGAAAGCCATCTCATGTTCTAGAGATGAAGCCCATGTATTCATTAAGGGTGAGGAGGTGTCTGCTGCATCTCTGTATGTCTCCAAGTGCAAATGCTGGAGGTTTCTCTGTCCCTAAGTAAGTTCCCAAGTCAAAGCAGATGCAGCTGTGCCTGACCCAAAGTGGGCCTACAGAAATATTAATTGACTGGCTTATTTTCTCCCTCAGCGGATCACCTCCTGGCTCTCTACTGCTAAAGGTGAGACTGATTGTTTACTTACTCTCCCCTACTTCAATAGTGAAAACCGTGCTAACAACTCCTGTTCTTCCTTTCCTTTCCCACCTGTTCCCAAGCATATGCACCCTCCTTCCTCCTTAATCTCCCTGCTTCTTTAGCCTTCCCTTCCTCTGCATCCCCTTCGTCCCCGCCTCCTCCCGTAACCACTGACTAAAGATAAGCCAAATGATTGGTGGTAATTGAGGAAGACCCCATATCAGATTCCCCGCCCCCGTATCAGATCCTAAGCTGATCTTTCCTGACCCTGAGAGGTCATGAGGTGCACCTGGTACTCTCAATAAAGAGGTTGTTTGGATAATCCCAATGGGACCAGATGTTTAAATTCTTCTCACTCTCACCACCATAACGTGAGATGGATCCAAATATGTTGCAACAGCATGGCCTTGGGCCTGCAGTTCATGAGTTATGAAACGTTGCAGCAAACTCCTTGTATGGTGATGTTATCAGCAAAGGACTCTGTCCTTAACCCTATCAGTAGGAATTGCACACGGCTTTCTTCTTGTCTGTGCCCACAGACTTTCAGAAGTGTCTCCCTGAACATCTGCAATCTTCACAGGAGATTCTCCTCTAGCAAGTCCCTTTTTCCTTCCCAGGTACCATGTTTATACAGTCCATCTAAGCAGGGCTTGGCAGTGGCACATGAGCCCCCTAAAACTGATGCTTCCCTAAGTGCACATTTAAAGGGTGACAGATGTTTGAATTGGCAGCTGGGCTGCAGTAGGTGAATATAAGAACATTGTGTTCCTTTCCACATGGAGTCATGCATGTATAGATTCTCCAGCATATGATGAAGTTGCAATAAGAAGGAAAATACGGACTTTAGTTTTTTGGTTTTCCTCTGCATATAAATTTTAGGAATCTCTCCATATTGTAAAACCTCACAGCACTTTGTACCTCTTGGAGCATCGCTTCCTTTATCCTGACTTGTATTGTCGTGATTTATATGCTTATCTTATCCTTGAGCCAGATCTTACTGATGTTCACATCCCAACCTTATTTCTTTCCCCACCCAGTGTCTAGCATAGTACTTTGCACAGCGTAAGCTTTCAATGACTATTTGTGGAACTGTTAAAGATGCTTTGCTTCAGAGCTGTTTTCATCCAACCCTTCCATTATCCAATTTTATTTGGAGAACATAGTATTTAAAATATTAGAAAGGTGGCTGTAGGCGACTCAAGTTAGGGTGTGTGCCTGGGCCTCAACAGTTCCCTTTTCCTTTGGGAAGAGAGTCTCTAATACATGGGCGTGATAATCATATTAGTGTTTGGTTACCTTGCCCCCTCCCAAACACCCTACCATAGCCAAATGATCCAGGACTTATACCTGACCAGGCGGGGGTCCCTCAAATTTTCACCTTCAGATATTTGAAACTTTAAGGGAGTAGGCTTGACCTGAGTCCTATTAAAGACTGGGATCTTAAAGGAAGATGCAAGGACTCATATCACTGGGACTGCCTTTGTTCCCACTTCATCCGAGGTCTAGTCCTTCAGCTCCTCCAATTACCTGAGCTGCCCGAACATCCTTCCAGGAAATCCTTTTTATGCTCAAGTTGGCTAGTCAGTTTCTGTTGCATATACTCAAAGGACCTGAGCCAATACAATGATTGAAAAGGACACAAAGAAAGCCTACTAGGCTTTGAGGCCTGACCCTGTCTTCCACTTACTGTGTGACATATTGGGTTGGCCAAAAAGTTCATTCGGGTTCTTCATGTTACAGAAAACCCAAACGAACTTTTTGGCCAACCCAATGGTACCAGTCATGAACCACTGTGAACCTCGCACACTCATCTTTAAATCACCGGTGATTCAAGCCAGTGCTGGTAAGAGTACATTGAAGGAAGGATAGAATTGTAAGATGCAGAAATTGCAGAGGGAGAATGAAGAATAGCACGGGCAAAGACATGGGTGCAGGAGAGCAGGGGCTTATTTGGGAAGCAGAGAGAGCTCCTCTAGAACAAGTATAGGTTTTATTATTATTTAGGTCTGGCAAGAACAACCGATTAGGAGAGGACTGCCATTGAAAAGATAGTTATACTCACAGGTCCCAGGAGAAGGTGGCATGCCATACCACAGGGGGCCACACAGGGAAGACTCAGGGTTGGTCAGGAAGCAGAAGGAGTAGAGGAAAACATGAGCAAGAGCTTTTATTGTGGTTTCCATGGGAAGAAATGGGCAAGACAGAGTGAGCAGGCTTGGGATTGGCAAATTTGAATAATTTCAGTGGGCTCAGGGGCACAGAGATCATTCCTAGTTGTTTGGTATTTGGCCCTGGGGTGTTTCGGGCAGAGGAATAGTAGCCCTAGGTGGGAAAGCCCAATAGAGGAGGTGGTTGGGAATGTGGGCTCTGGATTGATTGCTCTGCCTTTGAAAGGTGCACTCAGGGGCTCGTCATTTACCATCTCTAGGAATTGGTTAGCCCCAGGAGGAGCAGTCCCTCTGGGGTCAGCAAGCCCCAGATGTCAAAGAACCAAAAAAAAAAAGACATGGTTGATATACAGGAAAGTAGCAGAACTTGAGAGAGGAAGTGGGAGAATGGGAGTTGGGAGTAGATCATGAGGAAAAACAGATGTTAAGTTAAGGAGTTTGGGTTTCATTCTACAAATTCTTCTGCAACACCCTGAAGGATTTTGAGCAGGGGAATGACATAAGAGCTGCGTACTAAGAATACTACTTGGTGTCTTTGGACAGAATGAGGTAGAATTTAAGGATCAGATCAACAGGACCTAGTCACTAACTGCATGGGGGATGAGGAAAAGAGAGGAATAATATTTCAAGCCTTTGTGATTGGAAGATATTACTACTATTAATAGATACAGGTCTCCGAGGAGAAGGCACCTGCAGTAGGAGACTGGGGAGAAAAGTGGACAGAAATTATCAGACAGGTTTCAGAGATATTGAAAGGGAAATGGTACCATCTCTGTGACCATGACCAATGAGCAGTTCCCATATATCACTGCTTTGTGTGATTATATAGCATGTGTGCATCTCAGCTCTCCAACTATATCAGAAGGACCCTAAAGACTCGTGTCTTACTGTCTTTGTCCCTCCCCAGGACCTAGCACAGAGCTTCACTCCCTTGGTGCCTGCCTTTTGAGAGGTTAACCTAGACTGTTTCTCACGGGGCATATCCGCCAAGATTTGTCCACGTGAAAAAGGAACCAGTCTGGGCTCTCTCACTACTTAGCAGGGGTCTAAATGTGTCACAGATTACACACCCAGGACACAGATAAGAGGCTTAATTCCAGTGAACTTTGACTTCCCATCTGTAAATGAAAGAGATTCCTAAATGTTCTCTAAAGTCTTGTCTGGTGCTAACATTTTGTGAATCATTTTTGAGACTTTTTATGCTAGAAAGGTACCTAGTGGATTAGAGAAGTTGAATGCTCTTGTTTTGTCAATATCAACTTTAGGCACGCCTCTTCCTTCTTGACTCTTAGCAAACCTTATTAGCCTGAGACATAGTCAATTCTGAAGGTGTTAGTGCCTTCCTATTCCCTTCATCATCCTTTTAATTTTGGCTTCCCTTTATCCTGGGGTAAGGACCCCCCACCAAGTTGGCCCATCTGTTGGGTTGAGTGGTTTCCAACTTCTGCTTTAAACACAATAGGCAAATTTTCAGTCACTGAATCAAATCAGGACTTCTCTGGAGCGTCCTAATTCTACTCTAAGAACATGGATACAAGTGGGCTATTCAGTGGCAAAGGAACCATGATGAAGACAACAGCCAGGAGAAAGAAGAGGAAAAGAAAGTCACATTTATTAAGGGCCTTCCATATGTGGGCCTCTACTGTATTCCCTGGATCCCCTTATGAACCACACCCACAGGGCCTTGAACTATTACATCACCAGATTTGTAAACATTAAGTTCAATGACTCTCTTCCCATTAGAGTATGTGCTCCATGAAGACAGGGACGGTGCTATGTCTGTCTTATTCACTTTTCTATTCTGGTTCCTCAGAGTGCCAAGAAAATGGCGGCTGCTCGGTATACAGTAAATGGAGGAATAAATAAATGCTTTTAATCCTAATGAATTAAATTAGTTCTGCAAAGCAATAGTATCTCCATTTTACAGAACTGAGGCTTAGAGGGATTTAATGACTTGCCTGTGGTCACATGGTTAGAAAGTTGAGGAGTCGATAACTAAAGTAGGTGACTGAAGCTGGGCTCTTTCTGCCCCCCTTGCATGTCCTCTATGAAAACTGCCCCGAGCAAGAGTGCCAGAGCCGTGTCCCATGTCTGTTCTTTGAAACAGAAATGGACCACAGCTAACTTAAGCAAAACAGAACTTTTTGGAATGATATCAGGGGCTCACAAAATAGATGGAGAGTTGAGAAACTGGGGCAGGGCTGGGTTTCATGTTGTAGGTGTAAGTAAAAGTTGAGTGAGGGCCTGGCATCATTTCCTCTCCAACAGTTTTTTGGGGTTTTTTTCCCCATCCTTATCCATCACTCATCTCAACTCAGAGTCCAGGAGGGAGAGTTTAATTGGCCAGAGGAGGGCAGTTTACCTGTATTGACAGCCCCACCTAGACTGTACATAATGAGAAGAGAAAATTCCCAAAAAAAAAGAATCCAAGTGATCTTACTAGAAAAGGGTAGGAGCTTGTGCTGGGCATCCAGAAGTATAGCAAGCGTCCACTACACACTGTTACATGGAGGGCTACCAGTGTCCTGAACAGAAATGAGCTACCCCCTCAAGCCACTACTTTTCCCTCTGCTCCTCCAGGAGAGATTAACGGAGGAGGGGAAGGGAGGTGAAGGAATCTATCACAAAGCCATCTTTGAATACCAGCTGGGCTCTTCCTCAGAAATTCCTAAAGTGTTGAGGAAAGTGAGAACTCACTTGTCTCTCAACCCAACACGCCCCCAACCCACCCCCAGCCAGACCTGGCCTGGCTGGCTTTGTTTGTTGCTTCTGTTGTTATTCACACCTTCCTGTGGGATCATTTTAAATCCCTGTTTCCTGATGATCCAACATCCTTCTTCAATCAACCGGCAGGGGGTGAAGCCTGCCAAAACCTCAGGTAGCAGCCCTGCCCGTCACCATTTTCAGTAACATCCTGTGTTCACATCTTTCCCGTTCAGCTTCAAATGCCAGTTTAGTTTGTGAAAATTTCCATGGCCTCCTGCTAAGCTAATGTTCACATATCCCAGCCCATAGACACAGGGACCTTGGTCAGATTATATTTCTTTCACACTGGACTCTAGCCCCCAATGTGTGCTCGGCGCCATCATTACCTTACACAGGACACAATGTTGGCAGTGAGCTCTGACTTCAGAAGCATCCCAACAACCCTATTTGGGAGGTGGGGTATATATTAGGAACCCAGAGAGGTCAGGGAACACTGTTATACAGTACGATTGTGGTAGAACCAGTACTGAACCCCAAGGCTTCTGGCCCATGCTCCTAGGCTTCTTCATTAATAAAGCTGCTAAATCAGGTCAGTGAGAGACTTATAATCCTGCTGCAACACACCAGAGAGCCCGTAATTCTACAGTTACTGCCAAGCCCTGAATCATCTGCAGAAGTAATTGGTCCAGAATTTTCCCTCAGCAAATACCTACTATGGTGTCAGGCTCTGAACTAAGCACTTTACATACATCACCTTCAATGCTCACAATTCCCTTGGTATTTATCGGGAGCCCCATTTCACAGAGGCTCAAAGAGGTTAAGTCATTTGTCTCAAGTTCATACAGGTAGTAAGTGGTAGAACCAAGATTCAGACCCAGTAACCTGGCTCCAGAACCCCTGTGTTTTTCCACTGCAAATTAAATTCATAACTATCTCCCATAGATGTTTTCTCTCTTCCTGTGACAACTACACACACGCACACGCACACACACACACACGTGCACACACACACACATATACACCCTCTCCCCAGAGATCTCTCTAGGAGTCTCCCTGTACTTTATTTTAAACAGCTTTATTAAAGTATAATTTCATACTATAAAATTCACCATCATAAGTGTATAGTTTGATAATTAAAGTAACTTTAAACAGTCATGCAATCATCACAATTACCATAAAATCCAGTTTTAGAACTCTTCCATTGCACCAAAAATTTCCCTCTTATTCTTACACAATCAATCCCATTCCCACTTTCATTCCTCTGACTTGCTTTCTGTCTCTATACTTTTGCCTTTTCTAAAAACTTCATATAAATGAAATCATACAAAATGTCTACTGTGTCTGACTTTTTCTACTTTGCATGTTTTTGAAGCTCATCCATGTCATTGCATGTTTTTCAGTAGTTCATTCCTTTTTATTGCTAAGTAGTATTCCATGGTATGGATGTACTAGATTTTGTTTATCATATATCAGTTGATGGACATTTGGATTATGCCCAGCTTGGGGTGTAGGGGAGGGAAAAATAATTTTCCTTCTATCCTTCTGAGTTCTTGGCTGAGACCCCTGTAATGAAAGACAGATTAATTTTTTTTTTTTCTTTTTGGCCACACCAGCGTGGCTTGTGGGATTTTAGTTCCCCGACCAGGGGTTGAATCTGGGCCCTCAGCAGTGAGAGTGTGGCGTCCTAACCACTGGACCGCCAGGGAATTCCCAGACAGATTTTTTTTTTAAAAAGGAAGTGTATTAACATGTATACCTTCAAGTACATATGGGAGATATCCAGGAATAAAATGAGTAACTCCCTTAGGTGGCCTAAGCTACTAGCTTAAATACCATCTTCAGCTAAAGACAAAAGAAAGTTGTGTATGGGGAGGCTGATAGTGGAGTTATGAGAGGTTACCAAGAAAAGCAAGGTAAACAAGGGTAAGGATTCATATGCAGCTTTCAGTCAGTGTTTTCTCCATTGTTTAGATTCTCTTGTGATTTAGAGTCATCCTTTTCTTTACAGAGAGGGAGACAACGTTACAAATGGAGACTTCCTTCATAAATGTAAATTCCACTTACAAAAGAGTAACTTCTACTCTGTTTTCTCCTATGTCTGATGTTTCTCAAAATAATCCTTATGCCAAAAATGTATATTTTGGGGTGGCATATTTTGCTACCCTTTGAGGGCTATTATAAATAATGCAGCTATGAACATTTGCATATGTTTATACAGATATTTATCTTCACCCCTCTTCAGTAAATACTTAGGAATGAAATTGCTAGGTCATATGGTAAATACGTAGTTAACAGTTTGAGAAACTGCCAAACTGTTATCCAAATTAGGTATACCATTTTATATTCCCAGAGGCAATGTATGAGAGTTCCAGTTTCTCCACATCCTTGTCAATACTTGACATTGTCAGTCTTTTATTATAGCCATTCTAGTGGTGGGTAGGAGTGGTTCAGTGTAGTTTTAATTTGCATTTCCTTGTAACTAATGATGTTGAGCATCTTTTCATATGCTTATGACCATTTGTATATCTGCTTTGGTGAAATGCCTACTCAAGTTTTTTGCTCATGTTTAAAAAAATCAATTTGTTTATCTTCTTATTGAGTTATAAGAGTTCTTTATATAGTCTGGATATGAGTCCTTTATCAGATGTATGATTTCAAATATTTTCCCCCAGTCTGTGGCTTGCCTTTTCATTTTTTGAGTGGTACCTTCTGAAAAGCAAAAGTTTTTTTATTTGATGAAGTCCAATTTATCAAAATTTTATAATTCATGTTTTTGGTGTCATATCTAAGAAATCTGTGCCTAATCCATGTTCAAAAAGGCTTTTTCCTATGTTTTCTCCTAGAATTTTTATAATTTTAACTCTTCCATTTTGCTCTATGATTCATTTTGAGTTAATTTTTGCATATGGTGTGAGGTAAGGATATAAGTTCATTTTTTTTTTTGCAAATGGATATCCAATTGTTCCAGCATCATTTATAGAAAAGACTATTGCATTGCCTTGACAGCTTTGTCAAAATCAACTGACCATAAATGTAAGTGTTTATTTCTGGAATCTATTCTGTCCCATTGATCTACGTACCTATCTTTTGGTCAATGTCTTGATTACTATAGCTTTATAATAAATCCTCCAACTTTGTTCTTCTTTTTCAAAATTATTTTGATTTATCTAGCTCCTTTGCATTTTCATATAAATTTTAGGATCATCTTACCAAATCCTACCCCAAAAAGAGTTGCTGGAATTTTGATATGGATTGTGTTGAAACTATAGATCAATTTGGGGACAATTCCTATGTTAACAACATTGAATTTTCCAATCCATGAACATAGTACATGTCTCTATTTGTTTAGATCTTCTTTAATTTCTCTCAGCAATGTTTTGAGGTTTTCAGTGTACAGGTCTTACACTTCATTTCATTTCATTAAGTATTATATTCTTTTTTATGCTACTGTGAATGAAATTATTTTCCTAATCTCGTTATTTGATTATTTGTTAATAGTGTAACCCACAACACTAAACTTGCTTATTGGTTCCAGTAGACTTTTTTTTTTAATTAATTACTTTTATTTTTGGCTGCATTGGGTCTTCGTTGCTGCGCTGCACACGGGCTTTCTCTAGTTGTGGTGAGCGGGGGCTACTCTTCGTTGTGGTGCGCAGGCATCTCTTGTTGCGGAGCCTGGGCTCAGTAGTTGTGGCACACGGGCTCTAGAGCACAGGCTCAGTAGTTGTGGTGCATGGGCTTAGTTGCTCCACGGCATGTGGGATCTTCCCGGACCAGGGTTCGAACTTGTGTCCCCTGCACTGGCAGGCAGATTCTTAACCACTGTGCCACCAGGGAAATCTCTCCAGTAAACTTTTATAGGTTCCTTAGGCTTTTCTACAAACAAGATCATGTCATCTACAAATAAAGACTGTTTTACTTCTTCCTCTCAAATGTGTATGTCCTTAATGTCTTTTTCTCGCCCAATTGTTCTGCCTAGGACTCCTGTATAAAATTGAATAGAAGTAGTGAAAGCAAACATTCTTGCCTCTTTCTGTCCTGTCCTTTTGACAGATCCTGGATGTTCTCTTTTCAAGGGAGCGCTGATGTCTCTTCCAGAAGGAGGAGGTATTGCAGATACCCAGGATCTCACAGTGCGGCACCTTTATAGCAGTGGCCTGAGACTCTCACGTTATCTAGCTTCTCCCCAGTCCTGCCCCTATCTTAAAGCCCAGGTTCCTGGCCCCACAGCCAGTCCTGTGCCCAAAGCCTTTCTGCTTCCTTAGGGTCTCCCCTCAGCATCTCCTCCTGCCTTCTTGGGTCCATGCTTAAAAGACTTTAGAAACTCCTAAGACACCCATATTTCTCGCTCAAAGGTCCCTTTGGAGCAGCCTCATCCTTTCAGCACCAGAGTTTTAGTACACCTGGTAAGTAACACCAGCTTTTTTGACTCCCATCCATGGAAATTCAGTGAGAGGGAATTGAAAATCAACTGAAGTGTTTGGAACTCTGATGAAAGATCTCCCTAAAGCCCCAAAGGAGCTGAGGATGCATCTCAGGAGAAGACCCTGACAGCTGAGGCCCTCCTAAGCACTGTGGGGTCCAGCAGTGAGCTCCTCTCTAAGCTCCAGCTACCTGTGCTCTCTTCTCTCCCATGCTCTTCAAAGTACCTGCTAAACTCCAAACAGCCTAATCCCTCTAAAGCCCCATAAACTCACCATGTTCATCTCAGGGTCTTTGGTTATGCTGCCCCTCCCTCCCGGAATGCCTTCCCACTTTCCTCTACCTATCCATAGTCTGCCCATCCATCAGCACCTATGTCCAGCTCTCCCCCTTCCACAAAACTTTTCCTGATCATTCTGGCCTTTAGGGATCTCTCTACTTCACCACAGCAGTACTCAACTGCCACCCAACTTAGCACACGATCACAGCAGGTTTACACCATGTAATTAGTATGGATTTTCCCAGACCACTTGAATGTAAGAAACTTCACATTTATTTGTTCTAAATCATGACCTCTGGCTTGGCCACACTCACCAACACTGATGAGAAATCCAGTATCGGCCATCAACAGCGATGTCTCCTCCTCTTTGAGGTTTAGGTAGTGGCTGAGGGGGCAAGTCTTCAATATACCTCATCCTTGCTAAGTCACTATCTACACCCCAAACCCATTAGTTAGGCAGTGGGAGCCAAATTCAGCTGCCACGCTGAGCCCAGTGGAAACACCCAGTGTCTTGTTGACCAATTGACAGAGAGGGTAGACTAGCTTCCCTCCTGCCACAGTCAGAACAAATCTCTGACTTGTTCATTGTGCCCTCCCTCCCTACGGAGAAGTCTCCCAGCTCTCCTCAACATCCCACAGCACTCAGCTGTGGCCATCCTGGATTGGCTAACCTTGCCCCGTGATTACAGAAGTGGGCAGAGCCAGCTGCAGCCCCTTCTAGCCCAGCAGGCGGGGCTGCGGTAGCGGTAGAGGCAGAGGTCTGCAGGGGCTGCCAGACCCCTACCCCAGCAGTCCCTGCCTCCCCAAGGCTGCCCTGGCACCTTGGGCAACCCCATCCTTGACCTTGGAGCTGGAAATTGTCTCACGGTTCATGCTCTTTCTGCCTGAAGGGTGCATGCCTGTCTCACTGCTTTGCCAGCATTTCCATAGCACGCAGAGGGCCATGAATTACAAAAGTTACTTTTCTCCAGTCAATTTAAGCCAGCCTGGCACAAGTCCCTCATTCTCCTTTGTCAATGAGGGAAAGAGTCAGTTGTTCACCCAGCTTTGTCTTGCAGCGAGGCAGCCCTTTCTCTGCCCTTCCTCTCTCCCTCAGAAATTCTGATTGTGCCTTTCATTTGACCCTGCTCTGAAATGCGTGGAAAATCTGCATCTTTCTACCATTCCCTTCTACCCAAGTGAGGCCACTCCAGGATAGGTGAGAATAGGGACAGGGAGGGAGGAAGTAATTCCAACAGTTTGCAATCAGCAGCTCATTAGTTGGGTGTTATTTTACTTCTGGGCAAGAACGATCAAAATAACACCAGTGGGGAGTCTCCAAAAGCCCAGGCACTGCAGGTGTCTGCACTATCCTGAGCAGGAGGGCAGGATGTGGTCTGGTCACTGCCCCAGGCACTCACCATACTCACCATCAGGAGCTGTTGGAGGAGAGTGCCCTGAGGGTCCTTGACAGAGTGAGGTAATTCTCTCCAATTTTTAAAACCCCTCCTCGAGCTTGTTTCTTCCTGCCTGGGAACCTCCACCTTTCAGTCCCTTAACTCGGCAACATCCTCCAACCACTTCCGCTACTGCCCCTGGATTATCCCCTGCAAGACCCAGTGTGAGATTCACTTCTACTTGGAAGTCTCCCTCTTCTCACCTCATCCAGTTCAGTTCCCTACAGGTTTATTTTTCAGCACCCAGGTATTCTGTGTGATTTCTTTTGCATGTGTTAGCCGGGACTTTCAAAGGATCTGAAATCCTATCTCTTAGTTTAAAATTCCCTAAAGCCAGAGAGTGCGGCTTTCCTCGCCCTCCACAGTGCCTCTTTCAGTACTTGGCCCGCAGTATATTAACCAGGTCCCACAAAGCCTCACATGTGTCTCCCAGCCAAACCCCAGGACATCTGAAGGACAGACTCCAGAGTGGCTCCTTGGACCTGGTAGACATGCTACTCTCCCAGTACCTCATAATTGCCAGGTGCCTTGATGCCTTCCCCTGCATGTAGACCAAGGTGTGTTCATTGAGGTTAACAGGTTGATTTTCTGTTTGTACTCCCTTAACCCAAAGAAAAGGCTTGGTAGAAAAGCAAGTAGAAATTCACAAAGGGGAGTTATTTCACAGCTGGTCTTTCTGAGCCCTTGAGACACACCAATAGATGGCTGGGGTCTCAGAGGCTGCAATTTAAAGGGGATACTGACTACAGTTACCTTTAAGAGTCGGTGGTAGATCCTTGCTGCTGAAAATGTGGTCCTTGGACAAATAGCATCAGCCTCACCTGGGAGTTTTTAAGAAATACAGAATTTTAAGCCCCACCCAGACCTACTGAATCAGAATCTGCATTTTAGCAAGATCTCTTGGTGATTGGTATATACACTGCTGTATTAATGTTTGCATTGGGACATGAGCTTAAACTCGGACAACCTGGACTTACGGTCACCCTCCCTCTAAGGGAGATGGTGCGGGGAGCGGCTAAAAGGGGTGGAAGAGAAGTTTGAGCAGCCACAGCTCAAACTGGGCCCTGGTTTGGGAATACTATGATCTCAAGAGCCTGTCTTTCTGTCCCCAGCTCTCCCAATAGGCAAATATCTCATAACTGAACTGTTTGCTATGCTGGTTGGTTTTGTGTGTCGGTAGGAGGGGGCCGGGTGTGTTCATGGGAGCAAGGAGGAGCGTCAGCAGCCTGTGGAGCTGGTCCGTGCTCACCGTACATCCGCCACCTCGTGCAGAGGCCTCGCCATCAGTAACCTTAGTTTCTATGAATGTTCTCTTCCTACATCCTGTTTCTGCTTTTTCTACTTTTTTTTTTTTTTTTTTTTTTTTTTTGGCTTGCGGGATCTTAGTTCCCCAACCAGGCAGGGAGCGAACCCTGCCGTGGAAGCGCAGAGCCCTAACCACTGAACCGCCGAGGAAGTCCCTGCTTTTTCTACTTCTTGATATTTTGCCTTTTTATCCTGTTCCAGACCCTTAGCTTGCTTCCTGGCCTCCAATCTGACTCCTCTATTAACCTTTAAGCCTTCTACAGAAAATCCTTTTAGCACCTTCTGTGTACTAAGGCAAGCACCGTTTATTCAAAATGAATCCAATACACAATCTCTGCTTCCGAGGGCTTACAGCATTGCTGGATGCCCATTGCATGCCAGGGGCTGTGCTAAGAGCTTCACTTACATAGTCTAATTTAATTTTCACAAGCATATCTTTGAGGTTGTCTCCACTTTCTAGTTGAAGAAGCTGAACTCAGAGAGTCAAGATATTTCCCCAAGGTCACAGCTAATTAGTGGCACAGGCAGGATTTAAGCCCAAGTCTGATTGCTTCAAGTCTCCTAAACTGGATATAAAAGACTGTCTTCTTCGTTACTGTATCTCCAGTGCTCAGGACAATGCCTGGGCATGTGTCACACAATCAACATTTGTGGAAGGAAAAATGCTGTTTTGAACCATCTGTTGGGCTCCACCCTTCAACCACAGAGCCCTTCAAGCCCAGGTCCCTCAGCACCTCTGGGCATTACAGTCTTCCTGATGCACAGACCCCTAGCCCAGCATCCAGGGCCCTCCCTGATTTACCTCTGCCTCTCAGGGACATACAGGCAGACCAGGAAACTGGAGTTAATCCAAGATTTTTACCTAAAAAACACCAAAATTATGTTATCCTGAAGCTTTATAATTTGTACAGCAGATAATAAAAATGTTGCAGGAATTTAAATAGGTGGATATGACACAACCTCTACTCTCCTGGCATTTTCTAGGCTGCTGTACTATACCAGCTGCCTCCCACTAGAGCTAGAGGTGAAAACTTGGTGTCTACCCCTCTTCCAAGCTACCTTCTGCTTAACCTGGACAAGTTAAGTTAATCCTCTGCGGCATGGATCATAAGATTTTACATTTCCTATTTATTCCTCTAAAGGGAAAAAGCACAATATAGGCCACAGAGAATGGTTTAGGTTTCCTGTAGTGCAGCTGAGATTTTTATTGTGATTATATGGTGGCTTTTTGGTTTTTTATTTCCTGTGCTCCTAGTGGGTAGCGAAAAAAAGTTCTGGAGGCTAAAATGGATTGAAACGGTTTTAGACAAGCTATGTTAGAATCCTTCTTCTGTTAGGCCTTTCAGAAAGATTTTTAGGACTGGGAAATACAGAGCAGAGATTAGTCCCATCTGATAGACTAGGAAACTGAGACAGAGAAAGTGAGTGAGGGACCTAGAGTCAGAGGAGTGGTTAGTGCAGGAATGAGACAGGACACAGAGGCCTTGACATACTTTACACCTTCCACAACACCACATGCTGTCTCCTGAATTGAATACTTTGATCCTCTCTATTATAAGAAGACTCAAATGAAATACATCTCTATCTATACATTTTCATATCCTATGCTTTTCTTTTTTTTTTTTTTTTTGGCCACTCTAGAAGTGTTACTATTTTTCATGAATTCCAATGAATGTTAAGGTTGGAGGGGTCGTAATTAAAACCTTGAGTTTTAGAGTCAGGAAAATCTGTCTATACCTGGACAAGTTAATCAACCTCAGCTTCCTGGCCCATAAAGAACTGATTTATCCCTCCTTTATTGGCACATGCCATGAGGAATTAAATAAGTGATTCATGTAGAGCACTTGGCAGAGTGCCTGGCATACGGTAAGCACTCAGTAAGTGTTAGTTGATATAACTGTTATTAAAGCTATTATTATGTGAGGCCATCTTTAGTTGGTTAGCAAGGCTTGAAATGGGTTTCTCATGCAGCTTCCTGAGAAGTCCTCCTTGTTTGGTGAACGAGTAAGGCTAGTCCTTGTAGAATCCAGTTCCATGCAGTTTTTGTTTGTCAATATTTTTCTTGACCTATTTTCTGTCTATAGCTTCTAGCTTCAGGACTGCAACCACATCCTTTTAAGTCTTTACACTCATTGCAGACATGACTTTCAAAACTGAGATTTTAGTTGATTGCCTGAAGATGATATTAGGTCATGGAACAGACCCCCCTACATGTTATTATGATTTCCTGATAACTCAGATCTGAAATGCTCATGCCTGAGGGTGTAGAGAAGTTAGGTCAGGTAGAGGAGGTCCAAGCCAAAGAATTCATATCCCTTTTGAAAGAGAGATCTTGCTTCCTTCAGCCTCTACAGCAAAAATTGCATCCTAGGCATCAATTTATCTGAGACATGTTGCAATAGAGGGGTTTAATGTGCATGAGCTATGTTAGATTCAAAACTATTTGCATCTCTGGGAATTTTTCAAGTCTAAAGAAAGAATTCTCCAGGAATAGACTTGCTCCAATGTGTCATTTGAGAAAATTTTGCAAGATATCGATGTCAATTGACATTGGGTTTTTTTGATACAGAATGATAAACATGGCTACTTCATAGTTCTCATTTGAAGCACATCCCAAGCTTGGCCATTCAGATTTGCAAATCTGTTTCAAAATAAAACATCTGATTTTTCACTCCTGTTTGGCTGCCTTCCATTCATTTATTTGATAAACATTTATGGGTCCCCTACTATGTGCTAGCCACTGTTCAGTATGCTAGAGATAATGTTGATTAAAGTGTTATTTCCCCCATTCTAGTGAGAGAAGACACCCAATAATAGAACAAACAAATTCATAAACAGGAAAACTATCAGATAGTGAGGAGCTACACAGAGAATTAGAATAGGGGGATTCAATAGAGAGTAACTCGGTGACTGCTTTATATCGAGCTGTCAGCAAAGCATTCTCCAAGGAAGAAAATGACAAGAAGAACCTGCCTGGAAGGGGAAAAAAAAAATCTAAATCCAAGGCTCTAGGGCTTGAATGAATTTGACATTTTATCTTTGCTCTCCTCTATTCTACACTTAAGCTGTAAACTCCAAATAGTCAAGAAGTAGATGATCCACTTTTATGATAAGAAAGTGATTTCTTCAACTAACCTGTTACCTCCTTCAGTCTTGTTAAAACTTTGTAAAGTGTGAATCAGAGTTTTTCAGGAAATTTCTACAATCTCTACTTTGATGAATGCAACCACTGTACCCAGTTGTTCAAGTAGAAACCTGGGGTTCATTCAAGGCTTTGTTTGGTAAGCTGGCTATTTTTTGTATAGTTTTTTTTTCTAGCTGGAAAAATATAACTAAAAGTGCTCACATTACTTGACTTAGCCTAATTTCTTCTTTTCTTTCAGTATTAAACTTAGACAGCCCCACACTTAGAGAGTGTGTATTGGTTAGGGAAAGCGAGGCTAGGTTACAGCCAATTCCAAACTGCAATCTTTCTGTGGCTCTCCTCCAAGTGGTGACTCAGGGATCCACATTCCTTTCATCTCATATTGCTGCCATCTGGATTCACCAAAGAAGTGAAATTAAGAAACTGGACAATTGCACAATGAATTTTACGGTCAGACCTGAGAGTAACATACATCATTTCTACTCTATCCTATTAGCTAGAATCCAGTCATGTGGCCCCAACCTGAAAAGGACTCCCAAAGGTATCTAGGAAATGTGCTTGGAAAAGAGATGAATGGCATGAGATTTGGTGAATTCTGGGTTAGGTTCCCTTCTTTGTGTGTAGCACAATGTCTGACTTGCAGTAGGCACTAAATAAATGATTGGTTGGATGGAAGGAAGGATGGATGGATTGTAACCTAAGGTCTTATAGTTAGTAAAAGAGTGGACTAAAATGAATATGTGTTGAATTAATTAGTTAATTAATAGAAAATTCCATATTAATTTACCACATGCCCAAGAATTATAGGAAGAAACCAAAACCATACTGTTCAAAAATAGACTAGATTGGGGATTCCTAGGAAATTCTTTGTAATATTTCATATTATTTCAACATACAACCTACTAGCCAAAGTCACTCCAACTCTCCTCCCCTCTGAACCCTCTGGCAATCACTCTGTAGTTGTTTCAAATACTGGGAAATTATTCTGAAGGCAGCATGGTCTATCGATGGCATTGACTTTGGCTCCCCTCACCATCACTCTCATTGTTGCCATAAGCTCGTTTTTAAGTCCCTGAAGTTGGCTGCCCTTGAAATGAAATGGGAAAACCTGAGTTTGTGGGCCAGTTTGGTTCCCAGCCCAGTTCTCCAGCCAAAGAGAGTGAACAATCCTGTGTTTGTGGCACCCTGAGCCTGCAGTGACCTTCCAGGCCAGCAAGGATGCCGGAGAGAGCATACATTCTCTGAAACGACAGTAGAGGAAGAACCAACCCATTGCCCAAGGACTGATGAATAGGCCCCTCTTTTCCCCTGGGACAGCCTCTGCAAGGCCCCATGCAGGGCTTAACTCTTTCCTATCTTGAACTCTATACCTAGAGTCTCATCTATCCTCTTAGCTGAAAACTAATCAGCCTGAAAATAAATAATAATTAGTCCCCAGTGCTAACTACAGCCAGTTACGTTTTTGAGTAATGATTTCATTAATGTATTTCTCCATCACTATATCAGAGGGCAAGGACAATGTCTGCTTTATCATTTTATTCCCTAGTACCTAGCACAGTGCCTGGCAAAGAGTAGGTACTGTGGACATTTATTAAATGCAGAATGACTATGGGCAAACCTTGTCTCAAAGCTTAGGCTCTCGTGTTGCTTTGATTTAGCACCATCTGCCCCAAGAGTAATCATTTTCATTTCTCATTATAAACACAAAATGTACATTAAGCGGCTTCTGCTGTTTGTTTTTGACTCAGTGAATCTCAGAACCATCAGGGCAGAAGCGTGGGGTCAGCACCTTCAGCAACTTTCAATTCTGGGCTGGTGGTGAAAACTTCTTGGCTTTCAAATTGTTCATATATACACATATCCTGGATATAATAACCAGTAGGATTGCTCCAGAAATCCAGGGGGCAAATACTGTCATATTTAGTTTTTTCACACGAAACAAGTGACTTAATTTCCCATCATTTAATAGATTGTGGGATTAGCAAAAAGTCCAGCATCTCTGTCATGGGGCTGTCTCCCACCCCATGACTTGTCCAAAATCTTGAAGACTTTTTTTGGGTTTTTTTGTTTTTTGAGATTTATTTTATTTTATTTTATTTATTTATTTTTGGCTGTGCCATGGGGCATGTGGGATCTTTATTCCCTGACCAGGGATTGAATCCGTGCCCCCTGCATTGGGAGTGCAGAGTTTGAGGACTCTTTTTGGATTAAAGAAGGGTCAGCCTGACTTCTACACCCCAGTGGAAGAAATGTCACTGATCGCTGCCTTGTGGCTGTGGAAGATGCCCCACACGAGCCTTCAGATGATGTTGTGCAGGGCTCTGCACAAGCTGCTGAAGGTCTGTGTGAGAAGGAGATTCTTGAGACCTCATGCTCAGCCCAGCTGAGACTGTCCCTTGCTTAGGTTCCCAAAATTGCAGCTCTTAGTGCTAATTTTCAGTCCCTTATGTGATCTTTCCCCAAAGATCCAGTCACCTGAGAGGGCTGCATCAGATTTTATCAGGCTGTCCAGCTCTGCTGACCCCAAACTTCCATAAACTTTCCATCTCCAGGGACCACGCCACCATAGGTCTGGCAACATTTCCTTTTCAACCTTTGAAATACAAAAGGTCTTCATTTCCAGCAAACAGGGTTACCCATCACTTCTTATGTTTGGGCATCCTGATGGCCTCTAAGGGGCCCTGTTGCCCTCAGACGGAGGGAGCTACTGCAGTACCTCAGGACAGCTCACCCTCCCAGACTTTCTGATTTCTTTCTTGGTAGAAGAGAGAAGTAGGAGGAAGAGATGGAGTAGGGGGAGAACAATGAGAACACTACCACAGAAGCTAAGTATCAGCAGATCACTCCACTACACAGTTCTTCACACATTGACTGCACAGGCAAATTCCCCGCTTTACGCAGAAGGCAGATTTCCTTCTCTAATTTGTACATATTCCAACATGTATGATACAAATTTACAACCAGGAAGAAAACTGAGAGATCGTCCTGTTGAGTTGTCTGGCTTCAAGGTGCCAAATCTTCACTGGACATTACAGGAAAATAATTGAAATTTTTATGCAAAATAATATTTCAGGTGATGGAATGGACAGGCTCCTGGGGTAGAATAACAGTGTGCTTGGTGGAGGTTGTCCAATTTTTTCTTTTTAGAGTAAGAGTTTTATTTTGGTGGGAGGACAACTCCTTCACAGACACAGCAGCATGTACCGGCTCTTGAGTCTGACACGGGGCTCCTTTTCAGGGCCTGTGGCATGTCCTCCAGGCCCTACTGCCGTCTTAAAGATATCACCAGGCACCTAATTGCAGCTGTCAGCATCTGGCTGCAGTCGGGGAAGCAAGTACTGATTCAAAAGGCATGATCCAGAGCACTATGACCATCAGTAGTGGGTTTGAAAGGAAAACATCAAACCACGTGGAGGTGGGAGAAGTTGTCACAACTTGTTAATTTATGAGACCAAACTTTAAGACCAATGAAAATACCCCCAAACATCCTACACTCCGTGAGGCTGCTGTGAGAAACAAATGAATCAAGTGAAGAATCAAGCATAGAAGCCTTCCAATGTCACAGACCAGGCCCCCAATTGTGCCTTGAGCTCTAAGACAGCGGTCCCCAACCTTTCTGGCACCAGGGACCGGTTTTATGGGAGACAATTTTTCCATGGACGGCATTGGGGGATGGTTCAGGCGGTAATGAGAGCGATGGGAAGCAGCAGATGAAGCTTTGCTCGCTCACCCGCTGCTCACCTCCTGCTGTGCGGCCCGGTTCCTGACAGGCCGAGGCCAGGGGGTTGGGGAGCCCTGCCCTAAGACATCAGAGCATGAGACCCCTGCGAGGGAGAGTGACTCAGTTTCACAGATTAAGAGCCGGTGAGCTCAACCAACTGTGTTTCTCCTGGAACGTGCCTCGTTGCTGAGTCACACAGGTGAGTTATCATGGGGTTTCTTCTTGCATGGTTTGCTTCTGTAACAACCATTTCAGAAGTTAAACAACAACAACTGCTACCTGTTTCCTCGTTCAGTCCTGCATTTTCACAGAGCAGGAGCCACTGGCCTTCCTGAGGATTTGCAGAGGGGAATTCCATTGTGAGGGAGCTGTCACCATTCTCCTTCAGTTGGTTAAATGTGATTGTATATGTGATTGTATTCGATTCCATCGCAAGGCAGGCATGGAGCATCTCGTGTGTGCACACATTGGCACCGCTGGGGCGGCCAGGACAAGTAGGATGCTGCCAGCACCCAGGGAGGGCACATCATCAAGCAGGGGCCTCGGACAGGTATGGAACAGAGGAGGGGGTGATACTTTTTGTACCGGGTGAGTCAGGGAAGGCGAGAGTAAAGGTGATGTTTGAGCTGGGTCTTGAAGGATGAGTTGGTCTTTTGGGCAAGATAGGAAAGGGTCCATCAGCTGATGCAGAGGATTAACAAAGACCTCAGCAGTGTGTGAGGTCTACGGGGAGCCGGGTGTGTGGTGGGTAGGAGGTGGGGCAGATACTAGAACAATGTTAGGAAGCAGGGGTCGGGGTGTGGAGGAGCTTGGATCCTTGTGCAGTACTTAGGCTTCCGACAGAAGCTCACTAATATGGGCCAAAACCTCCTTGCCCTCCAGCATAGCACCCGGAGCGCCTGGCTCTCACAGGATGCTGGTTCAGGATGGAAGTTATTTCCTTGAGGTTTTGCCGCTGGTGCCAGAAATTCCCGGCATTCCACTCACTCCTCAGAGGCCTTCTGGAAATGTGCACATACCTGTTCCCTGAAGGGGGTTAATAGATGAATGCCCTGACCCCGTCCCCTTGCACTCACTGTCAACTACACCTCAATCAGTCACATTTCTGGAACTCAAAGGCGGGCTCTGGGGCTGGGCTGCCTAGTTTCAAAGCCCAGCTCTGCCACTTGCAGCCTTGGAGTGTGGGGCAAGCTACTGAAGCAGCGAGGCACCAGTGTGTGAGGCTCTGCAGGTGGAGATTCCTGGCAGGGAGCAGCACACCTGGGCACATCTGCATGCTTTTGCCCTTGGGCACCATTTCCCACACCCTGCCCCCTCGCAGCAGACCACCCTAGAACAGTGCTGACGAACAGAAATATAATGTGAGCCACATATGTAATTAAAACTTTTTCTTGATTACAAAAAAGTAAAAAGAAATTAAGAATATATTTTATTTAACCAAATACATCCAAAACATTGTCATTTTTAACTTGTGATAAATATAAAAATTATTAGGGAGATAGCTTACATTCTTTTTTGGGTACTAAGTCTTTATGTATTTATTTGTTTGTTTGTTTATTTATTTTTGGCTGTGCCACGCAGCGTGCAGGTCCCCGACCAGGGATTGAAGCCTGGCCAGGGCAGTGAAAGAGCCGAATCCTAACCACTAGACCACCAGGGAACTCCAGGTTACTAAGTCTTTAAAATCCAGTGTGTAGTTATTCTTACAGCACATCTCAACTTGGAATAGCCACATTTCGACATTTTGAGTGACTATAAGTAGCTCAATGGTCTCACCTGGCTAGAGGCTACCATATTGGATAGCACAGCTTTAGAACAATGGCCCACATAACTGGACTGAAATAATAGCAATAGTTAATATTTCTTGACTGCCAGCTGAGAGACCTTGGGCGAATTACTAAACCTGTGCCTATGTCCTCTGTAAGAGAGAAGAAATAATACAACGTAACACCTAACATTGTATTGGGGGCCTTAAGTTGGAACACATATCTGAAACCCTGAATGTGATTATCATTTCCTCTTTACCTTTGTGCATGTAATTTCCTCAGCCCAAAATGCCCTGTCTTTTCCACCTGCAAATCCTTATTCGTTCATTAAGACCTTGTTCAAATGTCACCTCCTCTGGGAAGCCTACCCACCTTGCCTCTTAGTTAGCATCAGCTACTCTCGGTTCTGGACCAACTTAGCACATTTTCAGACCTCTCTAATGGTGTTTCTTACCTTGCTTTGTGATTGTTTCCCTACTTGTGTTCCAGGTGAATCTGGAAGGAATTACTGCATCTCATTCATTGAAGATGCAGATTTTCAACTTTTTAACATCTCTGAAATCAGGATGCATTTATATTACAACTGGCAGTGTTTTTTCCTCTCTTAATGAGGTTTAAAAAAAAAGGATCAATGGCGTGATTGCAATATATAGCATAGATTTGATATTTTTTTATTTTATATTTTATTTATTTTCATTATTATTATTACTATATTATTATTATTGGTTGTGTCGGGCCTTCGTTGCAGTGTGCAGCCTTCTCTCTAGTTGTGGTGTGTGGGTTTTCTCTCTCTAGTTACGGTGCACGGGCTCCACGGCACATGGGCTCTGTAGTTGTGGCACACGGGCTCTGTAGTTTGTGGCACGTGGGCTCTCTCATTGAGGCACGCGAGCTCAGCACTTGCGGTGCGCGGGCTTAGTTGTCCCGGGGCATGTGGGATCTTAGTTCCCTGACCAGGGATCGAATCCCTGTAGCCTGCATTGGAAGTTGGATTCTTTACCCCTGGACCACCAGGGAAGTCCTAGATTTGATACATTTTAGTATTTGCCTTTGTAAACCCCTGGGCAGTGGGCTCAATTAATGCAATAAATGTGTCAAATGTTCTGACAACACTAATAAAAGTTTATTGCAATTACCACATGTGTGAATTATTTGGCCGGCTGCCTCTGCTCCATTCTGAATGGTAACCTCTCCAAGGGCAGAGACTGTGGGCTCTTTCATAGTAATGGGCTGGGCATCTTGTGAGAGGCCAAAATGTAATACCTGGTTTTTGAGGAAACTGTGTCCTTGAGTTACGTGCTAGGAAAGAAATCCCACCTTCCCACTACAGCATGATTAGGCTTTAAAATTTTCTTCACCAAAATATCTGATTACTGCATCAGGAAGCAGAGCGATCCAGCTAGAGTGTCGGGTTAAGAAATGCACACTTGTGGGACCAGGCGGGGAGAGAGAGCATTTCCCCTCAAAGCTGCATGTTTCCTCAGAAACTCCATAGGGCCCCAAACAGATTATCTTTCAAAGGACTCATTACAAGGCAAGAAGAGCTTTTAAATTCCAAGTGTTTTAACAAAGTCTTTTCTACCTAACGTCAAATTGTGCTATCTCTCCCCAATTCACAAAATGATACACAAATTTTTTAAATGCCAAAAAAACCTCTTATCAAGACAGCTCCAACTATAGCCAAATACCAATCATTAGGGGGATAAAAAATAATGCTTCATCCAAAAAAAAAGCCAAAGGGTTGGGAGGGGTGGGGGAGGCGGGTAGGGGAATAAGGACCGTCTTATGAGTGGTGATGCCCAAGCAATACCCCATTAGAAACAAGGAATTTAGAAAGACCCAAATATGAAATGTCTGGAATGTACATAGAGCTTCTATAAGCAAATATTGACTTGTAAGACTTTGAGCTTACCTCAAAGCTGTTGTTTGAAGGTATACCTCGATTCTTCCTTGCTGAGTGGCATGGAGTTCCTATCAGGTAAAAAAAAAAGGACTCACTCTATTCAGGGATTTTACCCAATTAAATACACACAGAGACACCATCCCTCAAACTATCGCCATCCCTCCTTAGGGGAAATCGCATCTGTTCTATCTTTGGCAAACAGTGCAAACACTTTCATTCAACTAAGGGTGTATGGTTTTACCTTTTTTACCTTTTTTTTTTTTTTTTTTTGGCCTGAAAAGAAAACGTGACTTTACAAATTCAGTTAACATAAATTGCTCCCTGACTTACTAAACTCTCAAGTGGGCTCAGGGTTTAGAGTTCCAGGGCTGAGCCTGGCTAGATTTGGGCTGCAGGGTCTCCTGGGAGCACTGGTTAAACTGGGCCTCTCTGGAGGTTCCTGCATCCTGGATTTGAAAAAGAACCAATCACACACTCTTTAACTTCCTTTTTTCCCTTCTCTTCCTTCTCTCCTCAAGTTCAGTTTAAAACAAATTACTCTGGCTGATGGACCTAAAATGATCAGCAAGTAGATGATCACCAGGTCCTTCCTGCGAATACTCCCACTGTTCTCCTTTCTTCTCCCATATTAATGTGTGCCCATATTAATAAGCGTTCCATACCCACCTTCCTCCTGGAGAAGATTCCTGCTGTGGGACTGAAGCCCTCCTAAGTCTGCATACTAATGGATTAGGCAGCTGCAAGACATTTAATGTAATGCCACTCCCCTTGCTGAGCTCTGAGTTCACGACCCCCATTCAGCAGGTACCCTCAGTCCTGTAAAGAGACACAGTTTCACTAGGGTAGGGCCTATAGCAGGTGGATGAACAGAGCCCTTGACAGGAGGAACGAGGAGCTCTTAACAGTCTACATAGTAACTACCCATCAAGTGCTTGCTACATGCAGGCACCTTTCACACGGGATTTCCTTTCGTCCTTATGTAAGGGCCAGTTGCCAAGTCTGACTCCTGAGAAAGGCAGACTCAGCTGACATGGTGCCCAGCTGCCCTCTCTTTCTTAACCAGCTCTCTTGATCAATTCTTTTCCCCTTAGTTCAGCTGAAACAAAACCAGGATTTTTTTTCTCCCCCACAAATAATTTTACTGGAACTAAGGAGGAAGCTAAGGAGGGACATACAAAAACACAGAAGCAGATGAGTTTACAGAGACAGATTTCTTATCTGGCAGAGCTTCCTGGGGAATCGGCTTCCTCTCCCTACCCGCACCCTCCATAAAAAAAGGCCCTGATCCTTTGTGTACAGTGAGATAAACACATTTCCAAAGGGGGATGGGCCGCTCTCTTCTAGAGATATTTCTTTCCCTTCATCCTGCTCCACCCTCTCCCCCAAGGTCCTGACACCAATTAAGAAGAACATGATCACCATTAATACATTTTTAAAAAACCCAAAAAAACCTAGTAGTGCTATGAACCCAAATTGAAAAACGTACAACAACAAAAAAACTGACTTGTCATCATCAAACATATTGAGGTCATAAAAGCTTAGGAAAGAGAGAACAGTTCCAAAATGAGAGACTGAAGAGAGGTTACACCAACATATAATGCATGATTCTGGACTGGATTCTTTTGTTTTAAAGATTATTATTGGCAAAGATTGAATGTAGTCCAAGGATTAGATAGTAGTATTGGACCAATGTTAATTTCCTGATTTTAATAGTTATATTGTGGTTATTCAGGCAAATGTTTTTGCTTATAGGAAATACATACTAAAGTATTCAGTGGTGATAGGGCATCATGTCAGCAACTGACTCTCAAATGGTGCAGGAAATAAATGTTCTTTGTACTCTGCAACTTTTTTAAAGTTTGAGATTGTTAAAAAAAAATTTTTTTTAACTACTCTATATCCAGCAATTCCATTTTTAGGAACCTATTCCAAAGATATACTGCTGAAAATACAGAAAGAAAGGAAAGAATGGAGGGAAGGAGGGAGGGGGGAAGGGAGGGAGGCAGGAGGGAAGGAAGGTAGGAACGAACGAATGAAGAAGGAGTACAAGGCTATTACTTTTGCCAACAAAGATAAAGCAACTCAAATATCCATCATTAAGGGATTGGCTGAGTAAATTCAACCAATCTAAAAAAAAAAAGAAATATCTCTATATATCACTATGGAGTGATCGCCAAGATATAGTAAGCAAAAAAAGCAGAGTAAATTGTGTATATATAGTTGACCCTTGAACAACACGGGTTTGAACTGCAAGGGCCCACTTATACACAGGTGTACTACACAGTCCCTGGTTGGTTGAATCTGCTTAAGAGGGACGAGGATTCTGGGGGCCGACTGTAAAGTTATACGCAGATTTCCCACTGCGGGGAGGGTGGGCACCCCTAACCTCCTTGTTGTTCAAGGGTCAACTGTATGTCTAAGAAAAGGAAATATGTATCTGTGTGAATGTGTGTGTATATGTAACATTTTTAAAACAAGCAATAGAAGAATAAATCATAAAATTTAAAAACAAATGATTACTTATAAGATGTAGGAAGAAATAGGGTTGAAGAAGATATGAAATAGAAGCCAAACTACTTTAAATATATTTGGCTTATAGACTTGGCTTTCAAACCATGTAAATGTTTTATAAAATTACGTGTTAAAAAAGTAATCCTGGAAAATAAAATGAAACAAATTATCCTAAATGTCAATACAGTTTACATAACCACAGGCAGAAAAACTATTCCATGGACTTGAAAACTTCAGCTTGACTTCAGGTCCCTAGGGAGATGTATCCCAGGGGCAAATAGAACTACAAGAACAAAAACAAAACCCACTTAAACTCTTTTCAGGAATCATACTGTTGGTGGAAATGGTGGTGGTTTTTCTGAGACGTGTGTGTGTGTGTGTGTGTGTGTGTGTGTGTGTGTGTTGTATGACAGAACAAATGCATAATTATGTGATAATTCCCAGTGTCTTTGAAAACTAGGATTCTCAGCTTTGGGAGAGAGGAGATACAGGATTGAAGACATTAAGCAAAATCTATGTAATCCTGAACTTGAATTGCAAGTATCGATGTGAACTCATAAAACTTATGACTTTAAGAAATGAATATATTTTCTAGCTCCATCTGCTAAAAAGGCCTAGAAACAAGTAACCAGTTATGACAGAGCGCCCCTGTGCCCAGAGTGAGCTCCACAAACACCATTTCCCGCTGAAATGAACAAGGTTTCTTGGAGAAATAGTTGATTTCAGAATTAGAGCAGGAAATGCACAAGGTGTGGCTGGAGCATCTTGTCATATACCAGATAGAAAGTTATCAAAGATTACTAGGATTTCATCAAAGGACTGAAGAATCTACCTTAAGAGCTTCCCACTGGCCAAAGATGGGACAGTTTGAAAATCAATAAAGATAGTAACTGCAATAGATTGAAATGCATCAAATGTTTAAATTCATGAATTCATGTTGATTCTAAAGGGATAATAATTGGTCACACTTGTAGAAGCCTGGTGAATCAATTCTTTTCTTTTTCACCACTGCTAAATAAGGGGGAAAATCAAGAATTTATCTTACCTTTCCTACATGAACAATTGCACTGGTTAACCAAATAGTAGAAAAGTTTCTCTTCTCTTTATAGAAGTATTACAGCTAATAAATGAAGAATAGTAGAGTATCATCATCACCATTTTGGAACTTCTAATGAATTAAGGGATCAATTGAATTGATTGTCAATAGCTGCTAGTATCACAAAAAGAGAGAAACCAGATATTATGTGTTTCCTGATGGAAGAATACAGCAACTATAAAGCAGTCCTACCAAAAAAAAAAAAAATCAGACCTGAAGCTGATCAAGCCCAAGATTCAACTACCAACTGACAGGAAAACCAGAAGGCAAAGAAACATGTACAATGACACCATTGGGATGAAGTCAGAAAACTCTAGACTGGAGAAACTGTACATAGTTAATAACCAGTTTCTTTAAGGGAAGAGAGAAACAGAGATGGAGAGGGAGAGGGAGAGAGAGAGGGAGAGGAAGGGACAGAATGAGAAGGCGAGGGGGAAATAAATAGATGAAGAGAAACATAATGAGACATAGCAACCAGTCACAATGTGTAGACCTTATTTGGGTTCTGAATCAAATCAGGAAACTTTAAAAATAAATTATGACACTTTGGAAACAATTTAAAATTTGAACACTGGCTAGATATTTGATGATATTAAGAACTTATTGTTACTTTTTATTTTTTATTTATTTTTATTTTTTAAAGGGAACGCTATTTATTTATTTATTTATTTATTTTGGCTGTGTTGGGTCTTCGTTTCTGTGCGAGGGCTTTCTCCAGTTGCGGCAAGTGGGGGCCACTCTTCATCGCGGTGCGCGGGCCTCTCACTCTCGCGACCCCTCTCGTTGCGGAGCACAAGCTCCAGATGCGCAGGCTCAGTAGTTGTGGCTCACGGGCCCAATTGCTCCGCGGCATGTGGGATCTTCCCAGACCAGGGCTCGAACCTGTGTCCCCTGCATTGGCAGGCAGATTCTCAACCACTGCGCCACCAGGGAAACCCTATTGTTACTTTTTAGATGTGATAATGGTATTGTAGCCATGTTTTTTGTTGTTGTTGTTGTTGTTTTTAAGAGTCCTTCTCTTTTAGAGATTCATACAGAACTGCTTATGGAAGAAATGCTATGATCCTGGAATTTGCTTCGAAATAATTCACATGGGGTGGAGGAAGTGAGTGGGGTGTACATAACACAGTACATGAGTTCATAGATGTTGAAACTGAGGGATACGTACTTTTTACATGCCTGACATCTTCTTGTATATTCTCTCCATCTTTGTACATGCTTGGAATTTTCCATAATAAAAAGTTAGAAAATAACACCTACCATATACCAGGGACTAGGCTGGCATTAACACACCTAAGTCATGAATTGGCATCACAGAAAAATAGAACTTTTCCTTCATGACTTGCACATGTGGGAAGGGAGAAGAATTTGGTGGCAACGCCCTTAACTCTCCCCTTACTTGATGAGATGAATATGCAGTTTCCTTTGCCAAATTGGAAATTGAGAGCAGAATGCAACCCTGTCTAAACTGCTCCTCCGAGGAGCTCATTGAAGGCCAGAACCATTACTCAGGGTCCAGCTGCATTGCATTCTCATCCACCCAGAAACACATGCAGATATGTGCGAGATCAAAATAGGCCCACATGTGGGCTTTAACAAAGAACAACCAGACAAAGCCCCACAGAGCGTCTGACCTCTCCCTTGGCCTCTGGGCCTTCCATGGAAATGTGAACTTTCCTTTGCCACTCAGAGGACACCCTTTGGCCGTTAACAACAGTCCTATAGAGACTGGGCAGTGCCCTTTGGCTGCATCAAGGTCAGGGGGCCCAGTGCTGTAAATTACTGGCATTCACACCACAATTTCCCCTTATTTCTGGGACCCACCCTATTTGGAGTTTAGCTCCCTCGGTCCTTGAGGGTAAAATCATAAATTCAGCTGGACATTCCCCAGTCCCGCGTGGTGACCTTTACTGTACATGCCTGGCATGTTTTCCCAAGGGATCAGAGAAAATGTCTTCACCAGAGAGAGACATACGGTGTCACGGGAATGCCTGGAAGAGGACCAGACCTGCGCACAGGTCTCCTTGGGCTTGTACTTGCCTTGCATTTAGCTTGCAGTGAGGGGACACTCCTGTCGGGATCCACATGACTGTCTACCCATTCAAGCACTTACTGAGCCTCTGAGCATTAGAAACTCTGGAAAATGCAAGGGCAAACAAGACAGTCTTTGCCCTTCGATTTAAGTCAAGGTACAATCAGACCATGACCGAGAAGTTTAGAGGAGGGAGAGACAATTTCCAACTGCAGTGGTGAAGTTGCAGGAGGTGAAGTGTGAAGCAGACCTTAAAACTAATAAAATTTCCAATTTCAATGTTCAAGAGACTGGGGGTGGGGTGTGAGGAGAACAGAGGATTCCAGGTGGAGGGAATGTCTTGAACAAAGTCATGCATATAGTACATTATAAATCTTCTGCAAGTTTAATGAGTAAAACTATGGTGGTAAGGAACCTCCATAAATGCAAGGAGGGCTGTCGGACCTCAGGAACTATCGTGGCCTATTTTATTTCCTTGTGGTTATTCACTTGTCTTTCAGAATGCCGGTTATCTTCTTTGCAAAGAAAGAGGAAAAGCACAGGGGTTAAAGTAGTTGACTACTGCTTGATAATACGTGCAACAGATTAACCAGTCCTGAAAGTAGAATTTGAGGATTGGGTCAAAGTGATGTGGGGCGCAGCCTGGCTTATTGATACCAAAGAGGCTGTCTGCTAACCTTTTGAATCCAGCTTTTCCAATCTCATGTTGTATCAAATAACTCACCAATTTCTTGGTAAACAATGGAAGATCCACATGGTTGGTTTTTATGAACTTCGGCACTATGAACATTTGTGCTGGATAATTCTGTTTTGTAGGGGCCTGTCCTGTGCATCGCAGAATGTTTAGCGACATCCCATGCTTCTATCAACCAGACACCAGTAGCACTTGCCCCCCAAGTTGTGACAACTAAAACTGTCTCCAGACATTTCCCAATGTCCTGGGGGGGGGGGTGAAAAATTGCCCCAAGCTGAGAACCACTGTATTATATGAAGAAACCAAAATCATATTAAAAGCTTACGTTTATTGGGTATTTATTACGTGCTAGGCTCTTTATTAAGTGTTTTCACACATTAACTCATTTAATCCTCACAGTACCTTGATGAAGTATAGGTACAATTATTATTCACATTTGACAGATAAAGAAATTGGGGGTCAGCAGTGTTTATCAACTTACCCAAACTCACACTCCTCACGAGTAGCCGATTCAGGATCTGACCTAAACACTTAGACCTGAAACCCACCCTCTTAGCCACCAAGTTATACCCTGGAGTCCCCAGGCCTCTCTCTCCTGGTAGGGTAAACCAAATAGTGTGGGCACCAACAATACAGGAGCCCCTGCCAGCAGTCCCAATTTAATTGCTGGGAATCAGACTCAGCAGGCCCCCAGGGTGGTGCACGCATTGCTCAGGATAAGATCTGGGAGCCCTCCTCCCTGCCACTCCCTGAGGACCACGTGGCTTGCCTGTACCCTACACTGACAACATCCCTTCTGGAACAGCTGCTACCCCTGTTACTGCTCCATGATCATACCCCTTTGCTTATCATTTGCCACCTTCTTAATGGAGAACTAGTCTCCCTTTGGCTTCAACATGGAGATGGGGGAAATTTACCCAGAAGGGACAAAAATTATCCTTTAAGGCAAGAACATCAAGGTTGTTTACATAGTCTTCAGTGGCCATTATACTTGCCTCCCAACATAAGTTTCTCCTCCCTCAGTAGCTGTGCTGATTGTCATTTAGGTATTCACACCACCCCCATGAAGCCTTGATTTTAGGCAATATGTAGGTGACCATTCTGAAAACATTCACAGATCCTAGTTCCACTAGGTACTAGATGTGTGAACTTGCCCAAATTTATCGCCCGTTTGAGCATCAATTTCCTCATCTATGTAACATATGTATTTTTAAAAGGCTGTCATGCAGAGTTATCATGTGGATTAGAAATAATATATTCTATAAAGTTCCTAGTACACTATAAGGGCTTTTTAGTGCTATTATTCTTATTCTTGGTCATTAATCTCCTCACAGGAATTGGTTTGCCATGTTGCTTCTTAGTGTTATTTACAGTCAGCTGAGAGTAAATGGAATGCACAGATGAGCATTCTGATGGCAGATGAGGCTGGGAAAAGATGCAGAGCACAAGAGCCGGGGGCAGCCTGGACTGAAAGGTGGCAAATATCAAAACTTTACAGGTACTAAAAGGATGCCTGTAAGTCTCCTGCTTCTGCATTTCTGACAACACGGTGCCATGGTTGTATTTGTAGGAACCAACTGCTGGAGAAACACTTTAGGGTGGGATAGGGTGGGATAGGGTCTTTAGTGTCCCTCAGGTCATATTGTGCATGTTCCACTGACATGTTCTCATCCTGGAACCCTGCTCCTGTGTGCTCAGCACCCACAAACCCACAGGAAAATGACGCTCAGCTCTCTGAGAGACCCAGACATTTCCTATTTCAATCCTAGTTCATTAACTTGGTTCCCAGTACATGAACTTTTATGTCTTGATCTTCATTGAGTTGTGAGCCAAGACCAGTCCAACATGGTCCTGGAATTGAACTTCCCATTGCCTTATATCAATTTCTGAAGTACCAATTCACTTATTTCTTTTCAGTCTGTATCCATCAAAAACACAGATGACATAACTCATTCCTGAGTACAGAACTATTGTGAACAGGTATCCAAATCATAACAATGTGTACCACTTAGTGGGCACCTATTATGTAGATTTGAATTCTTATATTGCCCTTGTAAGTTTTTTATCCCCATTATGCATCTGAGAAAGGAACAGAAGCTCAAAGAGGTTAAATGACTTACCAGAGATCTCCCACCTAGTAAGTGTCTGGGTCAGAATTCAAAGCTAAGACTGCCTTCTTTTTGATGATTCTAAGCTACCTCCCTCTCCTATACTCCTTTGATGTGTGTATATTAGGTGGGGGTGGGGATAGGGGTCCACTGGGCCCAGAACAGCTTGCAGAATCCTCTTTTATTTTACATACTGCTCATGGAGCCAATCAATGATTGAATTAATGATGGAATGATTTGCAAAGTAGGAGTAGGATATGGGAGTAGACCTCTCAGAAATGAGAGCCACAGGAAGGAAGGAAGAAAGGCAAGAAGAGAAGGAGGCAGAGAGGAAAGTAAAGAGGGAAGGGAGGAAGGAAGAGAGGAAGGAAGAATGCTGCTTCCTCCTGCTATGGTAAGAGTGACTCAGAGGGATATTTCCAGATGGCTTGTCAGTGAAGGGGGTGGAGCCCATGACAGCTGGTGGCGTTCATCACTATCACTCACAAAGCATGTGCCTTCTGAGGAGGGGTGCTGACAGCACCATTTTCACCTCAGAGGGAGGGCATTTCCTGCTCACATGGAAGGGCACATGTGAGGGGTATTTGACAAGGAATACATTACAGACTTAATGAAGAAGCTGTGTGCCCCACAAGAAGAGTCACTCCAAAGTGCTGTGGAGAAAATAGGACCAAGATGTTGTCTCAGACACTCACAGGAGGTTGCCAGAGACGTCCCTGAGTTCCCAGTTCTGAACCACTCTCTGTGTACCCAAAGCTCTGCATCACAAAGGCTGTATTTAGAAAGCAGAGATTTACAATTGGCACTTTTCTGTAAACACATAGATTTAATTCCAATTTTACAGCTCAGCTACTCCCTGTAACACACAGTCCATAAAGCATGTGCAATGTTGTGCGAAATCTATTACCATTTACATTCCCTGCCCTCCAGCAGGTAAGATGGATCTAGGAAGTTGGCCAGAGTCCCGGGGAAAGAGCCAGGATTAAATAGAAACCACAAAGACTACAGCAATATAACAAGAACCCCGAATGGGATGTGCAGAGAACAGGAAACTCCTAAACACAAGTCCCCTAAGTGAAGAGGATCCAGGTCACAACGGGGCAAGATCAAGGAGACAGGAGAACTTGGGGACCTCCCTTAGGTGACAAGATCGATGTTCAGCCCTACCTCACGCCCTACATTTTATGTAAATTTGTTTTTCCAACACTCCATCAAAAACCACTTCCATTTGGTACTCAGCAGTGGATGTAAATGTCCACTGCCTCATGTCATCCAAATTTCACCAGCAGTAACCTGTACCCTGGGACCTTTCTCCTAACGCTGACCTTGGTCAGTGCCCTGGGTACTGTTGATATGGAGACTGCACCCAACATGGTTTCACAGCTCAGCAGCCCCACCCACAACCCCTCAGGTAGGCTGACCCCAGAAAGCATAGGGGTGGCAGAATCCTTTGGCCCTAGAGTCAGTTCACTCCTCCCAGGAGTAAGCTCGGGTTTGGTGAGGCCTCAAGTTCCTATCATTTCTGGCCCTTTAAAACAAATGCAACATTACAAATACAAAATCAGGTACAGGGCCTTGGGAAGGGTCTGTTCAAGAAAAAGTCCCTCAAGCTTAAACCTACCTTTGCAATAAACCCACTTTTGCCCCTCGCTGTGCTCTGACCACACGAGAAGATCTTTGATGGCTCCTGTCTGGTGGTAGGAAGCAAGGCTTGACCTAATTTCCATGGCACACAGAGATGTCTAATTGTTGAGTTTCAAGTTCAGGGTGGAAATCAGAAAGCTCAGAGTAAGAAATAAAAAGAAACTGGGCAATGCTGAGGACTATTAATAGATTGAGCACTGGGTTAATCAATTCCAAAGTAATCATTTAAGAAGGTCATTTTATCATAGAGTGAAGTAAGTCAGAAAGAGAAAAACAAATACCATATGCTAACACATATATATGGAATCTAAAAAAAAAAAAAAGTGGTTATGAAGAACCTAGGGGCAGGACAGGAATAAAGATGCAGACGTAGAAAATGGACTTGAGGACATGGGGAGGGGGAAGGGTAAGCTGGGACGAAGTGAGAGAGTAGCACTGACATATATACACTACCAAATGTAAAATAGATAGCTAGTGGGAAGCAGCTGCATAGCACAGGGAGATCAGCTTGGTGCTTTGTGACCACCTACAGGGGTGGGATAGGGAGGGTGGGAGGGAGATGCAAGAGGGAGGAGATATGGGGATATATGTATATGTATAGCTGATTCGCTTTGTTATACAGCAGAAGCTAACACACCATTGTAAACCAATTATACTCCAATAAAGATATTTTTTAAAAAAAAGGTCATTTTAGAAATTTATTATGCAGAGTATTTACTGTTTTAAATAAACTTACGAGATATTGTTTACTAGCATATAGCATTTTACATTTAGAGATTTATGTTGTTGCTGCTGTTATTCTTCAATCCCATAAAACCCTGGAGACACAGATCACCCATTGCCTTGAAACGCAACACCCAAGAAATTGAGCTATTACTGAGCCACACACCAAGCAATGCTACCACATTCTGCCTTTGCCTTTAGAGCTGGCCTGGCTGCCAATAATAGGGCAAGTATATGGCATGAAGCACATCTCATCTCCTGCTTAGGTTTGATCCTTTGGCTACTGAAGCTACTGTGATGTGATGAGTAGAAGAAGGAAACATTTCAGGATCCATAGTGAATTGAACCAAATGAGCCAAGTAGCCACATCCTGCAGGGACAAATAGTCCCCATGCCAGCATAGGAGATAGAATCTAAGCCTACAAAAGTAGAAGCAGCCCCTTAGACCAATACAGGTCTTGCAAACAGGGGCTTCAGCCCAGGTCCCCAAACAACCTTCATCTGCACTCAGCATCTCCAGGCCAGGTGACTACACATCAGGCTCAGCTGGAAGGACCCCAACCCAGCAGTAAGACCTGGATTGAAGAATATGTCCTCTGGATGTCACAGCCTTTGTTATTGGAAACCCCAGGCCAGAGAGGGAACTGAAACTACTAATTAGGGACACAGCAGCATGTCAGGAAACCATGTGTGACCTTGGGAGCAGTAGAGTAAGGTTCCAGTTGGGAGGAAACTCAGGTCAGTAAGGGGAGGGCAGGGGGGAAGACAGACACACCCAACGGAAGGAAGGAACCAAGATAGGGCCAGCCAGTTACCCTTGGCTCCAGGTCCTAAGGAGTCAGTGTCTCTTTGGTGGCCAGAAACAGTTCCCCAAGGGTTGGAGCTGGGCTGCCATCCAGCTTCAAGCTACCCAGGAGAGCAGGGGAGGCTGGGACCATCCTTCTGACCCCTGTTGACTGGAAGGGAATAAAAACGTTCTAAGGAGGTCTCTGCTCATATCAAATCTTCTCACTTTGGAAACTTCCTGCTGGCATTTCCTGGTTGTGTCTGGCTCCTTTCACCAGATTGGAAGGTCCCTGGGAGAACATGTTTTATCTAAATGATAATAGCTTCCTCTCATTGAGCTCTTGCTGTGTGCTAGGAATTGTGTCAGGTATTGTACCTTAAATTGTCTCACTTCACCCTCCCAATGCCATTTTATACCTCAGGAACTCATGACTCAGACCATATTTATTTGCCTAAGATCACACAGCTAATTAAGCAGTGTGACTAGCACACAAGCCCAGGATGTCAGATTCTAAAGCCATTTACTAAATATTTGTCAAATTCATTGAACTAGTTCCTACTGGATATGAAATATGAATATAGCTAACTCCTGATTTGCACCTATTAAAATAATCCTAAAGCAATTAATCAAAAATTCATCAACATTTGACCTCAGAGTATACTTTCATCCATATATTTGAACCATATGTTTGAACATGGGTGTATTTGTTATTCTAGGAGTTTACAACTCTAAACTAAGTAATGAAGATACTCAGTAGAAGAGCTCAAAATTGTGAGTTTTCTGACTCCAATTTTCCTGCTAGAACTTCTCCCTACACAGAGATCAGTCTTGGGCCTGCTTCTCCTCTCCATCCCAACCCTCTCCACTTTTTATTTCCAGCCCTGAGCTCCCCAGAACTTCTAGATTCACGTATTCTACGGCTTATTTGACATCTGCACTTAGTTAACAGGCATCCAGGACAGCAGCCACAGTAGAACCCTGTGTTCTACCACCTTCCCAAGCTGTTCTCCCAGTCTTCACCATCTCAGGAATGATATCACCATCCCCCGCAACTGCTCAAATCAAAACTTAGACGTCACCCTGATTCCTTTTTCTCTCCCTCCACGTCCCATCCATTGCTGATTCTCGTTGGTTCCTCCTCCGACATACATCCTGTGTCTCATCTAAGCTGTCGTCTGTTTAGCGGATTCACAGAAGCCTCAGTCCTCTCATCAACCAAGTGGGCAGCCCAGCTGTTTTATTTTCTTTATTTATATTTTGGTTATCAAACTGTTAAGAGAAATCCTAATGTCTTCCAGGGATAGCCCTGCTCAGGAGAGGGGAATGGTCCTTTCCAGTTCTGTGATTCTGATATATAATTTGAGATGCCATTCATTCCATCACCAAAATATTTCCTGGTATATCCACCAATTCAGTACCACAAAATTCCCCTCCTGGGAAAATCATTTACCTATTTTAAGTGAGGTGTGTTTTTTTGCCTTTCTGATGACAACTGTTTGAAAAATAATAAAACTTTAGAAAGATAATATAGGTTTATCATTTTTACATAAAAACAAGAGCCAACAGTTAACTCACTTGACAAGAATGTATTTTTTCTAAATGACAAAGATGGTCTCAAAGTAAACTGGGCAATCACCAACTCCCTTAGCAGCATTAAATAAATTCCTCTTCTGTGAAGTATCAGGAACTGTTTATTTCTCCATGCCCTCAAAGGCAATCTGGATTTTCAGTTAGCCCTCACAGAGGTGGACTGAAATGAGAGCTGTAGTCGCTGGTAGATTAATTATAATTTTTTTTCAAGTATTTTGAATATACCCCTCCAGTTATGCAATCAACCTTAAAAAGCAGATCTTAAAATCTTGGAGTCTATTACACTTTGGGTCTGTTTATATAAGAGAGAGAGAGAGAAAGAGAGAGAGAGAGTGTGTGTGTGTGTGTGTGTGTTTTTGTGTGTGTATGTGTGTAATCTTGCCCAGGATTCCTTAGAGATCTGCTGCTGGTCTGTGTGAACTGACGGGCCCCAAGCAACACTGCAGAAATACAGATAGCACAGCTCCAAGGCTGTGGTCTTTCATATACATTCCTGGGAAATGTAATCCTTGTGGTTTCCAATCTCATTTCTCTTAGGATACAGATATGAGTAAATTTTACTTTGAAAAGAACTCATGCACTTTGGTTTACGTTAAGACTAATTTCAGATACATAAAGAAAGTAGAGCCATTTGGGATCAATATTTACTAAATCTAAATCTCCATTATACTGCATCAGACTTAATTAGTGCTTAGATTCTAACTTAACTGTGACAGGCTTCCTTCTGTTTACATTTCTGAAATTAAACATCACCTCCTCAGTGGTCCCTCTTGAAGAAGGACAGCTGGCTCCAAGTTAGTTTTCGTTCCCACTCCCTCCTTCTTTACCTTTTTCTCCTCATAGATTAAACAAACAAACAAAAACATGGTTCTGCTCCCAGCCCAGCTTTTAAGGAAATATAAGCTTTTATGGACAATTAAATTAAACATATAAATGTCTTCAGTCTATTTAATTCAAAATTTGCAGGAGTGGATGGGGCAGTGGGCGGGGGTTGTCATTCAGTGGCTTATAATTTAATTCTACCCCATTAGTAATGGAGAATACTTCCTGGTTGTTTTTCTGTCAGTTACACAAGAAGCTACCAATTAATGGTTTAAACTTTAAAAATAACAGAAGCAATTAACTCACACTCCATGCCTTTCCATTAGACAGCTCTTGGTTAACTAAGGCTACCTACAAAAATACTGTAAGAAAAGTAGATCTCTCACTGGGATTCTGGGCCCATCATTTGGTATGGTATGAGACACAATCTTCTTAGATTAGATGGAATGTGATGGGTTAGGGCTCTATTCAACTTCCTGGATAACTGAGAGGGGTAATTCTAACTGAGGAGAGAATTTGACTTCCAATCTCAGTGTGCTAAGTATGGAGATATTGATAATTCCCTAAAAAGAAAGACCAGTTTGAAGCAACTTGGAGTCATGGTTAATAGAGCAGAATGCATCTGTGGTCAGATACAACGAAGGGAGAGAAAGAAGGCAGTCTGAAATTGTAGGTATAGGTTAAACTCTCTGTGGTTAGGTGGCTTTTTAGGGCCGTGACTTTGGGTTTACATGACTCACTATCAAGTGGGAAAGAAGGTGTCGACTAAATCACAAACTGAAGGCAATAAAGCTGAAACCTCAAGGTTCCAATATGCATAAGTTTGCGTCAACCTTTCTCCCACAGATCATGAGTCCAGACCCCTTTTATTTTCTTTATTAAATCTTAAATATTTTTATGCTTAGTTTTACCCACAGAGTTGCCATGAAGCCTAGTGGTTCTATCAGAGGAGGCAATGGGCATATTGGTTAAAATCAGAAACTTAAGTTTGAACCTGTTTTCATGACTTTCCAGGTTGCGTAAACTCTTTGAGCTTCAACTTCCTCTTCTTTGAAATAGAGGTGATAACTCTGTGCTCACCTTGTAGACTTAAATGCCTGACACATACAAGAATGCAATGAATGGTAGATGTACAAGTGTGACTTGAAAGTACCTTTCTCCCTCCAATCAGTTCTTCAGTTAACAGCCATAGAATTGGCTGAGAACACCTAGAGAGAAGATTGGGACACAGAGAGAAGCAGCAGCTAGAAGAGCTCATTCAAACCCAGAGGCGGAGCATGGCACGGTCCCATTCAGACCCTCCTGTGGTTTCCCGTCATACCTAGAGTAAAAGCAAAGTCTTCAAAGGCCTTTGTGATCTGCACTACCCCCTCAGCCTCTCTGACCTCACGTCCTCCCACCCTGTCTCCCTCACTCCCTCTATGCTAGCTACATTCTTCTCCTTGCTGTGGTTCCTCAAACATGCCAAGCATCCTCTCTGCCTTGGGGCCTTTGCACCTGCTGTTCCCTTGGCCTGAAACTCTTGCTTCAGATATCTGCTGGCTTGCACCCTCACTGCTTTCAGGTTTCTTTTTAAATGCCTCTCAGGAAAGGCCTTCCCCCACCACTTTAGCAAAAAAAAAAAAAAAAAGAAAGAAAGAAAAAGAAAGCACCTCCACTCTCCATTCCCCTACCCCATTTTCCATGACACTAATAACTACCTAATATTAAAATGTGCATAGGGCTTCCCTGGTGTCGCAGTGGTTGAGAGTCTGCCTGCCAATGCAGGGCACGCGGGTTCGAGCCCTGGTCTCGGAAGGTCCCATATGCCGCGGAGCGGCTGGGCCCGTGAGCCGCAATTACTGAGCCTGCGCGTCTGGAGCCTGTGCTCCGCAACAAGAGAGGCCGCGATAGTGAGAGGCCCGCGCACCGCGATGAAGAGTGGGCCCCACTTGCCGCAGCTAGAGAAAGCCCTCGCACAGAAACGAAGACCCAACAAGCCATAAATAAATAAATAATTTTTTTTAATGTGCATATTTATGTATTAATTTGTCTCCTCCTCTAGAATTTAAGCTTCACTGGGGCAGTATCTATTTTATTTGCTACTGTATTCCTAGAGCCTGGAATCAAGCATGACACATAGTAGGTGCTCAATAAATATCTGTGAACTGAATAAGTGAACACCAGACAAAGCAGATTCTCATCGATCAGTATAAGCTTTGGTGTGCATCAGAATCACCTGGGATGCCCATTTCTGGGCCCATTCCCAGAAATTCTGATCCACTGGGTCAGAGGTGGGGCCGGGGATGTTCATTTTAACCAGCACCTCAGATGATTCTGGAGCAAACAGACCAGACTTTCAGAAACATTACTGGAGACATAGAGCCCTACATTGCAGCAATGAAAAGAGACCATATCATAACTATCCATTGCTTTTAATGCATCAGGGTACCAGGTTAAGCAGACCTTGACACTTCTCTTAGCAAAAGGCGTTTGTTTAAAAGTTGCCGAGCAGTGCTCTAAGAAGAGACAATAAATTGCCTTGGAGTAAATCTCTGTTCTGAGAAGAATCACTTGAGTAGTTCCTCTTTGGTCCTTAAAGCCCACAGACACATATTGCCCCAGGAGAGGGGGGTAAGAGAAACATTTTTTGAGCCTTGACAAAGGCTGCCCTCCCATACAGAGGTTATGAAGAGCTTCACATTATTAGAGCTTCTCTGAGGGTAGAGGGTCAAAACTATGGTCTGCTTTTGGGAAAGGACACCATGGGGTTACAAGTGCAAACTCTTAGGGAGGAAAGGGGGAGTGGCGTGGGTCCTAGATTCCATACTGGAGCCTGAGCTGTCAAAGGGGGACAGGAGATGTAGAGAGGGAAGACTTGATCTGAAGGCTCAAACTGAAATCCTCCCCACTCTCCACCCCCATGACACTGGGCTCCTTGGGAACAACTAAGCACTGAATACAAAGTTATAACTTTGGGAGCCTGAGTTGTGACTTCCTTGGCCAAGTCTAACCCTAAGGAGTGCTGTCCTTCTTCAAGAATCACTTTGACCTTGTGCCAGACTTTGTACTAATTCTTGTTTGTTTTCTTTTTGTGTGGCACGTCCCAGCATATAGTTGCTCAATTTACCTTTGAAAGGGTTGGAGAGAGGACTTTGAACCTCTGGAAGTCCCCCCACCCCCTGAGCCTCAGTTAGAGTGGTTTGATGGCACAAAGTAAACCATCCCTAGTTGAAATGTCCAGTTCATTTAGCACGGTAATAAGAAACAGTCTCTTCTCTGTGTTGGCTTTCTCATCTTATTATCGTTCCTGCCACCTGATGTGAATATTGTGGTTCACTCTACTTGTTTGTGCCCTGTAGCATGTTAAACAAATGATGTAAATTTTAAAAATCTAACTATCAAATCATATTGTTGCCATCCTAGAATCATTGTCTTTTGAAATCAAAAGCAGCCTTGTCTGTGTGTTGGTGTGTATTTTCCAAGACAGCTGTGGCAGTTTCCAAATGTGACCACTTTCCTTTGCATTTTAATCTCCCGCACGGTAAACTCCTTGGCTGGGTGCTGGGTGAGTGTTAACACCAAGGAAAAGCTGGTAAATTTGATACCAGGGTCCTTCACTCCCATCCAGATACCTAGGGTGTGCACACGTGCGCACGCGTGTGCACGCATACACACACACACACACACACACACACACACACCCCACAAACAATAGAGAGCCCTGTGCTAAAAATAGAAGTCACAGTGGTTCTTTCAGGTTTTCTTATCAAGCCCCCCTTGGCTTCATGTGGTGGGACAGGAAACTGGAGCTCACAGGACATCTTTGACTAACACAGCCAATAGCACAGTGAAAAGCTACAGACATGGGATTTGTACTCAAAGTTCTCATCCAAGACTAATTTTCTCTCTCTCTCCTTTTTTAACAGCTTTTAGTCATTAAGGACTTGGTAAGTATTGGGCTTTGTGCTTAGCACTATGCTTAGTGCTCTTCATGCATTATCACATTCAGCGCCCCCAAACCCTGTGATGTTTATTTGTATTTTATAGATGGGAAAACCAAGGCAGGGCCCTGAGGGTTAGGAACTTTCCTAAGTTCACAGAGCCAATAACTAGCGGAGCTGGAACTGGAACCCAGATCTACTGCACTCTTAACCAGCACATAACACTGCCCTTATGCCACTTTCTTCAAGACAGTACAATCCAGAATCGCTGGATTTGGAGTAAGAAAACTTTGCTCAAATGCCAGCTCTGCCTCCGAATGTACACTTGGGCAAGTAATTTGAGCCTTTTGATTTCATCTCTGTTTCTCCTGTCTGTAAAATCCCACTAGGATTATTGAGAGGTTCACATAAAATAATGTATGGAAAATCATTTTGCAGACCAAGGGTGCTCTAGAAGACATGATAACTAGCATCGAAGCCCGTGGTCCCATGGTACTATTGCACCGTGTCACTTTCCCTTTGCTTGAATTGTAACGAATACGATGGATAAAGGCCTGTGTTAACATAGTTCCTGAGCCCTGTGGTTTGATTTTGCATCAAAGGGAAGAGTCCCAAAGGTTGTGAATCTGGGGTCAAGCTGTGCATGTTATAGAGTGTGGGTTTTGAGTCTGTACATCAGACTGGTCAGAGCAATGTCTGCAAGGAAGACACTGCACCTTTGCAAGAAGGAGAAATGAAAGACTCTCAGTGCCTCTGTAACTTTATAGAGTAGTAATTCTTTCTGAGCAGAGCACACACCACACTGTTTACAGTCTTTGAAGAGAGTGATCATGTATGCCAAGATGTCAATGCAACCAGAGGTATCCTTGCCATTGTAAGAATGCATCAACACAGAAATTATAAACAACATTTGCTTTATGATTTGTGGGTTTTCCTCTCCAGCCAACATTCTCATAACCTTTCACCCCAGCCCCCCACAAAAATTAACCTCTATTTCATTTATAGTTTTGAGTGTCTATAAGAGCAAAGGTTAGCATTCTAATGAAAAATATTTCCAGATTCAGTTTTGGTTGGGAATTACCCACCATTCCTCCAACCTGAAATCTAAGTGCCAGTAGCTCTCATGGAGTTATTCCTTGAGGCTTTCCTTGTTAGGGCTGGTAACACATCCAGTTACTACCTCCTGCGAGGGATTTGCTGGAGAGCGCTAAAGCAGGTCTTCGAAGACATAAGAAAGCAGAAAATTGAGGCAATAAGCCAAATAATTAAAGGTGGAATATCTAACTTTTTCATTCATCAGAGAATAGGTAAAGAATGCTTTTAGAATTCCCCTTGACTCTTTTTACTGCATTGTTCTGGAATATTGGTACTATAAAGACCTTTAATGAAGGCAATAAAAAGAAAAAAAGTGGGGGAGAAATTCTGAAAGCAAATAACAGAATATATCTGGGAAAATCTTTCCCCAAATCCCTTCTGCAGACTTCCCACCTGTTACTGGGCATAATTGGATCACATGCCTGGTCCTAAACCAATCAATGAAACTCCCATGATTGGCTTAAATAGAAGTTGCTCGTGGAGCCCACCCCCTGAATCACATCAGGGAGAGACAGATAGCTAAGCAGAATCAGAGTTCTCTCAGGGAGGAGGGAAGAGGGAGGAGGGATGGATCTTGAGTGAGCAACCAACCAGGTCTGCTACAGAAACCCTGGTCTTCACTGAGTCTGAGTACAGCATTACCACACGCTTTATCCTCTCCAGACAACATTACTCAGTTTACTCTGCAGAATTTTCTATCAGATTTTTATGTGAAGTATCATTTTTCTCTGACCTTGTGCTGCAATCTTGTTTCTTTTTTCCTTAGCAGAGATCACAATGGAAATCCTACTATAAAAACACTCAAGTACTATCAAAGGATCAGACCATATAAGGTGCTAGGGACCTTTTTATTTTAAATAAGAAACAAAACTATTTATACTTTTACAAGGAGTCTGCCCTATTTTAGTAAATATTTGGCAAAGCTTCTTGATTAAAAGAGCAAGCTAACCCTTGTTCTGCAGGGTTGTTTTTGCCATAACTGAAATCGTTCATTAATTTTCTGAAAATAGAAGCAAGCGTGTGTTCTTTTGCACTGTGACTAAAGTAGTGCTTACTTGTGATTTGTTTTAAGCTGGATTTACTCAGGCATAATTGGTCAGGTGTCTTTTAAACCTTGGCCCTAATCAGACCCTGTTTTGAGTCACAATCACCAAGTGGTCCAATTGGAAAATAATCTCCTGTGGATGGAGCAAAGATACATTAATCTGGCCCTGGGGAGCGTGCTGTGTTTGACAATATATTTCAAACTGGATTTTGGAGGTCCTGGATTTGGTAACAAGCCCCAACTGTTTTGAGAAACAGGGATTCCCTAGCTTATTAAACAGTGCGCATTCTGAGAAAAGCACGTGAAGTACCATATGTTTCTGATTCATTGGCAGTTGGCTCATTCTGTGGTGTGGGGTATGTAGGAAACACTCCAGGCCCAACCACCTTTGCTTCTTTAAAGGGATCTTCTTGCCAGCTGAACTTGGAAGGGTGTGGTGCAGCCACAAGGAGGGTCTTTTAAGTCATTCTCAGAAACTCAGATCCCGATCTGTCCCCATTACGGTAGAATATAGCTCTGCCTTCAGCCCACATCCCCCGTCTCTGGTCTGGGCAGATCATCTCTGATCCTGAATCAAAGCTGCTCAGAAGAAAAGTTATCAGTAGATACCAAAGGAAGGATTTAGAAGGATTTAGAATCCTCAAATTTCAAGACTGGAAATTGCCTTAAAAATCATCTAGTTCAACCTCATTTCTTAGCTGAGTCGTGCGAGGTGAGGCTACCTGTCCCGTGTCGCACAGCTAGTTTTCTGTCTACGTATCATTCCCTGGTTCCTTGCTGCTTCCCAGCTACTACTGGGAAATCCAAACTCCAACAGAGTCTGGAATACACTGGTTGCTTCTGGTGTTCCACCACTTTAACTGAAAATGAGAGAAGAAAAGGTCGCCCCCCTCGTAGAGCCAGTGAAATTAAACAACTCACAACAGTGCATGGCATATGGTGAGAGAGCTCAGTAAAAGCAGCCATTGCCACTAGTATTCTCTCTCGACTGTTGCCAGGAGGCAAAGTGATCCAGTGGAAAGAGCTCCAAACCATAGAAGGCAAGAGATATCTAGTTCCAGCCAAGTGACCTTTGGTAAGTCATTCACCTCAAATCCTCGGTTTCCTCTGCCTCCTCAGATGAAGAGTTTATTTGACAGCACTTTGTTAACCATAAACTCTATAGCAGAGCTTCTCAAACAATAATGTGCATACAAATCACCTGCGGATCTTGTTAAACTGTAGCCTGTTTCCATAGATCAGCTTTGGAGCCTGAGATCTGGCATTTCTAAAAGCTCCCAGGTGACTCGAATGCTGCTGGTCCAGGGACCTCTCCCCCGCCCCCCGCCCCACCGTCTTCTAATTTGCTGCGATACAGCATAAAGGTAGCATTCTGGTTATCAGGTCAACAGCAACCTCCAAGACCCTCAAATTGTCCAGAGGTACATCCATAAGGCAGTGCCGATAAGTGACATGCTGCTCCTAAAGATTCTGCAAAAAGTGGCTCTCTCTTGATACCTAGTTTCAAGGTCTTGCATGTTTACTGAGTTGAGCCTTCAGTCTCAGAGCAATCTCATACTCTGCTCAATACCATTTTGTAGATCTGGTGACTGTGGCGTCATCATTCTGAAGCCCCTTCCCTAACAGCTGGTTCTGATTCCTTGGCAGTTAATGCCTCGGGCTGCAGTTGGGCCAGGTACCAGAGGTTGCTATTAGGAGGACAGGTTGATACCAGGGGACGGGTGGACGATAAATTCAGCTCTCAGGCTGGGAGCCAAACTATGTTTAAAACAGTTTCTGACCACTTTACAAGCTTTGGTGTGGACAGGGCATAAGTGAAAGTCGAGGCATCAGCAAAATCTAGCATAGCAGCCAGGAAAACTGAATCACAGCAAAGAGACTGGAAAGCGAAGTGTATTTGTGTTTTAAGAGAATTGCAGAAATGTTAACAGGCCAACACGGCGGAGAGGACTTAACCGGCTTTAATAAAAGCGGGTGGGTTGGTGGGCTCTTGAAACTTTACTTTGGGTCCTTCTGGAGAGTCAGGAAGTTAGAAGAGTTTGGCATTTGAGAATGATTTCTTTGCGCAGGAGATGGGGTCCAGAGATGGCCATAAGAAGGTTTACTACCCATTGCCAGACTCCTCCTTTCTTCAGATGGTCTAGTGGTCAGCAAAGGGTACAACGTTTGGGCAGAGAAATGAGAACCAAAGGACAAAGGAGACCACCAGGTAACTCCTGTTTTCGCTTCAAGACTCAGCTCACCTGGCTCCAGCCCCCCCTGGTCTGCTCAGCCGCGGGCAACGCTGTGTTTGTTAGTCTGTCCCCTGAGGGCAGAGGCTGTGTTTTCTCAGCCTCCCAGCTCCCATCACAGGCCCGATCCCAGTAAACTCTTGGCTATGTGCTTCTGGAATGAGACCGGAGGATGGATGGAGAAGAGTGGGAAGGAGGAAGAAGGAACTGAGGAGGAGGAAAGAAAAGAGAGATTGAGTAAAGCTTTGGGAAGCGAGCTTCATGGTTCCAAAAACGTTTTCCCAAATCCTTCCAACCCAGGTCCTATTAAATGGCTCTGCTTTCCAGTTTAGCTTGATTGCACATGTGTAGTAAAACTATATGACATCTGAGTCTGTCTAAAATGTAACCCTCTCCAAGGCATCAGATGTGTCACTGAGCTTAAATGCTAGAGGAAGACCTGGCTGCCTAGTTTCTGCTTGGAGTTGATTCCGTTTGCGTTTGAAACCAGATGAAAGATGAATCAAGCAGGGCCATGCCAGAGCAGACGTGGTCCCCCCTGCCTCAGAACCAAGAGGGCTGACCCCTCCGCTGGCCACCTCCACGGAGAGGAGCAGAAGCCACAGTGCCTAAGGGCTAGCTGACGCTGCACCCCCAAACCTACCACAAGGAGATTGTGTTATTTCAGCCATGCTTCGTTGGACTGCAAATATGCGAGCTGCTTTATGAGGATCCAGGACGTTGCCGAGCCTTCAAGTTCACAGCTGAGCTGCCCACACACGAGTTAATCACTCACGCCAGGCGCTGTTTGCAGTGCTGGCTGTGTAAGCCTCCCATCCCCCAGCAGGTCATGGTTAGGAGATTGTGCTGAGATGAGAAAAAGCTCCTGTAAGGCTGAATTTCCAAGTGCCCTGGGAACTCTTCTTGCCCCAAACTTCCTGCTGCAATGACAGTTGTAAAACAGTTGCAAGAGGAGTTCCCTAGGCATTTACGGCATTCTCGCTGCCGCTGCCGTCAGAGGAGAGAGAGCACCTCAGTTCTCAGCTTGGTTGTAGGACCAGAAAACTAAGTGTTAAATGTCACCCTTCCTGCCGGAACAAGATGTGACTTTGGGTCCAAATTGTAACCTTTGGGCTGGCGTTTTCTGACTCTTATAAAACTAAAATATTGCTTGCAGTCTACTTCGTGTACTAGATTCCTGCATGACTCTGTGGAGTGCTTTAAAGCACTTCTGAAAATAGGGAGTGTGCCTGGTAACTTTGAAAGACGTCAACTCAACCACAATGAAGCCAAGTTTCCCGGAATTCCCTTCCCTATATGGTTCCAGGCGAGATTTGGGAGGCAAAAGTGAGGCAACAGCCGTTTTACGCTCTGAAGCTCCTGTAGGCACCAGGCACCTGGGCAGCCAGCACATGTTGTTAGATCTGCCAGCCTACCTTGTTAGTGTGGGGCTCCAGGTCCTGGACTAGGTACGTGTGCAACTCGGACAAAGGGCAGGAGCCGCTGCTCAAGTCACCCACATCCTCAAGGCTGGAGACGGGGAGACAGACGTGGGTACCAGTTGTTCTCAAGAAGTCCAGCCTGTCTTTGCTCTCCCCCGTTGCATATCCAGTTTTCAGTCCCTGCTGATCTACGGTGACTACAATCCCAATGCCAGATGCAGAGGCAACAGTCTTGCATAGACTTCTCCATCAGATCCTACAATTGCTTCAGTTCTAATCTACATTAAAAAAAAAATCTCATTATCTATTACACATAGTGGTTAAGCTTTTCTGTTTGAACCATGGCGGATACAATGTAAAGAGCCAGTTCATTGGCCCAAACTTGCAAAGATAATGTGAATAAACAACAGCTAATAATGTCCAACCCTAATTTCCGCCTTTAGTTTTTGTCCCCTTTCTCAATGGGGACTTTATCATTAAGAGTGCTGTTGACCAGTTGACCAAACCAGCTGCTTTTCGTATTCTGTCCTTTTATTTCCTCTCTTCCCTTCCTCCACAGTAAGCTGTTCCCATGGTTTCCACTGCCCTGATCCCACTCCCAGGAGATGACCTGCTCCCTGGAAAAGATCAGGGCCTGCTGATACAAACTCCCACACCTCAACATGTCCCTACATTTTCGCCCATGCTCTCATCCTCACATCCCTGAGCAATAACTACTTTCCCTTACCCGTGCTGTCCCCTCTTCCTGGCCCTCCCTCATTTCTGCGTGCTTCATCTTTCTTTCTCTCGGTCTTTTACATCATTCTCTCCCTTTGCAGGGAATTCTTCCCTCTGCCTTCAAACATATGCAGGTCACCTATTCCATTGCTAAAAGCACCTTTCTTCGACGCGGCTGCCTCCTCAGACTAAACTCTGTATGTCTTTGCCTTCCATCAAACTCCCTGGAGGGAAAACTTGTCTCCCCTCCCCAACACCCCTTTTCTTATATGGCCCTTTAAAGTGGACTTGGATCCTCATGTTCTGTACCAGTGGTTCTCAGCCTTGGCTGCACGAAGCCATCAGCTGGGGCCTAGGATGCTCTTGAAGTGGTGAAGGAGCAACCTCCTAAGCTGATGCAATTTAAGAAAGAAAGAAAGAAAGAAAGAGGGACATATTTGCCTTCCTAAAAATTTTAAGGCTTCCAGGTAAATTATTTTGTTATTAAATTAATGAGCAAATTTTACATATTAGTACCCACTGCTGGTGAGAACAAGCTTTTCACTCAGGGCTAAATGACTGGGTAGCACGGTATATCTCTTGGAAAAACAATCCAGCAAACTGTATCCAGAGGCGTAAAGATGGGCATACTATCTAACTCATTATTTCTACATCTAGAAATCAATCCTAAGGAAGTAATTCAAATACTGAAATAAGCTAAAGTCCTCAAAATGTTCATTGCAGCATTATCTATAATAGTGAGGAACTGGAAACGATCTAAGCAAAAAAAGAAAAATTAATGTTTTCACAGTGCATTCAGTGGTTGGAATATTAACGTAAAAGAATAACTTATGAAGACTACAGCATAGAAGATGCTTATTATATAATAAGTGGGGGCAAAAAACCCAACATGACGTAGTTAGAATGTAAGGAGAAAGTCAGTATAGACATTGTACAAGTCAAGTCCGGTTTAAGCTAATGGTGTGGCTTTTCAAGTGTCAACTTCACATTTTAATAATGAGTTCTAATAACTTGGAAATTTGGGCAAATAGGCTTTAAAACCTCCTGTTTTTTTTTAAAAAATCACTCTTCCGCCCTCTGTAAATTTTTAGTTTGCTTTAATTGGCTTTTTCAAATATATTTGGACAAGCCGGTTTTGTCCTGATATTATTGTGCTCACCCTACACTTGAGTCTTGTAAACATGGCTCAGGATGATAACACAATTCCCTCCAGTCTCATCCCTTTTTAGGGAAGCTGCTCTCATTTCCCCAGCTGGGAGATTTATGGGAGACATTTGACTTTATGCTCTCATTTCAGTTTCATCAGCAACACAATTTCTCCAGTGAATTATTTTTTCTCTTGTGGCAAAAGGAAGAAATATTCAGGCTTGCAGTTAAATGCTGATTCTAGAAAGTGATCCTAAGGGATGTTATTCTCAGCTTTTCCTGAATTCCCTGGGATAATAATTGACGATAGTTATATTTTGAGGTCCCCATTTGGCCTGGGAAAGCAGGCTTGAGGTAAAAGAGAAAAATTAAAACGAAGCTATGAAACTATCATTTAATGACAGAAATACAGCCCAGAGTAAAACAAATGACTGATTGTAAATAAAAGATGGCCTCTGAGATTTTAAAAAATCAAGAGAGAGAGGTTTGTAGTACAATAGGGACTGGACACCTCAGACTTCTGGAAGACACACGTGGACAGGTTTCTCCCACCTGGATTTTTGCCAGCTGTGGTCACCCTTCGCCACCCCCTCCCATCGGGGACTGAGCTGAACGTGAGTCCCCTTGTAAGCACAGTCTTGTTCCAGGTTAGTGTTTCATTTAGAGAAAATGAGGAAGTTGAGTTCTGAGAATAGGGGCCAGATGGTGTCACAGTGAAATGCGGCACCGGCTGTACTGCTCCAGGCTTCATTCAGATCAAGGAGGATATTGTATCCTGTTGGGACAACCCTTAGTTCTTGGAGGGAAAATAAAGTGCCTGCCACCTTCCCCCACCCCCATTTCTGCTTTCTGGCCAGGACGTTTTGATGAGACTGCCTCCACAAACAGGTTTAAACACGCTTTTATGAACTTAACTGAAAATATCTTACTAGTTGATGCTCAAAAGGTACAAACAGATTTCTGTTTTCTGGCTTTTTTTGGAAAAGTCTTAACTTGCCTGAAGCTTGATTCCTTTCAAGCCTGCTGTACTTTTCTCTGGAAGCCTGAGGTTGTGGTAAAAACCATCATTTAGCCCAAAGTCCAATATGAGTCCAACAACATCCGGTTTCAAAAGCTCAATCTTTGTTTACTTCTGTGACTTAGGGGCTGTCACTTTTTTTGTTGTTGTTGTTGTTTTTCATTTTTTGGGTTTTTTTGGTTTTTCTTTTCATCGGAGGACTCAAGGGTAGGTGCGTGATATGTGGGCTAGAAGCAAAGTACTACATAATATTATGGAAAGAGCAAAATATGCAGAAACACACCTCTTTGGCATTGTAGTTTGGAAGCCTTTTGCATAAAGGAGAGTCATGCATGTATGTTGCCTTTGGGAATAGCATAAAGTTTGAGATCAATTAGTTAAAGTGATGTACGGTGCACAATTTTCTACTTATGTGAAATCCACGGTATATTATAAATGCAGCCTCCTGAACTTCCTCTACACTCGGGTCTTTCCTGTCGGGTGTGCTCTGGAGACAGAGGGCAGTGGGGTGGACCACGGGGCAGCTCTCACAGCTCTGAGCCAATTAGGACAACCTGCTGACATGCTCTCCCGGCTGAGGCCAATGTTCATGGTAAAGGAAGAGGGACACTGGAGATAGTAGAAGAGAAGGCCATCAACATCGACTTTATTCACTGTTTGTTTACCCCTCGCATTTCCTAAGGAGGGTTTCTTTTGGGCCTCAGAGCCACACTGGGCTAATGGTCAACTTTGGTACTGTGTCTGCATTTGCAATACAGTGAAGGAACTGGCAGGAACTCACTGAGAAACGGGAGCAATGAGAGAATGGAGAGGCAGAAGGAAACTGAGGCAGTGATCTGCAAATGCCTAACTTGGGACTTGGACTCAGAGCCGAGTTTCCAACGGTTGGGTGTGTTCTTTCTAAAGTGACTTTTTAGAAGGTAAGCGTGAGTGTGGGCGTGTGGGGGCCGCAGGGGGATCTCATTCGGGCGCGATGCTGAGACTCCAGGCTGCGTGAAGTCCTCCTGGTCGTGTCAAAACCCACTGCGTGAGTTGGGAGAGTAGCCTTCTTTCTCTGAGCCCCGCTTCACGTGGTGGGGAGAGGACAAATGAGGGCATCATCAAAGGCTTAAGATAATAAAAGTGTTCCTCAACATTTTAAAGAGAGCAAATCAAAAATGCATACTTCGAGAAAAACAAAGTCAGTGATTTAAGCTTCCCTTGGAAAATACAGTACATTTAAGAAAAAACATTAGCCAACGTTCCCTTCATCTTCTCAAGGAACGTATCCTTTACACAGCTGGGAAAGAAGTTTCAAAAACACCCGACAGATCATTCTGCTTCTTTGCCTATAGTTCATCACTGGCTGCCTGTTGCCTACAGATCACAGGTCAGGTTCCTGGGCTCCATAGCCGGGATCCTCTGCGATCCTGCACTGCCCATCTAACCTCTCTGGAGTCAGCTCCCATCCGCCCTTCCATGCACTCCCTCTCCAGGGGCTCCTGAAGGCTGTACCCAAAGGGGTCAAAGGGGCCCCAGTGCGGTGGTCACAGTGGAGATGCTTCAGAAGACCAAGGTGATAAAAGGCCTCATCAGACCATCCACCCAAGGTCACCTGCATAGAAACCCAGAAGACATTGTCCTTGCCCACTCTGTGCCATACCTCCGCTGATCTTCAGCAGACGTTTGCCTCTTCTCTCTCTTCGCCCTTGTTCTTGACCCCGGTTTGCTGGAAGCATTCTGATCGTGCACATTTTCTGTTGGGTTTGGTGAGAGCTCAAGTCCCAGCAGTAGCAAAGGGCACGGATTTATCTATGTGGAACCTGAAATGCACAGAAACAGGTAGTGAGCTACTGCAACAGGGCAGAGACCAGGCTGCTGGTAGATTGCCAAAGGCAGAGATGCACAGGGGTTTTGACCCAGCATCCATCAGGCCCTCCCCCCTCCCCTGGGGCCTTGAAGATGCCACATTGTCTGGTGTTTGCTTTCCGGGATAGGGGTAATTTTGCTCATCTTTCCTCAGGCCTCCCACCAGTTGGGTCTTGCTAGTTCTGCCCCAGAAGTAGCAGGTTCTCTCTGGACAGCCCTGCTGCCTAGTTACCCACAACCTTCAATTGCTTCACAATTCTGCCCTGGTTGCACTGAGGGCACACTACTAGGTCGACCAGGCAGCAGCCACATCTCCCTCACCCTCAGATCGTTTGGACAAGTGGGTTAAGAAACCAGATGATTACAGCCGTCTTACTCTGAGCAGGCACTGCGCCGTCCCTTTACGTACGTTACTGCTTTTAACCCTCTCCCTATTCTTCAGATGTGGAAGCTGAAACTCAGGCTCAGTACTTTGCTTGAGGTTATAGCTAGCAGGGGAATGGAGCTGAGATTTCAACCCAGGTCTGACTCCAAAGACTGCTTTCTTCCATTATGCTAATTATATTGTGTTTACTATGGGCTCGATACTCTTCTCAGCACTTTGCTTGTAACAACTCATTTATACCTCACAACATCTCTAGGAGGAAGGGACTACTATTTCCATCTTACAGAGGAAAAAAAACAAGGCTCAGAGAGGGTAAGTAACTTGCCTAATATCGCACAGCTAGTAAGCGACAGAGACAGGATTCAGCCCAGCAGCCTGGCTCCAGAGTCTGCGCCCCTCACCCCTGTGAGCCACAGTCTCTCCGAGCTCCAGCCTCCTAGGTTGTCAACAGCCAGCACTCCTTGAGCGCCTGTCATGGGCCAGCATGGCTTGAAGGCACTGAGAGAGAAACATAAAGAGATAAGTGTCCTTGGGCTCAAGGAGCTTGCAAGGTCCAACTAAGGTCAAGGGGGCGTGAGGCCTTTACAAAGACATGTTGAGGGTCATGTCTACCCTGCATCTCCAGGTTTACTTCTAAAAAACTATAACAGAGTTCCTTTTTGGAAATCTTTACAGTGCACAGGCCTCTATGCTGTCAGGGGAGACTGAGAAATAGCAAAAGCCTGCCTTTGGCTTTATCTCCTTAGATAGAGGAGAAATCCACAGTTATGTAAGATCTAAGCAGAGCCAGGCTTTTGATGCTCTCCAGCTCTGCCTGGAGAGAAAGGCAGCGGCCGGAGCCGAGGATGACCATGGAAGCTTGAACAAGTTTAGCTCAGCAGCAAATGAGAAAACCAGGTGTCCCCCACCTGTGCCCTAGTCTTCTGCAGGCAGCTAGAAGGCCCGGTCTAGACATCTGTTCAGTGTCTTCAGTCCCTCTGGGCAGAGTTGGGGCTGGGGCATGGGCTGGGAGCTGCTTGGTCCAGGGACTGGTCTCTGCCTCTGTTCTCCCTGGGGTTCTTTTGGCCAGCCCCCGGCTCATAGTGCATGGTCAGTTAAGGATGCAAACTTTGGAGCCAGACAGAGTGGGCATTGAGCTGTGAGTCCTGGGGCAAGTTCCTGCATCCGCTACGCCCATGGTTACTTTATCCATAAAATGGGGCTAATAGCAGTCCCTCCTCATAGGGCTCTTGTGAGGGTTAAATGCAACGGTCTTACAAAATACAGGGTCTGGCACATAGCCAGGGCTCCGAAAATGTTAGCTATTAATAATAAAATTCTAAATCCCAAGTCAACTGTTAACTCTTTTCTGAATCCTCCTGCCCTTCTCTCTATATCCTCCGCCCCAATTAGTCTCTCCTGTCCCTGGGCTCGTACAGTACTATATATATATATACATATCTCTCTGCTATGACACTTAGCATACTGAACGGCAATTGTGTCTATCTCCTCACCTAGACCATGAACTTTCATCTGAGCGCTGAGCCTCACCTGTGTGCCCACACAGAGGCACTGTCAGTGTTGGCTGGAGTAATTGATTAAACAGGCTCCCATCCTGTCTGCCTTACTGACCCGACAGGCCTCCTCCCTACACTCTGGCCCCACTGGCAGTGACTGGAGGTCTGAACACATGTGTCTGCTGGCCCCGGATAGTTTCCTCTGAAGACCCTCTTTGCTACCACATGGGCCTTCATCCAGCAGTGGGACCCAGGCAAGGAAACAGATAGGAACTCAAACCCTGAGCCAGGCAGGTTTCCAGATCGGGTCAGCAGGAGATGCGTAGATTGTTATTTCCTTAGCCTGCTCTCTGCTCAGCCTCTCTGAGTCCTCTGTATTACAACACTTTCCTAAATTAGCCCCTGCATTTTTTTTTCTCCCACAATTTTTCCGTTATATCAGTGCTTCTCGATGTTTAACAGGCACGCAAACCACCTGGAGATCTCGTTGGGCTGAGGCCAAGGTGCTGCCTTTCTAATAAGCTCCCGGGAGAACAGGTGCTGCTGGTTCTCATTCAACACTTGAGTAACAAGACTGTGCTCTGCTGCCAGGATAATCTTCTTAATGCATAACTCCGATCATGTCACTTGAATGGGTTTGAACAGATCTTTCACCCAAAGACAAAGGAGAATGGCAAACGAGCACATGGAAAGATGCTCAACAGCGTTAGTCATTAGGGAAATGCAGGTTGAAACCGCAGCGAGATTCCACTACACACCTATTACAATGGCTAAAAATAAAAATTACAGTACCAAGTGGTGGTGAGGGTGCAGAGAAACTGAAACTTCCATACACTGCTGGGGAGAATGTGAAATCTTGCAGCTGCTTTGGAAAACAGTTTGGCAGTGGTTTTCTAAAATAAAGTTATACATACACTTATAAACATTTATTTGAACTAGTAATCTTACTCTTATATGCTTAGAAATTTGCCCAAGTGAATTGAAAACTTATGTTAATACCAAAACCTGTACATAAATGTTGTTAGTGGGTTTATTCCTAATCGCCTGAAACTGGAAATAACCCAAATGTCCTTCAACTGATGAAAGAATGAACAAACCGTGATGTAGTCACACAACGGAATACTACTGAGTGAAAGAAAGAAGAAATTGTTGACACACAAAAACATGGGACATCCTGGAAAAGGCAAAAGTGTAGAGACAGACAGCAGACCAGTGGCTATGAGGGGCTAGGGTAGGGGAAGGATTGACTGCAAAGAGACATAAGGAATTCTGTGGGTGCTGGGAATGTTCTACAGCTTGTTTGCGGTTGTGTTTACATCACGACATACATCTGCAAACTCTAAAAAGGATGAATTTTACTGCATGTAAATTGTATTGATACTTCAAAAAGAATGATGACAGCAACAAAAAACATTGAGTGGCTCCCATTTGTCCAAGGAACTAAAATAAAGTCCAAACACCAGACCCCCTACCCTTTCTAGCCACTTCTACTATTCATTTTGTTTAAATGCCAGCTAAACTTTGCTGTCACCCAAACTTGCCTTGGGTTTTCTTCTTCTCTCGGTCTGTCTCATCTCCTGGAATATCGTCTTCCTTTACAAAATAGGTAGGTAACAAACATTGAATGGATGAATGAATGAATGAATTTTCCCAGTAGTATTCCTTGATTCCCCACTGACCAAAAGTGGTGCCATGGAAAGATAAACCTGCAACCCTGCCCCTTTCCGTCAGTGAGGAGCTCAGTCATTTGTAAGGGCTTTGTTCTACTCTGGTTGACTCTTTGGACACAGGCGAATCAACTTAAAAAGCCCCAAGAGTGCTCAAGAGGCAGTTTGCAGCCTTGGAAAGGCCTTGCCCTGGCAAGCATCCCACCCGCTCAGGATGCCGCCAGCTTCCCCACTGCCCGGCATGAGTGAGGAGACAGGCCAGTCCCGCTGCCAGGAAAGAGCTGTGGTGGTGCCACCGGCTGGCGGTGATTGATTCCCCTGTCCTCAGGTGCGGCTTCCCAGGGCCGCCCCTCCCAGGGCCTCTCGCCAGTTCATCAGTCTCATCGCTCTTTGTCCACAGCCCCGGAGCACTGACAGCCAGGAGGAAAAGACACGGGGATGGATTCTAGGAGCTGATCCCATGGTTGTTAACACTGAGATGATAGTCTGGGGCTCCCAACCAAGAATCCCAACTCTGACCAAGTCCCTACAGTGAAGATAAGTCTTGAAGGAGGTACACGTACACATGTACATTTACATACGGGCCGGGGGGGGGGGTGGGGCGGCAGTTGTGTTCCCGATTGGATCTTTGGCCACAAGCCTCCAAATCATCTCCTGGTGAGCTAGGAGGAGCCAAGATTTTACAGGCTATAGGCAGGTCTGCAGGCTTAGTGAAAACCTGAGGGTACCCAGCACCTTCACCAGAGCCCTCTAGACTTGAACATTCTTGAGGAGAGGAAAGATTAGTCAAAGACACAAAGGCTGAGGCTGTATGTCCCATTCAGGCTCCCTCTGACAACACGGCCTCGCTGCATCTTTGCTTGGTCCATGGTTCAGGCATCTCTTTCTCATGAGGGGGAGGTGAGGAAGAGTCTTAAGTCTCCCCTGGGGTCCAGTGACCATGATATGGAAAAAAATTTTAAACCTGTAACATGTACATAAACTTCCTGCCAAGGCCAGTTACATAATTGGTGGGGCCCCATGCAAAATAAAAATATGGAGTCCCTTGTTAAAAAAGCAGGAAAAAAAGTATCTTCAAGGTACTAAAATATAAAGTTTTTCATTTCATCCATTGTCTCTATTTGCCATGGTTTTATATATTTTATATAATGTTCTAAGTAAAGAAAAATTAACATTTTAAATTACTGTCACGAATTTTACCATTCCTCTCTATATTGTGTAATACCTGTTTTAAGTGCAAATATAAGAGCAATTAATTCATATGTAGAATCACGGAAATTATACAGCTTTATTTCATAGTTTGTATGTGTCTATGTATTTCATTCTTACCAGAACAGTGGAGACACTGCACAAAACGAATGCAATTGTTTTTATTTCACATCTTTCTATGCATATGTTCTACCAACACACTCTACCTTCAGCTTACTGATGAATAGGAAGAACTGAAAAGAAAAGGAACTATAGTTTGTCCCCTCTTTCTTTTTCCTTCTATGTCTTCCTCTCTCCCTCTTCCCAGCTTCTGGTAAGGTCACCGTCCCAACCCCGCTGCCCTCCTGGCTCCTTAGTATGGCTCTCCTGTGAGAAGGCTGATGTCTGCACAGAGGGCACAGGCCTTGGGTCTCCCCCGCACCTGCCCCAGAGCTCCAGGCCTTCCAGATGCCCTGGAGCCTCAGCACCAAGCCATGTTTGAAAATGAAATGTCCCTCTTCCTAATGGGGTCTCAGATTTTATCATTAAAATAGTGGTAATAATAGTTAGCATGACTGAGCATTTAGTATTCTGGACGCAAACCCACATAACCATACACAATCAGAACTGCTTATGGCTCTGTGCAGCTCAAAGTCCTTGGTGATAGAAGTTTCTCTAGCTTTAGTCTGCAGGTCCTCCCTCCAGAAAGCTCAAACAGGAGTTCGTCAGGCTGGGGTGGTGGGTGCATAGGAGATAGCAAGCCAGAGCCCTACTGTCTTCTCCATCTACATAGGACACTGGTGCTCTTTTGAACTCCTTCCGGTCTCTGAAAGACTCACATGAAATCACCCCATGGGTCCTCCTTACCAGTCAGTGAGACAAATCTCAGGAGGAGAAACAATTCAGGCTGTAGAGGAAAGCCCAAGTATAAGATCACACACACACACACACACACACACACACACACACACACACACACACACACACGGTGGCCTAATTTGAATTTTAACACCCTTGGCAAAGGGGCATCTCCTACTTTACTGAGAATCATTTCCCTCTGTCCTCTCGTGGCCCCTGATGGACATTGGTGGCAATCCGCAGGAACCAGCACCCCTGCCCTCAGGTACTCCCTAATACATCATGATGTTATAGCTTCATTATAACGTTTAGTATAATTTATTATTTGCCTACATATCATCTCTCTCCCATCACCCTGGAATGTCAGCTCCATGAAAGCAGGGTCCTTATCTGTTGTGTTCCCTGCTATAACCCCAGAGCTCACGGTACACCCTCAATATGCATTAGGTGAACATATGAACGAATGAATAAGTGGTATCTTTTGTTGCTTTTGCTACCTTTGCTTAGCACCTGCACTGCCCATGTGCCCTCTAGACTCTCAAAAGCCAGATGTTCTACATCACCCTGAGGGTAGAATCCCCTCAGAAACGAAGACATACAAAGGGGATTAGGCCTCATGCTTTGTCTCTTTGGGAGGGCAAAGAAAGGGGCTTTTATTATGTTCAGCATCTGGGCAATGATCAGTGGGGCTTTTGGCTGATGTGAGAGATGTCTGGGACCCCGTGAGCGTGGCTGGCAGGAATCCCACACAGTACCCTCCACCCCATCACCACCAGCCTTTTCAATATCTTTCGGGCTGAGTGCTGCCATCTTGTGACTCCTTTCACCCTTCCAGCTCGCCCTTGGGGTTCATTTGTTAAGGTGAGGGTAAACAGGACCCTTTGCCTCTAAGGGTATTAATGTGAGTCAGCAGACCTTGGCCACCAGCAGGTGTTGGAGCTCCCCCGCAGGTGCTGCCTGCTGGTCCCTGAATGTGGACTGGCTCCGGGCTAGAGGAGCGGCAAAGCAGAGGCCTGGATAACCCGTGGAGTGGTAAAGAATGTGAGTTATGCTGCCCTGATAACAAAGGGTATTGTTTTACTTTGTCGGCTGATTGAGGGCTAATCAGCTCAGGGCTATGAGGGGAAGGTTGCAGCCGTGACCCTGGCAATCCTTGGCCTGTGGTCCCTGGGCCCAAACTATGTCATCAGCACTTAATTTCAGTACACAGTTTGCAGGTGCTGGTGGAAGGTCCAGGGTCTTACTCCAGGAGGTTCCAAAATATACAATTTGTAAGTGTCCTTTTAAAAAAACAATAACATTTTAAAAATTATAACATTAATACATAACCAATGTAGGAAAACATAAGAAAGATAATTGCCTAAATATTGGTATATATGAGTTTAGCCTTTTTCAATATATACACACATACATCTATATAAAACATTGCTTTTTATTGGGTTTGTCGGGGGAGGGGTTCAAAATTCAGTTCATATAGAATTTCAGTCTGCTTTTTTTTTTTTTTTAACTTGTTTTTTTTTTTTTTGGCCGCACAGCGCAGCTTGCAGGATCTCAGTTCCCCGACCAGAGACTGAACTCGGGCCCTAGCTGTGAAAGTGCCAAATCCTAACCACTAGACCACCAGGGAATTCCCATAGAATTTTAGTCTGTTTTTCTTACTTAGCAAAATGTCATAAGTACTTCCCTATGTCATTATTCTGATTTTAATGGCTACAGGTCGTCTCATTGTATGGATGTACCATAGTTCACCTTATCATTTCTCTGTAGATGGACATTTACATTAACTCATGAGCTATTAATATAATAAAAATACAGCAATAAACAAATACTGTGAGTCAAAAGTAGGCACATATATATGAAAGATGAGAAGCTACTTAAAAGCTGTGTGCTTGTTTCCAAAACTTGTGCTCTGCAGTATCCGCCTCAGAACCTGCAGAATTTACATGTAAATCATCTATAAATTTATATATAAATATATAAATAACGATAGCTTTGGAGATCATGGAAAGGCTGGGATCCTGTCGGCACTTGGCACTTGCTCCTCCTCTTGAGAAGTTCCTGCAGGGAATGTCTGTGACCATCAGTGTGTGCTCTGAGCAGACGGTCTACGCTCTTGTTCTCAGTTACACTCGGCCAGGTCTCAGCTGAATCTAAAAGCACATCTTCCAAGATGTCCATGGCTGAGGCTTGGGGCAGACTTTTGACTCAGGGCTTCAGAAGATACCTTGGTGCTAAATCACCCCCCGAGGGAAGGCTGTGTCACCTGTGGGCTGGAACAGAATTTGCTATTCAGCTTAAAGATCCAGGGCTCAACTGTATCAGAGCACAAGGTACTGAGATCAGGAAAGATCCCTGGACCGAGGATCAGCCGGGTGTACCCACCTGCAGTGTGTGACTGAGAACCGTGTCCGCAGTCTCCCACAGGTAGGCCTCTGGGCTATGTAGATATCCCCCTTTACCCCTAATCCCATGTACACCACCCACCCTTCTTCTCTCTTCTTTGGTTAATAAATTAAAAATTGGCTGAGAGGAGAGGGTGGTCAAGGACACCATGACTCCCCACGAAGGAGTCTTCACAAATGTGGCAATGTCACTATATTCTGGTTGGAAATAGTAGCAGAATGCCGGTTCCTACTGCAAACCCCAGGGTGAAAGTGAAAACTTGGGTGGAAAGGTCTAGAACTTATTTCCAGCTCACAGGTAACACAGCCCTTCATGTGAAACACCCTTTCCTCGGGAGGCGTCGGGGGTGAGTTAGCACTGACACTCTTCTGACACTCTGAGTCACTCGGCTCTGGGAATTATGGGTGTGGACCAGACTGCGAACTTGCTGGATCCTTTTCAGTGTTACTTGGACCCACCCTAAGCATCTGAGGGACCTGAAGAGGCCCATGTCATCTGGACTAGGCCCCAGTTGCAGGCACATGGTAGACAAGCTTTAGACTTTCTGGACTGCTCCACTTCTAAGCCCACAAGGGAACCCCAGAGGTTCAAGAAACGCCAGCACCATCTTGGACTTGCCTCACTTTCTGGCCCTGCCAGACAGCCAAAAAATCAGAATGAATGAAGGAGCGCAAGAACAAATATATTGTTGCCTCCCTTCCTCTGCAAAAGCAGAATTGGCAGTGTCCCTCTGCCAGGGCAAGGGGCGGCCTGAGGGACTTAGGGGGAAGGCCAAGGTCTCCAGGGAGTCCTGAGGACACCTACAGCAGGGAGACAATGGCCTGCAGTCAGCATCCTGCACCAGGATTCAGGACAGCCCCCAAGCTCTGCCCACAGGAGCCTGGACAGCCACACCTGTGTTCCTCAGTTTCCCTAGCTCAGCAATGGGAAGAAGAGCCACAGCTCCTACACTTCATTTGTGAGACAGTAAAGTCCTAAAACATTTTCACTGAAAAACTGTCATGTGTAACCCACAACCTGGGTTCTCCCTGCTGACTCTGGGGTTGGTGAGTAGCCTTTCCCAATGTAACTGTGGTTCCAGAACTTGATTTGATCCATGTGATAAGCAAAACAATATAAAAAAAAATTAAGTTGAAATCCCATTTTTGTATTTTTGTGCAGGAGCTCAGAAAGAACTCAAGGTGGGAAGTGTGAGCAGTATGTTGATGAGAGGAAAGGAGAGAGCTGAAGTCTTGAATGAGTCACAGGCCTTGGGTTATTGTAGTAAGAAGGGCAAGTATTTTAGGTAAAACATCAAACGGGTTCTTAACAGAAAAGGTTTGCCTCTGCTGGTAAGTCTTTCATTAATTTACTGGATCATTCATAAATGTATTTCATATGCAGACCCTGCTACTCTTGCTTGAGTGGTGGAGAAGAGAAATAGAAAGCTGGATTTTGGAAGACTTGACCGTGGCCTTGAAGGCCTTATGTTTAGAGAGGCAGTGTAGCTGGTAAAGGAGACAGGGCACTTACGTGCCAGACTACCTGGGTTCAAATCTGCCATTTACTAGCTCTGTGACACTGGGCGAGTTACTTAATCTCCCTGAACTTCAGTTTTCTCCTTTATAAAATGGGAATAATGATAGTAATTCTTTCATTAGGCTGTTGTGGGGAATAAATGATCTAACGCATGAAATGTACTTAGAACAGACTCTGACACATAGTAAGTGCTCAAAAACATTATCAGTTATTATTTCCTAGAAAGGGAGTATAAGGATGGGTGGTGTCATCATCCAATATCAGCAGATTATTCCATGCATCACAAAGTCATATTTAACATTTTCTTATTCTTAATATACATAATGACATTGTTTGCTCCATTTCTAACATTTGTCATTTTCAGCCTCCATTGTTACCTGCAAACTTGGACCCTGGCTTTCAACTCTCTGGCCTTAAGATCTTTGCCAACGAACTTTTTAAAAACTTAAAAGAAGACAGAAAGGCAAGACCCTAAAATCTGGCACTATAGCAACTTCCTCCCAGGCTGTGGATTTAAACGGATTAGGGCAGGAGGTTTTGCATTCCTGTCATGTTTGGGGAAGGTATATGGCGGGAAGCGGCAGCACCTGTTGTGGGATTCCAGAGCCTCGGAAGTCACTGTGCTCTGACTCCCTGGGGCTTTGCAAGTAAGCTGGAGTGGTCCCCTACCTCATGGTCACAGCACATCACAAGGCACCCCCCGCCAACCCCACCCAGGGAACCCACAGTCTCTTCCAAACACCATCTTGTTGCCAGATTGTCGGTTGCCTGTCTTGGATCTAAAGCAGATAGGCTTGGTTCAGGGTCCCCTGCTTCTCCTCAGTGTGCTGTTGTTAGTGACTACATATATGGGGCCACTGGGGGCTGCCTAGATTGGCTCATATACACAGCAGCCCAGGAGCTCATCAGGTGAAGCTGCTCAGAAAGGCATCCTCCCCTATGGATGGGGGCCAGGAGGGAAGAGGGCAATGGGGCCCACAGAACTCCTTCCTTTGGAGATAAATAAGGACTGGCTGTGCGAAGCTTCCTTCCTGCCCTCCTGGCCATGCATCCCCTCCTCAACTCTAATCTCTGTCCTCCCACAATGCAGAAATGAAGACAAAGGAAACAGAGGGAAAGTGAGACATCAGACTCCCTCTGGAGCCCTGAGTAGCTGTTCCACAATGTACACAAAAGGGGCCAAGTTGGGGTTCTTCTGGATTGATGGGGCTGGTCAGTAGCAACTAAGATGTCCCAGCCTTGTGGTCCATGGTCAATGAAGCAGATCATAGGGACAGCCAGGTTGACTTTTCACGGAGCCTAACCCTGTCTGGTGATGGCACCCCAGACCCAGTCTGGAAATGAAGGACCTGGCTGAGTAAGAAGGGGGCTGAGTATTTAACAGAAGCCCAGCATTGTCAGCCAGCCTCAAACCCTCACAAGTAGGGCTCACCTCTGACATGCACGACCACCTGGGGTGTGAGCCCTCTCCAGCAACCTGGCCTGGAGCGACGTCACCAGGATCATCAAGTAAAGCATCCCTCATTTGAAAAACTCATATACAAATATTAAGGCCTAGTCTGCTCACCCTCACATTTTAGAATAATAATAGCTATTCTTTATGGAAGGCTTACTATGCATTAGATAATATCTAGCCATTTTGCACGTATTAGCTCATTTAATCTTCATGAAAACCTTGGTTGTTGTTTTTATTCCATTTTTATCCCCCCTTCAGGTGACAAAATTGAGGATTCAAGAAATCAATAGGGAGTTCCCTGGCAGTCCAGTGGTTAGGATTCTGGGCCTTCACTGCCGTGGCCCGGGTTCAATCCCTGGTCAGGGAACTGAGATCCCACAAGCCACACGGTGTGGCCAAACAAAAAAAAAGAAAAGAAATCAAGTGATTTGTCCAAGTTTATTTATCTAGTAAGTGGCAGAGATAGGATTTTAAACCAGATCTGCTTGATTCCAAATCTCATGTCCTCTCTCCCCCCAGAACCCCTCATGCGTTGCACAGTGGCCATGTTATTATAGTTCTGATAAGGACTGAATTCTAGGGACAGAAAGGAAACAATGGAAGGACCTGGATTCCTAAGGTCTTGACTCAAGTGGCTCTGGTTCCCTTGTGGAAAGTTAAGGTAGGGATGCCCAGTTACCAAAACCTGGGTCTAAGATCTGTGCTTCCAAATACCACAAGCCTTCAGCCTGGTGCAGATGAAACCATGGGCCCACCTGAGACATAGCTACGGCATAAACTCTAATCCTCCCACACAGTCTGGAGCCACCTGCTGCTCTGTGCCCCCAGGACCAGCCTTCTGAGGTGGGCAGACACTGTTTAGAATGCGCCATCCGCCTGGGTGTAGCTCTTTCCCCTAAATCACAGCACAGACAATGGCCACTGAAAGAAAACTTGCCAATTACGTCCACAGTGGTTTCAACTCTTACTCTCAGATGTTGGCTTCTCTGCCTTGGAGGATTTGACTAAGCTGAATGGAAAGAATAACAAATATTTTTAGAGTACTTGATTCGGTTTACATGGAAAATTGCTGTTTTTTGTAGGTCAAAAGCAGTCAAATATCAGCAACTTCATATGGTTTAACTTTATGCAGATCTTGCTGATTGAGTCAATCCATTAATCATCAATTAATCCAACCAGCCAGTTTTTTTTTTTTTGGAGTATAATTGCTTTACAATGTTGTGTTAGGTTCTGCTGCACAACGAAGTGAATCAGCTCTATGTATACATATATCCCCTCCCTCTTGGACCTCCCTCCCACCCCACCCCCATCCCACCCATCTAGGTCATCACAGAGCACCGAGCTGAGCTCCCTGTGGCATACAGCAGGTTCCCACTAGCTATCTATTTTACACATGGCAGCGCACACACGTCAATCCCAATCTGCCAGTTCATCCCACCCCCTGCCGTGTCCACATGTCCATTCCCTATGTCTGCGTCTCTATTCCTGCCCTGGCAATAGGTTCATCTGTGTCATTTTTCTAGATTTCCACTGGGGAACAAAACTAACTCATGAGCAATTATAGGACTAAAGTATGTAGTGAGGGCATTGTACAAAGCAAAAGTTACATATGTTACTGAGGTCACCGAGCTCCTAAGTGGCAGAGCCAGGTGGGTGGCAATGTCCTTCTAAATGCCTCAACTCCTCCAAGGTGGCCCAGTTGGCTCCTGACGGTGCCGGGAGAATGGGTGGGACTTAGATGGGCAGAGGGGAAGGGAAGGGGATTCTGGATGAGGGGAGCAACACGGCGCAGACACTGGGTCCAGCTACACTCAGCGTACATGGGGCAATGAGAGAAAACAACATGACGGAATAGAGGAAGCATCCAGAATAGTGTGTGGGTTAGAGAGGAAGTGGGGTCAAATTTTGGAGGGTCTTAAAACTTAAGCAGGGAGTTTGCATTTTTAACATCTTCAGTCCTAGTGCTGGAAGGAACCAAAGGAGATCATCTATCCTAGCCCACAGATTTCAGACAGGAAAGATGCTACCTTCTTAATTTTAAAAAACAAACAACTGAGGCTCTGAGATTTGGGTAGAGATGGAGGGTGAGCTAGAATTATGATTTCTTGCTTCCTCGTCTGTTACTTGTTATACCTCATCACACTGAACTTGACTTGCCCTTCAGATTAAAAAATAACTATTTTGCCTAACAAGCTGTCTTATTTATAGGCTGTTACTATTTAAAACTCTCTCACATTTCTAAAGTGGCAACAAGGAATCATAGGTTCTTAAGGAGAATTTCTTGGCAGTGATATAATAAAAGTGTTTTAGAAAGATTAGCCTGTCAAAAGCATTCTAAATAGATCAGAAAAGAGGGAGAGACTGGAGTTAGGAAAAGGGACAAATCAGTGAGGCCTCAGAGGTGCACTGGCTATGGGCCCTGGAGGAAAGGCAAGAATTATAGATGATGCCAGAAGAATGGTGATCCACTGACAGAACTGGGGAGGACCAGAACGAGAGCCGGCTCTGGATGGGGAAAGATGTTAAGTTTAGGGGAGGGAGACTGATGTTTAGGAGAAGGTTGGAGATACGAGACTAGATATATACGTGAGGTTGATGGTGGAAACAGAGATTTAGAAGTCACTAATGCTGGGATAAAGGTGGAAACTATGAAAATGGATGAGTTCACCAAGGGTGAGAGTCTTGCGAGAAAACTCAAAGGCTGTGGCAGAGATGGCAATTGTCTTCCAAAATCCATTTCCCTTACCATAGCATAGAGTTGTTGCTGAGGAAGGGGCTTCCCAGCCATGAACTGTATTTTCCAACTCCCCTTGCATCTGGAAGTGGCCATATGACTAGTTCTCTCCTACAGAGAATGAGCAGAAGTCACTTCCAGGCCAAAGTCTTAAAGCAGATGTGCGTTCTCCATTCTCTTTTTCCTCTTAGGCTAGCGGGATGCAGGTAATATTGAGGGGGATGGTGGGGTCATAGAATGGAAGGATCTTGGGTCCCTGGGTAGAGGAAATCCACCTGCCAATAGGAAAAGCCACTGTGGACTAAAACGTGAGTGAGAAATAGACTTGTGATTGGGCCATTATAATTTTTGGAACTATTTGTTATCGAAGGTTGGCCTACAAGGGCTCTTAGGGAATGTCAGGTAGAAGGTGAATGGCAGGGCAAAGGGGAGAGATAAGCAGAATATTTAGCTAAAGAAAGAAGACGGATGATTAGAGAACTAGAAGGAGAACTCCCAAAGTACAGCGTTACAGAAATCAAGGGAGGCACATCGTCGAGCAGAAAAGAAGTTCTCAGCAGTGTTAAATGTCCAACAACAGGAGAGGAGGATTGATAATGAGGGCAAAAAATACTAGACCTAGCACTAAGAAGACCGTTCACAACCTTCCAGAAACAAAATACAGACATGGGCAGGCATATCGGAGAAGACCCAAGACCACGTGGCCAGTATTCTCTTTCTTTCCACTTGTTTTGCTGTTGGGCTTTTCTCTCCTGGCTCTGAAAGAGCTTGAACTTCAGAACATCCCCAAAGGACTAGGCAGCACAGTCCAAAACCAATGGAAAAGTGACGTGAACCCTGCCATTATGTAATGCAGTGGAAGAGCCCCTTGGTTGGGCTGCTTTACGAGAACCAACTCCTGACACATCTGGGACTGCAAGCCCAATAGGACAAACAGGGGAGGAATTTTTGTTTGTAAGAGGAAAGGAAAAAAAAGATTGCAGCCTTGACCCAGACTGACTGCAGCATCCCGCCTGGGAAGCAGCAGGTGGGGATCCTCCTGCGGGCGTTGCAAGCAGGGGCAGCACCTGCAGGTCAGAGGCAGGGGCCAGCATGGGGCTGGAGCCAGAGCGGAGCAGGAGTGAAGACGGGCCAGCCTCCAGCCAGCTTTCTGTATTTGGGGAGTCTTCAGGAAAACAGGCCAAATCATGCAGTCTGCTTTCTCCTGCCTTATTTAGTTATATTAGTTTAAATGAAGTACAAAAACAAAACAAATCCCTAGTAACATTTAAAGAGGTTTTTCTGCTCACCATGAGGTCAGCCTGAGCTTTGGAATCAGACCAGTATTTAAATCTTGACTCGCCCCACATGATGCCAAGGAGTGCTTGAGGGTGGGACGGAGGGACTCTAACCTCATCTCCATCTGCCCCCACAAGCCACCCCAGAGACAAAATAAAAATAACACCACATATATCAACCCTTTAAAATGTCACTAAACGCATCATTAGAAAATGGAAAAGAGGCAAACGCAGCTTCATGATAAGTCTCCAGGTGCTCATTCCAACCCAGTTGTTGCCCCTGATCCCCTCTTATATCAAAACTCTGAAGCCTCCACTGGCTCCGTGAATGAATATCTTCTTGCTCTTGGCAACTTGTCTTGGGTCCTTTGTCCGGGAAGCGACTTCCCGGGGCCGTGGTGAGGACTGCACGAGATGACAGAGAGACCACCTGTTTGCTTGCACTCCCCTCTTTTCCTGACAGAAGCTTGGTCCCAGGCTGCTTCTGAAGTAGCCTTTGCTACTGTGTGCGCTGAGAACTGTAGAGCACAGGAGAAAGTGGAACTTGCCTCTCCTGGGTCCTCGTTTGTCTGGATGGAGCCCAGTATTCGGAGCAGCTGAGTTCTCACACTTCAGTGCTTTCAGTGCTTCAGGAGAAGCAGAGTCCCTCATCCAGCTGAAAAGGCAGAAATCTCAAGGGCAAAACTTCAAAACTAAGATCATTAAAATATGGATCACAAGTTCACCCAACTTCCCACCCAATATCAGAATTGCTTCCACAGCCTCCTCCATTGGGTAATCAGCCAGGATCTTCTAGAAACAGCCAGGTGTTTCACAGCCTTCCTTGTGAGGTATCCCCTCCACCGCCAATCAACCTTATGTTGAGCCAAATCCACTTTTTTGTAGCTTCTTCCAACTGACCCTTGTTCTGCATTTTGGAGCAAACCAGAATAAGTAGAATCCCTTTTCCACACGACCACCATTGAAATATTTTACTGCAGTTATCAGGTCTCCCCCATTCCCTATTCACGTCACCTCTTTTTCAAAGTTAAATACCTCCACTCCCTCAACATGATACACAGAATTTTAGCATCCTGTTTAGTTACTTTTTAACTTGCTCTTATTCATCAAAGTGTAGTAGGGAAGAACGTTTTGTATTCTACTACAAGTTAACCACTAAAGGGAAGCTGCCTATAAGCTTCAATTATACATAATGGCCCATCTCTGGGAACCCTGCCTCCCAGGTAACCAGCATTAAGCTAGAATACCTTTGTTTAGCTCACAGGAAACATCCTGACCAGGCCCACCTATGAATGACCAGGCCCACCTATGAATGACCAGAATCAGGAAATGTTTGACTTTTAGTATAAAAGAAGCCTGAATTCTAACTTGGGCAAGATGGTTCTTTGGGGCACGAGTTCACCATCTTCTCGGTCTGCTGGCTTTCTGAATAAAGTCCCTATTCCTTGCCCCAACAACTCCTCTCTTGATTTATTGTCTGTCGTGCAGTGAGCAGTATGCAATCGGACTCAGTAGCAAAAGAACCTTTGGAGATTTTATCAACAATAGGGGCCATAAATAAACCCAAAGCTCCCAGATGCAACTCAAACAAGGCAGAGTGTAATGAGAATACTGCCAGTGTTGATCTGTATATTAACATAGCCTTTTTTTTTTTTTTTTGCAGCCAAGTACATTATTGGCTCATATGTAGTTTGGGTCAACTAAAACTATTGGTTTTTACTTCTGATATTAAACAGCTCTAGACTGACTGCCCTGGTAGAAACTTGCCTCATTTTCTTCTAAAGTACCTATGAAGCCATAGAAAGATAAAAACCCCATTTACCACCAAAGGCTAAGACCAACAGAAAATCAGTTACCAAAGTCTAGAAGGAATTTACGCTTCAAATTTTTAAATGAGCAGGGAAAACAATTGGCTGTCAGTCTGGCTTTTCCCCCAAGAAACAGAGGATCTCTGATCATTTAGAAGAAGGCAGGATGAGGTTTTGTTCCTCCTGGCTGCTCCATTTCCCTAATTAGAGACCTGGGGTCTACACCACAAGAAACCTGGCAGCTATCCCTTTACCATGTGGGTGTGACATTTCTAGTTGATATAAACATTTTTTGCCATCTCCATCTCTCAACATTCATTTAGAGACTAATTCTAGGAAATGTACGTGACTGGGAGTGTTTGATTCATTGTATTCTTAAAGAAACAATCATGAGAAATAAAATGCTGTATCTGATGTGTAAAGAACTGTCCCAGTAGCAACACACAGTGAGGAAGGTATCAAAGACCAGACATGGAGGTAGAAACCTAGCTCAACAGAACGATACTATGGGAATGCTAGTTAAATTATCAGAATTGGGCAGACACCCAGTTCTCATCAACTCACAGAGCTGAGAAGATTCCATCATTACCCCAGTGTCCAATAAATAGAATCAACTAAAGCCTACGTATCGTGTCTGTGGGTGAATCTGAAACTAGCTCTTTCTCTTTTCATTCAAAAATGAGTAATCAGAAAAAGAAAAACTGTCATTGGAAACATGAAAAACCATTACACAGAAGAAGACCAGATGAAGAACATTCCTCTGAAAATAGCCTCCTGCAGGGGAACCAGAAAACATTTTTAGAAAACTGTGTAATATCCTCAGAAAGATGCAAGAAGAGATGGCTTCCAGGAAAGAGGGGCAGATAGTCACAAAGAGACAAAAGGATGGGATCCAAAGACAAGAGTGAGGCGAACAGCAATGAAAGATAGGATGGGTAAATAAGAATATTAACAACACCAAAAATATATTGTTTCATGTTAAATAATATAGCATGAAAGTGTACATTGGAATGAGTAAAAAGCAGCACCAGCCCTATGGAAAAGTAAGTTAGTATTCTGGAGATCACACTTGAGATATTCTTCTATAATATAGAGGAAAATAAGGAAATTAAAATGGTGGGTGAGAAGATGGTAGACATGGAGGATAGAAAACATAATTCAAGCTAATAAGCATGATAAGAACAAGAGCAAGAGAAACTGAGATAAATCAAAGACATAATTGAAAATTGCTTTCTTGTTATGAGAAATATTTGAGTATGCAGACTGACAAGACTCATGATATTCTAGGTAAAACTAAAGGAAATTACCTATATCCAGATGCATTCTGAGCACATTTTTGAATTAAGAGATAAAAGAATCTTTCAGGTACTCAGGTTAAAAAAATAATAATTTACTTACAAAGAAGCAGAAACTAGTCTAATCTCTGACTTCTTTGCAATGCTAACTGCCAGAAAACAGTGCAACTGGATGCACAAACTTTTGATGGAAAAGGATTGTGATGTACGAATTTTGTATCTAACCATGTTGTTATTGATTAATATAGACAACAGAAAGACATGCTCAGATAGTCAAGGACTCAGAAAATAGATCAGCCCAGGGTCTTTTCTTGGACGTTATTTGAATACATACACTGACTAACTGATGAAATAATCAAAATTAACAACACATGCACAAAGGAGCAGGGCTTCCCTTACACAGTTTGGAACCATACTCAGGGATTCAGTAGACTGTGTGTGTTGTCTGGCACATTGTGTAGCACAGAGACTACTTAGCCATTGTGAGAGATATGGTTGGTTGCTACCCAACATCTTCCTTCCTTCCTCCTTTCCAACACTACCCCGATTTTGTTCATATCCATCTCCTTATATAGCCATGAGCTTCAAAGAAAGCTAGCCTCTCCCAGACACAGGGCGTGGACTGTGACTGGGCCACCTCCAGCCTGTAATTAGTTTAGCTATGGACATACGACATAATCCTGGCCAATAAGATATAACGGAAGTCCATAGGTGGAGACGTCTAGGAAAATTTCCCCACTCTTAAAAAGAGACATCTGGGGCTTCCCTGGTGGCTCAGTGTTTGAGAATCTGCCTGCCAATGCAGGGGACACGGGTTCGAGCCCTGGTCTGGGAAGATCCCACATGCCGCGGAGCAACTAGGCCCGTGAGCCACAACTACTGAGCCTGCGCGTCTGGAGCCTGTGCTCCGCAACAAGAGAGGCCGCGATAGTGAGAGGCCCGCGCACCCCGATGAGGAGTGGCCCCCGCTTGCCACAATTAGAGAAAGCCCTCGCACAGAAACAAAGACACAGCACAGCCATAAATAAATTAATTAATTAATTTTAAAAAAAAAGAGACATCTCATAGAATACAGGGTCATCTTCCCTGGTCATTGCCATTTCTGGACCTGCCATGTCTGGGAACTGCTGCTGTCATCACACAGCCTTGAGAGAAGCTGGCCTGAGGACCATGCCAATATATGTAGGATGGCAAAGTTGGAAAAGGAGAAGAGCCTAGGTCCTTGCTGACATTACTGATTAGGTGAATTAACCAAACCTGGGCCTGCAGTGTAATACTAGGTGCATTTATTATTTAATCCAAATGAGCCAGATTTTTCTGTCACTTAGAGTCAAAAAAGCATCCCAAGTGACACAGCCCTGAAGTGTTAACTTAGCTATTCCTCTACCGCTCCCACTCCTCTCTTAGTACCAAAAAGCATATTTCTTGAGCCATATCCTTTAACCTACAGTTCATATGGAATCTCTTGCCTTATTTGATGATCACTTATAACAATAACTGGTGCTGTTCTTGTCCAGATTTTTCTAACAATGGCTCAGCTTATTATATAACGAAGACCCTGTGCCAAGAAAATTACTAAACAAAAGGTCTTTTCTCTCCCTCTTCACAAAAGCAGCATTGCATAGAATGACATAATGAACTTTTTCATTGCTAAAGAACTTGAGAAATGATTTTAATCATTTAATCATTTTTAAGCCTCATGTTAAATGATCTAACTCATTGGAATTTATTTTTTAATGAAGAAAGACAATAAATCATCCATGGACAGACATTATATATCATTAAATGCCTCTTCTTAGATTATATGATTTGTGAATATTCCTGTATTAAATGACACTTAAAATCAGCATATATTATTATCTCAACCCAGTAAATGCATAAAAACTAAGAAAATAAATTATATTGTTTAGGATGATTCTTTCTGCGTGGTGGAGCATGACTGATTATTATTTTCTTCTTTAAACTTACAGGTACTTGTATTCACTTTTGTCATATCTCTTCCTTTTTTTGTGAGTACATGACCTTACCTCACCCAGGATGTACATGGCAGCCCCTCACTTTCCTGAGAGGAGCCAAGTGGGCCATTCCCCCTCCTCTCAGCTCTGAAGAACAAATATATTTTCTTTCCCAATTCAGATTTCCCTGAATTAGATTTACATCTTCTAGCTCTAGCAAGATCCCCCTACACCAAGGCTGCAGAGTTGGCCCCTCTCCCTTTGGTGCCCTTGATGCATTCACCCACACCTCTGAGGACTGTCCTACCATGAACACCAAGTTCTGCATTTCACCTCTGCTCTAACTTCCTCCGATAACTAGTTTCTTGACATTCCCCTTTGGAATTCTTTTTTCTGGCTTCTTTCCTGGATTACCTCCTAGAAAACTAGATGACTAGAAACCCTGTATCGTTTGTGGTAAATTGAAGGGCAAAGAGAGCGGGGCGTTCTCCAAGCCTTTCATCTTTATCCAAATGGGAGATTACCTTGCATTGGTAGCACTCAGAATGTAAAACACCTCAGGCAAGAACATTGGTCTAGCGCACAGCCTGTAGGTCAACCTGACTGTCCAGTGACCGTATTTACTTCTTAGATCAACATGGTCCCCAGGAAACTGCCATGGCAAATTACCTATTAGTTCTCTCTGTTCACTGTCTAGACCTCTTAAGAAAATGCTTTTAATTCTCTCCTGGTACATTTGTACCTGAAAGGAAGCTGGGTTGGCTTTGATCACCTGATATTCTGGTTCCTACAAGGGTCTCTCCTAACCCTCCTTCATGAGATGCTGAATACCATTTGACCCCAAGATTGGCAGGGCCACTCCACTTGGGCAGATTCTGACTGTAACAGTTACAAATAATCATTTGTTTTGAGGATGCCTATTTTGATGTGGAGGAACAGAAGCTTGACTCAAACCAGTTCAAAAAAAGGGGAATCAACTTTTAAAGATAAACACAAAGCAAAAAGGGATCAGTAATGGCATAGGCATTCAAGGACAGAAGCTATAGTATAGCTGAGCCCCATGGGAAAAGGAACCAGGAACTGGAAATCTACAAGGAGCAGAGGCCACTTTCCTCGGGCAAGGCATCTGCCTCTTTCTGAATGACCACTCCGTTCTCCTCCCTAAGCTGACCAGCTTCCTCTTCTTACCCATACTTTCAAATCCCTCATAACTTTGGAATGCCTATGGCTTATCATGGCCACCTACGACCCTACCTAATGGCAGCTCTTGATATAGATATTTGGCTTTTGTCTTCACTATTCATTAGCTTAGTTTTATAATAGCCATAATTTAAATAGATAAGAATAGAGAGAGGATAGATAATAAACCCCCAAAACCCATCATCCAGCTTGCAATTATCAACATTTTGCTAAACTTCTGATTTTCTCTTATTAGAATGTTTTAAAGCAAATCCCAGAAATAATTTCATTTCACTTCTAAATACTTTTGTTGAATTTCCATATTTTAATATAATTAGATCTTTTCCATCAAAAAAGAATCTGATTGACCTTATCTCATCATTTCAAGCCTAACCATACAACTGGACTGCCCATAGATTGGATGTCTTTGGGTTAGGTGACAAACCCAGTCCAATCAAGACTGACTGGGGAGGACTGTGGTCATTGACACAAAATGACTCTAATGACACTGCTTCTCCACAGGTCAAGAGTGGAACAGTTTTCTGTATAAGGGGATCAGGCATAGTACACACTGTAAAATGTGACTAAGTCATCTGTGATCACAGAGGCATCCACCAGGGCCAAGATTACGGTGGGGCAGGTGAAGTACTTGGGTCAGGCACAAAATTTAGAGAGAGCCAAAACGCTTAGTAATCAAGATAAATAATATCTTAATGAAATGTTTTAAAGGAGCAAAATAACTTTTAGACAATCTACAATGAACAAAATATCAAAATGTTAAATAAGGACAGGCTCTGCCCGTAACAAGAGTAATGAACGTCCTACATTGAAAGATTGTCTTGTGTACTTGAGGTACTCTAATTCATTAGAGCATTTACTCCTCATAATGACCTCGGGAGGAAGGTATCATTAAATATCTTATTAAAATTCTTGGTATCAAATTATATTTTCAATCTATTTTTAATAAAAAGCATTTATTGGTAAAACTAAATGTAAGGCAACAGAAACTCAGTCAAGGCAAAAAAGTGACCATAGTTTCTGTTTTTAAAATGTCTTCTTTAATCTTCCCTTTTCCCGGTTTGCCCAGTTAAATGACCTAACTTGCTTAGAAAAATAACAAACCCTTTCCAAAAGAAACAACATTTAAATCAAAGAAAATCCTTACAACAACAGTGTTTTTAAACGTGATTGTTTTAAGCTCTGATATTTCCGACAGGCTGAGTTTTTGGAACCTTAAATTGGGGTGCTTCATCACTCAGGGGACTAATCCTTCAGGGGATTTGCATAGCTGCATTTGGGAAGTTTCTGCGAGAGGTTATTTTGCCTTTGAACTATGATACCTCTTCAACAAAAAGGAGGTTTCCATTATTATTATTTAAACTGGAACCTTAATGACAGGCAGCTACTATTAATCATTTACTTATTTTACAACTATTCATTGGGTGCTGTCATGGTCCAAAGCACTATGCTTGGGACACAACTATGAAATAAGACAACCAAAATTCCTGCTGCTCTGGGACAAACATTTGATTTTTAGTATTATGGCAGAGCTCAGAGTGGTGTCTGATTTAGGGCCTGATTTTACCATATTTAAAAGAAATAGACAATTTTCATTTGTATAATTATATGAAAAATAGGAAATGCCTCAACTGGTTATAGTTTGAATGTACTGGAATAACCCCCAATCAGTAAAAATCCTTAGACCTATATTATCATTCTCCTAAATATTCTAGCTCATTCCCAAATAATGGCTTATTAATTCTACAGCTAAACATTCAATGATTAGCAGATTTGCTGGTGCTACATGGTTTGTGTGAATTGGAAAGTCATGATTTTCCCTTTCTTCTTCTAAACTGCTTTTCTGAAAACAATTCAAAACAGCAATAAAGAACTAGTGAATTCTGCCTTTCATGATTTTATCATGTAAATGAATAAGGGTGGTTAATTTTATGACAATTTAAATCTCCTTTTCAAATTATTTCTGCCATAAAATATTCCCATACATTATCAGGTAATTCTCAGCTGCTCTATGGGCTGAGACATGACTTTTTGGTAACACCATGGGGCTCCAATGGTAGCAATCCCAATACACAGAGATGTTCCCTCTAATTAGCCAGGTCTGTAACACAATTCTTAAGAATTGTGTTCCAGCACTGCTGGAACAAACCTTCATTAAGATAGATGATCTTATTGGTTCCATAGTTTACATTATTCCTTTTGAAATCTTACAAAGACACTTGTTTTCTTGAATAAAAATGTCTCCAGTTTCCATAGTTATACACTATCTTTGCATTGAAATGCAATTGCAGCTACAATCAGGAATGAAAGAGGTGACATCACTACTGATCTTAGAAAAACAAAAGGGTTATAAGGAAATGCTATGAACAACTGTATGTCAACAAATTAGACAACTTAGATGAAATGGACAAATTCCTAGAAAGACAAAGACTATAGAAACTGACTCAAGAATAAGTACAAAATCTCAGACTTCCCTGGTGGCACAGTGGTTAAGAATCTGCCTGCCAATGCAGAGGACACGGGTTCGAGCCCTGGTCCAGGAAGATTCCACATGCTGCAGAGCAACTAAACCTGTGAGCCACAATTACTGAGCCTGTGCTCTAGAGCCCACAAGCCACAACTACTGAGCCCGCATGCACAACTACTGAAGCCCGTGTGCCTAGAGCCTGTGTTCCACAACAAGACAAGCCACTGCACTGAGAAGCCCGTGCACCACAACGAAGAGTAGCCCCCGCTCTCTGCAACTAGAGAAAGGCCTGTGCGTAGCAACGAAGACCCAACGCAGCCAAAAATAAATAAATTTATTTAAAAAAAAAAAGAATAACTACAAAATCTGAATAGACCTATAACAAGTAAAGAGATTAAATTAGTAATTTTAAAACTTCTCTTAAAGAAATGCTCAGGCTTAGAAAAAGAGGGAGAAAGGAATCGAAGCATATCACTACAAAACTTCATCAAATCACAAAGGAAGACAGCAAGAGAGAAAGAAAAGAACACAGGAAAACTTTAAAACAGCCAGAAAATAATGAACAAAATGACAATAGTAAATCCTTACCTGTCAATAATTACTTTAAATGTAAATGGATTAAATTCTCCAGTCAAAAGAGATAGAATGGCTGGATGGATTAAAAAATAACAAGATCCAATAATATGCTGCCTACAAAAGATTCACTTTACCTTTAAGGACATACATAGACTGAAAGTGTAGAGCTGATAAAAGATATTCCATGCAAAGGTAACTGAAAGAGAGCAGGCGTGGCTATACTTACATCAGACAAATAGACTTTAAGTCAGAAACTGTCATGAGACAAAGTCACTATATAATGATAAAGGGGTCAATTTATCAAGAGGATACAATTATAAATATATATATGCACCCAACATCAGAATACCTAAATATATAAAGCAAATATTAACAGAACTGAAGGGAAAAATAGATAGCAACACAGTAATAGTAGGGGACTTTAATACCCTATGTTCAACAATGGATAGATCATCCAGACAGAAAGTCAACAAGTTGGACTTGAACTATACTTAGACCAAATGAGCTTAATAGACATAACAGCATATTTCATCAAACACATTCTTTTTAAGCACACATGAAACATTCTCCAGGATAAATCATATGTTAGGCCACAAAACAAGTCTCAGCCAATTTAAGAAGATTGAAATCATACCAAGTATCTTTTCTGACCACAATGGAATGAAATTAGAAATCAATAATAAGAGGAAATGGAAAAGTCATAACCATGTGCAAATTAAACAGTACATCTCTGAACAACCAATGGTCAAAGAAGAAACCAAAAGAGAAATTTAAAAAATATCTTGAGACAAATGAAAATGGAAACACAACATACCAAAACTTATGGGAGGCAGCACAGTTCTAAGTGGGAAGTTTATAGCAATAAATGCCTACATTAAGGGGGAAAAAAGATCTCAAACAGCCTAACTCCACACCTCAAGGAACTAGAAAAAGAAGAGCAAACTAGACCTAAAGTTAGCATATGGAAGGAAATAATAAAGATCAGACCAGAAATAAATGAAATTGGAAAAAACAATAGAAAAGATCAATGAAAATACGTGTTGGTTTTTTAAAAAATAAAATAGATAAACCTTTAGCTATACTAAGAAAAAAAAGAAGGCTCAAATGAATAAAATTATAAATGAAAAAAGAGACATTATAACCAACACCACAGAAAAACAAAGGATCATAAGAGACTACTATGAACGTTTATACGCCAACAAATTAGACAACCTAAAAGAAATGGATATGTTCCTAGAAACATGCAACCTACCAGTGAGGTTATGAAGAAACTGAATAATGAAGAAATAGAAAATGTGAACAAGCCCATAATGAGTAAGAAGATTGAATCAATCATTAAAACCTCCCAGCAAATGAAAGCCCAGGACCTGACAGCTTCACTGGTGATTTCTGCCAAACTGTTGAACAAGAATTAATACCAATCCTGCTCAAACTTTTCCAAAACATTGACGAGGAAGAAATACTTCCAAACTAGTTTTTAGTTGGATCGTATCCAACTAAAAAGCTCCTACATAGCAAAGGAAACAATCAACAGTGTGAAGAGACAACCTAGAGAATGGGAGAAAATATTTGCAAACCATACATCTGATAAGAGGTTAATATCCAAAACATATAAGGGACTCAAAAAACTCATAGTAAGAAAACAAATAGGGCTTCCCTGGTGGTGCAGTGGTTGAGAATCTGCCTGCCAATGCAGGGGACACGGGTTCGATCCCTGGTCCGAGAAGATCCCACATACCGCGAAGCAACTAAGCCCGTGAGCCACAACTACTCAGCCCGCGTGCCACAACTACTGAAGCCCGCACACATAGAGCCTGTGTTCTGCAACAAAGAGAAACCATCACAATGAGAAGCCCGCACACCGCAACAAAGAGTAGCCCCCACTCACCACAACTAGAGAAAGCCCACACACAGCAACAGAGACCCAACACAGCTAAAAATAAATAAATTTATTTTAAAAAAGAGAAAACAAATAACCCAGTTTTGAAATGGTCAAAGACCCGAATAGATATTTTTCCAAAGAAGACATACATGTGGACAACAGGTATATGAAAAAGTGCTCAATATCACTATTCATCAGGCAAATGAAAATCAAAACCACAATGAGGTATCACCTCACACCTGTTAGAATGGCTGTTATCAAACAGACAACAAATAACAAGTGTTGGTGAAGATGTGGAGAAAAGAAAACCCTTATATAGTATTGGTAGGGATATAAATTTGTATGACCATTATGGAAAACAGTTTGCAGGTTTATAAAAAAAATTAAAAATAGAACTACCATGTAATCCAGCAATCCCACTTTTGGGTATATAACAAAAGGAAATGAAACCAGGATCTTGAAGAGGTATCTGCACTCCCATGTTCATTGCAGCACTATTCATAAAGGCAAGATTTGGCAACAACCCAAGCATCCATCGACAAATGAATGGATAAACAAGATGTTATATATGAATATTTTTATATATTATATAAATGATATTTAACTCTGAGAAAGGAGGAAATGTTGCCATTTGCAGCAACATGGATGAACCTGGAGGACATTATGCTAAGTGACATAAGTCAGACAGATAAAGACAAATGCTGTATGATCTCACTTATATATGGAATCTAAAAAAAAAAAAAAAAAAAGTGGAATTTATAGAAGCAGAGACTAAGAAGGTGGTTACCAGGGACTGAGGGAGTGGGAGGTGGGGTGGGAATTGGGAGATGCTGGTCAAATGGTACAAAGTTGCAATCATGTAGGATGAATAAGTCTAGGGCTCTAATGTACAGGCATAAGGTCTATACTTAATCATATTGATCACTGTATATAAGCTGAGAGAGTAGATTTCAGGTGCACTCATCATACCCACAAAAAATGGCAGCTGTGAGGAGATGATATGTTAATTGCTTGCATGTAGTAATTATTTCACTAGGTATACAAATATCAAATCACCATGTTTTATACCTTAAATGTATACAATTTTCACTTTAAACTATGTAAATTTAAAAAAGAGAGAAAGCCAGTTTAGCAAAGTTGAGTGATAGAGATGTAGGATAAAACATGAGAGGTCAGAGGGTAAGGTGTTTTAGGGGAGTACAAAGGAAGAGTGGGGCATGTAGAGGCATGTAGAATCTTATAGATTGTTATAAGCCTTTTCTTCTGAGCAGGAAGGGGAACTATAATAAGGTTTTGAGCAGATTAGTAAAATAATCTGATTTACATTTTAACAGGCTGCAGGCGGGCAGCAGCAAGAAGACCAATTGGGAAGCTGTTGCAGTGGCCCAGGCTCAAGAGAGTAATGTGGCTTAGAGTGGCCGTGGAGAAGGTGGTGAGGAATGATTAGCCTCTGTATATGTTGTGAAGGAGGAACTGACAGAATTCGCTGACAGATCCACTGGGACGTGGAGAAAGAGGGAAGTCAATAAAGGAGAAATAAAAATGGGTTAATATATGTAAAATGTTTACTTACCATAGAGCCTGGTTAATAATGTCAGCTGTTATTATTATTATTACTACTTCCTGTTGTGAGAGTCATGGAAGGTAATGTATGGAACCTGTAAGTATTATCTAGAGTAAGGTGTTTATAAAATGATTAAACTCTGAGGGATAGGTCCCAACAGGAGATTGTGCCTCTCCCCAAAGCTGGCTGATGGGCAGGTGAGGAAGCTTCAAGCCTCAGAGATGAATGAAATGACTTATCCAGGTCCTAGCTAAGACTGTTGAATAAGGTCAATAAGTGGGCACACTCTTTGTTTCCCAGTACTTAGAATCTTACTTGCTTTTTCTTTTTTTTTTTTTTTGGCCACGCGGCACATCTTGTGGTATCTTAGTTCCCTAACTAGGGATTTAACACAGGCTCTCAGTAATGAAAGCACTGAGTCCTAACCACTGGACCACCAGGGAATTCCCCTTGGTTACTTTCTTGAGTACTGTTTTTGTAATATTTATTATGTGTATATTTTCAATAAAAACAAATGCATATTCAATGCAGAGAATTTAGAAAACATAAAGGAAAAAAATTTTAACTACCCAGAAATAATATCACTCAGTTTTCTGAGACATATACATATTTTTTAAATTAAAGCTGGGGTCATACTATACACACTGTCTTGAAGCCTGCCTATTCATTTAACAATACATTGTTTCTTTGACAATATTCTTCCACAACATCATTTTCAATGGCACATAATGAATACATTACAATCATGTATTCCCTAGTGCTCAATATTCAGGCTATTTCTAATTTTTTGATATTATAAGCAATCCTGTGGTGAACATCACAACTATTTCTTTGCATAGCTCTAATTTCATAGAAGAGCTTCCTGGAGGTGGAGCAGCTGGGTCCAAGTGCATTCTTAAAGCTTCTGTTACATGTTGCCACCAACTTAATATTGACGGTCCGGGACACACATTTTTACAACTGAAGACTCCTTGGGTCCACAGGCCTCCTCCTTGAGGAACATGGTAGAACAGAATTATGAACTTAAAAGAATTTCAAGTCCAGTCTTTATATCCTATTCAAAGATGTGAAATGACTTTACCTCTATTTTTCAATGCCTCTATTTCCCAAATGAAGCTAAGGCACTTTCTTCAATGCAGTGAAAAAGCCCCTTGAAAAGACTGTGACTTCCCAAAGTACATATTACCTAAACCAAAAAATCCTCAGAGACCAGGTTCTGTCCTTACAATCATCTTTCATCTGGAGAAGGGGGAACAAATCTCCTTTGTCTTCCAAACCATTATCTCCTGTTTTATTTTTAATCACGTCTGGAACTTTACTGGATTGAGAACTGGCAACAAGGAACCAAAGGGCTCAAGAGCTACTTGTTGGGAAGAGCAACCTTCATCCACTGTCTGGTGCGAGTGGGCATTTCAGCCAGGAGGCCATGGGAGGAGGCTGAGGGCTCTGTCCTCTCAGCCACAAGACCTTGGCCTGGTGTTGAATAAAGTCTGTGTTGCACTTGGAAATGGTAGGCTGGGCTGAGCCAGCTGACCCAGGGAGGATGTCCCTACCTTCACCCCAAACAGGGGAAGGTGGTGTTGGGCTGCCTCCGAGTGGGTGCTAGGAGACAGGGGTGGTAAGGGCAAAGGGGGAAAGCAGGGGCAGTGGTGCCCCCGGTAACTGTGGGAACAGCCCTTCCTCAGATCTCACTCCCCACCCTCCACCTTGGACCTTAGACCTTCGTGAGTCCATATCACTGGGCATCCAAAGTTTCTGCATCGGGCTGATGGAGCAGTCCCCACAGAGAAAGCCGAATTTCCTCATCGTGGTTGAATTGAAGCCATTCACTTGGATGACTCAGCACTGGAGTCCGGCACTGGACTTCTTCCTTGTCCAGGTCACAAGACCGCCAAGGACTTGCTGGATAGCAGTGCTTTCCCAATATACAAAGAGTCACCATGAACTTGTACAAAGGCCATGAACGTCGACTTGGGAAGAAGGATCCCTGACCAAAACTCAGAACTCTCTCCAGGAAATCTCAGGGCCCTTGGTCAATAAATTTGGATTCCCCTGGAAAACCTCCAAGCTCCCCCAAGGCACATGGCTTTCACAGCACCCCAAAAGGACCCACAGTTGCTTTTTCCTATGGAGGCCATGAAGGCACCCACTTGCATGAGGTCACCTAGCCTAAGGGGTGCAGCAGGATGGCTCCTCTGATGGCAAAGCACCATCCTTCCCTGGAAAGTGCCCACTTTCCTCCCTCCCAGGTTCTCACATGGACCACATTCCAGGATGGTGCTCCTCTAAGTGCACCGGTGGCCCTGCATGTGACCCAAAGGCCTGTGGAAACCATAGCAACTGCAGAGACCCGAGAAGCCACAGGCATATGTGTCATCATGATCTCAGAGATCCACCCCTCAGGCAGCTGGCTGAATGTCACAAAAATCAATTAACTACATTAAATTGACTGTTGGGGTGTTAACCCAGAGCAGGCACTGACATCCATCCCTCAGGCTTCGCAGGGCAGTGAGAGCTGATCTGAGTCATTGTACAGTGGGTCCCAGTGGAATCCAAGTATAAACAGGGAGGTGCAGGTCTGGCCCATCCCCTCTGAGTCAGAGCAGGCCTCCCGCTCGCGGTCCCCCAGACCTGGCTGCCCCTCTTCCCTTGTGTGGGGCACACTCCCCGAAGCAGCTCACCCTCCTGCAGGAGAGGACACAGGGACACCTGCTCAGGAATCCTGGGGCTGAAGGGAGGGGACAGCAGGTTGTCCTTGGACGGTTTTAATCCCACACCTCCATTTCTGAGCAGATGCACTTTTCTTCCTCCTTCTCCTTCCCTCCTTTCTTTTCCTTTGCTTTGCTTTCTCTTTTCCCACATCCAACTTGAGAAGTAGGAATTGGCAATACTCAAATGACCCTATAGGCAGATAAGGATAGAAAGTCTAGAAAGATAGAACATCCCAAGAATTGTTTGGAAAGTATCTGCTATTATATCATATACGTTATCACATACACAGATATACAGAAAAATCAGAAAAATCATACCTTTGTTGAACTTGTTGACACTTTCTTTGTGGTTTAGTTTAGTTTATCTTTTGAATTACAGGTGGGTCTGTGGGAACAAACACCATCATCTGTTCTTCTTTTCTGAGCTTAGAGACGCTAAAGTCCTGTGGGCGAGGTGAGTTTTGAGAAGCTGTGGCTGGGGTTAGTATGCATCAGGGGAGACAAGCTTTCAGACCTAAAGTCACATCCAATAGTGCAATAATATTCGCGATTGTTGGTAGATGTGAGTGGTCTCAGCTACTTTGGGAGGCAGCAGTAGAGCGTAGGGTTAAAAGCACCAAACTTGTGGTCACGCAGGCTGAGTTCAAAACTCGGTTTACACCCTAAGTGATCTCAGTGAGTTATTCAGCCTCTCTCAGGATCAGTTTTGTCACTCATAAAATAGGTGGTCCTGAGGACTGAACGAGCTAACATGAGTAAACTACTTGATGCATATTGTAAGTATGCAGTAAGTGATAGCTATTATTCTGTAACATAAATTTTTAAAGTGAATCTCTTGTTTGTATTATTAAGACTTGCAACATGATAAATTACGTTTCCTTTAAAATGTTTTCTAGTAAGTAAGCTATTGGGTTTAAAAAAAAAACCCTTGTTTTTTAATATAAAAAGACCTTCTATTGAGTACTGTTAAATAAGCCAAATAAGCTCTTAGATTAAGAATGTAAACCTCAATACAGGTATAATTTATTAATTTTCTCAGTTGATGATATTATTATCATGGAAGACAATTAAGTTAATACATCAAGTTCACCTATAATTTAAAAAAGTAAAAAAGATCTAGAAAGAGTGGAAACACTTTCCTTACCTAGACTCTGGTCATTACCATCTTAAGTTGACTTAGATCCAAATGATGAGAAGTGAAAGGCAGCTGACCCAAAGTGACAGAGAGTAGGAAGCTGGGGGAAGGGCTTCCATCTTGGAAAAGACCAAAACAAGAGGTTCCGCGGAAGTAAAGATTCACACAGGAAAGGCCTGGAAAACCCACAGCTAAGTGGAGGTCTCCCACCGTGGTTCTGATCCCCCGATGGTGACTGATAACTCCCATTGTGTCCAGGCCTGGTGCTTCCGGGCAGGAAATCCCAGCCCCCGAACCAGGATAAGGCCAGCCTGGGAGCAGGTCCTGTGGGGGGCATCTCACTGCCACTTCCCACTTTCCTGACACGGTCAGGTTCAGGCTCCCTTTCCCAGGACCTCAGAAGTCCGAGAGGTCAGGGCTGTTGCAGGCTGGTGTGGAATTCAGCCTCTTCTGCGTGGGGGTCAGTTGTTAAAGCCAGGTCCGGGAGTGGGAGTGGGGTGCTTGCCAAGGGATGGGGTGTGAGGAGGGTGAAGGATGAGGAGTGAGAGAGAAGAAGACACGAATCTGAAGGTTCACAAGGTGGCTTATATTTGGGGGACATAGGGAGGTCAAGGGTCATGGTAGAAGGTGATTTGAGGGTTGAGATAGGAAGAATTATCTCTCCCTTGTATTTGAATATTTTTCCCAGTTTTAACTATATTTTGGTTAATCTAGTTAACAAGTGAGGACATAATAAATCTGTGTTTTTGCAAAATCTGCTTATTTTCATGGTGATACTGAGCCCTGGGAGGCCCAGCTGGGCGTCTTCCTGGCGTCCTTTTGGCATATCCTAGTCACACATTTGTACCAGAGTCCCAAATAAGTAGGCTTTAAAATGCCTGACCTAAGTGTGCCTCTGCCTGTGCATTTTTAAAGATGGGATAAGAGAATCTGGAAGAATTTCTAATGATAAACTAATAATAAACTCATACAGACTGTTCCAAATGCTTTAGCTATAGTAATTCATTCAATCCTCATAACAATTCTTTGAAGCAGGAAGTAATATCTTCTCCATTGTACACATATAGAAACTGAATCACAGATAAGTAATTTCACCAAGGTCACACAGCTTATAAATGGTACAGCTGGGATTGAACAGTGGCAGTCTGGCTCCACTGACCATGTTCTTACCAGCTACACTATGACGTCTTTCATTAAATTATAACTTCATATCTTAACTTTAAAACAAGAATCAAAATCTGATAATAGCTGTTTTTTAAAAAATCATGTTACTGCTTTTTTTCTGAATATAAAATTTATAGTTATTGTAGAAAATTTGAAAAAAAATTTTAAACTTCACAAAGAAGAAAATTAAAACCACCATACTCTCGCCACACAGAAATAACTACAATTTACACTTTATTATATTTTCCTTCAGACTTTTTTCTATGCATAAATATGTGTACATTATTGAGCTAATGCTCTACATAGTATTTTGTAACCCGTTTTTTTCCCCTGAACAATGTATCACGAATGTATTTTATGCCATGCAGTATTCTACAACTTGATTTTTAACAGCTGTTAAGTTTTCCATCATTGCATTCCATGATTTATTTAACCAACTCCCTGCCATTGGATATTCAGTAATTACCTTTGTTTTTTCCACTTTAAAAAATAACTCTGTGATAATCATAATAATCACCACTTTTAAATACGTATTTTCATTCTGCTAAAACAAAGGGGGTTTGTTACTGTGACAATGATCCAAGAAGGTCTCAGTTTGAATAGAAAGTTCTGAGAAGTTTGAAAGGCCATCTAAATGCAGCATTCAGGTCTCCCGGGCTCGCAGAGCGAACTGATCCTAACCCAGGCCAAGGCAGCATATTCATACATTCAGCTGGTTAATATTTGGGGGGCGCCTACTATTTGCCAAGCACTATTTCAGGAGCAGGGGATATAACCTCCAGGGCAATCATGGAGCTTTTAAAGAGAGAGACTAAGAGCCCAGGGTCCTAGAGTCAGACTGCTTGCTCTGGCCCCAAGAAGTCTAGCTGTGTGACTTTGGGGCAAGTAACTTTACTACTCTGAACCTCAGCCTATTCATCTGTGAATAACAATAACAGTACCTACCTCATGGATTGTTATGAACATTAAATGAGATAATACCTGTGAAGGTTTCCTACAATGTCTGATACATACTAAGTGCTCTACCTATTATTATCATTAACTCTAACTCTGCCCTCCTGCTTCTATCACTGAAGATTTGTCCATCTGAAGCTCTAGTCCCATCTCTCAATAATTCTAAATCTCTCTATTATCTACTGAAGAAAATTCATCTATTCTCCCACCAGCAGCCTAACTGAGCCAACTGTCTAACCTATTATCACTTGAGTGGTGCACACTGTCAAGGAAAAAGGAAACACGAAGTTAACAGATAAAAATAGAGTTCAACAGTTAGCCTTCCAAACTGCAGTAGATACTTGATTAGTCTTGAAACTTTGAGTCAACAAAACACAATTGCTTAAAGTTTACTCTGGACAAAGAGATTTCCTCAGTGAGAGAAAATCCTGCCCAATGCCTCATGTTCCTTAGAGCTCAGTTTCCATTTTGAAACACTAAACCCTCCAGTTACTCTTCTGCAAATTACATCTGCTGTGGCCCACACAGCAACCGTATCACCAACGCTAAGTGAGGAGCACTGAATGCTTCATTCCAGCCAGCGTATTTTCCATCTCTTTTGTGGTCAAGAGCTTCATGAGAATCCAGTACCGCAAAGTAGAAGGGCACTGGGGACAACACTGCAATGGTTGTTCTACACTTTTTATTCCCTCCCCCTGCAAAAAATCAGCATTTCATTCTCATTCTTTGATAGGGTTACAAGACGAATCTTCCCCCCCGCCCCCCGTAACTTGTATAATTTAAATGGCAAAACACAGTCCAATACAGTGCTAGCAGGAGTGGAGATCTGCGAGGTGAGATGGGGAGGGATGCCCTCATGCATGAAGTCACAAGAAGCCCCAAGTTAGCCAACGAATCTTCTCAGCTATTTATTCCCAGTCTTTTAAAAATGCTGCAAACTGTGGGAAAATAAAGGTGGCTCTCTCTCATCCCTGAAAATTCATTGGGCAGGAAATGTGACTTTGGGGGGAACCAAATTTAGGAGAATTGAAGGGGCTGCGTAATCTAACAGGTGAAGGATCAAACTGGGTTTTCTCTTCCTTTGGCCGTTACCAACAGGGTTCTAGAGCTGGCACACTTCACTTCTTAATCCTTTAGTTTCCTTTTTTGTAAATTGAGAGTCACGCTACTAGGTAATCTCTAAAGTCTTGTACAAGTTTCTATGAGATAATTTTTAAAACATATTTTTGCACATTTATTAGAATTGGGAAGTCCGATAAATGTATTTATTAATACTGTGGATGGGCAAAGAGCATGAACAGACAATTCATAAGAAAAGAAACAAATAACTAATGAACATTTCCAAAGAAGGTTAAAGTTTAATCATCACAGTTTTCCTCTTACCCGAATAATAACTCTTAAAAAAAAAAGTTTATATTAAAGAGGTTTAAAAGAGTCCGGTGGAGAGTTGAGGTAAACTTGCTTGCTGGAAAGATCATGGAGATAACAGTAAGCTCTAAATCAGCCGGGGTCTAAGCGGAGTGGGGCCTGCTATCTCACAGCCTGGTCCTCCCACTGTTCCCTGTGTGGACTCCGCTGGTTTTCTTCGCCTGCAATCCGGGCCCCTTCTGCTGTCAGCACTTCTTGGGCAGCCACTCACCCCTGACTCTCAGGCCATTTGTTTGGGGGTTGCTGGCCAATCCCTGGTCACTCCAGTGGAACAATCCTGGGACTTTTGTCAGAATTGTCAGGAAAGTGAGGTTTCCTTCTGCTGCCACTAATAGCTATAAGAAATAGCAGAAAGTAGAAGCATGGTTGCCAGGAGCTGGGGGGAGGGGGAAAGGAAGAGCTGTGTGTAATGGATATAAACTTTCCATTTTGCAAGATGTAAAAGTTCTGGAGATCTGCAGCACAACAATGCGAATATACCTAACACTACTAAGGTGTACACTTAAAAGTGGCTAAGATGGAAATATGTGCTTTGTAGCCACAATTAAATTTTTTTTTAATAAGAGAGAAAGAAAGAAGGAAGGAAGGAAGGATGAGAGAGGGAGGAGGGAAGTAAAACATGGGCCAGGAGGTCCTATGCCCCATGAAAAGGGCCTAACTAAAAATGAAGTCAAAACAGAGAGCAAAGCTGAGAAATCAAGCCCTGATAACTTTGGATGAGTTCCTGGATCCAGTCATGCCTGAAGCGGGTCCTATGCATGGACTTATTATGTCATTATTTTTTTTTTTTATTGAAGTATAGTTGATTTACACATATTGTTATTATTTTTGAGGTAATATATATATACAAGGTTTCAAAAGTCAAAGAATATTATAAGGTTTATAAACAACAACCACAAAAGCCCAACTAACTCCTCCCTGTCTCCTTTATCTTCCTCTTAAGTGTTTTCTTCTACTTTGTCTGGTATTTATGTCTTTATTTTTAACCAATAGGGTTATACAGCTACTTTTCAGGTCAATAGTTTTATGTATTATCTATTGACTCTGTATACAGAAAATGAGAATTCAGCACTATTGCTTCTCATTATCCCTCACCCTACATCACTCTTCCAAAACAGATCTGTTACAATTTTTGGTTAAATCACTACTTAGTGATTACCTTTCTTTCCTTCACTGTTTGTTTTTTCTATAGGGGATAATTTCCTCCCTTTTAGCATCTGTTCATTTTTCACTACCATAATTTCTTCTACACTCACAAGAACATTGTAAAAACCCCTGAATTCAACTTTCATTTTCAGTTGAATGTCTCATGCTCTTTCAGTTCCAGCTTTTCCTAGAGACATTCCCTCCAGGAGCTTTCCATTGCCTGCTTTAATCTCGACTAGTTAACTTCCAGGCCTGCTATGAGAATCCCCTGACTTGACTTCCAACACTTCTTGTGGCAGACACTACAATGTGTTCACCCAAACAGATCCTTCTCCCTGAGCACAAAGCTAGGCTGTGTCCCTTTTAGCTGATGGAATGTGAGCAGAAGTGATGCTCGCCGCTTGCAGACCTGATCCATAAAATCCTCTGAGAGTTCCTCTTTCTCTTCCCCAGGGTGACAGTAGAAGCTCCGTGGTAAAGATGGCACAGACTTTGTCAGCTGAGGCTTGAATAACTTTGTGGAGTTGGAGTCTCACCTCACTCTGCCATCTTTTTACCACTGATTGGACTCGTGAATGAGAAATAATTTTCTTATGCTGTAATTGTTCCTTTGTATAGCATTCAGTTCTTATTTCAAGAATGCAACATCATCTGTATCACTTTGAGGACATTGAAGGGTTTTTGTTGTTTTGTTTTTACTTTTCTTTCGCCTCCTGCATTGTCTGTTTCCTCTGAGTTTCTTTTGCCATCTCTCTGTTTTGCAACTGTCTTTCATGTTGAGTTTTTCCCTAAATATATGAGTATGATCATTGACTCTCTGACCATATTTGAAATTGAAGCATTAAAAAACGGATTAAAAGCTATGTGACCGGGCTTCCCTGGTGGCGCTGTGGTTGAGAATCTGCCTGCCAATGCAGGGGACACAGGTTCGAGCCCTGGTCTGGGAAGATCCCACATGCCGCGGAGCAGCTAGGTCCGTGAGCCACAATTACTGAGCCTGTGTGTCTGGAGCCTGTGCTCTGCAACAAGAGAGGCCGCGATAATGAGAGGCCCGCACACCGCGATGAAGAGTGGTCCCCACTTGCCGCAACTAGAGAAAGCCCTCGCACAGAAATGAAGACCCAACACAGCCAAAATAAATAAATAAATAAACCCAAAGTTAAAAAAAAAAAAAAAAAAAGCTATGTGACCGTAGATCCAAATGAATAAGACAATTTACCAGCTTCATTTCCTGCTGGGGGAGAGCCCTCTTGGGACTGTACATACACACACACACACACACACACACACACACACACACACACATACATATACACACTGTATCTGGAAGGATAGAGGAGAAAATGATGTTTATCTTTGGGCAAAAGGACCGGGAGATGGTATGGGAGTGAGAATATTTTACTGACTGTACCACTGTTTGAAGATTTCCTATATGTGTATCTATGGCCTAGCCCCCTCCCACACAAAAAAATATTTAAAAGAATAGCGTTAGATCCCCATCTACCAGCTTGTGACAGCAAGTTAAAGAGAAAGGTGAATATATGATTCAATTTTTTAAAAAAAATTTAAGAACATCAGTAAAAAAAAAAAATAGCTATGTGACCATGGGTGAGGTTTAGTGCCTGGTAATCTTCATTAGGGTGATAAGGTGACTGGCTGGCTTTTTTATTCAAGAAGCCCCAAATCTCAATATGGTAGGTCTTTTCTCCTGGGCTGGCCAATCTCTCTAGAGATGAATTTCCTGTCTAGACTCCCACCTAGTCTCTATAAGCCTGACTGCTCAAGTTCTGTGAGCTAAGTGGGGGAAGGAGCTGGAGGTCTCACATTCAGAATGTGGAATTCCCTGTTTTCCAAAGACTGTCTCCAACTCTTTCATTTTCAGGTACCTCCCCTGCACAACCTTGCCATATCTAGTGTCTCGGGGTCTGGAACCTCTCTGGTTTAAGTCTCCCCCCAACAGTAAATCTTCAGTCTCTGCCAGGGTTGGGGAGAGGAGGGGGCCTCCTCATATACCCTTTCAGGCGCTGTCTCTGCTTTCAGCCTCACACCACCCCCTTGCCTTCAGAGGCCCCTTCATTGTTAGTTCCTCAGCCTTTCTGGGGCTCTGTGGCATGAATGGGCTTGCCTCTCCTTTGAATCTCTTTGTAGTGAGTGTTAGGGTACACCACCCAGATGCTCCCTTCCTGATGGAGACTCTCATTTCCCAGGGGCTGGAAGTATTTTCTGATGAAGGCTTACAGCTGAGTTCCTTCCCAGGACTTGGGCCTGGATGAAGGAACCTGCCTCATCCAAGATTATCTCCCTTCCAGGGGCAGCCGCATCCAATGACTGGCCCGTGGAGGGGTACAAAGGCCTGAGTCCCTTGCTTCAATTTGGGACCACTCTGAAGAGCTTCCTGTGAGGTCGGTTCAGACTGCCGTAACTGCATCCCAGTTCCACTTCTCTTTCTGCCCAGCCCTGCATCTTTCACTCCCCCTCAGGTGTGGTTTCCAAGAGCTCTGCCCAATAAACCTCTAGCATCAGATCTCCATCTCAGGGTCTGTTTCACAAGGAGCTCAGTCTAAGACCCCTTGTAGCTCTCTTTTATCTGATTTTCATATTCCAAACGTTTATTGGCATTTCTCATCTGCTGTTGTCTCCTCTCTTTGGTTTTGTGAGTTTATACCTATTTTTGTGTCCTCTACTCTCATTTCAGTGATATTTTTACAAGGTATCTGAGATAAACACATATGTTCAATCCGTTGTGTTTAACCAGAAGTGTGAAAACATATACATAACACATAATGAATCTCCCAGCTTCACATAGGTCAAGCGACAATTATTAAAATTCACACCATTTTTTGAGCACCATTGAGATGGAATATTAAGAAATAAGAAAGCACAGGGTAAATACGACAGATTCCGATCGATCATCAGTGGAAAAGCTAGAGAGAAGCCCCCAAGCAATCCTGGCACACCCCTCCCAGTGAATCCACACCCAGCTCAGAGCCTGCTCTCTTTTCTCTCTAGGCATTTGCACCAGCTGCTTTCTTGGCCAGAATGTCCTCCCCTTCATTTCACTTGGCCAAATCCTCCTAGTGTCCCAGAACCCAGCACAGAACACCATCAACCCCCCATACCCAGCATAAAGTCACCTCACACTTACCTTTATACTAGCACTTGATACACCAGGATTATAATTGCCTGTGACTTTGAGCTCCTTGAGCACAGAAACTGATTATTTTTCATCTTCTTAGACCTAGTATCTCTCACACTACCTAATAGATAGTAGATACCCAATAGTGTGTGTGGAATAAGTGAGTCATTTGGATTAAATGGATTGATGGATGGATGATTCAGATAGGCTTTCCCTAGGTGTCAGCCATGGCGGAGGGGAGCCCTCATGCTTGGGGAGAAAAGAATTGTTCAATCATGAATGGGCTTCCCCTGTCCAGCCCTCACCCAAACCTTGGTGAAGCAGAGCCCAGCGATACTGGAGCAAAGGAATTACTCCAACCAAGTGCTATTGATCTGGGTTGACAGAAAATGGAAGAAAACATGCCAGATTAGCTATTCTGGAGTACTAGTCCAGAAAAGGCCGAAAGGGGGAAGCCATACCTAAAAATCATTATTACCAGCCTGAAGTTGTAAAAAAATCTATAAAAAGGAACCTCCATAATTGCCTACAATTTCAATAAGAGCACTACTACTAACACATATTTTAGGGATTTTTTGAAGATCTGTACATGTTTTAACTCCTTTTATCTTCACAATAGTCTTATGAGTTGGGTGCTTATTTATATTTTATAGATGAGGAAACTGAGCACAGAAGACTTGCCCAAAGCCATTCAGCTAGGAAGTGACAGTGCCAGGATTTGAATCCTAGCAGTCTCTTAACCACAAAACAAAAGCTCCCTCTCCTCGCATTTCCCGATTTCACCAACTCACCTCCTCCTCCAAGTTGCTAAAAAGGAAATTCGCCCTTTTGGATGGAACAGCAATACTCCTGCTTTGGCAGCTTTCCCAGCTGCGTTCAGTCTCACAGCCCAGGTGTAAAAAAGTTATAACAAAAGTTAAGTGAAGAAGGGGGCTGGGAGGGAGAAAGACCCAGTGGATGGTGCTTTTAACCCCACCCCTTGAGAAATGAAATCTGAGAAAGAATCAGTGTAGAGGAAAAAAGGGGAAAAAAAGAATCCTTGGAGGGCAGAGCTGTCCCCTCCAGGCCTTGTCGCAGGGACCTGGGGGTCTGCTTCCAGATGACAAGCTTCGGTTTATGGACCCAGGAAGAAGGGAACCAAATGCAGCAGGAATCAAGTCAGAGCCAGTGACTCAACCCACACGGGGGCCCAGAGGTCCAGGAACACATCACAAGATGCTGAGACACGTCTCAAACACTTGCCAGCTGAGTCCATCTGGAACATGAGTTCTGAGCATGAAAGAGTGAGAGCAGAGAGACGAGGGGAGGAGGCCCGAATGTGCAGGTCAGTGAGAGCTGACTCAGAGATGACTTTGAAGGTCAGCCGGGATGATCCCGCCATGTCTCGGACCAGTCCCAAAGTGCTGCGAGCGGTCATAAGAATCATGAGGCTGAACCTCGAGACTAGTTTCCCAAGTAGGGAGGGAAAGCAGCTTCAGTGTCTCCCGGCTTCTGCCCGTGCCCTCCCCTTAGGTCTCCTTACTCATGTCAGGGCCATCTGTTTTCTCAGGACAGCCCAGCCCTAAACATGGGAGGCAGAATAAAGGGACTGCCATCAAAAGTCCCCGGGGGCAGTCTCCTTACTGTTCCGCTGAATCCTTTCAAAGTATTCAGAAAGAAGCTTGTAAGCTTGGCCATGAAATTGTTCCCACTTGACTAAGCAGAATGTTCACACTTGTAATTATTGAATTTGTGATGTGGAATTATTTATTCCATGTCTGTCTTTCCCCCTGAGCTGTAAATTTCACCAGAGTCCATTTAGTCTCGTTCACCAGCACCTACGAGAGTGCCTGGTACACAGTACAGCTGAATACATATCTGATGATTGATATAATCATATTAATAGATAATGATGATGATGATGACGATGAGTGGAATAAATGCATGGACTTACTCCAGCCCTTAGGGATTGGTATGAACAAAACCCTCCCCTCGCCTCTTTGCAGGGACCAGCCTTCAGAGTCTTCAGATGCTCTTGTGCCCCATCCGTCGCCCACCAGGGCCTCCTTTCCCATTTGCAGAGCTGGCAGTTAAAGCTCCCCCCAAGGAACGACCGGCGCTGGAGCCCAGGTCACGTGGCTCGGGCCCCAGTTACAGCTCAGGTGTCAGGGCTGGGCAGGGGTAGGGGCTAGACTGGGAAGGCTGGATCTCTGGGAATCGGATGAACGACTCGGATGAAGAATTTGAGAAGTAGAGGAATCAGCTTTTGAAAGGGAATGTCAGTAACTCCGGGGGAAAAACAGGAAAAACAAGGAGAAGGGCGCGAGCTCCTTGGCTACCAAGAACTATACTGGCTCCCTTCCAGGTTTCTATTTCTGGTGTTTGGTGGTTAAATTTTAAAAAGCTTATAAACTTAACTCCAGTTAGAAAAAAATACAACTATTTCAAATATTGATCCCGGATAATCCCCTCAAACCTGAGCGGGAGACCACCCGACGTGAAGGGGCGGTAGGAGTGGGGAGGCCCAGTGGGTGGGAACCAGGGAAGGGGGTGGCAACCGAGGCTGGCGGGTGCTGAATCGGAGCGGCACTTTCCTGACTGCGCACGCCGTTTATTGGTCACCTCCCTCCCTATCGTTGGAGTTTAAGGACCAAGGAAACAAAAAGTCAATTTGCAGGCCTGTAGCCTTTCCAGACTGCTCACATCTTAGCGTTGAAATGTGACATTTGGTTACTCTTCCTCTCTTGGCAGAAGTTATGTAAAAATATTTATTTCTGAAGTGGAAATGGATTTAAAATACTCTTAACGGATCAATAAAAATATGACAAATCCCAAATAGAAAAATTGGCAGGGGATATGAACTGGCAGTTCTCAAAAGGAAAACAAACACCCAATAAACACCTGAAAAGCTGTTCACCCCCAATGTTGTCAAAGAAATGCAATCAAAACAATGAGGGACCATGTTGTGTCCCTCAGATGGGAAAGGATTGAAAGAAATAATGTCATTCGCAAATTTTAACTATTGGAAAACTAGAGAGAGTCAACTGGAAGATGCGGAACTGAGACCTCAGTCAACTGACTGGTCACAACATTCTCATTAAAAAGTATAAATATACAGGCATACCTTGGAGATATTGTGGGTTCAGTTCCAGACCACTGCAATAAAACAAATATCACGATAATGCGAGTCACAGGAATTTTTTGGTTTCCCAGTGCATATAAAAGTTATGTTTACACTATACTGTAGTCTATTAAGTGTGCAATAGCATTATGTCTAAAAAAATAATGTATACATTTTAACGAAAAAATACTTTATTGCTAAAAATGCTAACCGTCATTTGACCCTTCAGTGAGTCATAATCTTTTTGCTGGTGGAGGGTCTTGCCTCGATGTTGATGGCAGCTGACTGATCAAGGCAGTGGTTGCTGAAGGTTGGGGTGTCTGAGGCAATTTCTTCAAATAAGACAACAATGAAGTTTGCCACACAGATTGACTCTTCGTTTCATGAACGGTTTCTCTGTAGCATGCAATCCTGTTTGACAGCATTTCACCCACAGAACTTTTTTCAAAATTGGAGTCAAGCCTCTCAAACCCTGCCGCTGCTTTCTCCACTCAGTTTACGTAATATTCTAAATCTTCTGTTGTTATTTCAATAATCTTCACAGCATCTTCACCAGGAGTAGATGCCATCTCAAGAAACCACTGTCTTTGCTCCTCCATAAGAAGCAACTCCTCATCTGTTAAAGTTTTACCATGAGATAGCAGCAATTCGGTCCCATCTTCAGGCTCCACGTCTAATTCTAGTTCTCTTGCTGTTTTCACCACATCTGCAGTTACTTCCTCCACTGAAGTCTTGAACCCCTCCAAGTCATCCATGAGGGTTGGAATCAACTTCTTTTAAACTCCTATGAATGTTGATATTTTGACCTCTTTCCATGAATTATAAATGTTCTTAATGGCATCTAAAATGGTGAATCCTTTCCAGAAGGTTTTCAATTTCCTTGGCCCAACTCCATCACAGGAATCACTATCTATGGCAGCTATAGCTTTACGAAATGTATTTCTTAAAGAATAAGACTTGAAAGTCGAAATTACTCCTTGATTCATGGGCCGCAGAATGGACGTTGCGTTAGCAGCCATGAAAACAACATTAATCTCATTGTACATCTCCATCGGAGCTCCTGGGTGACCAGGTGTGTTGTCAAAGAGCAGTAATATTTTGAAAGGAATCTTTTTTTTTCTGAGCAGTAGGTCTCAACAGCGGGACTTGACTATTCAGTAAACCATGTTGTCAACAGATGTGCTTTCATTCAGGCTTTGTTGTTCCATTTACAGAGCATAGGCAGAGTAGACTTGGCCTAATTCTTAAAGGCCCTAGGATTTTCAGAATGCTAAGTGAGCATGGGCTTCAACTTCAATTCACCAGCTACATTAGCCCCTAACAAGAGATTCAGGCTGACCTTTGAAGATTTGAAGCCAGGCATTGACTTCTCTTCTTTAGCTATGAAAGTCCTGGATTGCATCTTCTTCTAATAGAAGGCTGTTTCATTTATATTGAAAATCTCGGAATTCTCTGGTGGTCCAGTGGTTATGACTCCATGCTCTCACTCCCAAGGGCCCAGGTTCAATCCTTGGTCAGGGAAATAAGATCCCACAAGCTGCACAGCATGGCCAAAAAAAATAAAAAGTAAGGCAAGAAAAGAAAATCTGTTGTTTAATGTAGCCACGTTCATTAACTATCTTAGCTAAATCTTCTGGATAACTTGCTGCAGCTTCTACTTGCACTTTTATGTTATGGAGATGGCTTCTTTTCTTAAACCTCATGAACCAACCTCTGCTGGCTTCAAACTTTTCTTCTGCAGATTCCTCACCTTTCTTAGCCTTCATGGAATTGAAGAGAGTTGGGGCCTTGCTCTGGATTAGACTTTGGTTTAAGGAAATGTTGCGACTGGTTTGATCTTCTATCCAGACCACTAAAACTTTTCCCCATTATCAGTAAAAAGGCTCTTTCACCTAATTATCATTCCTGTGTTCACTGAAGTAGCACTTTTAATGTCCTTCAAGAACCTTTTCTTTGTATTCACAACTTGGCTGACTGTTTGACGCAAGAGGTCTAGCTTTCAGCCTGTCTCAGCTTTCCACGTGTCTTCCTCACTAAGCTTAATTATTTCTAGCTTTTGATTTAAAGTGAATGACGTGCAACTCTTCCTTTCACTTAAATACTTAGAGGCCATTGTAGGGTTAATTAGCCTAATTTCAACATTGTTGTATCTCAAGGAATAGGGAGGCCCAAGGGGGGAGAAAAATGGGGGAAAGGCCAGTCGGTGGAGCACTTAGAACACACACAACTTTTATCTATTAAGTTCGCCATCTTAAAAGGGCATGATTTGTTGCACTTAAAAACAATTACAATAGGAACACCAAAGGTCACTGATCACAGATCACCAAAACAACTATTATAATAATGAAAAAGTATGAAATATTGCAAGAATTACCAAAATGTGACACAGAGACACAAAGTGAGCAAATGCTATTGGAAAAATGACTCCGATAGACTTGCTTGATGCAAGGTTGTCACAAACCCTTCAATTTGTGAAAAATGCAGTATCTGCAAAGCACAGTAAAGCAAAATGCAATAAAAAGAGGTATGTCTGTCCTTTCAGTCCTTATGTCCTTCACATTTGCTGTTGTCTCTGCTTAGAAAATAAATACTCCTTCTCTCACCACCATGGGCACCATGGGCAGCCATGTCTCCTTCTTCTGAGCTGATAGGCCTACTTTAACCAGTCTAATTCAAGACCCTCCTTACTCTTTATCCCACCAACATGTGCATTTCCTTTATAGCATTTAACAAAACCACATCTTATAATTATAAATGTATTTATTCATTTGTGATTCCAATGAAGAGTTATATCATAAGGGCAACACGGGACTATGCCTACCTCGTATACCAGCATAAAGCAGTACTTGGCACAGAGGCTTGCATAAGCCAGGAGGTAACGTACATTTGCAGGATGTATGTTGCACTCCTCCAGGTGTTGGAGATATAAGAGAAAATGAGATAGAGTCCCTGCCCCCTGGAGCTGACATTATAGGGATTGGTTGGTTGGTTGTTTGGTTGATTGATTGACTGATTGGATGATGTATGGATTGATGAATGAATGAATAGGCTTGGGTAAGATTTTCATGAGAGTATTCTATAAGAATTGCCTACCTGGTTTTTGCCTCTTCCAGGGACCAGAACCTTGGCTTGAGGCGGGGTCCAAGTATCTTTATTTACCTTAAACCCTACCGTAGCCAGTACCCATAAGCTCAGCCCCAAAGCACTGCTGCATTCAAGGAAGTACAGTTCAATGAAGAAATTATTGAAAAGGACTTTCATTTGTTTCTCATATCTTGACCTTCAAGGGAGTCCAATTCATAACCCCTGCAGGACTTCTCATACTCTCTTTTCTCTACCCCAATTCTGTCCAGCCCCACAAGAATATAGATCAATCTAGACATTTCTTTACCACCTTCCTCATTTCCCTTCTTTCCTAATCCCACCTGGAACACATTCCCATGTTCTCTCCCACCCCAGCTATTTATTAGGACTTAACCCCTTTCAAAATCCTTTCCTGGGCTTCCCTGGTGGCATAGTGGTTGAGAATCTGCCTGCCAATGCAGGGGACACGGGTTCGAGCCCTGGTCTGGGAAGATCCCACATGCCGCGGAGCAACTCGGCCTGTGAGCCACAATTACTGAGCCTGCGCGTCTGGAGCCTGTGCTCCGCAACAAGAGAGGCCGCGATGGTGAGAGGCCTGCGCACCGCGATGAGGAGTGGTCCCCGCTTGCCACAACTAGAGAAAGCCCTTGCACAGAAACGAAGACCCAACACAGCCATACATACATACATACATACATACATACATAAAAAAAGAATGTAAGCAGACAAGAATAGCATTAAAAAAAAAAAAAATCCTTTCCTTCCTTCGGTCCCCTGGTCTAGTCTCTCGTGTCTTCAGAACTTCTGAGCACAACTGTCTCCACCAAAGTCTGACTGAGGCATTCTCTTGGGAAGATGGGGACAGGGGTAGGAGAGCAATGATCTGGAAATTACTGGAAGCTCTTTGGTGGCCTGGGGAGGGGGCAGGAGCAGAGAGGAGTAATCTCTCCATCATCAATAAAATCCCTACATCCCCAACCTCTTCTCTGATCTCTCCCTTCATGACTTACAATGTCTGAACCCTGGGGGCACCCTGAGCACTCAGCCTCTCCTGGGCTGTCAGTCCTGCCACAGCCTGTTCCACAGAGCATAGGCTCTCACTCTTCTCTAAAATCTTCAGCTCTGAAGCTCATGACATCAGATGATACTCCCACCTAGCGTTCCTTCTTACATCCTGGTCCCTCCCCTCATTTCTTGCAGATCTCTCTCTCCCTCTCCCTCTCCCTCTCTCTCTCCCCACTCTCCCTCTCCCTCTCTCTCTCCCCTCTCTCCCTGTCTCTCTCCCTCCCTCGTTAGTCCTGTGATGAACCCTGGCTTGACCTTCCCGGCCTCCAGAAGTATAAGAAATAAATGTCTGTTGTTTATAAAAAAAAAAAAACAAACCCTGGCTTTCTCATCTCCTTAGTCTCCAAATGTTGGAATGCTCTGGGGCTCAATTTCTCTGACCCCTTCTTTATCTATACTTCCTCCCTAGGTGATGTCATCCAATCCCATGGATGGTCTGTACATCCATAAGCTAATAACTCCCAAATTTATATCTCTTTAGACCTCTCCTGAACTCCAGACTCATATATCCAACGGCCTACTCACAGCTCTATCTGAATGTCTAACAGACATCTCACTCTTAACAGAACTCTTGATTTCCCCATGTTAAAAAACAAGACAACAGACTCAAATTGGGGTTACTTATGCTAAGCCCCACATCACCAAACTGAGACTTAATTACAATTTCAGCTATCCCAGGAGTAGAATTTTAAACCAGTCAATCAGGAATCATCTGATCAGCACTAGTTAGGTTATCTGCCTGCTACCCTGCCATCCCCTAAAGGAAAGTAAACCTACAATAACCAATCTGCTCTCTTGCCTAGAATCACTTACTTGTTCCTGCTCCCTTTTGCCTGTAATAGCCTTTCATTTCATACAGCTCCTCAGAGTTATTCTATCTGCTGGATTGGATGCTTCTTGGTTCATGAATCACTGAAAAAAGCCATTAAGATCCTTAAAATTTACTCAGTTAAATTTGGTTTTTTGACATCCACAGAGCAATTATCCTTACAGTTTTCTTCAGCTCAGTAAATGTACTTTGCTCGGTCCCAAAACCTTAGAGTCACCCCTTACTCCTTTCCTTTTTTCACACTCCTCATTCAACCTGTCAACAAATCTTGTCCAGAATCCATCACTCCTCTCCACTTCTGCCACTAGTCAAGTCAGGCTCTGTAGCAGACACTAGGCATCCCTGTCCTTTGTGCATTACTTACCAGTTTGGTAAACACAGTGTCCTCTAGGCCCTCCTGAAGAGCAGAGCTGTTGGGTTTTCCAGTGTCATATGAAGTAGCCCCTCCTGCATGCCCACTGCTCTGAGCCTTCTGGCCCTTTCTTCCACCGTCTGCCACAGCAGTGTGACATTTCTACTTCGCTTAATGTGGGACGTTGCTTTTTCTGAGCAGCATCTTAGCACTATTTCCCAGGGTCCATGCCAGGGTGTTCAGTCCTGTATCACAGGAGAATTCTCCCATATCAATAAACTCTCTGTGGCAAAAGACTCACGGTGAACCCCACAATCCTGCTTTCTAGTGTTCACACACTTGTGTAATTCCTCCCCTGGAGTGTGATCTGGACATGTGCTGAGATATGTGTGATTCCTTTACACAAGATTGTGACATCTGCCTTGCTAGGAGGCTCTCTCCCTTGCTGGCTTTGAATAAGCTGTCAAGCTGTCATGTCATGAGCTGTCCCAAGGAGGGGGCCAGAGCAGAGAGCTGAGGCAGATAGCCAGGAAGAAACTGAGGCCCTCAGTCAGACCGTCAGAAAGGACCTGAATCCTGCCAACAACAGTGTGAGCTTGGAAGTGGGTCGTTCTCCAGTCGAGCTTTTAGATAAAATCTCAGCCCTGGCTGACACATTGATTGCAGCCTTGCAGAGGACCCAGCTCACCTGTGCTAGAACTCCTGACCTATAGAAACTGAGAAAACTAAATGTGTATTGTTTTAAGCCACTAAGCTTGTGGGAGTCTTATCATGCAACAATAGATAACTAACATACTTTCTCTTATCCAACCTTATGTCCTGTCCAGCCCCCTGCTCCCCGCCCCACCTTGACCTAGGAGGCTCAGGACCCAGTCCCATCCACACTCCCCCAGTTTCTATCAGTACATACTGGCCAGGTCCTGAAACTCCTTTCTTCTCTTAGCAGGCCCAGCACTCCCCCAGCTGGGATTTATTATGACTTGACCCTTGTTATTGGTTTTAACAATTGACTGTTACCTATTGCCAGAGGCTATGATTACTTCACCTACCACCAGTGATGGGGTCTTCGTATCCAATGTGCCAATGAGTGAGTAAGTTCAATATCCCATTTTAGAGCCTGCTTCCTAAGACTACTTTCTGTTCCAACTGTTATAGCTCAGGTACACTGAGAAACAGATGACAAGACTCTAAGATTTGCAGGCAGGAGGTTAATTAAGGAGCTCTCTCAGGCCAAACTTCTGTGAGGAGTGAGGGAGGCTGGATTGAGCAGGGGGAGAAGTTGAACTGCCATGTAGTTGTAACAAAGCTTTCCGCTGTTCCTCTAGGGAGCCATACCCAGCTGGCCCTTGAGAGTTGTTCTGTCTCGAGACCAGGGGCCAGGACCTTATACGCCACCTCATCCAATCTTTGAGTGCAGGCTGCTCCCAGCGAAGGAGCACGACCTTGGGCTGGCAACTCTTCCCCGAGGGAAACTCTCTCGGAGGAAGTCAGCTGAGAGCACAGTTGCTGACAGGCCCAGCAGCTGGGGGATGGGTGCCTGGATCCGGAGGCACATTCCTGCACCACTACGTTCTCCCTAGTGGTCCTCCTTAACCTATTTCTACCTACCTTACACTTCTGCCATCCCACACAGATAACAGCCTCTCATACCTTTAGGACAATTCTGTTGACAGCCCTGTGAATCAGGCTTTGGGTGTCCTTCTGAGCTGGCAAAACAACCAGCTCCCAGGGCCACAGACTAATACTCACCATCTCAGAGCAGCTTGAGAAATGATTCCATCTGGATCCGTGATGTTCAGGGGAGAGAACACGGGGGAAGAAGCCACTGGGAAAAGAAAGAAGCCCTCTTCTCTCCCTCAGTGGGCTGCACACAGCCGGGCCAGTACTTTAGCTCATTTAACCGTCACAGCTGAGAGCTTTTATCTCTGCTTTACAGAGGAAGAGCCTGGGGATCGGGGACACTCAATAACACAACTGTTAGTCTCTTTGGAGTAACTGCTCCATCTCGGGCTACTTGCTGCATCCTCCTTATCCTGACCCTAAACACTGGAATAACCCAACTTACTAGGGAGCCTCATCCCATTCTATGGCTTTACATACCATCTTTCTACTGATGATTCTAAATTTGTATCTCCAGCTCAAAATGCTCCCTAGAACGCCAAGCCTGGTTATTTATTTGCCTTCTCAGCATCTCCACTTGGATATGTAGAAATGAACTTGATAGTTCAAAAAGAATTCTTGACCTTCTCTTCCAACTCTCACCACCCCCCATTCCATCCATTCCTACCAAGAAATGGCACTGCTATTCTTCCAATTGCTCGAGTGTCATCCTTGATTTTGCATTTTCTCTCATATCCCACATTCAATCCATTGCACATATTGTCAGATTTCCCTTTGAAACGTATGCAGAATCTGACCATTTCTTGCCAACTTTGCTGCTACCATTCTGGCCTAAACCACTGGCAGCTCTCATCAGTACTATTGCAAGAGCAACTTCACTGGTCTTCTCACCTGTTTCTTCTCTACAGCCAGAGTGATCTTTTAAAAATGTAAGGTCATCTCCTTCTGCAGTTCACTTTCCTGTCTCATCCAGAATAAAACCCAAAGTCCTTGCCATGGCCTACAAGACTACCCGATCTGGTGCTCTCCAACCTCTATCCTCATCTCTTACCTTCCTCTCCTTACATCTCACCCTTTCTTTATTTCACTCTAGACATTATGGCCTCCTTACCTGTTCTCTACACCCCAGTGGTGTTGCTCCCACCTCAGGCCTTTGCATTCCTTGTTTCCTCAGAGATGTTTAATAGGCTCACTCTCCCCCTTCTTTCCTTTGGTCTCTGCTCAAGTATGCTCCTTTTAGGTGCCACCTCCCAATATCAAAAAGACATTTCTTACCAGTCTAGCCTATTTCATAACACTCTTACCTTGCTCGATCTTCTCTGTACATCATCTGTTTATTTGATAGCCTCCTCGCTAAAACATAAGTTCTCTGAAAGCAGGTCTGCTGTTCACTGATGTGTCGTCAGCACATAGAATAGTACCTGACACACAGTGAGAGCTCAATACATATTAGCTGCATGAATAAATGCATGGATGAGTGAACTGCCATGGATGAGACTTGACCTGGCAAGCTTCTTTCCAGGTTCTTGGGAAATGTTCTGTGAAAACCCAAGGAGCAGCAGGTAACAACAGAAACTAGTACATCAGCTGCCTCTTTTGTGCAGTCTAGGGATTTCCCACCCGTATTTGTTATTGTCTAATCATCTCATTCAAAATACAGTTCTAAAACCTCATGGCTTCTACCCAAACCAGCAGGGTTTGTGACACAGCACAACAAAACCCCTTCTTTCTTACCCGTTTCCCAAACACACATCCACATCCACACCCACGCTTAGCCTTAGCAAGCAAATTCTTCACAGAACACGTTAAGCCAACCAAATATACAAAAATCTGTATTTACAAAAAGATTAGGAGGAGTTTATGCATTTCACAAAAGGATCCTTCACTTTGGAAAAGGATTCACCACAGGAATCCTTTAAATAACTAGTTCACCAAATGATTTTAAAATAGGACTTGACTTCAAGCATCTCCCGTAGAAAAAAGAAAGAAGGCTATATTTATCAAATACCTACCTATGTTCCAGTCACTGGGCTTGTCCCATTGGTCATTATTTTATTTAATCCTGATACTCCATGACTTAGTGATTTACACCAGGTGTATATCTAGTTATTACATCAGTTTGTTTATATCTTCTGAGTTTCTTTGAAGTTTATAAACCATCATATTCATTCCCAAGAAAAAATATAAAAATATATAGCACACTGGGGTCACTTTGTTTGGTGGCAAATAGATCTTACCCACCTTGAATGCGCTGAAGGAGGCAACTTCCATTTCTAGCTGTTGTGATACCAGACTAGCCTCCCATTGTAAACAACTCTTAAACTGGCAAAAAGGTATAAAATAATTGTTCTCAGACACTAGACAGGACTGTGATCCTCAAGAGAAGAAAACAAATGAGATAAATCCCTCAGTTTCCCTACCTTTCTGCCTGGAGGCCCCTTACCCAGTGAGGTACAGGGAGGGGCATTCAAACAGAGTACAGTCCCCTTGCTGAGCCGAGAAGACAGTGATCAGAGGTCAGGGCTACTTAAGTGAATGGAATTCATGGGGCAAAGCACTGGAGAGGAGGGAACTCTGCAGAGAAAGAACTCTAGACATCTGCTCAGGGGTCCCCATGAATCTATGGTTGAATACTAAGCTGTTTTTGTTTGGGGTAGGACTCCACAAGGCTGGGCAAAGAGCTATCAGGGAAAGAACAACCACTGGGGTGCTGTGAACTAAACAACTACTGAAACTCAAACAGGACTGGGAGACATTAAAGTTCTAACCAGCCAGATGGAGAGATCTCACTGAACACTCCAGGCAGTCAGTAGAGACCCAGGAAGGTCACATCTTAGGAGAAGGGTTAGTCTAACCTTGAGTAAAGGCTACTTTAGACCCACCCTAACAAGGCTTAAAAACAACTGTTGAAGAGACCAAGTTGATCCACAAGTAGATTAACTGCCTGCTAGAACAAAACTCAACCCTCTATTAAAGAAGACAACAAAATCCAGAATTCAGCAACATAACATTCATAATGTCCAACATCCAATCAAAGATTATTAGACATCTGAAGAAGCAGGAAAACATGAACCATAATGAGAAGAAAAATCAGTCAATAGAAACTGACATTCCCAATATTTTCCTTGCAATATGGTACAATACTTGCTTTTAGGAATGAGAATTTTAGTTCAGTAAGAAGGTAAATGATGTTCTGTTTATTTGTTTAAAAACTGAAAAGTATGATAACCTTTAGGATTTATGGCCATCCCAAATGGAAAAAAAATAGGAAAAGAGTTTGTACTGAGAGGGGTAAACTTCATCTCTTTGAGAATCACTCTTGAATCATATGAATAATTTACAGCTTCATAGAATTATCATACTGTAAGTGGCCACAGAGTGTATCTATTTCCTTACTTGAAAGATGAGAAATTCAAAGCCCCGTGACTAGCTGTGATGTAGCAGCTGGGTAATCACTGAGCCAGAATAGCTTCCTAGGCCTATGCTTTTTCCATGCTGCTTCTAGAGCCATCTTGTTAATTTTTTAATTTCACAGTATTTATTATAGTTCTGTTATTCTGGACACTGGACATACAGCCATGAACAAATTGGATAAGGCCCCTTTCTCATGGATCTCACATTCTAGTGTGAAAGGCATACAACAAGCAAGAAAACAAATAACTAAGAGTTCCAGATTGGGAGAAGTACTCAGAAGAATATAAAAGCAGAAAAACATGATAGAGAGTGATTGGGGTGAGAGAGGTGTCTAATTTGGTTTGTGTGGTAAGAAAAGTCTTCTCCAAGGAGGTCATGTGCCCTGAGGCCTGAATGATGACAAAAGAGCTAGCCATGTGAAAATCTAGAAGGAAATAATTCCAGACAGAAGGAATAGCAAGTGCAAAGTCCTTGTGGTGGGAATGAGCTTGGCATAACCATGATAACAGGGAGTAGGGAGGAGGTTTGTGATTCAGGGGTTACAGATTTGCATCCTGGACCTACTGCTGATTTACTGTACCACTTAGTTAAATCTAGGTGACCATTAAGACTCTATCAGGCTCTGACATATTATGATTCTGTGATTTATTGAGAAAATATGGCATGCCAGTAAAAAGTAGATGCCATGCCGAAATTTAAGGAGTAAGATAATGTCCTAGGTATGGTGTAATTAGAAGAGAACGGACTTTGAAACCAGCTCACCTCACTTGGACTCGCATGTGTATAAACCACATGTTCTCGGGCAACTTCTTTGGGGGCTTATTAGAGTCTCAGCTTTATTGATAAAAGTGAACATAATGCTAACTAGCTCAGAGTGACCAGAAGGATGAAATGACATGTATAATAAAACCTAGCCCAGTGTTTGGCACATATTGGTATCAAAACAAACAAACAAACAAGAAAAAACCATGTTATTTTCAATCTTCTTTCTAGGGAATATGTCAGGTGATGCACATTGTAAAGGCATGTGAAGATGCCTGGAGAGAGGTTGAAAGGATTCATTCATCACACAATCTGTCTGACGTGCCTACTACGTGCCAGGTCCTGTTTTAAGCTCTGGGGATAGTGTGATGGGCAAGACAGACCTGTTTCTCTTGGAGCTTCCATTCTGGATGAGGAGAGACTGATGATAAACAAACTAAAATGAACAAAAAATACTAGTGAGAAATAAGAGCTACACAAAGAATTAAGCCTGAATGATGTGATGGAGCAGAATTGGGAGTCTACAGTAGACTGTGGTCCAGGAAAGACTTTCCCATCAATACTTCAGCAGAGCTCTGAGTAATAGGAGGAGACAACTGTGCAATAATCTGGGGAACAGCATTCCAGGCAGAGGGACAGCAAATTTAAAGGTCTTCAGGCAAGAAAGAGATCACAGAACATCATGGCTGGAGCGTAACAGGTGGGAAGAAGATTTATATTAGCTGAGGTCAGAGGTGAGGTCAGATCCCTAGGGCTTTAAGTACCAAGATAATCACAGATAAAGATCTAATCTCCCTAATGTATAAAGAATTCTTAGAAATTGAGAAGGTAAAGGACAACAACCCAATAGAAAAACAGGTAAAAAACAGAACAGACAGTTCACAGAGAAAAATATATGATCCATATACATATAAAAAGGCACACAATTTCATTCATAAGAAAAATGCAAATTAAAATTACATTGAGATACCATTTTTTATCCACCAGGCTGGCAAAAATACCAAAGTTGGATAGTGCACTCAACTTGTGCAGCTGTAAGAAAATAGGTATTGTTAATAGAAGTGTAAAATGGTGCAACTTCAATAGAATACAATTTGGTAATATTTATTAAAATATAAATGCATTTACTCTTTGGCCTGGTAATCCTACTTCTGGGACTTTATCCTTGAGATTTGCCTGCACACAAACCGAAAAACCTGCATATGAGGCTACTCAGTGCAGCTTGTTTGTAACAGCAAGAGATAGAAACAAACCAAGTGTGCACTGAAAGGGGCAGGTTAAATAGATCATGGTATATTCCCATTGTAGAACCCTATATGGCTATTTAAAAAAAAAAAAAAAAGAATGAGGAACTCCCTTATGTTCTGATGTGGAAACAAAATATATTAGGTGAGAAAAGCAAAATTCAGAGCATGTATAGTGTGCTACCATTGCGTAATGAAGAAGAAAATAAGAAGCAATTCCTACTTGCTTGCATTTCCTTTAAGAAACAGGACAAACTTGTAAAAGTTTGGTTACCTATGGGGAGAATAGAATGGGTAGAAACAGGAGTAGAAGCAAGACTTGCTAATATATACTGTTTTCTTATATCATTTAGATTTTCAAATCATATAAATTGTATTTTTATTCAAAAATGTAAAAATAAAAAAGTTAAAGACAAAAATGAGTAAGTAAGAAAACGTACCGATTGAGCTAAGAAAAAAAATAAAGGAATTTGGAATTTTTCTAAGCGTGATAGGAAAAATTTGGGATTTACTCTAAGTGTGATGGGAAATCGTAGAGCTTTAAACAGGGGCATATTTTGAAGAGAGTACTCCAGCAGTCAAGCGGGGAACAAATTGTAGTGAGAAAAGAAGGATGCAGAAGTCTAAGAGATGTGTTAGTTTATGTTCGAGGACAGGATGACTTAGACGAGGATGCGGTGGTGCAGATGGGGAGAAGCAGAATATGTTTTGGAAGTAAAGTCAACAAGACTTGCTGCTGATAGATAGGCTGTGAGGGGTGGGAGAAAATAAGAGTTTTGTGCCTTGAGCATGGGTAGCATGGTGATGCTACTAGAGATCGGAAAGTGATAAAATAACTCACAGATGGGGCAGCTCATAAGGTTCCATGGAGAAGGAAGGACGTTAGGATCGGAGGAGATGGTGAGAAGGCCATGCAGATGGATAGGAGGGAATGGAGCAGGCCCGGGACACAGGACAGGGCGCAGGGGAAGGGAGAGGGGATGGATCGCTCTCCTAACAGTTGCTTCTGCTTTTTCTCCATTGCAGCTCAGCTCAGACTCAAGGGCATGAAATGACTTGAAACCAAATCCTCCATTTCCATTACATGCTTCTTTTAACTGCTTCCTACTCTTCCTGTGACTGTTTCCTTGCAGTAACTGAAGAGTTCCTATCACACACATTGGCATTCTGAGAAATATACTAAAAGGGGAAAATCAGCCAGTCAAAATGGGAACTCTCTGGTTGGGTTAAAGATTTGCCGATTTTTCCTTTGCTGGCACAATAACTGAATTACCTTCTCTTGGAATGTAATTGTAAACTGTTAACTGTAATGAAACGGTGAAGAATGGTGGATTTCGCTGGAGTCCAGGTTAGACACTCCAACAGATGCTTCTACTTTTAAGCTTAATTGATAGGCTAAGAAGCTTTTTGTTTTCACCTCTCCATTCCATTTAAGAAAAAGATTTAATAACTAGATTCCCCAATGGAGAGACTCCTCTGCAGATTCTGTACTTATCTTGAAAGACTAGTGACCCCAGATGTTTG